>NC_091069.1:103152500-103837584 GCF_032405125.1 Capricornis sumatraensis | reverse complement strand
TCGATGGCGGTGAGGCGCGTCTGCTTGCGGGAGGGCACGAAGACGATGACGGGCTTCTTGGGTGAGTGCTTGGTGATGGCGTGGTACACGGGCTTGGCCATGGACAGCAGGCGAGTCTGCGTGTGGCTGATGTTGAAGCCCTGAGGCCGGGGAGGGAGAGGTTAGGAGCCCGGGGAAGCTGGGCGGTGGGGCCGCGCGGGAGCCGGAAGCGCGGGCCCCACCTGGATGTGCAGCTCCAAGGGCACGGGGCGCACATTCGGGTGGAAGTTGAAGGTGGAGGTGGCGCTGCAGCCCAGCCAGTGGGCCACATCCTTCGCGTTGGAGAGCGAGGAGCTGAGAGCCACGATGCGGATGGGCCGCTCGATCTGGGAGGAGATGTAGCGCATCCGGGAACAGATGACCTCCAGGACAGGCTGCGGAGAGGGGCGGCTGGTCACTGCAGGCCTGGGTGCCCCGGCCTCAGCCCTGAGCGCCTCCGTGGGCAGCCCAACGTCCTCGAGAGATCTCCTAACTCCCGCTTGTGATCAGGGCTCTCCCGTCTCTGGGGGCACCTCTCCCCAGCCAATCCCCACTAACCTATGCTGGTCTCAAAAGCACCTACTAAAAAATCTCAGGTCCTCCTTTTGAGACAAGGGGACAAGCAGAAGCAGCCCCCATCTGTGGCGGACACGTAAGGCCCAAGGGCCAGGGCTACAGCGAGGCCAGCCGTACCCCATTCTCGCCCCCGATGAGGTGGACCTCGTCCACCACGAAGAGGTTAATGTTCTGCACGTTCTTGCGCTGCTTCCACCGCCGGGAGAGAATGTCCCACTTCTCGGGTGTGCTGATGATGATGTTGCCTTTGCCCAGGAGCTTCAGGTCCGTGCTGGTCTCCCCCGTCAGGAGCACCACCTTCTTGCTGAGCCTGTCCTGGAACTTCTCATACCAGTCCATGTACACCTGGCAGAAAGACGTCAGGGCCTCAGCATCAGCTCATTCATTTGGAGAAAAACCTGAGAGGCCGAACACAGACACCTGTCGCCCTTTAGATCTCAACCGACTACACCAAGTGACCGGAGAGCTTTCCTTTAGAGTGCAAAGCAAGGAAGACGGCCCCCAGCAGGTAAAGCCTGGCCCCAGGTAGCGCTGCAAATTTTAGGGCTCTGAGAGACCTCAGTCTGGACTCAAGATGAGGACGGCTTCTGGGAAAACGCACACAGGACGCACCTGTTCGGCCAGGGCCTCCATGGGCGTGATGTAGACACAGCGGCCCTCCGAGTTCTGCAGCAGCATCCGCAGGATGGCAAACTCCGCACAGATGGTCTTCCCGCTGCCCGTGGGGGCCCCCACAAACACGTTGTCATCACTGTTGTACACTGTGTTGAACACTGAGAACCGACAGAAAGGCAGTGAGACCCCAAGGGAGGCTTGACAGAAGCCATGTGGGAAAACTCTGCCCACAGGTCCAGAGGCAGCCAGCAGGGGTGAGGGAATGGCGCCCCCACTGCAGGCAGGCCTGCGCCTTCTCTCCCTCTCACCTGCCTCTCCCAACACGAGGAGGAAAGAGACCCCGGTAAGGAGCTCAGGTCTCCTGGAGGTCTGCAGGAGGACGCAGGAGCGAAGGAGGCCGGGGCTCCCTCCTCGCTTCTCCATCGGTCTTCTCAGCGACCAGGGCGCCAACCCGGAGGGGCCCGGCTCCCCACCTCTGGCCCTCCGAGCCCTGCCCATGCCTCCTGGGAAGCAGCTAATACAGAGCGAAGCTGAACATCTAACCCCAGCCCTCACACTGGATAAAGCCCAATCCCACTGTTCACTAGGGTCTCCATCGGGGCGCCTCTCTCGTTCTCCATTCCTCACCCACAGAACAGGACCGAGACAGCAGGGTCTCCAAAGGAGAACCATGCATAGCATCGGTGGGAGCAGGGAACCACTCGGGCTGCACCCAGCCCAGAGAACCTGAACACGGGGCGTGCTTTGGGAACACAGCTGTCATTTCAAGCAGTGAAGCGGAGGTGGCCTCAAAGCCTTCCCACTCTGGCTCAATACTGGAACCTCCCAAGCCTGAGAAACAGCCGTGCACCATAAGACCTGCTCGACCAACCCTCTGCAGGGAGACGTACGATGACGTGAAGCAAATCTAAGTCACCAAGGCCGGCTGAGGACAGAAAACGCCCTGGCTGCTCCCACAGTTGACGCTGAGCTCCCACACCTGCCAAGCCCCTGGGCGCCCCCTCCCTCTCTTCCTGCAGAACCTACCTGTCTCCAGGGGACCTTTAAGTGTCCCCAAAGGAACTGCCCCCCTGGAAATGCAAACACCTACCCTGGGTCTGGATGGGGTTGAAGAAAGGAAACTTATCCTGGTAGAGGCTCTCAAAGGCACTGTTCCTCAGGGCAGACACAGGCAAGGGCTGAAGGTCTAGCAGCTCAGTTGGGGGCGGGTACTTCTCTGGCAGGATCAGGTGCCGGAAAGAGACGGGCAGCTGGGTCTCACAAGCTGCCAGGAGAGAAATGGGAAGGGCTGTGAGTGCGCTGGAAACCCCAAGGCAGCTCGTGTGTCCCTCTTCCCAGCTAAGGCCAGCCCAGCACAAGGGGCTAGATCTCCTCTAAGAGCCCCAAGGGGAACCTGGCCCTGGGGACCCCACGGGCCCCATGGAGCAGGCGTACTCACAAAGCCAGCGGTCAGACACCACACGGATGAAGTACTGAGGGGGCAGCGGCTCAAAGACGGGCACGAAGAACGTGATGAGGTGCTCGTCCTGGGCATACTTGGCCTTGAGCAGGAAGTACTCGTGGTGCAGGATCACCTCGCTGTCCACGTCTTCCACAAGAATCCAGAAGGCCTCCGACGAACCGTGGACCTGCCCACCCAAGCACGAGGGACGGGAACATGAGCCGAGGGGTGGGCAAGGGGGACTTAGCCTCCCGCCCCGCTCGCCGCCAGGCCCCGAGGCCTGCCCCCTGGCGCTCCCGGCCGGACCTTCTCGTCCCACTGGAAGTCGGGCGTGACGGTCAGCTCCACCTTCAGGGTGGAGCGCGTGATCGGCTGCAGGTGCACCGACAGCTCCAGCTTGGGGAAGAGGTGGACGTACTTGTGGATGGTCTTCCCCATCTTGGGCATGCGGATGAGCTCGCCTGCGAGGACACGAGGGCGCACACAGCTGCAGCCCAGCCGGATGGCCGGTCTGGCAAACCCAGCCCTGAGGGAAATGGGTGGGTTCTACTCCAGGCACGGGCTCTTCCCTCCACTCAGTGGGGCTCAGCGGATTCAAAACTCCGAGACCAAGGGCAAGGAGCCCAGCACTAATGGCACAAGACACGCAAGCACAGGGCTTGGGGCCAGGAACAGGGAAGCGGGCGCAGGGAGACATCCGAGCTGTGCAGATGAGGAGGGAAAGACGGCTCCCCACACACCTATCTCATTGTGATTCAGGTCGTACAGACGCTCAAAGGGAAAGTTCTTCTTCTCAATCTTCTTCACAACCTCCTCAGGGAGTTTCCGGAACTGGCGCAGAGGGCACATGGACTGCCACCTGTCCAGGAAGGAAACAGGACCTTCTTGGTCTCAACTTCTACCCTGGTGCCCACATCACACGTCAGGGTGTGCTCTAAGGCTTTCCCAGCAGGCCCTCAGCCTGAGGACCCCCAACCCAGGACCAGCTTCCAGCCCGCTGGGACTTACATGCGTTTGTCAATCATCTTGCAGAGGTTCAGGGTCTTATCTGTAAGCTGCGCCCAGCCTCGGTTCAGGACAATTTCAAAGATGGCCCGCATCAAGCGGCCAGCCGACTGGGGAAGAGGAAGCATTTCCTCTGTTAAGTATCCACTGTCCCCAGACCTAATGAAGCCGCTCTACACACAGTGTAATCACCTCGAGCTTTGATGTAATCAGACACATCAACTCAAAAACCAAGTCCCCCAGAGACGCTCGGGGACACGACAGAAATGGGGCTTGAGCTCACAGCCCAGTATTTAACGTACTGTTCACTGCATGACTTTACAGTTTTTGGCCCATTTAGCATTTAGGATCCTAGCAAGTGAAAAGATGCTAGTGACTTGCCCTGAGGAAAAGACAGAGTAGCTAACAAAGCCTGTGGCCATCTCTAGGTTTATTTAGGAGCCCAGCAGTTATAGTGGGAAGCGCTTCTCTGCAGAGAAGCAGACATGTGGAGCCTCCCAGATCTCTCTGATGGCCTCACCTTCCCAAGAGCTCAAGATGAGCAAATCAGAGTATCCACACCATACACACAGCAGCCAACAAGCCAGCTGAGGCACAACTCAGCATTCTTCTCCCTCGCTAGTATCGGCCTCCTCTCTACCAGACACACACGGCACACAGGGGATCGGAGCGTATCAGGGCAGTACAACCCCACCCGCACCTGAGTAACGTAGACCATGTCGGCCATCAGTGCAAAGCCCTCCAGCTTCAGCTGCGAGATGAAAGCCTGGAGAAGCACGTTGATCTGGAAAAAAGCAAGAAGGAGGGCGATCACTGAACCATCCAAGGTGAGTAACGCTGCTGCTCCGGGCCTCCGTGCCAGGTAAGATCTAAAGCTCTTCATCTACAGACACTGAGTAACTGATATTCCATGCAAAAAGAAGATGTGAGAAAGATGCAGAGACTGGGAGAAGGGAGCAAGTTACGAAGCACAAGCCCAAGTTCCAGGCTCATCTTTTAGAAGATGAGGAGAATCACCTGACTCTGTCCCGAGCAGAGAGGAGCTGGGCTCACCTTTGCACTGGGCTCCTCAATGCTCTCCTTAACGGGGATGGGCACCCTCTCCAGCAACTTCTGTAGCTCCAGTTTCTCCTCCTGCCACAAGCAGGACGCAGGTCAAGGAAAAGCCCAGAGATCAAGGAGAGAACCATCCAGCAACCTGGTGGTGAGCACCAGCTTCCCGCTTCCACATGCTGGGTGGACTCACCTCTCTCACAGTGATGTTCTTGAACTCTGAAGACAGCGAGAAGACTCTGAAGAGCTCAATCTCGCTCAGGGTCGGCTTTAGAAGCTGGTTGTAAGTCTGCACCGTGTCGTTGGTGATGTAGTAGTGGCTGGCTATGCGGCCCAGTTCTGTCACCTAAGAAGAAGGAAGACTCAATCACGGCCGATCGCTAACGAACAGTGACCTCTCACTGTGGACAAGAGAATGAGCTCAGAGCAATACAAGTGCCTGGCTCGTGTGCGAGAAGAAAGACGGCACACAGATTTCCCTGGTGGTCCAGTGGCTAAGACGCTGAGCTCCCAATGCAGGGGGACCGGGTTCAGTCCCTGGTCAGGGAACTAGATCCTGCATACCCCAGCTAAAAGATCCCCCGTGCCACAACTGAAAAGATGCCACATGCTGCAATGAAGAGCAAAGATCCTGTGTGCTGCAGCTAAGACCTGGCACAGCCAAATAAATGTATTTATTTTTAAAGAAAGATGGCCCAATAAGCTGACCTACAGTGACCTGATGCCCACTGGGAAGAGAGCGCAGAATCACCTACCACAGCTCAAGATACAGAAAGGAGGCACCGGCAGGTTGTACACCACTTTAGAAGCTCCTAAGTTCAAAGAGCACAGTCCAATACTGCCTGTTTTTCCGCCCTTCCAAGCAAAGGGTAAGTAGACAGGCAGGCCTCCAATCAAAAAAGAAAGCCATCTGAAAGGCTGTCTCCAGGGGCTGCAACTTTTGTGGGGATCTGTGCCTCCCTCCCGGGGCCCACTCACCTGGAAGTTGCCCGTCTTCTTGTCGTACTTGACCAGGTTGTTCTTATCCAGCATCAAGGCAGCGGTGTGAACCAGATCCAGTCGGCGCTGGTCTAGCAGTGGGTCTCCCTTGAGGTCGTCGTGAGAGATGCCATAGAGGGTCGGGGACCGGAGCATGCGGATGTACAGGTAGGCGTAGCCCAGCCAGTTCACTGCATCCTATCAGAGACAGAATGCGGGTCTCTGCATGCAGAACTGACGTCCACATGAAAAGCTCCCATGGAGGACTTCAGAATTAATTCCCAACTATGAAACTACGTCTTACGCTGCCTCATGAATGTTCATGATATTTCGTTCTTTAAGAACACAGTCCTTACTGAGATTTTGGCGACAAGGGGAAACTGTCGCAGACCCGAGAAGCCTGAAAGCACGCTTACACGGAGGATGTGGCGCCCAGGGCTGGAGGGCCCAGGTGCCGATGCCCTGGCCCCTCTGGAAAAGGCCAGAGGCGCTGAGCGCAGAGGCTGCCCACCTTTGCGTTCTGCACATTCCCCAGCACGACCTCGGCGTTGAGCATGTCGGGCAGCTTGGACACCATCTGGCTCTCAATGGGAAGCTGCTGGTTGAGCAGCGACAGGTAGTACTGCAGCTCCCCATGGGAGGTGATGAGGATGCCTTCGCCCTTGGTGTCGTACTGCGGCCGGCCTGCTCGTCCCAGCATCTGGGTGGAGACAGCAACCAGAGGGCCACGGCTCAGAGCTTCCGGCTCCTGACTCCAGGCTCCTACGCCACAAACCTCACCCTCCACCTGCCACCTCTGGGGTATGCTGGCATCTTATACACAGCATACTTTTCCCATAAGAAAAAACTCAGAAGCTCCATACTTGCAGGATGTCCAGCGCTCCTAGTTCAGTCCAGCGGCCCTTCTCCGGACTGTACACCTGGGTGCCTTTGATGATGACGGTGTGGGCAGGGAGATTCACACCCCAAGCCAGGGTTGCTGTGGAAACTAAAACCTACAGACCCAAGGCAAGGCAATAAGAAAATCAGACCTTGCCACCAAGGGTACCTATCCTCAACTTCTCTAGGCACCTGGACTCAGGGCGTCTAGTAGGACTGAGGTTGGTCCCGTACTTGTCAATGAAACGTCGGAGTGAAGAGGAAAGGAGTCTTTGGGTTCCTCATCTCTTCCAGAATCAACATTTCAAGGCTCTAGAGACACTTCAAGAGGCAGTAATGCAGACCTATCTGAATCAAGGTTGCGCTTAGTCACTCAGTCGTATCCAATCCTTTGTGACCCGATGGACTGCAGCCCACCAGGCTCCTCTGTCCATGGGTTTCTCCAGGCAAGAATACTGAAGTGGGTTGCCATGCCCTCCACCAGGGGATCTTCCCAACTCAGGGACTGAACCCAGGTCTCCCACATTGTGGGTGGATTCTTTACCATCTGAGCCACCAGGGAAGCCCAAATCAAGGTTACTAGACAATTAAAACTACAGACTCTCCTGAGAGAAGGAATGAACAAGGTCCTGACTTTATGAGCCTTTTGTGACAGTATCTGGAGTCACCCACACCCTGGCTTTGCTGTGCTTCTCAGACGCTTTCCTAAACTTCCTCAGCTTCCCTCATGTATGATGGGAAGAGCTGGGAGAGGCGGTGTGAAGTTCCACTGACTGTACCGACCACAGCCCTCTGACCTGGGCCACCCGGGCCAGAAACAACAAAGCGCCAGGCACAAGCACGCGGCCCAGTGCCCAACGTTTCCAGTCTCCTCGCCTGAGCTCTGCCCACCCTCACCTGGATGTGTTTATCTGCGAAGAGGTCCTCGACAAGTGTCCGGTCAACTCTGGTCATGCCCGCGTGGTGGATAGCAAAGCCATAGGGCAGCAGGTCCTTCAGCTCCAGGTTCTGGGCAGCAGAGAAAGAACAGGTGAGGAAGTGAGCCTGCCAGAGGGGACTCTCCTGGAGAGGAAGCGAATCCCCTCAGCCAAGACGCTGCCCCCTCGCCTAGTCCACAGAGACACAGGCAGTCACACCCTGCCCCATGAAGCAGTACCGCCAGGCAGCCCTGGAGGATGGCCTGGCCGACGCGGACTGAGCCAGCGACCGGGGAGGAACGAGGGACCCGGGCCTAACCCCCTCACCTTGCACTGCTCAGCTTCTGTCCGGAGGACCTCTGTGGAGGCCGAGCCCTCTCTCAGAAAGAGACCCAGCGTGTCCTTCTCCAGGCACATGTCCCGGATGGCCCTGGCCGTCTTCCCGGTCTCCTTCCGGGAGTGCACAAACACCAGCACCTGCAGAGGGGCCACAGTCAAGGGGCACCACTCCAGCAGCCACCCCCCCGGCCCGGGGAGTCGGCAGCAGGGAGCAGAGGCTGCACCACTAGCAGGCCAGAGACTGAGGTCTTGAAGCAGGGAGATGGTAGGAGCGCACACCGGCCTGGAAGCCTAACAGAGCCCTCAAGGCCCTAAGCGAACAAATCTGGCTCATGACGAGGACGAGGGTCCTGTTACTAGGAAACCCAACTAACTCCTAACACCCTGTCTTTAATAGCAAGTTTAAATATACTATAGGTGAGAATTCAGGAGTCTCAATTAAAAATTTGTGTGCAGGTATCTGATGAGATTCTAAACAGTTAAGAAACATAACAGGCACTGGCCTATATAAGTGGACTTAGTAGAAAACTAGCACCATTTGCAGGAAATAAAAGCCATCCAAGTCTTTCTTGCCAAGGAAAGATTTGTCTCTTCCTCTAAATCCTTATGCTTCTTTTTTATGAGACAAAATACACAGTGTTCAACTAAAAAATTACATCACACTATCCAGCAAAATGCCCTTTCACTAAGTTTCCATTTTTATCTTGATTTTTAGAATATTTTTAGTGTAAGCCACTCAAATCTTTCATGGAAGAACCCCTGATGATCTAGATAGACAGACTGCTTATCTGTGCATGGGGATTCCTTTTCTGGGCGTTTTATAATTACAGATTCAGTTTAATGGTTATAGGACTATTCATGTTTTACCTATTTCTTCAAGGCTGTTTTGCTAATTGGTAGTTTCTGAGACTAGCTCACTTCTTTAAGGTTGTCAAATTTAAGTGTAAGGCTGTTCACAGTATTCCTTTAACAGCCTTACAAATTCAAAGGTAAGGGATTCTGCAGTAATATCCCATTGCATTTCTGGTACTGGTGATTTGCTTTGTTTTTTTCTTTGTCTCTATCAGTGCTGCCCAATTATCAGTAAGTCAAAAATTCAAAGAGGTCAGGAGAGACAAGAAACCACGACAGACCTGATTTTTTCCAGCATGTTCCATGATTTTTTCATAGACAATTTCATTCATGATTTGGAAACGCTTGATGGCTTTCTTCTCCGTGATGCCCACATATGTCTGTTCTAGAGGCACTGGGCGGAAGCTAGAAGTTGAACAGTCAAATCAGTAAGACTTTGGCACAAAGCACTGAATAAAAAGTCCTTTTCACTGCCAGGGAGTGACAGGCCTCTTTTAGGATTTGTACCACATCAAAACCAGGGCCACTCTAAAACTCGAATCTAACAGAGCTCCTTGGCAAAGAAGGAAGACATCAGGAAGGTCACCCTGCTTAAACTTCTTCCCGTCTCTTCTTTTACCTGTTGTCAAAGTAGAAGAGGCCCTTGGCAGGATCTACACGCAGAAAGGTGGCCACATCTTCATAGTTGGGGAGGGTGGCGCTGAGGCCAATGAGGCGGACATCCTCCTGGGTCATCTCAATGTTCCGGATGGCCCTGGCCACCAGCGCTTCTAGGACAGGACCTCTGTCATCGTGGAGAAGATGGATCTCATCCTGAGGGATGGGAGGGCAGCAAATTACCTTTGGGACCAGAGAAATGAGGGCCCCTTTCCTGAGAGTAGTCCCGTTTTCTAAGTACATAACTACCACTGCAAATGAAGAGGACAAGAGAAGGGATCCCAAGCCAGGGAACCTCAAAGGATGAGACAGTATTCACCGTGAAACATCCCAGCAAACGTGCTCTGAGCATGAGCCGCTTTGCTCCAGTTCAGTGAACAATGCGTTACGGTCAGAGAAATCTGACACTTGGGTAAATGAATTCCTAGCTCACCTCAAAGACAGATTTCTTTACTAAAAATGAAGCTTCTGATGAGACCAAATTTGTATCAAATTAAGTTTCACCTCTAGGCAGTTATCTTTACCAAGAGCAAACAATATGATGTATCAAATAAAGAATAAAGGCGGTACATCCCAAATCTCAGCAGGCATTCAAAGCATATGGAGACCTTACTAAAATGCAGACTGTATTTCAGTAGGTGGGAGCACGGCAAGGGACTTTGAATTTCTAACAAGACTTTGAGTAGCAGGCTCTAAGCAGGGGTCGGCCAACTTTTTCTTGAAGGCCAGAGAGTCAACATGTAAGGTCTCCTTTCTGCTTCCCGGAAAAACCTAAAGAAACTACTCTTAGACTGTCGCTCCTCCCTGGGGGCTTCTGAGTATTCAGAACACCGTATTCTGACTCCTACTCATTCCCTCTGAGAAGGGATTACTTATAAAGCCCTTTTAGTTCTGGGAACATGCAAGCAGCTTTCTAAATTGTTTACATTTATTTCAAAATATTTCAGACATAAAAAGCCACAAACGATACGGCAGACATCATGCCCCTGCTGGGAAGTGTTTCCACTTCGTGCAGACCCTCACTTCGCAGAAAGAGCAACGCTGACAGCAGCTGCCGTTACAAAGGCCAGTGACTGGGGACAGGCCCTGAGGAACACAGCGTGAGAGCCCGGCAAGCCCTCCTTGCTGGTCGGTCTCCACATCCGCACCAGGGCGCCCTGCTCACCAAGATGACGAGCCGCACGAGCTGGGTGTAGGTGCGTTCCCCGCCCTTGCGGGTAATGATGTCCCACTTCTCGGGGGTGCAGACGATGATCTGGGTGGCGCTGATCTCCTCCTTACACAGCTGGTGGTCACCAGTCAGCTCCGCAACGGTGATGCCATATGTGGCCAGGCGCTGGGTGAAGGAAAGGCACGTCAGGCAAGAATGCTGGGGGGCGGGGTGGGGGCCGGACTCCACAGTCTCTGTGAAGTCTGAGTGCAGGGTGTTAGAGGCAGGCATCGGCCCTTCAGAGAAATATCAAGTGTATGAGATCAGTGATATGAACGCTCATTTCTAAAACAAATCTGGACTTCCCTAGTGGTCCAGACGTTTTGACTCTGTGGTTCCACTGCAGGGGGGCTAGGTTTGAACCTGGTTGGGGAACTAAGATCCCACATACCACACAGCATGGCCAAAAGATAAAAATTAGTAACATTAAATAAAGATTATCTGGGAGCTCTACACACAAGAGGGGGAAATGGAAGCTTACAGGAAACAGACCTGGAGTAACATCAGGTCTGTTACCAAGCACTCATGTGAGCATTTCATAAATATTCCAATAATGCAAATGAATCCAGCTGCAGAAAATGGCTAAGAGGAAAAGTAAAAAAATAGTAAACCCTTGTTAAAGCCCAAAATAGACCCAAGACTTTCTTACTTCACAAACACTCTATATGGGTCAAGCTCCACCTTTGAAGGAAGAAAGAAATACCACATGAGGTGTTCTGGAAATGCAACAAGAATGTAAGGCGAGAAGCAGAGAAGCACCAGAGCTGTCCCCAGGACTTTGAGAGCTGCACCCAACACCTGGAGGGAAGTTCTGCCCTCTTACCTTTCCAAAACTGCCCACCATCTCCTGCACCAGAGACCGCATGGGGGCGATGTAGATGATCTTGAAGTCGTCCACGTTGATGGTGCCGTCCATGTTAATGTGCTTCCCTATCTCTCGGAGCATACACATCAGGGCCACGTTGGTCTTCCCAGCACCCTAGAGATAGGGACCAGAAGGCCTGGTACCTAGTATACTCACTGCCCCAACTTCCAAGGGCTTATCACCAAAACAGAGTGTGTCCGGGGAATTTTATCTTACCATTTAACACCTCTTCCGCCAAAGGATACAAAATTAAGGAGTAAGGATGGAGAAGAACCTAAAATATATATCGCTCTCCACAAGAAAAAGGCAGGCAGGGCAGTCCTTACTGTAGGAGCGCAGAGCAGCAGATTTTCATCCGTCTCCAGGGCGGCACGGTAGAGCTTACTCTGGATCCGATTCAGCGTTTTGAAGCCCTCAAAGCCAGCCTGGGCATACTTGGGCAGCTTCTCCACTGGAAGAAGTTGCTAGAAAAAAGAAAGGTTGTGTGCATCTTATTAGCAACATCCCTGAGCAGACCATGGCTTTGCAAGATTACACTTCCTGGAAAGCTCCGTGTGTAACTCTCCTCTGAAGGTCAGACCAGAGAGACCAATACTGTCCCCTGGGCTCAAAATCAAAATGGGAAACCCGGCAGCAGCTTCCACCTCTGAAATAAACCTACAAGACAAGTAAAATCTACAAGACAAGGCTACGCGGAATGGGTTGCAATACAAACTAGAAGGGAGGCCAAGTGAGCAAAATACTGAGAACAGCAATTCCCTCACTTCTTCAGAGCCGAAGGGCTTGGGCTTCAGGGCAGGCACGTGCACCTCTTCATAGCCCTTGCGCTGGCGCCGGAAGGACCCGTCAGGAAGCTGGCAGCGTTTGTTGGCCATAAAGTGGCTCCCCTGGGTAAATACAAGGTCCTCCAAGTCCAGAACCTGCCGTGGAGCCAGTGCCTGGGAGTATGCGAAGAACAAAAACACACAGGAAGTGAGCAAGCTGCGCAAACGAGTCTCCACCCTCCACGGCCTTGGACATGACCCTGGTCCCTACCTCTCCGCCCTGGTCCAGATCCATGGTTTCCAGGTCAGTGTCCATCCGGGACTGACGCACTCGCTCTCTGCGGGACCGTTCCTCCTGGGGTGGGGAAGACAGAAACAATAGCAACAGTTCATCACCACCCCAGCTTCTTGTCCTTTTCAGTCCCTTAGCTGAACTTGACTCATAGGTACTGACTAGCAAGTCCTAAAACAGACAGATGGCCCTTTATGTTCAGACACCTGCCATGGGGACCACCAGAATGATGATATCAAATCACTTTCAAGGGACTATACATAGTCTAGAGATCTCAAAAGTCAACATTCAACATCCAGCACCAAGGGCTACCCGTGAGGGGCAGAGTGTGGGTTCTGTGTTCAGCAAACACGTGTTGTGTTACTGTGCTGTCGCAGACACGACTTATTGTGTGAACAAAAAGAGGAAGACCCAGGTGCTGGTGATGACAGCAACCGGTCAGTGGTCTCTCAACCACACCAGGGTGAAGTCACTGGTTCCATTCTGCACCGATGACCACACTCAGAGCATCTGGAGAAATACGTCACTTCTTCAACTTCCTCCTTTAATAGGAATTTGGCTTTATGCTATAATCTTTTAACTGGTGTCTCTTTTCCAAAGTGAACACTCTAGCTCAGCAACTGGACAGACAAACAACCCAGCCCTTACCCGGATCAGATCCTCCTTCTCCGTTTCGTGCAGCTGGTAGAGGAACTTGGACAGCTCTGGGTCAGCCTCCATCTTTCCCATGATCCTCTCCTTTTCAGCTTCACTCTGGGCACTGGCCAGCAAGGTACAGTACAAAACTGCCGACAACAAGAGGGAAAAAGGAAGATGAGATATAAAAACGACCTTCAACCTCGGGGTAGAAAGGAAAATGACCAAGTGGGCTGTGAAAGCAACACAACCTCCATCTCTCTCTCTCTCTCACACACACACACACAGACAGAAGGATCCACAATCTACTCACTCATCATCCTGTGCTGCCGCAACACCTTGATAAAATCAAAAGTGTTGAAACCGAGGAGCAGAACCAGCTGGTTCTCACACTCCCGGTCGTCGCTGGCCGTCTGCAGAGAGAAGGTAACACCATGATTAAGGCCACAGCCACCCGCTTCCTACACTGCCCCATCTCCTAAGCTACACGGGACACAAAAACGGAATCCTGGCCGTACCTTCAAAATCTCCAACACCTCATCTGCTTTCTTCTGGGACACGATAGCATCATCGTAGAAGCGACTGAGCTGCCGCTGAAGCCAAAAGGCATCAATGTCCCGAGGGTGCAGATCCTTCTTCTTGGAACTCATCAGTTCCCCTGAAGCCACAAGCTACGAAGGAACCAGGCGCTGGGCTCACCCTGCTGTCCCTCTGCCCCAAGCGCTTTCTCACCGTCCTGCAATAAAGCTCTGCAGCCTACCCACAGCCTACCCTCTTCTGAGGGCTTTCTGATGAGAACCACGGGATGGGGGGGGGAACTCTGCTATACTGAACTCAGAAGCACACCAACCCAAGATTTCATCAACACATGCCTTTCAGAAGCAGGCTGCATCGACATATATACAATACGTGGGTAAAACAGACAGCTAGTGGGACGCTGCTGTCGAGCACAGGGAGTTCGGCTCTGTGCTCTGTGATGACCTAGAGGGGGTGGCATGGGATGCAGGGTGGGAGCAAGGCTCAAGGGAGGGGACATGTGTACACATATAGCTGATTCACGCTACTGTATAGCAGAAACGAATACAACATTGTAAAGCGATTATCTTTCAATTAAAATAAACAAACCACTTACATGGCGGGGGGGAGTGACTGAAATCTTACGAAAATCAAGACACTACACATTTATTACAGCTCACCCTATAAAAGGGTAGCTCAATAAACACTACATAAGAGGACCAAGGTACGGGAAAAAGTGCTACACCCAGAATTCACCCGCATGGCGGCAACAGGCAAGAGTCATCTACACTCACATTAGCTGAGAGGGTGCAGCGCACCACGGCCTCATCCCCTTCCATGTCGTCGTCAGATGCCTCTTCACGAACCTCCCCGTACACATCTTCATCACCTTCCTGTGGAAAGAGCCCCAACCCCAGCGCGTGATCTGAAGCTGATCCCGGCATCCCCAAAGAACCTCTCCCTTGCGTCTCACTTAAAAGTGCACTCCAGGGTTACAGCAAAGGCGTGTGCGGTGAAACCAAGCTTACCGGAAGCAGGGTCAGCCTCACCTCAGAGCACATTTAATGGAAGAATACAGAAGCACGCACGGGAAACCACACAGTGACCAGGAGTGTGGAGACCACACTTCACGTGCTCACTACTGTCTTTACTCACACTGTACTGTGTACTGAGCACAGGGTCATGTTCAAAGCAAGTCCTTGATAATAAGCATTTACTCTATGAATAAATGCTCTCAGCAAAGCATTCTTTCAATTTGTTGCTACTTGAAATCATAAAATCCTACTAACTATTGCAGGAGGGCATTTAGCAGTCTTCTGTTTCAATCATCTCATCTGATAGATGGAGACACTGAAGCAAAATGACCTCCCTGAGATACAAGATCAAAACTCAGCCCTCTTGGCTCCCAGGTCAATGCTCTTTCCTGACTCTCCTGTGCAATCCCTTCAACCTGTCCTAGTTTATGACACTGCAAAGTCAGCATTAATGATCAGGAGCCAAACGCACCCACTGAGAATTCAAATGCAACTCTGCACATTTCTGTCAAGTGTTCCACTGGCCCCTATTTTTATTTATAGTCAAGAAATCCTAATTAGATGGGAAACCTCAGTCGCTGCTGCAACTGTCACTGAAACAACCACGCTCAAAACACAGGCACGTTTTTGGGCAAACGTGCATTCTTTTGAAACGGGCAGTAGTGCTAAAAAGAAGGAAATTAGCACAATATGGTGAAAAAGCACTGAAACGTGACAGCATATTCCGCAATGAAATAGACACGGTACTTTTTTCTTTTTGCTGATCCACTTGGTTTATCGTCAATTATCATACAATTAATGTAAGTTCAAATTTGCTTTACAGTATCAAAAGATAACCACAACAATTTCTCAGCAAAATACTACTGACGCCCAAGTCTGACGTCCATACACCACCATAAAACTTATCTGGCTTAAGTTAGGTAGCTTCTTTACGCTAGAAGTGGTCCCCTCACCATAACAATTTAAAAGACTAGTCTGAGTGTGTTGATCACTTACCTCCTCATCAGACTCAAACTGTACATTCACACCATATGTCTCATCAATGTTGTCGTCTGAAATAGTGAGGGATTAGAAAAAGACGACAAGGAGCAGTTAGTGAAATGAGGCACTTGGGAGCTAATTTCCCCCCCTAACTGCCTGACGTGCCTCCCCTCAGGACAGACCTAAGGTCTAAAGACTCACAAATGATCAACAACAGAGGGTCTTCTGCGCTGCCACCCTGAGGCTTGCTCCAACCTGCCAGCTTCAGACACAGCTCTGCCTCCTCAGCCACGTGCACCCCACCCCCATCCAGGCGCTACCCAAGTTTTCTCCCACATCCCATACAATAAAAGGGTTTCAGAGTAGAAATGGTGGCTGGAATCTAGGGATTCT
The DNA here is from genome assembly GCF_032405125.1 of Capricornis sumatraensis. Taxonomy (NCBI): domain Eukaryota; kingdom Metazoa; phylum Chordata; class Mammalia; order Artiodactyla; family Bovidae; genus Capricornis; species Capricornis sumatraensis. The sequence goes on along the minus strand of NC_091069.1, from coordinate 103,821,563 downwards.
GGTCTCCACCAACCATAACTCCTCCAAAAACACCGAATAGGATATGGGACCCTTTTAAGGCATCTTTCAGCTGCTTTAATGACTGAGGCTAGAAGATCATGTTGAGGGGTCAACAAGCAGCCATGTAACACAGTCTGGACACCAAGAGCTCCTTACCCATATTCTGGATCTCCTTGTCTCCACCATAGTCTGTGATCTTTTTGCCCAAATTTACTAGCACATGGTATCTGGTATCATCTGTCTGACCGAGCAGCAGATCAATCTCCTTTCTCCTTTCCTTGTCCCGAAGCTTTTCATTCTTTAAAACAGCGAGAACTTCATCTGCTGCCCCACAAAGAATATCACGTGGCTGGAGGCAAAAAAAACCCAACTTAGACGAGACCAAGAACATGACTGATGGGCTTTACACAACAACAGGATGTGGAGAGCCATGTCTCTTAAAGCCTGCATACCAGGTTCTGATTATTTTCACTGAGGTTAATGTAAAAATGCCACCAAGGGTCACACAATTGAAGGGAGACCCCTCTGCTTCAAAAAAAGATTACAATCAAAAAAAGAAGGGGGACTTCCTGGTGGTCGAGTGGTTGGGACTCCACACTTCCACGGCAAAGAGAAAGGGTTCAACCCTTGGCTGGGGAACTAAGATCCCACAAGCTGTACAATGTAGCAAAAAAATAAATAATTTTTTTTTAAAAAAGACAGAGCTTGCACAGCCATCTGCCACATTCCTCTAGATGACAGAGGCACTTGGCAGTCCCACCCTGGCCCACCGAGCTTTTGGTAATTCTTTCTCCTCACCTCCTCTAGCAACCACCTCACCAGAGTCTCTCAGAGACTCGCAGAGGGCCTTAATCTAATCACAGACAATCTTAAGACCGCAGATTCCGAATACAGACTACGTGGGCTCATACCCTAGCTCTGCTAAACACTACTTCCATGACTTGGGAAAGTTACTTAAGTATCCTTTGCCTCACATCTCTCCAGCAAAATAAAAAATGAATATTAATAGCACCGGGTCACAGAGTTAACAAGACTGAAAGAGAGAACACACATAAAGTGCTACGTCATGTAAAGTGAACACCAGCCACTTCTGCATATTGGTATGGCCCACACAGGAAAAATCCACAAACAAGGTTCCTCTGGGGCCTCCTAGCTATGACTTCCTCCCTCTCCAAAAACACATGGCTCCACCTTCGGGCTGCCTTACCTGGTCCCCAAGGGCAGCCTGGATGAAACTCAGCAGCACTTCATAGGTCTCCCGGGTCTCCTTGGTCTTGGGCTTATAGATGATGCCCACCATCTCATCGATGCCCTCTGAGAGCAGAGTGTAACCCTTCATCTTGTTGATGTCGTGCCGGTCCTCATCACGCTTTCTTCGCCTAACAAACACACAGTATGACACTGAACAGGTAGAACCTTCCCTGTTAATGGTAAGACTAAGGCAAGCCCACCCTCCTCTTCTCAGCTTCATGATTCACAGTAGTATTTAAAACCACAAATGTGTGCCTCAGCAAATGATGCCCATCGGGCCTCAGTCACTTGCAGCAGTATCCCTACGGGAACACAATAAGAGCAAGGGAATCCCGTCATCCTCTCACTAGATGCACTGCATGCTATGAGACATCCTCCCCGTTCATTTAAAAAGACAACCCTTTCTACTTTGTATCACAACATTATATGATCGGATTTGACTAGTTTTCATCCCTCAGACACATCTTCCTTTCCCTGCCAGAGAACTGAAGCTCCAAAGGAATCTACTGCCATTGATTCCTGGAAAAGAAGTCATACTCTGCAAAATGGAGGACCAATGATATGTAACTCATCGCAAATGTAACTGCTTTAATCAAAACTGGACCTATGAATTTTTGAGACTTCATCATGGGACAGACGATGATCAGGTTCAAAGGATAACCGTGAGATAAAGTTCAATGATTCTTTAAAGTCTGGAAAAATATCCCCCTTCCCCAAGGTAAAAAACCAACTAAAAAGCAAAACAAAACACCGGCCTTTCACGCTCAAATGGTAGTTTATAACAACAAAAGAAAAAGCAGGCAACAGCAAGCCAAAGAAGTAGCGGAAAGTGAGTAATAGAAGGAAAGAGTTACTCTCACAAGAGTTTACCAAGCGTCTTGAAAATACCATGAAGAAAATTAAGATCTCTCTATGGATGTTATGACCAACCTAGGTAGTATATTCAAAAGCAGAGACGTTACTTTGCCGACTAAGGTCCGTCTAGTCAAGGCTATGGTTTTTCCTGTGGTCATGTATGGATCTGAGAGTTGGACTGTGAAGGCTGAGCGCCGAAGAACTGACGCTTTTGAACTGTGGTGTTGGAGAAGACTCTTGAGAGTCCCTTGGACTGCAAGGAGATCCAACCAGTCCATTCTGCAGGAGATCAACCCTGGGATTTCTTTGGAAGGAAAGATGCTAAAGCTGAAACTCCAGTACTTTGGGACCTCATGAGAAGAGTTGACTCATTGGAAAAGACTCTGATGCTGGGAGTGATTGGGGGCAGGAGGAGAAGGGGACGACCAAGGATGAGATGGCTGGATGGCATCACGGACTCGATGGACGTGAGTCTGAGTGAACTCCAGATGATGATGGACGGGGGGCCTGGCATGCTGCAATTCATCAAGTCGCAAAGAGTCGGACACGACTGAGTGACTGATGGATGAGAAACACATGCTGGAAAAGGGTCTAAAAGCTGTTTTCCACTTCAGGTACACTTGTTAAGGCCAAAGAATCTTTCCATTCTTATGTTGTTACCTTCACTGAGTTGTCTTAATGCCACTGATGGCTCATCCTGCACCAAGCAATTCAGCAAAACCACTGCTCAAATACCAAGGGAAAATGGATTCTGCATCTGAAGAAAATCATTTTTTCCCTTTGATACTCACTTAGCTCTTCTTTCCTCTTGCATCTGTGGTTTGGTTCGTTGAGCCTTATCTCCCATCCGGGTGCCCTCCAGCTTCCCAACCAGGGACAGCACTTCTCCTGTGGGTTCATCCCGGCGGGTCCGGTCAATGAGAGAGCGATCAGCTTGGAGGACAAGATTCGAGTTCTGAAAAGACCACAATATTATTGAAGCTTTGAGGTAAGCAGGACTCAACTATATCACAGGGATGCCAGCTGACAGCAAAGGGAGAATCTAAGCGACTAAGTGTCGATAATCACTAGTCGAAATAAAAAGATGTTTTCCTTGAGAAGCGCATCCTATGATCGCGCATGAGCAAAGGGCAAACAAATCAATATAACAATCACTGCTTCTAATACTGCTCGTAATAACTCCCACGTGGGAAAAGTGTCGGGCACGTTGGGGATGACACATGGAAGGGGGCGGGAAGAGCGCTGCCGGGACTGGGACAAACACTCCTCGCAGAGCTCTTGGCCCATGCCGAGCCCCAATCACCAGTGGGGTCATTCACATCGCCGTGTACCCCCACCTTCGCCAGGTTCTGATTTCTCCTCTGCTTTCGCGGTTCTCGCGTATACCTTTAGACTGAAAACCCCCTTCCTCAGCCTCCCGCTCCCTATCAGACTCCCCCCCCAGAGCCCTCTGCCGAGCCCATACGCACCGCTTTGTACTCGTACTGCAGGCTACGGGCGGTTACATCCGCCATGGCCGCGGCTGCTCAAGAGTCTCAGAGCTCCGCTCCCCGCACCACACGCTAACGAACGGTGCCGGAACGAAGCAGGAGGGGCGCACTTCGGTCGAAAGAGAGAGAGCAAGATGGTTTCCCTTCCCCTTTCGGGTCGGACGCCGGAAGTGCAGGCGGGAAATAGACCGGGCGCCTGCGCTCCGATTTGGGACCGGCGAATCCTGGTACCCTCGAACGATGGTTCCGGAGCCACGGCCCGTACTCTCCTGGGCTCTGGCCTTCGGCTCCCAAAGACTTCCCACGTCAAGCGAAACGTATGTCTGCTTAGCACCCCATCCTGTCCCAAGTGCTCTTCTAACCCCTTTTTCCTCTGGTAACAGTCCTATGAGCTATGCAGGCTAATGAGCCGGATTTCTGGCTGAGGAAACTCGCATCTTGCAAGAGACTGAACCGTGTATGTGTGTGTGTGTGTGTGTGTGTGTGTTATCTTCCTTTCGGTTTTTCCTCTGTATTAAACAATTGATAACAAAGCTCTGTTCCTCACCTACCCCCACCTAGAACCCATGCTTCCGCGACCTTCGTTCTGGGCACCCAGGCGACTCCCCTTTGCCCCTAAATGCTTGTCACGTTCTGCAGGAGGGCCCTTTCCAAGGCCCCAGGAACATCAGTGAAGGAAGCAGCTGCCCTCCCGCCAGGGCCAACTCGTTGAAGACAGTGACTTAATTTCTTCTCCAACAATGAAGCGCCCCCCACCCCCATCCCCTGCCATGGAGAGGGGCAAGAGGCACCTCTGCCCTCCTACCACTAGTCAACCAGTTCTACTCTGTAAAAAAGACCCTGATGCTGGGAAAGATTGAGGGCAGGAGGAGAAGGGTTAGCTACACAGGATGAGATGGTTCGACGGGCATCACCAACTCAATGGACTTGAGTGTGCGCAAACTCAGGGACATAGTGAAGTGTAAGGTCGCACCCCGGGGGCCATGATGGGCCGCCCCTCCTCTCCCTCCCGCCAGCGAGGTCCCTAACGGAGGATCCTCCCAGATCCCGGGGACCAATGACAGCACACTTCCCTGGTTGCCTCGATGAGCCTCCCCTCCTCTCCCCCGCTGGGGGTGGGGGGGGAAATCCCTAACGGAGGGCGCCTCCCGGATCCCGGGGACCAATGACAGCACACTTCGCCGGCTAAAGCCGCCCCACCCCAGCCACGTAGAAGGACCTGTCAGCCCGCGACGCCTCGCCCTGGCGACCTATCCAAACCCCCATCCATCTAGCCTGACCATCCCTCGCAACTAGCGTACAAAAGCCACCCGCATCACGGTTGGGGGCGGTCTTCCTCGACCTGCCTCCTTCAGGTCCGGGAACCGCGCCTGGGAGCGCTTCGCCATTAAAAAGCCTGTTAGACACTCTTTTCAGGGTCCTGGTCGTCTTTTACCTAACATGAAGGATAGGGAAGCCTGGCACGCTGCTGTCCATGGGGTCACAAAGAGTCAGACACGAAGACTATGTAAGAACAATTAAAGACTGAACAATAACAGTTACATGGAATGGTGATGAAGAGCTGAATGGTTACTTAGAGCCTGTTTGCTTTTTTTAAAATTGCTTTATTAACTACATTTTTTCATGCACATGTGCTGGGAGCCAGTGTGAGGAATCCCGCCCGTGACAAGGTCATGAGGAAGGAAGCTGACATACGCAAGGCGTGCTCAGACTTCAGGGGCCCCTCTGGAAATTCCTAAGCATGTACCCCAACAAAAATCTGCCGGCTTTTGTGCTCTGCTTTTCCACTCTTGTGACATTTTCTGGAAAAAGTCAATTCAGGGCTTTAGTCTTCTACATTTGAAAGAGTGTTTCAATCCAAAAAACCCCTCTGATGGCTTTCTAACCTGCCTGCAGGACTCGTACAGCTGCGCGTGTGATTGTTTGAGGCCTCCTGACCGCAGGAGGCACGGGAAGCTTAAAACATCCTAGGAATGTAGGGGCTTCCGAAGAGTCAAAATCTTTAGAATAGGACTGATTAAAAGTTTCATTTGTTGAGCCAATGCTTGCTGCTAAATTTTCATATCCTTTATTTTTAGATATAGTTGGTATATAGAAAAACAAGTAGTAGACCTTGTATTAGCAACATTGGATCTTTGAGTTGAGTACCTTCTTTGTTATAACCCACTGCGCCTTTGTTCTATAGAGATGTAACTTTAGTGCTTTAAGGAGATGTAGATTAAAGAAAAACACTTCAGGGGAAACAAAATTAACATTCATTAAGGAGGAGAGCCAAAAAGTGTTAACAAGCCTCTTGGCCAGAAGATAATGTAAATCACCTGAGACCTTTTGTATACAAAATGATATATAGAAAGAGTCTGGGCTGCGAATGCTACATAATTTTGTGTTACCCATTGATCTCCGTGTTTTATCAAAAGTATAAAAGGCCTTCTGAACAATAAAGGATGGGACCAGTTTCTCGAACTAGTCTCTCGGCCTGGTTTCTGGGGAATCTGGCTCCCCCCGTGTCTCTCTCTCTCTCTCTTTTTCTCTCCCTTCCCCTCTCTCTGCTCTTTACTTTAATTTCAAGCTGAATCTCCACCTGGGGCGCGGAGGCTCGCCAGGTCTACTTATTTGCCCTGGCTGTAAAGACCCGCGAGAAAGGGAGCTTAAGGCGAGGCACCCTTAGATATTCAAGCGGGCGCCGGTGGCCCAACATAGATGGTGCAAATTCCTTGTCTGGAATTGTATTGGTCTTCCGCGTAAACCAAGCTATTCAGCCCTCTTTCTTCACTTAATCTTCTTACTACACTATAGTTTCTTAATCTAATCTTATATTATAAATAAACAAGTCTTTTCACGCCAATGCCGTCCACCCTTTGAATTCTCTGGATCCACCGGGGCTGGACCCCGGCACAAATGGGTAAAACTTTACTGTTGACAGATACTTAGATTGTGTGCCAAGGCAATCTCCAGTTAGAGGCTGGTAACACAGAACCCACCTGACACATGGAAATTACATAAGGGTCACAGAAAACAGATCAGTAAAGGCATTATCAGGACAATGCAAGGAAAGAGAACAACAGTGGGAATCACAGTGATAATCTCATGGAAATGGCAGGAGCCAGGGCACAAGGCAAAATTCATCATGATGGTCACGGCGATTCGGCGATTAGAGAGCGCCCCCAGGAGCATACACAGACTATTCCTGAATTGCAGCTCCCAAAGTTTTCTCCTGCTTTCTCTCATCTCTTCCATGAACACTTCCATATCATCTCCATCTCCACCCATCCCACTGTTGACCTGCCTGTTAGGTACGGCCCATCAGGCTGCCCAGGTGGCACTAGTGGTAAAGAACCCTCCTGCCAATTCAGGAGACATAAGGGACATGAGTTCGATCCTTGGGTCAGGAAGATCCCCTGGAGGAGAGCATGGCAAGCCACTCCAGTGTTCTTGCCTGGAGAATCCCATGGACAGAGGAGCCTGGCAGGCTATGGTCCATAGGGTTGCAAAGAGTCGGACATGACTTAGCATGCTCGCACTCTGGGAATTAGAGGCAAGTCTGCAAGCCTGTCCCCATCTGATTTCTTTCTGGCTCGTGGCCTTCACCCTCTCCCAAAGGGTGTCCTTCTCTCCATTCTGCACAGGCTGCTCCATTTCTCCGTTTCCCTGGTGGATATTTGCCATGATGAGATTTTTTTCCCCTTGGTTATTTTTCTGGGCCCATCCTCACTGTCTCCTGCTCCTTCCAATTCTTGCCTCAAGTGTGCTGCTATCACGTTTAGTTTCATAGACCTGCTCAGCTTGCCCTGGGGCCTGATGCCATCCCACTGTGTGCAGGGCAGCGCAGAGCTTGTACCCAGACAGGAATTGGCTGTTTGCTTTTGAAAAATGAATTAAAGGAGGCTTAAGGAATTCATCCTGAATGGCCATCTGCTGGGCCAAACTTGGACCTATGGAGATATTTTGACTCCAATATTGGTGCCTTATTTAAAAATTGCGATAGTTCACACCATGTGGATGGGATCCAGAAAAGAGTCAGAATACCAGCCACATGAGACCCACATCCAGCAGCTGCCACCCTTAGTAGGTGCACATGCGTCTCTCACAGAACCTGTTTTCTTTCTCCTGAATCCCTCACTCCTTGGTGTTAGCTGCTTGGCCCCCAGAGGCAAGATATTTGCAGCCCTGACTGTGTTGGTATATCTAACTAGGCCTTCCAAGGGACAGTCAAATCCTGTGACAGCTCTGCTCCTCAGCAGCTGTGTGACTTGTAGCTCCCTTGTCTCTTTAGGTGAGTGGCATTTTGTCGTCCTTAAAATTCAGGCACGGGCCTTCCCTGGTGGTCCAATGGCTAAGACTCTGCCCTCCTGATGCAGTGGGCCCAGGTTCGATCCCTGGACAGGGAACTGGATCACTAAGAGTTTGACTGCCATAACTAAAAAAAAAATCCCACATGCCGCAAGTAAGACAGCCATTTGGAAACTCGTAAATTGGATCATGGAGCGGCTCCTGAACGAAATTTTTGGCCAACCCAATAAATGACTGGTTGTCGATAAGGTGGGAATAGAGTGAGGGAGATAGGTGCGGTGTAGGAGAGGATGCATGGTGGGTAACTGCTAATGGGAAAACAGTTTCTTATTGTGATAAAAATATTCTAAAATGCAACTGTGGTGATTAGTGCACTTTTTTTTTTTTTTGGCCACACCATGTGCCATGTGTGATCTTAGTTCCCTGACCAGGGAATGAAAGTTGTTTTGAAAAAATTCAAAATAAATTTTAAATTTATTTGAAAAATAAAGATTTTTTTGAAAAAATTTAAAAACAGAATTATTCCCAGGAAGCTGAACGACCTGGAAGCACTCCGAAAGGCACACACCGTTGAGGGGACATTAGTTAGCAAGTTGGCTCAGCTCTAGCCTCATTTCAGTTTGTGTGGGCCCCATTGTGTGGCCTCTCTCCAAAGATGACCTTCAGGATTCACTACTTCTTAAGCCCGAAACCAGACATAGGGTTACTCAGGCTCCTAGGCCCTGTATTTCTGCACCGTAAGACCTGTCACCTCATTTAGTTACCTCTGAAATATGTATATGTGCACTAAACTCCATGAGCATTTGTGGGTACACAGAGAAAAATGAGCCACAACTAGAAACCTTGAGAACCAGTCTTACAGGAAAAATAAAACCTGAGGAACTGCAAATAAAAAGCAGAATGCAGTCAGTGCCACAAGGGGGCGCTGGACAGTCAGCGCTCACTTCTGATTTAGGAGTCAGTGAGGCTTTGTATCCCAGGGACCGGGGAGCCTGGGGGGCTGCCGTCTATGGCGTCGCACAGAGTCGGACACGTCTGAAGCGACTTAGCAGCAGCAGCAGCAGCAGCAGCAGCAGAGGCTTTGTAGTTGTGATGTAAAAATGCACACCAGGATTTCAGTAGAGACAGGGAGTGGGAAAGATTTCAGGGAGACACAGAGAAAATAACAGCACAAAGGCAGAAAGACGGAGGCAAGTCCCAAGTGTTAAGAGCTCGATTCAGCTGCGTGGGCCCCTGCTCAGTTATGTCCGATTCTTCGTGACCCTGTGGACTGTAGCTCGGCAGGCTTTGTCCATGGGATTTCCCAGGAAAGAATACTGGAGTGGGTTGCCATTTCCTCCTCCAGGGGATCTCTCTGACCCAGGGGTCAAACTTGCATCTCCTGTGTCTCCAGCATTGCAGGCAGATTCTTTACCTGCTAAGCCACTGAGGAATTCAGCTGAGTGCAGGGCAAATGTAAGGAATGGAACAATGAGACATAATTTGGGTGGGCTTCCCTAGTGGCTCAGCTGGTAAAGAATCCCCTGCAATGCAGGAGGCCCCGGTTCGATTTCTGGGTCGGGAAGATCCCCTGGAGAAGGGATACCCTACCCACTCCAGTATTCTTGCCTGGAGAATCCCCACGGACAGAGGAGCCTGGCAGGCTATAGTCCATGGGGTCAGACATGACTGAGTGACTTATGTTGTTGTTACAACTTAGAATCTCTTGAAAAAACAATGCCATTGTAAAGAGATTTTGCTTTTTCCTAGGAGACAATGGGGCTTCCCAGGTGGCAATAGTGGTAAAGAATCCACTTGCCAATGCAGGAGACATAAGAGACACAGATTCAATCCCTGGGTTGGGAAGAGCCACTGGAGAAGGAAACGGCAACCTCTCCAGCATGCTTGGAGCTTCCCAGGTGGCTCAGTGGCATAGCACCCACCTGCCAGTGCAAGAGATGCAGGTTTGATCTCTGGGTCAGGAAGATCCCCTGGAGTAGGAAATGGCATCCCATTCCAGTATTCTTACCCAGAAAATTCCATGAGCAGAGGAGCCTGGAGGGCTATAGTCCAAAGAGTCACAGAGTCAGACACGACTGAGCAACTAAGCACGCACAGCAGACAATGGGAAGCCAGAGCAGATTTCTGGTTTGGGAGGAACTTTATAGCAGGTGTTTGATTAGGAGGACCAACATTTAGATTAAGCAAAAATGAAACCATACTATGTATCATGCCTTTGGCAAGCATTTGCAAAGTACCATTTTAGCATACATTATCTCATTTAATTCCCACAAAGTCCTATGAAATAGATTGATTTTTCCCCATTATACCAAGGAAGAAACTGAGGCCCAGAGAAGACAACTGACTTGCCTGGATGCTCTTTAGAGGGGTTTCCTGGCAGAGCTAGTTATGGGGAAGGTGATACTTGGATGGATAGTGGAAGGGTCGGGGTGGGGAACCAGAGACAGGGAGTGCGGCTGGGAGGCTATCGCAGGAGGCGGGGCAGGAGACTAGGGGCGTCTGATGGAGGGACCATGGGCAGGGATCATGGAATGCTGGAAATGGCATTGAAACACCAGGGAGCCTCGAACTCTGGGGGCTGGTAAAGAGGAGTTCTGGGTTACCCAAAAGGCCTTTGGTAACTTGCATGTTGGATGGTGAAATGGGTCTTGACCTGGAATTGAACATATACCTTATAGAGTTAGAGTGAGGTTAAATCAAGTGACTTCAGAAAACACAGTGTCCTACAAGGACACTTATTGATTCCCAAGGACATTTATTATTTATTGATTCCCTTCTACAAGGAGAAGAGACTCAGTAAATGATATCTCCCTCTTTGCCTAGAACACCCATTGACCCATTAATGCACACTTTGAACTACTTTATTCCTTCACTCACATCTTCACTTAGCAAAATATATTGTCTCCTATGTGCCAGTCACTGTACTAGGTTCCAGGGCTGGACCAAAACCAGACAGATTTTATATATATAAATATAAATATACATTATATATGTAATATATTTATATATAATGTATATACATTATACATAACATTTATATATAATGTATATATGAATATATGGTTTAGATATGTAGAGGCAAAATTGATTTTCTAACCCTTTCATTTGTGTATGTTTCTAAGAAAGATTTGTTCTCTTCCGAGTCTTCACCTTAAGAGGCAATGCCCTTGTTTTAACCAAGAGGCAACTTGTAGTGATTAAAAGCATGGAGTCTTGGGTTTTCCTGGTGGCCCAGAGGTTAAGAATCCACCTTGCAATGCAGGGGACGCAGGTGCAATACCTAGTCCAGGAAGATCCCACATCCTAGCAGGGAGGCAACTCAGCCCATGTATCACAATTACTGAGCCTGTGCTCCAGAGCCTTCAAGCCCCAACTGCTGAGCCTGCGTGCTGCAACTACTGAAGACCCAGGTGCCTAGAGCCTGTGCTCAACCCAAGAGAAGCCCCCTGCTCACTGCAACTAGAGAAAGCCCGCACACAGCAGCAGAGACCAGCGCAGCCAAAAATAAATTAAAAAAAATTTTTTTTAAAGCATGGAGTCTTGTGTCAGACTGCCTGGGTTCAAATTCAAATTTCACCCCTTACTAGCTGTGCAATCTGGGTAAGTTCTTAGTGACTCTGGACCTCGGGTGCATTGTCTGTGTAACAGGGTAGTTTTACCTACTCCATAGGCCTGCAGGGTGCCTGGAACAGTGCAGGAAGTATTTTTTCTCAAAAGCATCTATGGAACGCTGTATTTGGAGGCAGTTTGTGACATAAACACAGGAAGACTGTCTCATTCTTTGTCATATCCTTCTTTTCTTATCCCACATGACCCTATGAAACCTGATGGCCCTTCGACACAACACACTCGGTTTTTTCTTTATTTTTTTCTCCATACTGAGCCGTTCGTGGGATCCTGGCTCCCGACCAGGAGTTGGGTCTCTGCAGTGAAAACACTGAGTCCTAATCACCGGTTTGTCAAGGAATGCCTCAGTCCACCTCGTTCTGAATGACTGTTGGCTCTTCCCCCACATTCTAGCACTCACAAAGATAACGGGTTGCAGGCATTTGGTGTGTTTAGCAGCGTGGCTGTAGGTTGGGTGGCTGTGCCTGAACGCACTATGAGGCTGACTATGCAGCCCCACCTCACCAGGTGGCTGATTTGTAGGGAACTGAGAATTCATCTCGGCCTGCAGGTTTCCATATGCTCATTTTAAAATGAGATAATATCATAACTATGCATAAATGTAGACTCCTGCAAAGGCAGTCACGTGTCAAGGCATGGCTTGGCATTGGAACAATACTGACTCCATGACAGATCCATCCCAAGCCAGGTGGGCGGTGACTGTCATTTTGAGGACTGGCTCCCGCCACAGATGGAGGAGAGACTCTTCTTGACCGGCTTATCTCCTCCTTATACTGGGCAGATCCTCCGTTAGGCTTCCCAATCCGGACCATGCCATCCCCTGCAATTTCTATGGCCAAGGAAAAAAAAAAAGAAAGAAACCTGCACTGCACTCCTGCCCACCTTTCTCTCTAGAGTCTGATTTTGGTTTCAGCTCGGCGGCTCTAATTCTTGCCTATTAATCCTCCCCAGCACAGACTGCTGGTTCGGAGCAGTCCCAAGTTCTAATCACTTTTTTTCCCCCAGGCACTATAATTTTCCCAACTGTGTATCTTCTATTATTATTATTTCAACCTCGCTGTGCAGCATTTTAGTTCCCTGATCAGGGATAGAACCCACACGCCCTGCAATGGAAGCTCAGAGTCCTAACCCCTGGACCGCCAGGGAAGTCCCCAGCCAACTCTAAAGCAAGCCAACAAGCATAGACACAACATCTGCATGATTGGGCCTGGTGTGACGGGGATCACCAAGCTCTTCTCAGAGGCAGACACACAGCTGAAGGCAGGCTTCAGGAAGGTTTGGAATACAAACTACTGCCTGAGACCAACGTGCCAAGGAAACAGGAAAAGAGATCACACACCTATGTGCCCATCACCCTGGCACCTCAGAAACCCCGTGGGGGGCTCCAATGGTTCCTCCCACCATCCCCCTACCAAAGGCAACCACTTCCCTGAATTTTATGTTAGCTATTCTTTTGCTTTTCTTTATAAATTTACTACGTATGTATGATCTCTAGTCAATGTATCTCGAGATCACTGAGCCACCAGAGAAACCCCATATATATAGACATACACATACATATATATTCTCTATAGGTTATTACAAGATATTGAATATAGTTCCCTATGCTCTACAGTTGGAGAAGGCGAAGGCACCCACTCCAGTACTCTTGCCTGGAGAATCCCGTGGACAGGGGAGCCTGGTAGGCTGCAGTCCATGGGGTCGCTAAGAGTCAGCCCCGACTGAGCGACTTCACTTTCACTTTCCATTTTCATGCACTGGAGAAGGAAATGGCAACCCACTCCAGTGTTCTTGCCTGGAGAATCCCAGGGACGGGGGAGCCTGGTCGGCTGCTGTCTCTGGGATCGCTCAGAGTCGGACACGACTGAAGCGACTCAGCAGCAGCAGCAGCAGTAGCATGCTCTACAGTAGGTTCTTTTTATTTGTTTTGTATATACTAGCGTGGATCTGTTAATCCCAAACTCCTAATTTATCCCTCCCTACCAAGGCCTCTATTTTTTTTTTTTTAAAGGCCTCTATTTTTTTAAGGGTGTCTTATTCTAGTTTTATGGATAAAATGTTTTCTCAAAAGTCTTTGAGGGTATTAATGATAGTTCATTCATGAAGCATTCTTCTCACTGCTTTGTAATGAATTCAGAATTAATTGAAATATATAACAGTGGTTGAGTTAATTTCATTAATCTATAGAATATATTATAATGATTATATTTATAGAAAAGACTAATAACATAGGACTATCATGATACATCTTAGAGCAAAAAGAGCAAGTTAAACAGTACCACAGTATTATATATTCTTTTCCCCATACTTTATATATTATTATAAAAATTTTTATTGTGAAAAATACCAATGAAAGAATTTTATGATGAACACTGCTTCAATTCTAACACTAACATTTTAGTATACTTGCTTTATTGTTTTTCTATCCATCTGGGCAACCCTCTATCCATCCATCAGTCTACCCCATTTTTTGATGCATTTCAAAGTAAATTACACACGCCAGTATTGTTGTTGTTGTTCGGTCACTAAATCAGGTCCAACTCTGTGCAACCCCATGGACTGCAGCATGCCAGGCTCCTCTGTCCTTCACTGTCTCCCGGAGTTTGCTCAGATTCATGTCCATTGAGTCAGTGATGCCATCCGACCATCTCATCCTCTGCTGCCCCCTTCTCCACACCGGTACACTCTCCCCTCAATACTTAAGCATGAACATCATTAACAATATTTCCATATTTGCTTCCAGTGTTTATTCATCTAAAATTAAAATAAAATTTACATATAATGAAATACATAAACCTTAAAAATGTAAAATTTTCAAACTTTAGACAAACTAACATATCTGTGTCAAGTCAAATGCCTACCAAGGTGTAAACATTATTCATTACACCAGAAAGTACCCTCATACCCTTCTTAATCAATGTCTGTCCCCAGGGTGAATCACTGCTTTGATTTTTTCTACCTTAGGTTGTTTTGCCTGTTATTTCAGTTTTAAAAAAAGAGAAAAAGAAAATTATGCAATTGGCATGTTGTTTTACCATATGGCTGGCATGTGCCAGCACTTATTCTGAGTGCTTTAGAAATAGGAACTCACCTACCCATATCAACACTTGGAGCAAGGTAGTATTATTTTCTCCATTTTACAGCTAAAGAAACTGAGATGTAAAGTAGCCAAATAGCTTAATCAATGCCTCATTACTGAGGAGCAGGGCTTGGGCCCCACAGTCTGCACTGTTAACCACACATCAGCCTCTGTGCGAACATCTTTCAGACCTACATCAACTTCAAAATGCTGACAGCGGTTCTCTTGGGTAGTAGGGTTGTGGGTGACTTTTGTTTCCTTCCTTTTGCTTACCTGTATTTTCTAAGCCCTGAATAATCATTGGAGGGACTGATGCTGAAGTGAAAGCTCCAATATTTTGGTCAACTGATGTGAACTCACTGGAAAAGACCCTAATACTGGGAAAGACTGAGGGCAGGAGAAGAGGGCATCAGAGGATGAGATGGCTAGATGGCATCACTGATGCAATGGACATGAACTTGGGCAAACTCCAGGACAGAGTGAGGGTCAGGGAGGTTTGGCGTGCTGCAGTCCGTGGTGTTACTGAATCAGAATCAGTGTCGCTGAATAAGAATCAGAAATGACTGGGCAACTGAACAACAACATTTTCTAAGATTTCTTCAATAAATGTATATTACATCGAACAGACTAGTGAAGAAATTACTGAGAAGTTACTGTAATTCCAAGACACAGATGCCTTTGAAGAGAACAAGAGCTTTTACATCATTTAAATACGAAAGAAAAAAACGATGAATTTATAGTTTAAAATTGTATACCTGTTTACACTGAATTTCAAATAAAGGGACTTTGTTATTTTCCTTAAGGGCTGCAATATATACATACACATAAATATTTGTTTTTAAATAAAAGTAATCCTTGATGTGTTAAAAAAATAAAATATTCTCGACATGTCCCAACACTACTCTTTTCTAAGTCATGACACCCCCTCACCTGATCTCTCTTCACACTCACAGCCAAACCCTTGAATATCGACAGGCTAAAGTATGGTCACTTTCTGCACCAGTGTGTCTTCCCAACATTCACTTATTTGATCATTTCAACCAAAGAACAAGCAGACATCTGGTGTCACATAAGAACTACGTCTATTAGTTGACATGTGAACGCGGGTGGGCGAGAGACAGGAAGTGACTCATTCAGCAAGGTTTCGGAGTTTGCTCTTCTTGAAATTAAGCGTAGAGTTTCAATAGATGTGCTCAGCATCTTGGAATCAGTAGAGTCTGCTTATATTTCTGAAATCTCCATTTAATCGTCAGCATCTATCTGCTGTCCTCCCAGCAGTACAAGCGCTGCATCTGAGAGGAGCGAGCCTGCTGTTCAGTGTGTGACGAGATGCCATTCAGACTGATGAAGCAGGAGGTGCGTTCCATGCAGCTCCTCTATTAATGATTAATGATTATTCTCTTAATGGTTATAATCATTCTATTAATGATTCTCCCCCTTCTCAGGGCATTCCTGGCTGACTGGAAACAAGGCTGCAAATTGTGACTTTCCCGCCATGTTCAGCAGCATCAGCAACGCACAAGTCTGCCCACATAGGCTTTGACTGCACAGCAAGCTTCGAAAAATGTTTGTCACCAGAGCAAGCTAACTCTTCCAGCTCGTGATAACAAGAGGTTAGTTCGATGAAAACCTTGTAGCTGTTGAAAAAATTGATTTTTTTGAAATTTCTGGTTGAGAAAAAATGTTTTTTACTGTATCATGATTATTTTTCCTTAGCTTCCTTGATGTACCACCCATAGCCCAAACCAAGTATTTTATTTAAGATCCAAATGTTTATTTAGACACCTCCCTGGTTTCACTGATTAAGACTCCTTGCTTCCAAAGCAGGAGGCCTGGGTTCAATCCCTGGTCAGGGAACGATGCCCCACAAGCCATATCTAAGATCCAGCACAGCCAAATAAATTAGTAAATAAATTAAAAAATAAATGTTTATTTGCTTATCTAATTCTTGGCCATAGACTCAATTTCTACATCTTCCTGGTCAGGATTCTGTGTGGATCCTAGGCATGTTTCCTGTAAATTATCCGCAACTTCCAAAAAGCCTATAAAAACACAAAGATACCTATCCAAACAGTTCCTATTCTTCATAGCTGGAACACTCGGGATAATGAATAAATGTGTCATTCATTTATTCCATTCATTCATTCCAAGACACAGCTGTTGCAAAACCAGCATTGAACTAAGTTTAATTTTAGTCTTTGCCCTCAAGAGTCCCAGAATTTCATTAGTGACACCAACAACTTAGTGGGTCTTCTCTAGGTATCCACCTGCCAATGCAGGAGACACAAGAGACTCAGGTCTGATCCGTGGGTCAGGAAGATCCCCTGGAGAAGGAAATAGCAACCCACTCAAGTATTATTGCCTGGAAAATTCCATGGACAGAGGAGCCTGGTGGACTGCCGTCCGTGGAGTCACAGAGTCTGACACGACTGAGCACACAGACACACTGCTGCTGCTGCTGCTGCTGCCAAGTCGCTTCAGTCGTGTCCGACCCTGTGCGACCCCAGGGACAGCAGCCCACCAGGCTCCCCCGTCCCTGGGATTCTCCAGGCAAGAACACTGGAGTGGGTTGCCATTTCCTTTTCCAATGCATGAAAGTGAAAAGTGAAAGTGAAGTTGCTCAGTCGTGTTCGACTCCTAGCGACCCCATGGATTGTGGCCTACCAGGCTCCTCCGTCCACAGGATTTTCCTGGCAAGAGCACTGGAGTGGGGTGCCATTGCCTTCTCCAATGCGTGAAAGTGAAGTCTCTCAGTCTGTCCGACTCCTAGCGACCCCATGGACTGCAGCCCACCAGGCTCCTCCGTCCACGGGATTTTCCTGGCAAGAGCACTGGAGTGGGGTGCCGTTCACACACACGCACACGACTAAGCAAGGTGCAGCTTTCTGTGGTAAGTACCATGTTTTGCAATGTGAATATGGATGACAGATACCAACACCCAGGAGTGGGGGTGGGTACTCCCTGAGCAAGGCGCTCTACATATATGGGGTTATTTAGTCCTCAGGTTGCAGCCACGCGTTCTAGGAAACAAACTCGCTCAGCACAGTGCAGATAGTGGAGTGCAGTCTGTTACGTCGGCGCGCCCAAGGCAGTCTCCTCTTAGCCCAGGACCCCGACCAGGTTTACGAAAACCTTATAGACCCTAAGCGTACGTGCCCAAACCCACCTCCCCAAATTCCCTGAAACTAGTCTGAGCAAAGGAAAAAAGAAAGATACAATCAAAGTTAAAACCGGCGATTCATATGCCTTAAGCCTAGGTAGTTAACAGTGGACAATTATCAATAGGCTTGTGGTCATACCTCAATAAGCATAAGAGGATGTATGATTCTCTTTGGTTACACAGATAATTAGGGTATTCTTTGAGGCGATAGAGAGCCCTGGGGCTCTTCCTTGCGGGGGGCCTGGTTTTCCAGTAGGTATGTTGTTTCCATAGTTACTGGGCATATAGCTCAAAGTCCACAGTCCGGCCCAAGATGGAGTCCTGCTTCCAAGATAGAGCCTGTTCTGTTTCCTCCTTTACTCACACTAACCTTAAGAGAAAAGGAGTCTTATCATCGTGTTTATCAGATGAGGAAGCTGGGGCTCTGGGAGGGTCAGAACTTTTCAGGCCTCAGACAACAGGCAGCAAGACAGGGCTCTGAGTCTTGGTACTGTTCCTTTTCTCCTGCCACACAAATCTTCGTCCATGGGGGAAGAATGGATCATGCAAAGTGTTAGGCACTCAGTCCTGTCTGACTTTTTGAGACCCTTTAGACTGTAGCCCACCAGGCTCCTCTGTCCACAGAATTCTCCAGGCAAGAATACTGGGCTGGGGGTGATGGGTGGGGTGGGGCTGGGGTAGGCTGGAATTCCAGGAAAGTGCCAACATTCCCCTTGCACCAGTACTCTGCTCGTATGTGCAACTCTGGGAAGCACTGTCTCAGACGTTCATTTACCTTGGGGCGGGGAGGATGGGGGGTGGGGTTGCGAGCTTCTCTCAACCACGCGCCCCAGGCACTGTGTGCCCCTATACTCTCCCGAGGTGACCTCAACCTGCTGATGAGCAGACTCCGCTGAGAGAGTGTAGAGGTGGGGGGATGGCTCCTGGGAGAGTGCAGGAGCCACTGGGGGCACAGTTGGCAGTGAAGGGCTGAAGGGAGAGTGCTCGTGGAGCCCCAACACTGACCCGGAGGAGGAAGCCCCTTCCTGAGTCTCCGGAACCAAGCAGACAAATCAAGCCCGGGGTTACACAGGCCAGCGTGGGCACACCTGTTTCTTTCAGTTCAGTTCAGTTCCTCAGTCCTGTCCGACTCTTTGTGAGCCCATGGACTGCAGCACACCAGGCCTCCCTGTCCATCACCAACTCCCAGAGTTTACTCAAACTCAAGTCCATCTAGTCAGTGATGCCATCTAACCATCTCATCCTCTGTTGTCCCCTTCTGCTCCCGCCTTCAGTCTTTCCCAGCATCAGGGTCTTTTCCAATGAGTCAGTTCTTCTCACGAGGTGGCCAAAGTATTGGAGTTTCAGCTTTAGCATCACTCCTTCCAATGAACATCCAGGACTAATCTCCTTTAGGGTGGACTGGTTGGAACTCCTTGCAGTCCAAGGGACTCTCAAGACCACAGTTCAAAAGCATCAATTCTTTGGTGCTCAGCTTTCTTTATAGTCCAACTATCACATCCATACACGACTACTGGAAAAACCATAGCTTTGACTAGACAGACCTTTGTTGGTAAAGTTGTCTCTCCGCTTTTTAATATGTTGTCTAGGTTGGTCATAACTTTTCTTCCAAGGAGCAAGTGTCTTTTAATTTCATGGCTGCAGTCACCACCTGCAGTAATTTTGGAGCCCCCCAAAATAAAGGCTGTCACTGTTTCCACTGTTTTCCCATCTAGAAAATTCATTTTGAGCGCCATCCAACCAAGACACACCACCCCATTTAATATTTTATGATTTATTTTCCATGTTTATATAGATTTACATTCTATTTTTCATATATACAGTATTTTTCTGTGTTTTTAATAGGCATATTGTGTGATGATCAAAGCATAAGGTTTACATTAGTGAATTAATTTTGGTAAACGTATTTCAGATACCGGGGTTCATGACAAGACCCTTTTATAAAAACTTTATCATTTTAAAAAATCTTCACAGATCTGTGGCTGAGCTTATCCCAATGATCATAATTATCTTTTCATGCATAATCTGCTGTTCACTCTAGCTGTGGGAGTCTTTGTGTGGCCTGTTGGCACTTTCTCTAACGTCATCTGAGACAGTCTACTGATGGCTCCCTCACTTTTAAAGATCAGCAAGATGTTCTAGGCTTGCCCCACCTTTTTGGATATCCTGACAAATTGTGCTGTCACCCTCCAAAGAATTCTGACTCTTTTTAGAGAAGAACAGCAGCACACTGGGCTTCCCTGGTGGCTCAGCGGTAAAGAATCTGCCTGCAGTGTACGAGACCCAGGTTCGATCCCTGGGTCAGGAAGATCCCCTGGAGGAGGGCATGGCAACCCACTCCAGTATTCTTGCCTAGAGAATCCTATGGACAGAGGACCCTGGCAGTCTGCAGACCACAGGACACGACTGAAGTGGCTAAGCAGCAGCAGCAGGTCAGTGAACCCAAATCTGGTCTTAAACATATGGATTCAAGGACTTCCTTGGTGGTCCAGTAGTTAAGTCTCTGTGTTTCCGATCTAGGGGCTGTGGGTTCAATTCCTGGTCAGGGAACTAAAATCCCACATACTGCATAGGACAGCAAAAAAAAAAAAAAAAAAAATCGTGGATTCAAATGTGTTTGTGTAACAGAGTGAGTGGGCTTGTTGCCCACTGCACATGAAAGCCCAAATATCATTTTGGGCAATTTTTTTTTTGCTGAAAGAAAAAGGCTTTATTGCAGGGCAACCAAGCAGGGAGTGAAATCAGTCCATCCTAAAGGACATCAACCTTGAATATTCATTGGAAGGACTGATGCTGAAGCTGAAGCTCCAGTACTTTGGACAACTGATGGGAAGAGCCAACTCACTGGGAAAGCCTTTAATGCTGGGAAATATCGAAAGCAAAAGAAGAGGACAACAGAGGATGAGACGGTTAGATAGCATCATCAACTCAATGGACATGAGTTTCAGCAAACTCTGGGAGGTAGTGAAGGACAGGGAAGCATGGCATTCTATAGTCCACAGGGTTGCAAAGTGTTGAACACGCTTAGTGACTGAACAACAACAAGCAGGGAGACAGGAGGCAAAGTTCGGATCTGTCTCTCCCATGCCTTGTGACTGGGATGTTTATTCTGAAAGTGGCAACTTATAAAGGGAGGGGGCTGGGAAATGACTGGTGGAAAGTACGTTTAACTTTCTATGTAAACTTCAAGAGTTCTCTTACGGGGACATCCCTGGTGGTCCAGTGGTTAAGACTTCACCTTCCAGTGCAAGGGGTACAGCTGGATCCCTGGTCGGGGAGCTCAGATCCCACGTGCCTCATAGCCAAAAAGCCAAAACATAAAAAACAGAAACAATATTGTAATAAATTCAATACAGACTTTTAAAATGGTCCATGTAAAAAAAATCTTTAAAGAACAGTTCTCTATGCAGGTCCTTTAAGCCTCTTCACGGATTGCATGTGCAGCTTGCGGGGAGCACTTCCTGCGTAACACGCGGTGGATTTTTGGCCTGTGACCCCCCAAGTTCACTCGCAGTCATTCTAGGCCCTCAGCTCATCTGCACGGTGCTCAGTCAGGAGGAGCTGTCAGCAAGCTGTTTGCTTAGCTTTCTCTGTGTGCCGTCGCTTCAGTCGCGTCCAGCTCTTTGTGACCCTACGGACCGTAGCCCGCCGGGCAACTCTGTCCATGGGATTGTCGAGGCAAGGATACTGGAGTGGGTGGCCATGCCCTTCTCCAGGGGATCTTCCCAACCCAGGTATCGAACCCAGGTCTCTTACACTACCTGAGTTGGCAGGTGGGTTCTTTGCCACTAGTACCACCTGGGAAGCTGGTACTCTGCAAAACAAGCTTGGTGCTCCTGGGGCATCATCTTGTTTCTATCTTGTTGCCACCTTAAGCTACAGGGTGTAGGGTGTGGTTTCATTTGCCTGTATGTGGCTGAGGTGGCGGGTTGCTGTGCGAATTCACAGACTGGCACTTGTTTGGGACAAACTTGGGTGCCTTTGGCAGTGACGTGCATCTTCTCTGTCTGCCCCTTGCCCACCCTCTCTCACCTTTCTCTCCCAGCTCTGTGCCCTGGGGAACTGGCCCTGAAGGATTAAATCAGAGACTCGCCTGTCCACTGGCTTCCAACTGGTTTTGGCCAGTAGGAAGCATCAGTCAGAAATCAGTCTTGAGAGAACTCAGCTCTTTTCCTATGGGGTCCCAGAGGTACAGTTTCATCCTCTCAACTGAAGGCCACATTTTTTTTTTTAATCAGATTTTCTCCAAGTAACTACTCTTCTCAAGTTCTAGTAACAAATCACTGCACCCTCCTAACCCTTACCCAGAGCTGGGCTGGCTCCAGGAACAATAGCCATCCCTTGCACGCATGCATGCTAAGTCACTTTAGTCATGCATGACTGTGTTCGACCCTATGGACTGTGGCCTGCCAGGCTCTTCTGTTCATGGGATTCTCCAGGCAGGAATACTTGAGTATGTTGCCATGCCCTCCTCCAGGGGATCTTCCCGACCTAGGCATCGACTCCAAGTCTCTTAGGTTTCCTGTATTGGCAGGCAGGTTCTTTACCACTAGCGCCACCTGGGAAGCCCGTTATCCCGTGCAGCTTTCCCCAAATCCCCACCCTTTTTGTTCCTTTATTAAATTCTTCTCAATTACCCAGCATGAGGATGCCATCAAATCCCGCTGGGAACCCTGATACCACAGTTTCAGGACTTATTTTTTAAAAAAACAACTGATGTTTTAAAACTTTTCTATATTTTCCAAGCTTTTCAAAATTATCATGGTTTGCACTTATGAGTTGTTAAAATATTATCCAGAAACATCATACACATTCTTTTTTGAGGGTCATCTTGAGCAACTGGTGTTCCAAAGGGCACATTTTTGGAAATATTAGCACAAATCACTTCTAGAAGGTACTCCCAAAATCTCTAACACTTATCTCTGGGTCAGGGGTGTGAGGGTAGCTTCTTTATTCTATTCCTTCTATATATATTTACAATGAGCATGTGTTATTTTTACAAAAAGATAAAAACTTGAAAAATTTCTAGGGAAATGTGTATATTTTGATGCTTAAAAGCGAAAGTGAGTTAACTTTTTCTGTAAATGACCAGGTGGTAAATGTTTTAGTGTTGCTAGTCAAGAGGCAAAATGGAGAATATTATCTAAGTGCTTACATAATCAGAGAGAAAATAAATTTTCACGAAATTTTCTATAAAGTTCATAATAAAAATAATCAAGTGCATTTTTTTTGGTAATATGGGCCTACTAATGGAAGAATTATTCCATGATTATACAGTGGAAGTGACAACTACATTCAAGGGGTTAGATCTGATAGATACCTGAAGAATTATGGACAGAGGTTCGTGACATTGTACAGGAAGCAGTGATCAAGACCATCCCCAAGAAAAAGAAATGCAAAAAGGCAAAATGGTTGTCTGAGGAGGCCTTACAAAGAGCTGTGAAAAGAAGAAAAGCTAAAGGCAAAGGAGAAAAGGAAAGATATGACCATTGGAATGCAGAGTTCCAAAGAACAGCAAGGAGAGATAAGAAAGCCATCCTCAGCAATCAGTGCAAAGAAATAAAGGAAAACAATAGAATGGAAAAGACTAAAGATCCCTTCAAGAAAATTAGAGATACCAAGGGAACATTTCATACAAAGATGGGCTCGATAAAGGACAGAAATGGTATGGACCTAACAGAAGCAGAAGATATTAAGAAAAGGTGGCAAGAATACACAGAAGAACTATACAAAAACATCTTCTCGACCCAGATAACCATGATGGTGTAATCACTCACCTAGAGCCAGACATCCTGGAATGTGAAGTCAAGTGGGCCTTAGGAAGCATCACCATGAACAAAGCTAGTGGAGGTGATGGAATTCCAGTTGAGCTATTTCAAATCCTAAAAGATGATGCTGTGAAAGTGCTGCACTCAATATGCCAGCAAATTTAGAAAACTTAGCAGTGACCACAGGACTGGAAAGTCAGTTTTCATTTCAACCCCAAAGAAGGGCAATGCCAAAGAATGTTCAAATTACCACTCAATTGCACTCATCTCACATGCTAGCAAAGTAATGCTCAAAATTCTCCAAGTACATGAACTGTGAACTTTCAGATGTTCAAGCTGGATTTAGAAAAAGGCAGAGGAATTGGAGATCAAATTGCCAACATCTGTTGGACCACAGAAAAAGCAAGAGAGTTCCAGAAAAACTCTACTTCTGTTGTGTTGATTACACAAAAGCCTTTGACTGTGTGGATCACAACAAACTGTGGAAAATTCTTCAAGAGATGGGAATTCCAGACCACCTTAACTGCTTCCTGAGAAACCAGTATACAGGTCAAGAAGCAACAGTTAGAACTGGACATGGAACAACAGACTGGTTCCAAATCAGGAAAGGAGTATGTCAAGGCTGTATATTGTCACCCTGCTTATTTAACTTGTATGCAGAGTACATCATGCGAGATGCCAAGCTGGATAAAGCATAAGTTGGAATCAAGATTCCCAGGAGAAATAACAGTAACTTTAGATATGCAGATAATATCATCCTTATGGCAGAAAGTAAAGAGGAACTAAAGAGCCTCTTGATGAAAGTGAAAGAGGAGTTTGAAAAGGCTGGCTTAAAACTCAACATTTATAAAACTAAGATCATGGCATCTTGTCCCATCACTTCATGGGAAATAGATGGGGAAACAATGGAAACAGTGACAGATTTTATTTTCTTGGATTCCAAAATCACTGCAGATGGTGACTGCAGCCATGAAATTAAAAGATACTTGCTCCTTGGAAGAAAAGCTATGACCAACCTAGAGAGCATATTAAAAAGCAGAGACATTACTTTGCCGACAAAGGTCCATCTAGTTAAAGCTACGGTTTTTCCAGTAGTCATGTATGGATCTGAGAGTTGGACTATAAAGAAAGCTGAGCATTGAAGAATTGATGTTTTTGAACTGTGGTGTTGGAGAAGACTCTTGAGAATCCCTTGGACTGGAAGGAGATCCAACCAGTCCATCCTAAAGGAAATCAGTCCTGAGTGTTCATTGGAAGGACTGATGCTGAAGCTGAAACTCCAATACTTTGGCCACCTCATGAGAAGAACTGACTCATTTGAAAAGACCCTGATGCTGGGAAAGATTGAAGGCAGGAGGAGAAGGGGACAACAGAGGATGAAACAGATAGCATCACTGACTCGATGGACATGAGTGAGCAAGCTCCAGGAGTTGGTGATGGACAGGGAAGACTTGTGTGCTGCAGTCCATGAGGTTGCAAAGAGTCAGACTCGATTGAGCGACTGAACGGAATGGAAGAATGGAATTAAAAAAAAAAAACATGTCAATGAGCTGGGGCTCAAAGTTAGTGTTCCCTATCATCCAAATTGATTGCAAATTTCATCTGTAAGTGCTGATCTGTAATGAAATATTACATATTGCTTCTTTTTCTGTTGAGGTGTGGTTGATGTACAGTATTATATGTTTCAGGTGTATGATACAGTGATTCAGTTCTAAAGGTAACATTTCATTTACAGTTATTGTAAAATATTAGCTATATTCCCTGTGTTGTACATAGTAATTCTTTGAAAATATTTTTCAATACAGATAAAGATTGTTAATTGATATTAATCCACAATTTATGATTTTAATTGAGCATATTTATTCTTATATGGAGAAGGAAATGGCAACCCACTCCAGTATTCTTGCCTAGAGAATTCCGTGGACAGAGGAGCCTGGTGGGCTGCTGTCCATGGGGTCACACAGAGTCAGACACGACTGAAGTGACTTAGCAGCAGCAGCAGCAGCAGCAGCATTCTTATATAATTAGATTTATCTCGATATTTGACTTTTAGTATGTCATTACACTGCAGATTAATCACTCATTAGAGATTACCTGGAAGATCCTCAAGTAAAAGTTAACAACAAAGTTAAATGGATTTTGATATATGGAACTGTTCTTTCCACTTGCACCAATATCTGGCAAACTGCTGGAACTGCAGTTCAGAAATAATTCAGAAAATACATCTACTGCAGATTTATGTGGGAATGGACATCCTGCTTCTTGCTTTATCTTTTGACAGCATGGGAAGTGTACTGAGCAGCTTGCTATTACTTGTGATTCAGTTTGTTGAAATGACTTTATCACAGAATAAATTTCACATATGCCATTTTGCCTTGTAATTTTAGGTTGACCTCACTATGAAACAATATCAAGTCTGCAACAAAAACTAATTTCCAAAGCCACTCAGTGTTTGAACAAAGTAGTTGAGGACAGTTTCAGAGAGAAAAATGTTAATCTCAGCTCCAATCTTGAAAAAATTGCAAACTGCTGTGTGGTAGGGCAAGTCAGTATATTCAGCTTCTTTTTCTGAAGAAAATTCGCAGAACTGATGGTTTTTAAGTCCATGAGAATAAACTAAGTTCACTGTTGACACTGTTGATCACTGAAACATGATGGATTCAAATATTTTCCACAAAGTACCTGCCGATGAATAATAGGATGAATAACCATGGACTTTAAATACCTTTCCACTAGTTTTGTAAATTTGTTCATCGAAGGATTTCCCTGTTCGACAAATATTTTTCCCACCATCAGATGTAACACATATTAGCAGATTCTACTTCAGGTTATACTGAATGAGTGTTTTCTCAACTTTGAAATATTCTTACCTCTAGCTGTTCCATGCAGATATTCATGAAGTCTACTTCTTCAGTAACTACAAACTCTGCTCTGGCTTCTTGAATAAACAGCAACAATTGAACAGTATCAATAATACCTATAGGTCCATCAGTTCTGGGAAGACCACTCAAAATCGTTTGCCTTGTTTTTTAATTATTGATCTCTCTGCGAATGTTTTCAAGTCATTGAGCAACTGTTCTCATTGGTACAACAGTTTTCAGTAAATTTTAGATTTTACAGGCTAGGAGGCAGAATCGAATAAATTATTTAGGTACTTTCTGCATATTTATTTTTTAATGATGAAAATAAATTTATTAAATATAATTTGGGGGAAAGCTACTATATATATATTTTTTACTATATATTTTTTAAATGAGTGACTGCTGCTACAGTTTATTCTTGTGTCATTTGTATGCAATCACCAGTTAGTGTGACTGACAAGGCGTCCAAACAACTTGGTTTCCTACCAATCCCACTGACTAAAGCCAACTTCATCATGTTGAAGAAGAAAAATCACTAGAAATCAGACCAAGAAGTGTTCACCGCTAGAGGGCTTTTTGTTGATGTGCAGTCTATGTGAATTCTCCAGGCAAGAATACCGGAGTGGGTTGCTATTCACTTCTCCAGGGGATCTTCCCAAAATAGGGATCAAACATGCATGTCTTGCATTGGCAGGGACTTCTTTACCATCTGAGCCACCAGGGAGGCTCTTAAATGGATTAGTAGGTCTCTAATTTGGAGTCTCTAATTTGGTATAACATTTAACTTCACTTCTGTGCAGACCATCAATTAGCAAATGTCTTCTAACCTGACAATCATTTTAAAAACAAACCCTTAGCTGATCATGAAAACACACCTTTAAACACATGACTTTAAAACCCATTGTTTTGCCCACTTTGAAATGTATTTTTTTTCACCCTGACATTGTCATGTCATCAATTTTAAAATAATAATTTCCTTATCACTGATTGATTGCACTGATGCTTAGTAACAGGAGCCTGTGGTCTATTCTTCATCATGAAAGTTTATAAAGAGTAACTTTGGAACTTCAGTAATGGGCAGTGAGAAGAATCTTTCCCCGTCCACCATAAGTCAGTATTTTTGGAAGTACCGTCCAAGTTGTTTGACATCCCTTCTGCCTAGGGACATTCTGCATCACTTGCCACTGGCTAGGAGGTGTGAAATTTATCTTTCAGCAGAAGGATTTCAACTGGTAATTATGGAGAGATTATGAAATCTTCCTTTTCTCCTTGGACAGCCAACACAAGACAGAAAGGCTAAGATTCCTTCTGAGTCTCTAAAGATCCTTTTCTTTATTTTTTAAAAATTTTTGGCCACGCTGTGAAGCATACAGGATCTAACCCCAACCAGGTATTGAACCTGTATGCCCTGCAATAGAAGCACAGAGTCTCAACCACTGGACCACCCAGAAAGCCCCTAAAGATCCTTTCTAAAAAGCCCATTCCATTGGCGAATCATAGGCTCGTCTGGTCTTGACACTTTGTAAAGATCTCTTTCACCCACTCATCTCACCAGCTGAACTACTTGGTATAGATTTAGGATTCTTATTCCAAGTGGCTAGTGAGTGGTGAGTAAGACCTCCAGCCAAGTCTTTGGGTGAGGTCTGGGCCTTTCATAAGTTACTTTGATAAGAAAAAGGAGTTGTAGAAAGACACCCGAGTCTGGGTGTTGGCTGGGAGTGAGGCATACTAAGGAAACCTCAGGTGCTGTACTGACTCAGGCTAGGAGCTGGGACCCTTTGCTGCAGTGCTTGCTTCTGGAGAAACATCTCCTCTGGCAACAGAATACAAAGAAACCATAAGCGACTAAAAATAGCTACATGCATGCTGCAGTTGGGACAATTTACAAACAGCAAGACACAAGAAGACCAACAACCCAGCTGCCACTTCTGAGGTTCCCCAGCAAGTACAGTGTTCTGGGCATGATTTCTGCACGTGGTGCCACCAAGGGGATGGGCAGACCACCGGGCCACCACTCTCCCCAGAGCCCTGGACCTGCCCCTACCCTCATCCATTTAAAGAACCAGCTTGCCGCTACCCCCGCAGCTACCCCCCACCCCCATGGAAGGAGTAAGGGAACCTGTTTTCTCTCCCCTGCTGCAGCAGAAGTCCCGATACAGCCTTGCCTAAATTTCTCATCTGGCCTCATTAATTTCTATTGATTAGAGTTCAAGGACCCAGGTTGGTCTACCATTTTGCGCAGTGCCAGCTGCAAGTGGAAATGCTAAACACCCCCCCCCGCCCCCCGCCAGCCATTCTTGGTTATGCCACCATCATCCTTACAGTAAGCATATTCTAAATTCCCATTAAGTATATTCTCCATTGAACCCCGCTGAGTGGAGTTGACAGCCGGCCCTGCAGTGCCCCCTAGCGCCACCTTAGGGAGGCTGACCGGCCAAGACGTGAGTGCCCCTCAGCTGCGAGTCTGGGGCCACAGCCCCTCCGCAGGGCCTGAGGAGCGGAGGCGGCGGACATAAAGCTCCGGTTTCGACGGCGAGGTGGGTCCCCGGGCCCCACTCCCGCCGCGAGGTCGCCGGGCGGCCAGGCACTGGGAGGGCGGGGCTGGGCGGGGCTGGGCGGAGCCTGGACGGCGGGAGCGCCTAGGCCGGCTGGCGCCCTCGGAGCCGCCCGAGGCACCGTGGGGTCTCGAGGCCTGCGGCTCACGGGCTATCGGACACTCGGGCGAACACGATGCGCTCCCCGGGAGAGGGCAGCGGGACCACTCCCGCGGGCGGACTCGGCGAGGAACCCGGAGCCCCCGCCGCGCGGGGAAGAGGGCGGGGACCGTCAGGCCGCGCGGGCTCTTTAAGACCGTATCCGTGCTAACACCGACTGTGAGTAACCTGGCCCCGGGTCCCGGGAGAAACCGTGAGTTGGCTTGGAAAAAATAGACGGATGAGAGTTCAGATCTCTGGGCGTGGAGTTTGGGGAAGTTATGAATGGCGGCCCGGGGCGGGGGAAGGGGTGTGGGTGGTGGTGTACGACTTTGATCCAAACCCTAGGTACCTTGTAAATGTTAACAGGGCTCCTGGAGAGGGCGGTGAGACTAAGCAAGGACAAGTTCCAAAGGGAGGAGAGCCCCCCACGTGGCTTCAGGGCCCACACGTTGTAGTCCTTCAAGATCTCGGTAAGGCCTATAGCTTGTGAACAGGTGGGGTGGATTCAAGATCCAGGAAGCGTTAGGCCACTGCGGTGGATGGAGAGGCAGAGGAATCCACCACCGTGGGCTGTTGGGAGGCCTGGGGCTTCTGGTCTTGAGGAAGTTTCCTGGGCTGAGAGATGGAGCTGCGCCTGCCTTTGGGCCTGGCTCACCAATGGGGCATCCCGCAGCCCCCTAAGGATCTCAGAGAGCACAAGGGCAGGGGTGGAGAGGTGACTGGTGGCTCTGTGTCTCCTTGGCTCCCACTGGGGGTTGGTCTACCGGGCCCTGGGAAGAGGAGAAGCTGAGTGGTCTGATGACACAGGGTGTGCCGAATGAGGATTGTGAAGTCACAGAGGAAGTGGGGTGCTACAGCCAGGCCTGGGGCTGACCTGGGGCAAGAAGAGGAAAGGTGTTGCCCAGGCAGATCTGTGGAAGGGACTCTGGGATCAGCGGGGCACACCTGGTGCCCACGGTGGACTGATGAGTCGGGTGAGGCCACCCTGGCCCAAGGGTCCCCCTCCCCCTCCTCCTCAGGAACGCAGACAGTTCTGTTGTCCACATTCTGGAAACCTTAAACACCACCCACACCATGTGGAAGGAAAGCAGTTGAGAGACTGGGTGGCACATCTGGTTGCTCCCCTCTCCCTCCTCCAGACTCCTCCCGGGCACACCGCCCTTGCTCTGCCTAGCCCCAGCTCTGTGAGCTTTCTGTTCCTCCTGAGTAGCTGACCTCCAGGACCTGGGGTTCCCAGACTCCGGGGAGTGTGCGCCAGAGAGCAGAGGCGTCCTGAAGAGCACCACTGACCCCCACCCTCCTGCTTCTCCAGATGCAGGGGCCTCCATGGCTGTGATAAGCCTTCTGTTCTTGGCAGTGATGTACGTCGTCCACCACCCCTTGCTGGTCAGTGACCGGATGGACTTGGACACGCTAGCCAGAAGCCGGCAGCTGGAAAAGCGGATGAGCGAGGAGATGCGCCAGTTGGAGCTGGAGTTTGAAGAGAGGAAGCGAGCAGCGGAGGAGAAGCAGAAGGCAGAGAACTTCTGGAGAGGGGACACTTCTGGTGACCAGCTAGTGCTGGGGAAGAAGGACAGGGGGTGGCCGTTCCAGGTGGACGGCCAGGAGGGCCCCCTGGGCTGGATGCTAGGAAATCTGTGGAATGCTGGCCTCTTTTGCATTTTTCTCATTTTTGAGCTCCTGCGACAGAACATGCAGCACGAGCCAGCCTTTGAGTCCAGCAGTGACGACGAGGAGGAGGAGGTCCGGGTGGTGCCCATCACCTCCTACAACTGGCTCACTGACTTCCCCTCCAGGGAGGCCCTGGAATCTTTCCACAAACACCACGTCCAGAATGTCACCCGGGACCTGCCCTGCACCTGCGAGTTTGTGGAGAGCTTTGTGGATGACCTCATTGAGGCCTGTAGGGTGCTCAGCCGCCGGGAGGCTCACCCACAGCTGGAGGACTGCCTGGGCATCGGGGCGGCTTTCGAGAAATGGGGAACCCTCCATGAGACCCAGAAGTTTGACATCCTGGTGCCCCTCGTCCCCCCACAGGGCACAATGTTTGTGCTGGAGATGAGGGATCCGGCCCTCGGCCGCCGCTGTGGCTGCGTGCTGGTGGAGTCAGAATGCGTGTGCAAGCGCGAGAAGCTGCTGGGGGACGTGCTGTGCCTGGTGCACCACCACAGGGACCACTCGGCCCTCGTGGGTAAGTCTAACAGCTCCATCAAGGCGGCGCTCTGCACCGGCTCCCACCTGGACGTGTACAAGACTGTACAATGGTTCCGGAACATGGTGGGCAATGCCTGGGCCCTTGTGGCCCACAAGTATGACTTCAAGCTCAGCTTGCCACCGTCCACCACCTGCTGCAAGCTCAGGCTGGACTACCGCTCAGGCCGCTTCCTCTCCATCCGCCTGGTCCTGGGGGTGCAACGGGAAGACACCTTGGTCTACCTGGTGAGTCAGGCCCCCAACCAGGAACAGGTCACCAGTGTGGACTGGCCCGAGTCCTTTGCGGCCTGTGAACACCTGTTCCTAAAGCTGGTCGGGCGTTTTGCTCCCGAGAACACCTGTCACCTCAAGTGCCTCCAGATCATTTTGAGTCTCCGGGACCTTCAGAGTTTACCCCAGGGAGCGTCCTGCCCCATCCTCACCTCTTACCACTTCAAGACAGCCCTCATGCACTTGTTACTGCGGCTCCCCCTCACAGACTGGCAACACGACATGCTCTCCCAACGACTCCAGGACATCCTCTGGTTCCTGGGCCGAGGCCTCCAGCAGAGGTCTCTCCATCACTTCCTCATCGGCAACAACTTTCTGCCCCTGACCATCCCGATTCCCAAGACATTTCGGAATGCTGAGCCTGTCAATCTCTTCCAACACCTGGTGCTAAACCCCATGGCACATTCACAGGCAGTGGAAGAGTTCCACAACCTTCTGGCTCAGGTGAAAGCTCTGCCCTGTTCCTCGCTGGCCGGGGCACATTGACTCATATACAGGCCATTAAAAAGGGGGAGACGGTATTTCTGATTCCTCAGGCGGCAAAAAGAGTTTTATTTCTCAGACACATCAGTGATATGTGTGACCTTCACCTTGCCAGTAGGGGGTTATGATAGATTAAGACACTTAGGTATACATGAAGCAGTTATGAGGGGTCCAGCCTGCAGGGGCTAATCTAGGGTGGGTCTTTGAAGTTTTCTTCTCCTGACTTAACTTTCATCATGACCCAAAGAGGGCCCAGGGAAATGGATGTTATGGGATTGCCTTGCTGCTAAAGAGTTGAGATCTGGAGGGGACCTGTGAAGTTGGGATGTGTAGTAACACTGGAAGTGAAAGAACCAGAGAATACCTCCACTCCAGCTTATTTGTGTGTGTGTGTGAATGACTCCACACACATCCCTTGTAAATTGTCTTCCTTACTGAACTCAGCCCAATTCACAGCCAAGCTGGTAGCACCCCATTTTATCCCAAATACTGTTATGGTAGCTTCTTGTTATTTTAGGATCAGAGTTTTCAGACCTTCATTATTTGAAGATGTTTATTTGCCATTTTTCTTCATTTAGCCCTTTCTTCATGTTATGTGAAATGCAGCTGTTTTATACATCTGAAAAAAACTCCAATGCTACCCAAATAACTTATCAGCATTGATTCACAAAACAAATATTAAGTCGACAATGGCCTGTCCCATAATTGAGATGATGTGTATTCTAAAGTTAATGACATTGCCAACATCTGATGGCCAACTTCGTGCCTGGAAACATCAAAAAACCCTTAAGGAGGACAGTCTCTTGGGAGGCTTGGAGATGAACAATTCCTGTTTCTGAGGGGAGTCACTTGTTTGTTAAATGGAAAGGTTTAGCTACCACATGTAGCTATCCTTCTTTTCAGTCTGGTAATGCCTTTGTATTCTCTCTTCAAAGATGACAAGGTATTATTTGAACTATGTTTGTGAGTTTGCAAAGCAGGGTCATTGCAATCCAGGCCCATTGCCAGGGCTGGACAGGAAGGGGCTGTGAAGCTGATCAGCTCTAACAAAGCCATGATTCCGGAGATGTGATTGGTATATTTCCCCATCTTTCAAAACCCTGGGTATCCTGGGGAGGAGCATTAAGAAATGTGACTCTAGCTGTGGGTGTGGTTGTTTTGGAAATACCAGTGCTATTCCTAGCCAGCACACCAGCACTGCCAGGAGAACCGGGCCCCAAGTTTACCTTGACCTTGGGTGGTTGGACCTCGGGGGGGGTTAGATGCTGGCCGCAGAGGCTGTGCTTATAGAATCCACACCCTCCCTTCCACAAAAATAAATGACAGGGGTCCCAGATGCTGATGCCAGCCAATATTTAGGGCCCCCACTGCTGCACAATAGCTGCTGTGTTCTCACGCTGTCTGTTGGTATCAGCCAGGTACTGCTTTCAAGTTCAGATGCAGTGATGTTGGTCCTCTGCTGGTGGGATTCTGGTGTTTTAAAAACATCCATACGCTTTTGTTTAGAAAGTAATTTGCTGATGTTTTACTTCCAAATCAATAAAGGAGACTATTTTCTGTATCAGCTGGAATCTGGTGTAGTAACACACAGCAGATCAGCCTGTTTCTTTCATCCAGGGCCTCCTGGTGTTTCTCAGTGTATGCGGAGCCAGTCTGCCCTGTGGCTTCCCATCAGCGTGGCCAGTAGCCAGGAAAGAATAATTCAGAATCTTAAGGAACACCTAAGTTACATATTTTCAGGATGCCCACACCAAAATATTCAGCCACACTGAAAGGTCTTAATGTCTACAAGCAATATATATAGACTCCAGAAGGTATATATCTGTCAGGTAGAAAGAAGGTGGATCCAGGACTGGGTGGTTTCTGGTCTAGGAGGAGACACGGAAGAAAATGTAAAGTTATGAGTGGGCAGAAGAATACAAAGCGAATAGTCAGCAAAGCTTGGGTGGGGCAGAGTGTGTAAGAAAGAGTATAGGAAAAACAAGCAGTAATGGGAAGAACAGAGCTGTTGTGCTCTGGGAACATTTCTGCAATAAAAGGGGAAACTTCCAGATATTTAGGAAGCTAAGTTTTATTCTCAAACAATATCTGGCTAGTACCCAGGATACAACAGCAGTTATAGTAATGGGAATACTTAGTGTTCACTGAGCATTGCCAATGGCCCAGACACATCTGGTAATTCATTTAATCCTCACACTATAACCCCGTGAAGTGGGTGCTTTAACCCCTCATCTTACCTAGAAGGAAGCTGAGACTCAGAAGGAATACACAGGGACTTTCCTGGTAGTCCAGTGGTTAAGACCCAGTGCTCTCAATGCAGGGGGCCTAGGTTTGATCCCTTGTCAGGGAACTAGATCCCACATGCTGTGCCTGAGAGTTCACATGTCACAACTAAAGATCGTGCATGCCACAGCGAAGAACCCAAGTGCCACAGCCAAATACATTTTTTTTTTTTAGAGGATACAATTTCTCCCAGTAACATAGCTCGTAAGTGGCAGAGGCTAAAAGAAAGTACCCATCCTACCACCTTCCAGCATAGTCCTGGGAATAAATCAAGATGTAGGGTTTACAGAGTTTTGAAAAGCAAAAAGCACTATATTAATTTTAAGATAAAAGGTGGTATATTATTGTCTGGGAATTCTGGAAGATAGAAATTGTTGGTTCTTCGTTCAGTCTTTAGGTCAGGAATTTCTTTCCACATAGAAAAAGGCATTTGCTCAGAGCCATTTCAGCTACGTGTTGAACCCCAGTGACTTGGTGGTTTATACCAGGAACTACATTATGTACACTATGATATGAGCCAGCTGCAGGCTGGAAGATCTGGGCAAATTTAAGCTGAAAGGTTGTTTGTACAGATAGCCAACTGAGAACACTATTATTCCTCACCTAAACTAAGGCTGTTTGGCATTCGGTTTGAGGAAGCAGAATCTGGGTGAGGAGTGAAAAATAGGAAAGGGGAAATGGCTCCAGCAAGTCTCTGGCCAGTGGGGTGGGGGAGGGGCCCCAGTACTTTCACTCTTGTAGACAGCAGAGCTGAGTTTTGCACACCACTGATGAATCCATCTCTTGGCACCCACTGTAGTCCTAATGCCCCCAAACAAAGACGGCATTCAGAACGGGAGGTGCAAGACCTGTCTGCAGCAGGCGGGCCTGGCTCAGGGATGCAGGGGGTGGAGCTGGCATTGCCTCCCTGCATGTGGAGCCCCAAACAGTCTGCTCAAGAGCTCCGTTATAACCAGCGGACAGCTTTATGGGTCTGCTAGGAGCCTTCCTTTGCCACACATTCCAAGCCGGTTCTTCAGAGGCTCTAGGTTCAGTACCTGCCAGCCTCCCAACCCCCCCCCCCGCTCTTAGATGGTGCACGCAGGGAATCCAGAGGATCACACCCATTCCCACTTCCTGTCACAAATGCACATAGAGAACGATAGCTGGGACCCTAGTGTATCCTGAGTCCACGTGCTCACAGGATCTATTATCTAATTCCTCATAAAGCCTAGTGAAAGGGGGGTACTGGCATCACTGCTTTATAAATGGGGAAGAACATGTGGCCCAGAGGTGAAGATGCCCACCCCAGGATTTAAAATTGTCTTCCAACTTTGCTCGTTCAATATGTATTTAAGCACTTGCTGTGTCCAGGGCTAGCACCAAGCTCTGGGAAAACAATGGTGAGCAAAGACACGCTTTGACCTCATGGAGATGACAGTCTATGGAGGAGACAGATACAAAATAGTCACCCCAGCAGATGTAAAATTAACAAAGGTAGGGACTTCCCGGAAGTCCAGTGTATAAGAATCCGTGCCTTCACTGCAGGGGGCACGGGGTTCCATCCCTGGTCAGGGAACTAAGATCCCGCATGCTGCGTGGCACATGGCACAGTGCAGCCAAAGAAAAACACAAAAACAAAAAACCACAAGGGTGACAAGTTCTACTGATGCCTCCAGTAAGGACGCTTGAGTGTATCCGGGAAGGCCTCCCTGAGGAAGTGACATGAGCTGAAACCTGATGGGAGTTAACGGGGTGAAGATGAAGATGAAAAGGATCCTGAACTTAGGAAACATCACCCTGGGCCCCAGGAGAAGGGGGTCAGAGCAGGTTTGTGGCTGCTGTGGACCAGCAGGAAGGAAACATGGATGAAAAGAGATGTAGGATTGAAGAGACTTTTAGCAACTAAAGAGAGTCCAGCAATGGATCAAGCAGATAGAGTGAGGGAGAGGGAGGTGCCCAGGATGGCTCCTGGGTGCTGATTTCGGTTCCTGGGTAAACTCATTTTATTTCTTCTATCGAACATTGCCTTATGCTAAAGATTTGAAGGTGGTCACTGGGAGCACAAGTTTGTGCAAAAAGTAAATCGGCCTAAAAAGTCGTTTTCAACGGGTAATAACTTTCTTTGGTTACCAAAATGACTGAAGGGCATTCAGTGAGCAGATGGTGTTAGGGACACTGAACAGTCCTACAAAGAGGGCAAGAGTGTCACATGCTAAGAACTGTTTCACCCTGAATGCCAACAGCACCCTTGCAAAGAAGCACTGTGTAAAATGTCATGTGTTAAGAAATTATAGGATGCTCTAGGAATATTTGAGGGAACAGCCTTTTCTCCCATAATACAATTCTTTGGTTGCAATGAGTGGAATGAACAGACAGGCAGCACAAAAACACCTGTCTCACTTCCAATCTTAACCTTACTTTTTTGAGCATAAGATATCTAGGAATCTTTTCGCAAGAATATATACTAGCGAAAGTCTTCATTAAAGTACACACAACATCTTCCATCAGTTCTTCCCCGGCCTGTTAACGCTCTGCATTCCGGCGTCCGCTCCCTCTCACCTCCATCCCACACCCAGTCCATCACTTTCCCCCTCCTTAGTGACTGCTCTGCTGCCCTCACAGCACAGGTCGCGATGGCAAAATCAACCTCTGTTTCCTTGGTCACCTGCCTCCTCCGTTAGTGAATTTCGTGAAAGCAAAGGTGCCGCCCGCTCAGCTCCACGCTCGGTTCTTAGGGCCCAGTTTCGCGTCTAGCGCTTGAAAGGACGGAGTCTCCATACTATTTCGTGAGGTGGGGGCGTGCGCCACAGATCCACTACAGTCCACCCTCACGACTCGAGCCGAGAGCCCTCAATACTGATTTCTCCCTTCCACGCGGCT
Source organism: Capricornis sumatraensis (assembly GCF_032405125.1). Taxonomy (NCBI): domain Eukaryota; kingdom Metazoa; phylum Chordata; class Mammalia; order Artiodactyla; family Bovidae; genus Capricornis; species Capricornis sumatraensis. The sequence continues at coordinate 103,784,374 of NC_091069.1, read as the reverse complement.
GGGCCGACACTCCTCGCGCGGAGGACCAAAGCGGTCTGCGCAGGCGCGCCTCCGGCCCCGCCCACGTTGGCGTCATCACGGCCGTTACGGCGACCTGGCGTCTCGGCGCGCAATTTAAAACCAGCTCTGGCGACGCGGAGGACAAGATGAGACCTCCCTGCCCTGGTGAGGCTGTGTGGCGGGGAGGCGAGGCGGGAAGGGCGCGGTGCGAAGCGGTGCGAAGCGGTGCGAAGCGGTGCGAAGCGGGCGGGTCTGAGCGGGGAGTGCGGTTATTCTCGGCCTTGTCGTTGGTTTTGTTTTCCCGGGGCCGAGCGAGGGGCCGGCAGGCTGGGAGAGGAGGGCCGGCGCGGGGTGGGCAGGCGGGCAGGTCCGGCCAATCAGGACGCGGCGTCGGCCCGGGCTGCTCTTCCGGCCTTGAGCCGGATACCAGACGCCTTTTCCTCGGGCTCTTACACCTTGGGTGGTGTCTCTTCTTTTAAAAAAGAGGTTTTCCCGGAGTGCACGTTTGTTCAGGGCCATAGAAGTATGGAGGTTACCGCTATATGGTTATTACGCTTGCATTTATTTTTACATCCTTTCAACAAGTACCCAGTGTCCCCATTGGGCTAGACCCTCTCTCAGATGTAGAGGTCGATTACAATATAGAACAAAATAGATAAGATCCCATCCTTTTAGAGCATGTGTTTTAGTTCGGAAGAGAGGAAACTAAATAGTTACAGATGAGGCTGAGTGCTCACTTTGAGAAGAGCAGACTCGGGGGAGGAACTCAGAGATCTTTAAGATTCTGCAAAACGAGTTCCAGGCAGAAGGAGCAAGCACACAGAAAAGAGTAAGCGAGAAAGAGCCTTACACGGGCAAGGACCATGACATTGTAACTGAACATCGAGTGACGTCCGACCGGTAGGCAGGGGCTTTGTAGGTCTTGTGACGAGGTTTGGAAATTGAGAGTTACTTTTTTTGGACGTGGTAAGTGACTTACCTGAGTGGGTCAGGTGAAAGGGTCAATAATCACTTGGATAAGAGTTTGACGCTAGGGGCAGTGATAAGAACTGCTCAGGGAAGTGGCCTATGGACCGAGAAGTAAATTTGGTCATCATTACTGTATAGCTCCCAGCTCGTTGGTGGCTCAGATGGTAAAGAATCTGCCTGCAATGTAGGAGAGGCAGGTTCGATCCCTAGATCAGGAAGATCCCCTGGAGAAAAGAATGGCTACCCATTCCAATATTCTTGCCTGGAGAATCCCATGGACAGAGGAGCCTGGCGGGCTACAGTCCGTGAGGTCACAAAGAGTCTAAGCTCCAGGCCTGAGCGGCTAACACTTCCACTTTCATTGTATAGCTGGCAAAACCATGGAAATAGGTGAGGACACCAGGAACACCCTGTAGAGAAAACACTTGGGACCAATGTTTAGAAGCTGATTAGAAAAGGAAGGGCTGGAAAAACTCAGAAAAGAGTGGTATAGAAGCCAAGAAGCCTTGGAAATCTCAGAGGCAGAGTGTTGTCAGCTCTTTCAGGTGCCGTTGACTCTCAAGAGGGACGAGGCCTGAAAAGTGACCATTGGGTTTGGCAGCATGGAAGTTGTGGGTGATGATGATGAGACAGTTTTCATACAGTGGTGGGCAATGGGAGCCACACCAGAGGGGTTGAAAAATGAGTAGGAGGTGACGAAGTGGATATACAAAGTGTTTTTGAGCTCAGTAATCCATCGTTGAAAGAATGGATGCAAAATGTTAAAGGGAAGGGGAGAAATTTGAGGAAAGACAATTCTGAGAAATAAGGTGTGGCTCAAATTTCCATTTTAAGTTTCCCTCTTAGATTCCTCCTTTAATGCTTTCTATATCTGTTTTTCTTCTGAGGTCCAACTTCCTTCCTTAGATTGGTTGCAGTGCCCACATTCAAGTAGTCACAAGTCCTCTTGATTTAGCTTCTAAAAGTGTCTATTGCGTCCTTCATATTTTTACTTTCTTTTGTTTTGCCCTCAGCTGAAGTTTCTGTTAATCATACTCTTTAGCTTGTGGGACGCTATCAGGGAAACTTATAAAGCTGTATTTTAAATTCTCTTTTATCCCCAGTCATCATTCCTTTCCTTCCTCTTGCTTGGGCAGCCTTTTAAATTTATATCATTATTTTCTTTTTGGACGTGCTGGGTCTTCGTTGCTGCGCAGGCTCTCCTTGCAGCGAGCAGCAGCTGCTCTTTGTTGTGGCGTTTGGGCTCAGTAGTGTGGCTCCCGGGCCCTAGAGCCAGGGCTCAGTGGTGTGGCACAGGGCTTCACTGCCACTTGGCGTTGGGATCCTCCCGAGCCAGGGATCACAGCTGTGTCCTCCATCGGCAGGTGGGTTCTTTACCCCTGAGCCACCAGAGAAGCCCGTGGGCAGCCTTTTAGTGTTTGTTTAGTGTTTGTTGATGTGTTTTTATGAAACTAATGTGTTCTTATCTAACGTGTGTTATATTGTGGGGTTTTTTCACATCACCAGTTCTGAACCAGCCGAGGTATACATTCTTATTCTCATTTGGAGGATGAGGAAGCAAACCTTTAGAGCATTTACTTAAAATTTCTCCAGCTAGTAAGTGATGGAGCTGGAATTTGAAGCCAAGTCTTCTGATTCTTAAATCTGAAAACTGCCCCCAGGTTCCTTCACCTCTCCCCTCCAGTGATCGTTCCTTGGTCTGCTCTCCTCGGCGGTGGCTATCCACCCTGTTGTCGTTCCCTAGACCTTATCTGCCACTCTCACCCCAGCGCACCCTGCCTCTCACACACGCCTGTCGTTCCAGCTGACTCCTCGTTCTCCAGCTCCAGCAGTCCTTCGACCCAGCAGACCTGTGCTCTGCTTTTCCGTGTCTCTCACCTCTCTCATGCCCTTGTTCCCTTCCTACATAGCTTACATTCCGTGGTCAATCAGTGTAATCACTTCCTTTCTTAACACCCATAACCCCTTACCCTCTTCTTGCCTCTTACACTTGCTTGTGACAAAATCACAACTCTGATTAATCCCTACTCGGCCCCAGGCCCCTTGCACCCTGTCATCCCAAGGGGACCCTAAAGATGCCCAGCGGCCATGCTGTATTCCCTGGTTCACCCCGTGTCCTTCTAGATGATGACTTTCTCTTTGTTCCTGGCGCTCTGGGAAAGCTGCTCTTGTCAGTAGCCTCCAGGTCGCTGAATCTAACGGTCAGTTCTCCACCCTCGCTTAATTTGACCTGTCACGTGCGTTTGATGTGCTTTACTCCTCCCGCCCCTGAAATATTTTCTTCACCTGACTTGTAGAACGCCACCCTCTCCTTCGCTTGTTATACGTTACCCATCTCTTCACTGACTCCTTGTGGTTTCCTTCTCTTCAAACTTGGAAGTAGTCTAGGACTTAGCCTTTTGCTTTTTTCTAACTGTCCTCATGTTTTTGGTCTTCTCATCCCCCACAGCTTTGAATATCCTCTCTGTGCTTACAACATCCACATATATATTAATATATCCAGCCCAAAACTTTTCCCTAAACTCTACATGTAAATATCTGACTCTCTACCCCAGTTGAATGACTAGTAAGCCTCTGAAGCCCAGCAGGCACCAGACTGAGCCCCAGTCTTGCCTCCTTTCCCCGCAGATACGCTTCTTCTGTAGTCCTACTCTCTCGGGCCCTGGTAACTCCCTTCCATCAGTTGTTTAGAGCGGTGTTATCGTTACCCTTTATTCTTCTGTTTCCTCTCATGCCGCACATGTAATCCATCAGGAAATCATTTTGGCTCTACTTTGAGACTATCTTGTTTGACCTCTGCCTACCACCTCCACGGGCTTCCCTGGTGGCTCAGACGGTAAAGAATCTGCCTGCAATGAGGAAGGCCTGAGTTTGATTTCTGCATCCAGAAGATCCCCTGGAGAAGGAAATGGCAACCCACTCAGGTATTCTTACCTAGAAAATCCCATGGACGGAGGAGCCTGGCGGGCTACAGTCCATAGGGTTGCAAAGAGTTGGATACATTTGGGTAGCTACACTTTCTTGCTTGCTTGCTTGCTTTCTCTCTCTCTACCACCTCCACCATCCCCTCTCTGGTCTGAGCCACCAGCCTCTGTTGTTCTGGGGTTGGTTGTTGTTTAGTCGCTCAGTCGTGCCTGGCTCTTTCAGCTCCATGGACTGTAGCCCACCAGGCTCCTCTGTCCATGGGATTTCCCAGGTAAGAATACTGGAGTGGCTTGCATTTCCTTCTCCAGGGGATCTTCCCGACCCAGGAATCAAACTCGTGTCTGCTGAGGAAGGCTTTCTTATCTCTCCTTGCTCTTCTTTGGAAGTCTGCATTCAAATGGGTATATCTTTCCTTTTCTCCTTTGCTTTTTGTGTCTCTTCTTTTCACAGCTATTTGTAAGGCCTCCTCAGGTAGCCATTTTGGTTTTTTGCATTTCTTTTTTTGGGGGATGGTCTTGATCCCTGTCTGCTGTACAGTGTCACAGATCTCTGTCCATAGTTCATCAGGCACTCTATCTATCAGATCTAGTCCCTTAAAATCTATTTCTCACTTCCACTGTACAATCATAAGGGATTTGATTCAAGTCATACCTGAATGGTCTAGTGGTTTTCCCCACTTTCTTCAATTTAAGTCTGAATTTGGCAATAAGGAGTTCATGATCTGAGCCACAGTCAGCTCCCGGTCTTGTTTTTGCCGACTGTATAGAGCTTCGCCATCTTTGGCTGCAAAGAATATAATCAGTCTGATTTCGGTGTTGACCATCTGGTGATGTCCATGTGTAGAGTCTTCTCTTGTGTTGGAAGAGGGTGTTTGCTGACCAGTGCATTCTCTTGGCAAAACTCTATTAGCCTTTGCCCTGCTTCATTCCGTACTCCAAGGCCAAATTTGCCTGTTACTCCAGGTGTTTCTTGACTTCCTACTTCTGCATTCCAGTCCCCTTTAGTAAAAAGGACATCTTTTTTGGGTGTTAGTTCTAAAAGGTCTTGTAGGTCTTCATAGAACCGTTCAACTTCAGCTTCTTCAGTGTTATTGGTCAGGGCATAGACTTGGATTACCATGATATTGAATGGTTTGCCTTGGAAATGAACAGAGATCATTCTGTCATTTTTGAGATTGCATCCACGTACTGCATTTTGGACTCTTTTGTTGACCATGATGGCTAGTCCATTTCTTCTAAGGGATTCCTGCCCACAGTAGTAGATGTAATGGTCATCTGAGTTAGATTCACCCATTCCAGTCCATCTTAATTCGCTGATTCCTAGAATGTCGACGTTCACTCTTGCCATCTCCTGTTTGACCACCTCCAATTTGCCTTGATTCATGGACCTGACATTCCAGGTTCCTGTGCAATATTGCTCTTTACAGCATCGGACCTTGCTTCTATCAGCAGTCACATCTACAACTGGTGGTGTTTTTGCTTTGGCTCCGTCTCTTCATTCCTTCTGGAGTTATTTCTCCACTGATCTCCAGTAGCATATTGGGCATCTACCGACCTGGGGAGTTCCTCTTTCAGTGTCCTATCTTTTTGCCTTTTCATACTGTTCATGGGGTTCTCAAGGCAAGAATACTGAAGTGGTTTGCCATTCCCTTCTCCAGTGGATACATTTTGTGAGACCTCTCCACCATGACCTGTCTGTTTTGGGTGGCCCCACACAGCTTGGCTTAGTTTCATTGAGTTAGACAAGGCTGTGGTCCATGTGATCAGATTGGCTACTTATCTGTGATTGTGGTTTCAGTCTGTCTGTCCTCTGATGCCCTCTCTCAGCACCTGCCGTCTTACTGGGGTTTCACTTACCTTGATGTGGGGTATCTCTTCATGGCTGCTCCAGCAAAGTGCACCCTCTGCTTCTTACCTGGGACGTGGGGGAGCTCCTCTCGGCCACCACCCCTGACCTTGGTCGTGGGCTAGCTCCTCCCGGCCGCCACCCCTGACCTCAAATGTGGGGTAGCTCCTCTTGGCCACCGCCCCTGACCTTGGTTGTGGGGTAGCTCCTCTCGGCCACCACCCCTGACCTCAGACGTGGGCTAGCTCCTCTCGGCCACCGCCCCTGACCTTGGTTGTGGGGTAGCTCCTCTTGGCAGCCACCCCTGACCTCGGACATGGGGTAGCTCCTCTCGGCCACTGCCCCTGACCTTGGTCATGGGGGAGCTCCTCTCGGCCGCTGCCCCTGACCTTGGTTGTGGGGTAGCTCCTCTCGGCCACCACCCCTGACCTCAGACGTGGGCTAGCTCCTCTCGGCCACCGCCCCTGACCTTGGTTGTGGGGTAGCTCCTCTTGGCCGCCACCCCTGACCTCGGACGTGGGGTAGCTCCTCTCGGCCGCTGCCCCTGACCTTGGTCATGGGGTAGCTCCTCTCGGCCGCCGCCCCTGACCTTGGTTGTGGGGGAGCTCCTCTCGGCCGCACCCACGCCACGCAGCACTTGTGTCTGCAGGTGGGTCCTTTGCCACTGAGCCAACAGGGGAGCCCCTGGTTGTTGGTAGTTCCCTACTAATTGGTCTTCCTGCTCGTCCTTTCGGTCTGTTTTCCACAGAACAGCCATAGGGATCTTCATGAAGCATAAGTTAGATCACTTTATGCCTTTTCTCACCATGTTCAATCACTTCCCTTCTCATGGAGGCCAAAGCCTTTACAGTGGCCGTAAGTAAGGCTCATACACCCCTACCCGTTGTCCCAGCCTTACTCTGTTGGGTGCTCCTGAGCTACCAGGCCTCGCAAACATGACACCCCGTGACCTCTCTCACCTCCCCTGCATTCCTCTTGCACCACACTGGCCCCCAGGTGTGCCAAGCATGTTCCTGCCTCTACTCGCTGTTGCCCCTGCTTCCACGTGACCTCCACAGACATGCACATGGTCTTGATTCTGATGTCATGTTCTCGCTGAAACATTTCCTTGACCACTATATTAAAAATGACCTCCCACCTCCATTCCCCAGTCCCATTCCCTTTCCATGCTTTACTTTTCTCCAGAGCTTGTATCTCCATCTAACATGCTATCCGTTTTCTAACTTCCTATTATGAAAATGTTCAAACATACCAGGGACATGGAAAGACTAAGACAGTAAATAGTCTCACACTCACAACCTAAACCCCACAGTTGTTAACATTCTGCCATGTTCACTTTTCTTCCCTGTCACATGGTACTTCATTGCAGGGGCACAAGTTCAATCCCTGGTCGGGGAACTAAGATCCTACGTGCCCAGAGAAAAGAGACATTTTTCCCTTTGGAGTTAGTAAGTAATCTGTGGGTGACTCCTTGGAATATTCTATTTATTTTATATATTTGTATTGTTTATTCTGTCTCCCTGCTGAGATTAGAACCCAGTCTGTCTGAGGTACACAAGCATGTACCTCACCCTTGTCTCAGCATCTCATCTTCTCTGTCTTGCCTGGCATTGGGGTTGAACATGTCTGTTGTTCTGCTAGTCTGTGGGCTTCTCAGAGGCAGCGACTTTTTCTTACCCACCTTTACATCCCGTGCGGTGCTTCAGGCTCACAGTAACTGCCCAGTGAGTATATGTCCAGACTGGCAGGAAGCGTCAGAACGCCTCACTCGCCAAGTAACTCGAACTATAGAAGTTCTGTGTGTGTGTGTGTGTGCGTGTGCATGCTCAGTCATGTCTGACTCTTTTGTGACCCCATGGACTGAAGCCCACCAGGCTCCTCTGTCCATGGAATTTCCCAAGCAAGAAGACTGGAGTGGGTTACCGTTTCCTTCTCCAGGGTTCTTCCTAGCTCAGGGATTGAACCCACATCTCCTGCACTGGCAGGCGGATTCTTTACCGCTGCACCACCTGGAAAGCCCATAGAGGTTCTGCTGCTGCTGCTAAGTCGCTTCAGTCGTGTCCAACTCTGTGCGACCCCATAGACGGCAGCCCATCAGGCTCCCCCGTCCCTGGGATTCTCCAGGCAAGAACACTGGAGTGGGTGCCATTTCCTTCTCCAATGCATGAAAGTGAAAAGTGAAAGTGAAGTCGCTCAGTTGTATCCGACTCTTAGCGACCCCATGGACTGCAGCCCACCAGGCTCCTCTGTCCATGGGATTTTCCAGGCAAGAGTGCTGGAGTGGGGTGCCACTGCCTTCTCCAGTAGAGGTTCTAGCCATAGAATATTAGAATTGGGAAAGATCTTGGTGGGAAATGCGCAGTGAACGTCCGCCCTGGGACAGGCTGTGGCCCCCCTTTAGACATGGGGAGTGTCCTGCTGGAGGTTTCCTGAGCCAGTGTTTCATTCCCTCGCCCTCAGCCACGATGAAGAACTCTCCTTCAGGGCCCCGTGGATGCCACCACGGCACCGCGTCACCTGCAGAGTGGGCGTTCCCCACGGCCCTGCCCCGGAAGGCCCCTCTCAACACTCCTGGCACCCCAGTCCTTGAAGACTTCCCTCAGAACGATGATGAGAAGGAGAAGCTGCAGCGGCGGCGCTCCAGGGTCTTTGACCTGCAGTTCAGCACAGACTCCCCACGTTTGCTGGCCTCCCCCTCCGGCAGGTGAGTGCGCACCGGGCTGCCTCATTGTGCGCACCGCATCGTGGGTCTCGCGCGTTTGCGTCACCACAGTACCTCATGGTTTCTAGGTCTGGATTCTCAACAGCGCCCATTTCGTTTGTTTTTCCTTTAGGAATGTTGAAGTTTCAGCTACAATGCCCAAATTTACAAACACACAGATTACTGAACATTACTCTACCTGTATCAAACTGTCTACTGAAAATGTGAGTATCTGCTGGTTTAATCAGTGAAGACTTTGCAGCCTGGTCAGAGAGGAGATCTAGCCTTCCTGGTTCTGTAGAGGATGCACGGTCGGTGATGGCGCACTTACATTTCCAGTGACTCTTTGAAGCTGGTGTTTTCAGTGTGGTTTTACTGTTTCTTATAGACCACTGCCACCCCTGTGACAAGTTGCCTGACCCCTCTAGTGTGACTCGAGAGGCAGCATACTAGAGTTAGTAGTGTAGTTCTGGAGCTAAACAGTAGATAGATCCTAGGCTTGTGGGCTTGTTGTGAGTCCCAGAATTAGCCTGAGTTGAAATTCTGTCTCAGCCACTTACACGCTGTGTGGCCTTGGCAGGTCACCCAACCGTTGTGCCACAGGGTCCTGCTCTGTAAAATGAGAGTGAGACTGTCCCTACCTCAGAGGTGTTCTGAGGGGGCACTGAGCCCCTCTGTGTCAGCGCCTAGAACAGGGCTTGCACACGGGATCACTCAGGAATGGTGCTGTCACTCCAGACCTCGAGAACGAAGATGCGCACACAGGGACTTCGCGGCATCCACCAGGCGCTGGTGGGATTGAGATGTGGGCTATTCCTGTTACAAACTTAGCTTCCCCTTGTCAGGGCAGCGTTGTCTACATGAGCCTAGGCTCTCAATGACAGGCCTTTCTGCAATTTTCTGTTTTCAGAAAATCACCACCAAGAATGCTTTCGGCTTGCACTTGATTGATTTTATGTCAGAGATTCTTAAACAGAAAGATGCCGAACCGACCAACTTTAAAGTAAGGATGTCCACCTGCTCTTGCATCTGAGTGAATGCTGATGAAGACTGATATTTAACACAGCACCATAATCGGCTTCTACAAGTACCCGCGAGGCTTCCTGGTTTAGAGCACTGTGTTACCTACTTTACTTTCTTTCTTAAACTGATGAAGAGCTGATGTCTTTCCATTATGCTCTGTTTATTCCCTATCAGTTTTAGGGGCATCTTTGTCATTTTTTTCTTAAGGGCAAATAAAAATTTGATGCAGATTACTGTGTTTTGCCAGTTCAGCTGCTCCTTTCTCTGATCCCCATGTGTACACCTCTGCTTGTTTGACCAGGTAGCTGCCGGCACTTTGGATGCCAGCACCAAGATCTATGCTGTGCGTGTGGATGCCGTCCATGCCGATGTATACAAAGTCCTAGGGGGGCTGGGCAAGGATGCGCCACCTGCGGAAGAAGCAGAGGACCATGGTTCAGGTATACGGGCTGGGATCTGAGTATAAGGGGCTTTTTAGAGGGCGTAGCAGGTAGCATTCGAGTAACATACTGGAATGAAGTCACAGGAAGTCAGTTCCCATTCTATTGAAGACATGGACATTTTTCAGAATTGTATTTCAGAAGATAATCAAACACAAGATTTGCTTGTTTGTTTTGGAAAAGAGAAGGGCCTTATAACGCTTTTTGATTTTGTTTAGAAAAGATTTAGTAAACATCACCAACTAGGGAGCTTGTGATCTGGGGGGAATGTGTCTTTGGAAATTGACTTGTATCAGAAGCCAGATACTTAATCTAGTAGCTTGGTTTCTCCCTTACCTGAGGATTAGATGTGCCTGCTGCTTTGAGGGGATGGTGTGTGTTGCCGTGATGATCACTCTTTAGAGTTTGAAGAGCCTGTATTGATAGATTCAGTCACATGCTCCAAAGCAGCCCCTACAGTGCACAGTCTTACTCCTTCTCACAGATGGAAGTGCAACTGAAACAGGAACAGCCAAGAAGGCCCCAAAGCCAAGGAAGAAGCACTCGTGCAAAACCATCGAGCAGAATGTAAACAACCTCAATGTCTCCAGCGCTGATCGAAAGTGCGAGGTGAGGAACTGTGTGCCCAGTGTGGTCTGACTAATTCAGAACCTCAGAGGTGGAAGTGCGCTGGTCTGTGCTTGTTCAGGCCTCAGGGTAGTGAAACATTCAGCTGGTCTCTCTGCATTGTCATCCTTCAGCTTTTCAGTGAAGACAGAAGAGGGCAGGTCCCTGTTTTCCCCCATTTTCAGAATGATTGAGTACAAGGACATGGCAAATGCCTGAGAAAACCAACTGATTAAAACATGTATTTTCTTCTGTAGTACATGCAGCAGCGGTGATGACAGCTGACGTTTATTGTGTGTCTGCTGGGCACATCTTGCTGCCCTAGGCCTGTGACAGCCCATTCAGTCCTTACAACACCCTTGCTCCATTTTATGAAGAAGTAATTGAGGTGCATGAAACTAAGCGGTCTGCCTCCAGAGTCCTTGCTGTAAACAGCCTTACCCGATATAGCAAATCCAAGGAATCTGCTTAAAGGAATGATTCCAGAGGCTTCTTTTTAAATTAGCAGTTAATTTAAAGCAAACAGATGTTGCTACAAATTTTTTAAAAAATTTGTTGTTGAAAACAATTTCAGTGAACATTCTTGTACATATTTGCATTCTTCTGGGAGTATATTTGTAAAAAAAATTCTGAGACATGGAATTTCTGTTGCCCTCAGAAATGGTTGTATCAATTTACTTTCCCACCAACAATGGGCTCAGTTATTTCTCTTACCTGCACAACATTAGTAAATGGTGATTAATGTCACGAGAGTGGAATTGATCACCAGGGGAACAAGTGGACTTGGAAAAAGGACTAGGGCTCTGGGGTACCCCTATCTTAAGAGTTCAGAAAGCTGACTAATAAATGCCCAGTGACTGGGGGGAAACTAGGAGAGTGTGGAATTGAAATGAGAGTTTCAAGGAGGAAGAAATGGCCAACTGTGTCAAGTATGGCAGCCTTAGGCCTTGGTGAGCTTGGAGAAGGGCCCCTGGGGAGGTGCAGCTCAGGCCTCCAAGGAAGAGGAGCTCCTTGGCTGAGTTTGAAGGAGGGGCCTGGGGCTCAGGACCCAGACCCCTGAGGAGGGCGTCCCTGCTGGTACTGGTGTCTCTTACTGGCTCTGGATAAGGTTGGTCCTGTGAGTGTCAGTAGAAAGCTCAAGCGAAGTTCGGCTGCTGCCACAGGTGGGCCTGCTGCTGCTGGAGCGGGGTGTCACTGCTGGCTGACACCCCCAGGAACGGGAGTCCTGCCGAAAGAAGCGGTTCCTCTCCTCCTCCCAGCCCTACCGCCTCCCTCTAGTGCCTCCTTTCAGTGGAGCCCAGTAGGGAGCTGCTGACACAACTGAGATGTGGCCTCTGACCCAGCATCACGGGGTAGAGCATAGGTGGTAGGTTTGGAGCTGAGTGGCAATAGTTTAATAACTGGCAGAGAGCCAGAGTCTTGTAATACTCACTTTCAAGAAGATTCTGTTGGTTGGGGGACAGGGAGAAAGGAAACGTGAAAAAGGTCACCTGTTGAGGAATTTAGGTGAAAGTTAAGCATAGATTCTTACGACTACTTCAGCATCTTTGTAGGTCTGAAAATTTTTTCGTAAAAAATTGGGAGAGGAAAACAAGTGGGGAGAGAGGCAGTTTTTTGGAAGAGTTTTGCTGTAAATTGGGGCAGAGTAATAGCACGGCAAATGCAGGGAAAGTAAGGTCCAGAGTTTGTGTGGGTTTTTTTTCTTTTCTTTCCTAAACAGTGATGTAGTATTTATTGACATGGGAATATTTGCAGAATATATTCTTTTTAATTTTTAAAAACTCTTTCAGGTATAATTTATTTACAGTGTTATATTAGTTTTGAGTGTACAACACAGTGATTTAAAGTTTTCGTAGGTCACACTTTAAAGCCGCTGTACCTGTTGGCTGGGCTCCCTGTGCTGTGCGTCGTGCTCTTTAGGCTCATTTATCTTGCACATAGCAGTTTGTACCGCTCAGTCCTCCGCCTCTCATGTCCCTCCCTCCTCTCCACTGGTAAACACTAGTTTGTTCACTATATCTTTGAGTCTGTTTCTATTTTGTTATATGCATGCTTTGTTTTATTTTTTAGATTCCATAGATAAGTGATAACATACAGTATTTGTCTGGCTTATTTCACTAAGCGTAATAACCTCCAGGTCCAGCCATGTTGCTGCAAATGGCGGATCATCTTTTTTTTTAATGGCTGAGTAGTATTCCATTGTGTGTATGTGTGTGTGAGTAAATGTTTATACACACATGCATATACACACACACACACAGCCTCTTCTTTATCCGTTCATCTGTTGATGGATACTTAAGGTGCTTCCATATCTCAACGATTGTAAATAATGCCACTGTGAACACTGAGATGCATGCATCTATCTTTTCAAGTCAGTGTTTTCATTGTCTTCAGACGTATACCCAGGAGTGGAATTCCTGGATTATATGGTAGTTCGGTTTTTAGTTTTATGAGGAACCTCTATACTGTTCTCCACAGTGGCTGCTAATGGGCCTACAGTCTCACCAGCCATATACAAGGGTTTCCTTTTCTGCACAGAGTGTTTGTTGTTTGTGGTCTTTTCAATGGCAGCGACTCTGACAGGTGAGAGGTGATGTTTCACTGTTTTGACTTGCATTTCTCTGATGGTTGGCAGTGTTGCACATCTTTTCATGTGTCTGCTTGGCATCTGTGTGTCTTCTCTGGGAAAATGTCTGTTTACGTCTTCTGCACAGTTCTTGATTAAGTTTTGTGGTTTTTTGATTATTGAATTGTATGAGCTATTTATATATTTTGGATTTTAACCCCTTATCAGTCGTATCATTTGCAATTATTTCCTCCCATTCAGTAGATCGTCTCTTCATTTTGTCAGTGGTTTCCTTCGCTGTGCAAAGCTTTTACGTTTAACTGGGTCTCATTTGTTTATTTTTGCTTTTGTTTCCTTTGTCTTAGGAGACAGATCCAAAAAATAATGTTGCGATTTATATGAAAGAGTGTCTGCCTATGTTTTCTTCTAGGAGTTTCATGGTTTCCAGTCTCACACCTAGGTCTTCAGTCCATTTTGTTTATCTTTGTGTATGGCGTTAGAGTGTTCTGACTTCATCCTTTTGTATGTAGCTGTCCAGTTTTCCCAGCACCATTTGTTAAAGAGACTGTCTTCTTCTCATTGTTGGTTCTTGCTTCCTTTGTCATAGATGAATTGACCATAAGTGCACGCGTGCCTTTCTGGGCTTTTTATCATGTTCCATTGATCTCTGTGTCTTGTCTTTTTCTTTTTTAATCTTACTTCTTTTACTTTTGGCTGCACTGGGTCAGACAGCAGAGCGTGGGTTTTCTCTAGTTGGTGGCGAGAGGCAGCTGCTCCAGGTGCAGCACGTGGGTTCTCATTGCAGCTCGCTGCTGTGCGTGGGCTCTGGGGCCCATCAGCTTCAGTAGTTGTGGCTTGCAGGCTCAGTAGCTCCATGGCCTGTGGAATCTTCCCAGACCAGGGGTTGAACCCATGTCCCCTGCGTCGGCAGGCAGATTCTTAACCACTGGCCTACCTGTGAAGTCCCTATGGGTCTGTATTTTGTGCCAATACCATAGTGTTTTGCTTATTGTAGCTTTGTAGTATACCCTGGGAGCACGGATCCTCCAGCTCTGTTATTTCTCAGGATCGTTTTGGCTATTCAGGGTCTTTTGTGTTTCCGTACAAATTTTATGTGTTCTAATTCTGTGAAAATTACCCTTTTTTTAAAAAATAGGAGAATTAGCAGCATGTTTACTTGTTGATGGCACCCGTCTAGTGGAGAGGGAGTTACTGATGATGCAGAAAAGGGAGGATAAATGCTAGGGTGGTGTTTGAGTGGGTGAAGAGGTCAAGGAGCGGACAGCTTGGATGGGGCTTGGCGGAGGAGCACAGAGGCTGATGAGCAGCGGGGCTTGAGTGTGTGCACGTGGGCACCTTCTGGATATTCTCTTCTGGCTGTGTCTCCCCTTCCACTCAGTCCTGCCCCCGTCAGTGAAGTAAGCCAGGTCTTCTGCTGACAGCGAGCATAGAGGAGGAACGTGTTGGAGATTTGAGGAGAGAATTAGGTAGGAGAGACTCGTCCAGGAGGGTGTTGAGTGGAGGGGCTAGGGAAACATAGTCTGATGGCCAGTCAACACTTTGGGTCTCCTTGAGATCTTCCTGGACCAGGGATGGAACTGGTGTCCCCAGTATTGGCAGTGGATTCTTAACCACTGACCACCAGGGAAGTCCCTCACCATCATTCTTGCTCGTGCTTCTGGTTCTACACAAAAATGTTCAGCAGCATGGTTGGACATTCTCTTTTCCGACCACCTTCTTTGTTCCCAGGTAAACCCAATTCTGGGGAGCCTGAGGACACCCACACTGGCTGCTCCATTGTCCTAGAGAGAGCACAAGAGCGAGCAGTGCCGCTCCCTGCAAGCCGCAGCTGTCGGGCTGTGGTCTGTTATGCGAGTGAATCAACAGGGTGTTGAAGAAACACCGAGATCCCCCACACCGGAAAGCCTTTTTTGCTCTGTTACCTGCAGTAAACTTGTAATAACTGAAAGAATGGAAAATACAGAAGGAGGAGGGGATGCACACAAACCTAAAATTTGAAGTTTCAGCGGAACTTCCAGTTTACTGAACCCACATTCTGTGGATGGTGGCGGAAGATGGGGAGGCAGATATTCTGTGGGTGGGTCTGGACCAACTGAGAACCCTGGTTTGCGTGTGAGCTGATCTGGTTTGGACAGAATTCTACTGTGTTCAGAATTCTTGCTGCCACCGGGGTCCAGCCTGCTTAAGTTCCAGTTCTTCAGGTCAGGACAGCACAAACAGAGGGTGTGAGGAAGGTCAAGGCTCCTACTCAGGAGACCAGAGTGGATGGAGGTCAGAGTTTTCGGAAGAGGTGAGGTTTGACTTGGGCCATGAAGGGTGGGTAGGTGTTTGCCAGGTGGTGACAGGAAGGGGACTCCGGGCAGAAGCACAAGCAGAGGTCACAGAGCAGAGGACGCTCTGGTTCCTTCAGCAGCTGGACAGTGTCCAGGTTGGACTAGAGAGGAGGATTTACTCCTGAAATGACTCTAGACTTCATCGTGCAGTCTGCTGTCCACCAAGGCCTGTTTTTACTGCTTCTCTCCCCTGCTGGGACCCTTATTTCAAAGAGTCCCTCTCTCCAGACTGCACAGCCGGCAGCGATTCATTTTCCCATCCAGTCACTCACTCAGAGATGTAAGTCCAATCTAATTCACATGACAGAACCATTGCTCTTACACTGATGGGATCTAATTCTAGGCAAAAGGGAGGAAAGTTGTCTTAGTGTTTTCAGCTGTTAATGTGGGTCGATGTGCAGATTTCGTGTTGACTCTTTGAAATGCTGAGTTTCGGTAACTACCTGCTGAAGACCTTGGAGGTGTGGGATCCAGGAGGAAACCCATTGCTGTGGTGAGCCTTTGAGGAAGGGCATGGGAGAAGCACCTCTGGTGTTTCTAGGATAAGGAATAGGAGAGAGCAGAGACAAGGGTTAACTCAGGCAGGGGCTATATTAATGGCAATGAGGGTGGGAAGGAAGAGGTAGGTGGTAGAGACGGGCCCACCAGAAAGCCCACCAAGCCTTGTACTGACTGGGTGAGGGGTGAGGAGGCAGAACGCAGAGGTGCCACGTGTGCTGTTCTGGGACTCGCTTATCAGGAAGTGAGAGCAGAATCTCAGTTCTGGTGAGGTTGGGCTCGGGGCTGAGGGGGCCAGTAGAGAGCCGGAGAGCCATGTCCACCCTTATAATTAAGGGCCCTGTCTGCAGAGTGGCCTTGTCCTAAGCCGTCAGGAAGGCCTGTGAACCCAGTACCTGGCCTCTTCCCTGTCACTGGCCTCCTGGAGAGTCCGAGGCGCTCCTGCCCTCCAGCCAGGCATGCCTGTGTGCCTGTGCCTGGCCCTGTCCTCCCTGCCCCATTCTGCTGTGGGGCTTGATGACACATGGTTATGCCCCCCCTGCACCCTGACCTCAGCCTTGGGGGTCTTCTGACCTCCTCTCCCCTGATGACTGCCTGTCCTTTGCCTGGATCTCTTGCTTGGGTTCTTTCTTCCACATCTTTGAAAATATTGTTCAGAGGATTGATGGGATTCTGTGAATCCCTCACACAAACTTTTTATAAGTCAGCAAAATTTGTTGTGATAGCATTCTACTAGAGATAGATGTTCAAAAAGTGGCGGTGGAGGGGCGTCCCTTGTGACCCAGGGGTTGAGAGTGTGCCTGTCAATGCAGGGGATGTGAGTTCGATCCCCAGTCCGGGAAGATCCCGTATGCCGCAGGGCAGCTGAGCCCATGTGCCGTGACTGCTGAGCCAGTGCTCTGGAGCTCTCCAGTCACCACCACTGAAGCCCGCTCACCTAGAGCCCACGCTCCAGAACAAGAGAAACCACTGCAATGAGAAGCCTGCGTGCAGCAGTGAAGACCCAGCACAGCCAAATAAATAAAATCTTCACAGAGCCCACACCTGACTGTGGAGAGACCAGCAGAAGGTCCCTGTCCAGGAATACTGTAGGCAAGCACACTGGCGTGGTGTCAGCTTGTCACCACTTACTGTGTGCCTTTCTCCCTTGAGCGCGCACAGCCCTTTGAAGCAGGTGGGCTTTTACCAGGTCAGTTGATCATGTGCAGAGACATTTTGATCCCGTAGATGCAGCTGCGAACAAGCAGGGTCTAGTGAATGGGGTTTCCTGTTTCCTTTGGCTGTGTCCCGTAACCCTAGGGGTCCCCTCTGTTTCTGCACTCAGGTCGACCCCATGTTCCAGAAGACGGCAGCCTCGTTTGACGAGTGCAGCACAGCAGGCGTGTTTCTCTCCACCCTCCACTGCCCAGACTACAGGAGCGAGCTGCTCTTCCCTGTCGACATCCAGACCCTCTCCAGCGGGGAGCCTCCCGAGCTGCCGGATTTGGGCTGGGTGGAAATGACCGACTTAAAAGGTGAGTCCAGTGCAGCCTCTTACCAGAGCAGCTCAGTCATCAGAGAGGTTTCCGTATATAACCATGGCTAGCAAGCCCACTGTGCTCTTGTGTTGCTTATTTACCCAGAAGTTTCCTCTGGAAAGACAAAGTGGGCTTTTTTTTTTTCCAGGAGAAACTCACTTTTAGCCTCGCTGCAGCGTGGAGTCTTGCACAGTAGTAGCCAGTGCTCATGGTTATGTGTCCTAAGGCCTTCTGTGCGCTGTGGGCAGCTGGTTCTCTGGAGGGTGAGAGTTTGGACTGGGGAAAGGGGCTGTAAGAGACTAGTTGCGCCAGAGGCCTTGTGTGCACTTGTTATCAACCCAGGGGGCCCTGAGGGGAAAAGGGCTGTGTGAACTGTCTTCAGAGTCCTCCACGGTGGTCTGAGAACAGACCTGTCCTGCTGTCAGTCCCTTACACTGGCTTAGCAGTGATTTCCACCGCCCCCTGCCGCCCATCCAGCCTGTCCCCTCCCACTGCTGGGGGATCCTCTGAGGATGTGGTAGGCAGTGTGAAGGCCAGGCACTAGCGTGGGACAGTTTTGTGGTACATGGAATTTATCCTCCCCTCTGCAGGACCACACCAATATTATGGTGCCCGTCCTCCTCCTGTCCTTGTCTAGAATTTGCTAAGAATTACTGTTGAGTACTAACAGTTGTCCAGGGGTGTGCACTCAGATGAGGCTCTAATCCTGTGAGGTGGGTAATCTGTACCTGGTCTGGTTGTTGTTTAGTCGCTCAGTCATGTTCAACTCCTTTGGGACCCCACGGACCGCAGCCTGTCGGGCTTCTCTGTTCATGGAATTCTCCAGGCAAGAATACTGGAATAGGTAGCCATTCCCTTCTCCAGGGGTCTTCCCGACCCAGGGATCAAACCCATGTCTCCTGCGTTGCAGGCAGATTCCTTACCACTGAGCCATCAGGGAAGCCCATATCTAGTTTATTTTGGGGCTAAAATAAGTGATGTTGCACAATTGTCTGTGCAGTTAGTACGCTTTAAGGATGGGTTTTTGGTTTCCCAGCTCCAGCATGGGACACAGAGTCCATTTCAGAGTCAAAAAGTCTGTGCTTCAGGCTTCTGCTCTGGTGTTTTCCCCGATTCCTGGAACACCAGTGTGGAGCCTACCTCTGGCACCGGTGTGTGCCTGAGCACACGTCCTCTCCTGGGAGAGCGGTCAGCACACAGGTGGGCGGCCGGCCAGCCTCTCTCCAAGGACGGGAGGTGGCCGCGCCTCCCCCTCCACGGGGCTGCTCTGTCATCTCCAGGGGCTGAGGCATGTCTCCAGCCCGTTCTGATCCTTCTTTGTGATCTTCCTGTCCTCCCAGCGGCCCTGCAGCAGTGTGCAGAAGATCGCCAAATCTGCCCTTCCCTGGCCGGCTTCCAGTTCACTAAATGGGACAGTGAAGCACATAATGAGGTGTGGTCAATTTCTGGACTTCCAAGGGCCCTGGGCATTTCTCCAGCAGCTCGTGGTTTCGGTGAGATGCCCTGAGATGAGTTCTGCCCAGTGGGAACCACACCTGTGGCATCATCTTTATTTAGCTGGCAGTAGTACAGGAAGTATTTGCTGTGGCTCCTCTGTAGGGACTAAACACTGGGGCAGGGCTGGGAGTGGGCTGTGTGCTGCCCTCTGCAGGCCCGTTAAACAGCTGGAGTAGCGTGTGGGGATCAGCTTTGTGTTTCTTCTTGTCCTGCCCCCCAGGGGAAGGCAGTCCTTCCATTCCTGGGTGCACAGTCTTATCAGATTTACTCTGAAACATGGCTGTCCCAGTGGCCTCTGGTCTCTTAGGCTGCTGTCAAGCGCAAGGAATTTCCTGCTCTTCAGAGTTGAGTCCCTTGGCACAGAGTTTCCTGAGAAATTGTCATGTGTGAAGTTTTTCTCTATTTTTAGCCTGACCCCCTCTAGTCTACTTACTACAACCTCCAAAATAAATGGTCTCCATGGAAAACTGTTTAAACATGGGGTTAAAGGATGCAGATTCCGGTTTCGTGTTTTACAAAATGCGCCTGACGACAACCCAGCTCCATCCTGTGCCGCACAATATAAACTTCCTCAGCGCTCTGCTGTTGAGAGAACGCTGGCTCCGGGGAGGCGGGCGTGGGGCGGAAGGCACCTCCAGTGGGGCGGGTCTCCCCGCAGTGGCGGGGTGGTGATGGCCGTGTGGGGGACTGGGGAGCTCTCCGTCTCTTGCAGTCAGTGTCGGCCCTGGTGGACAAGTTTAAGAAGAACGATCAGGTGTTCGACCTCGATGCCGAGGTGGAGGACAGTGACTGTGAGGACTTCCCCAACGGGCCCCTGGAGGATGACTTCGATGCCAACGATGAGGCAGACCAGACCGCCGCTGGGGATCGCACCATACTCCGGAGCTGGAAGGAGCCCTGCCAGGTTCAAAGCTGCCAGTAAGGCGCTCAGGGCCGCGGGAAGCGTTCCCATAGCAGTTCTCCCAGATGTCCTGCTGGGACAGTCCGATTTCATCTCTGTGGTCTGCTGGGCTGGTGTGTCTTGTCACACAGGCTGAGCCATCCTGACTCATGATGGAAGCAATCTGCCTCTGAATATCAGCTCAGCCACTTGCTGGTCATAAGCCTGACATTGCAGGAGTCGATAAGCATGAGACTACGACATAAAAAGCTGGGCTATAGTAGCTCCTTCAGCGGCAGCAGTCATCACCACTTCGATTTTGGTAGCACGGACCGTGCTCCCTTTCAAGACCCTGGACGTGGTCTGGCTTTTGGCTGAATCACTCCATCTCAGTTATAGGCAGAAAACAGGTTTACGTATTGATTACTGAGAAAACGTGGGCTCCACCTAAAGGGCAGAGGGGTCTGAGCAGAGTTAGTTATCAGATTGGTAGACTGGGGGTGAGCAAAGTAAGGAAAACTAAGGCAGCAGGTAAAACTGAGCATAAGAGGTTGAGGAGATGGTAGAATTGGTCTCTGATAATTAAGATTTTTGATTACTCTAGTCAGCATGATAGGAACATCTGAACTTAATCTTTATTACGTGTACTTACTAGGTTAGGTTATGTTAATTTTGAGTGTTATCTGGAAGCAGGATCCCACAGTCCTGCTGTGTGAGGGCGTCTAACGGTCTTGAATGGGCCTGGGTATACCAGATTCCACGAGGCTAGAACAGACAGACCTTCTGATGGCCCTGTGCCCATAGCAGCAGCTTGGCAAGTCTGGGGTCTGGGACAGCCCAGCTGGTTCAGTGTGGGTGAAACTGTAGAAGCTGTCCAGCGTAATTTCCCACCAAGACAAAATTCCTTCAAGAACCTTGCTGAGTGTGTCCAGGCTGAGAGTGCTTTCTTGACTCCCTTTGTTTGCCCACGTGGGGAATGATTAGATCAACAGTGCCTCTTCAAATCTGAGTAGAAGTCAGGGGGCTTTGTGGACTTAAAGGAGAAATTACCTCCACCCCCCAGACCCTTTAGAAACCACCTCTCTTGGTGTGTGTATTACCAGCCTGTGGTTTTGTCCCTGTTCCCATCCTGTCTTCTGAGAAGTGAGCAATGGTAGGCAGGTTGGTGGGATGGGCCCTTTTAATGTCATTTTCAAATGTCAGAGAAGAGCTGTCACTTTTTGTAAACAGTGAAGTGGCATCTGGGGAACTGAGGTAGCGAGGGTTTTCCTCACTTCCGTTGTTATAACCATATAACCTGTAGATGGTTATTTTGAACACATCTTGAACGATTGTCTCCATTTCTCTCCCCAGTTGGACAGAATAAAAGTTTAGACTCCATCCTGCCGAGTGCCTGCATTAGGGGCACAGGGCTTAGGTCCTAGTCCAGGGTCTCGTCTGCCTTGAAATGCCTGCCCCTGGTCTGCTGCTGGCCTTTCCTGGGAGCTCAGCAAGTGTGTGACTGAGCTAGACCCGACCCTGCCATGGATGGCTGGGAGATGTGGGGCAAGCATCCTCATCTTTGGGGCCTTTGTTTTCTCACCTGTGAAGTGAGTGATTGGGGCTTGATGATAATAGTACTGTAGTATCTGATGTTTCCTGAGCTCCTGATGAGTCTGATTGTGCCAGAAACTCTGCCGGGTTCCTTACCTGCATATTTCACACAATTTATATAGTATATAAAAATAATGTCTTAATCCTTACAACAACCCTATAGGTCCTGTTACCCCATTTTACAGGTGAGGAAGAGGGTGAATTAGGGTGGAGCTGGGGAGTTACCCAGCACCCTCGACCAGTCTGGCCATGTGTGATGACCTCTGGGTGGGAGGCTCCACCCCGGGGCGCTAACTCAGGAGTATCTGGGGCCAGGAATGCCTCGTGACTTTCCCAGAGCTGCTGGAGCTTGTGCTGTACGCAGGCCTGTACTGAACTGCAAGGCCTTTAAGAGCTTCTCTAGTTCAAGGTGGGGTGGAGCGATGCCGGATTATAAACACCAGTGTTTGCAGGAAGCCCTGTGCGACTGGCCCCTGGATGGCAGCCCTTTGACCACCGTGCACATCGTACATTAGTAAGGACGTGACTGAGAAAGCGCTTGGTGACCTAGGGCGGCTCAGTTGCCCTCCATCTTCTGCAGCGGCGGGCTGTGTGCACTCTCTGATCTCCTGGGTGCAGGCGCTCACTGTGGTTAGAGGCCTCGCCCGTGGTCCAGCCCAGATCACAGCCTGCTCTGTGCTCGCAAGGCTGAGGCCTGCTGCTGCATGCTGCCTGAGGTGCTAGGAGACAGTTGAGAGAGAGGAGACCTTCAACCTGCAGGTGTTCGTGCAGCACGACTGAGCTGGTGCCAAATTGAAGGAAGGACTGTGGTTGCAGTAGGCTGGGGTGGGGGTAGGAGAAATAAACACTTCCTCCAAAGGGGATGAGAGAAGCCTGACGGAGGGGTAGACTGGATTAGGCTGGCTGCTGAGTTGGGGAGTCGGGTGCCTGCCACATAGCACTGTATTGTATTGAAAGAATGACTCAAAGCTTCCAGGGCCTCAGTCCAGTCCTGGCCCTCAGAAGTCCGACTCTCAGAAGATAGGAGCCAAAGTCTTTATAGCTTTGCCTCTAAGTTCCCAACAAACTGCCAGCTTAGCTGCCAGCATTTTGACAGACGAGTCCCCGAGAATTTGAGTGGGGGTGCTCCCAAAGCCACCTTCTCTCTCGCCCTGGGAAAGTACAGCAGAGTGCAGTGCAGTTGTTACTTAACATAGGAAGGCAGCTACAGACTGGAAGTGGGGGGTTTTTAGTATATTTTAATTTTAAAAGTTGTTTCCATTACACCTTAAATGTACAGGTACAGTTTACTGGATAAAATTTTTAAAAAAGATTCCATAGATGAAAGCAAAGTCCTTTTAAAGCTTTTATCTTATACCATAAGGTTTGATATAAAGGGGATTTATAGGTATGGCTCAGTACAGGTGAAAAGGTCGTCACTGTCTTTACCTTTAGAGGGCAGTACAGCAGCGCTAACAGGCTTTCTGGTGAAACCTACCCGACACCTTTTAGTTACCTTGCAGAAAGGGCGAAACACCAATCCAAAACTGCCATGCTGGACGGGCCAGTTAGACCCTTCATACACAGCAAGAAATACAAGCCAGATGGTTTAACAGATAGGTTATCGTCCCCCAATCACGTGGGAGACATAAATTAGTTGTTTTCACTTTCGGTAGGAACTACAGCAGTGTTAGCGGAGCCCTCATTTATGGAAAGATGGTGAAGAAGAAATGTGACAGTCATGTCACGTGGCAGGAAGCCTTGTGTGTGGAAAGACCCTGAGGCTGGGGTTCAGGGAATGGTGTCCAGTCCCCAGCTCTGGCATTTTGCTAGCCATGCAGTCTCATATAAAAGCTCAGTTTCTTTCTGTTTTCTCAACTCTCAAGTGGGCAAACTTGCGTTTTATGAAGCACTTTGAAACATCTGAAGTACTTGCATAGATATGATCGTGTTGTGACAAATGAAGAGAAGCAAAGCCCTGGCTGAGTAAACTAGAGGATTACTAGCGATGTGTTTATGTTGGGCTCACTCTTAGCAGTGTTGCTCATTTGTGGAAAAGTAGTGTCTTCAGCTGGGTCGCATTCTGCTTTACATGTAAATACACGCTTGTATTGTCTACATCGACACACATGACTGCGTATAAAAATGGCTTTATGCATTGCAGAGACGAAGTGATTCCCCTCGGGGACGGAGACATTTGGACCTTGTGTCCCCTTCTGTCCATGAAACCTGGAGAGTACTCCTACTTCAGCCCCCGCACCATGTCGATGTGGGCTGGCCCGGATCACTGGCGCTTTAGACCTCGACACAAACGTACGTACTTCTAGACAGAGCTGTTAAGAAGAGATAGTGCAGATAACCAGCCAGTCAGCCTTCAGCTCAGGAAGGGGAAATGCTCATCACAGTCTTGTACCTCCCAACAAGCTGTAGGAAATATACAAGATAAGCAGCCTCCTGGTTGGACAGTCAGTTGACCTGGCCCGGGATGAGGGATCAGTTAAGACTGAAGCCTCTAAGTGGGAAGGGTCTGGAGGTGTGAGTTACTGCACGGGTGGCACGCTGCAGCCCCCTGAAGGGCTATGCCAGCATTGTGTGTTCTGCATTCTCTCTCTGAAAAGAGGTGATTAATTAGCATACCTTTCATTGAGTTTTCTCAGCAGAAACGGATCATAAAGGTAAATACTAGGTGTGAGATTGGCCTTCCTAGTGCTGTTCTGACACTCTGACACAGATGCATTCTCGCGGTCAGTAAGGCTGTCAAGTGGAGTCGCAGGATGGGTAAACGAACGGGCCAGAGGGGTGAGCAGTGCTGACATCTGACCCATTTCTGCAGGTGACACTGCTTCACAATCAGAGCACAGAAAGAAGAGCTCAAAGGACTTTAAAATTGACTTTGACGATGATATTGACTTTGATGTACATTTTCAAAAAACAAAGGTTTGTGCTAGATTTATTATCCTTTGTGCTTTCACAAATTCTTTGCACTCCTCTTCCCCTTTCATCTGTGTTTAAGAATTCATTGTAAATTTAACTCTTAGAGTAAATGGATAGTTTCATTCTCCCTCAGTCCCCGAAGGAATTGAAATAGGCCCAGACTCAGTGGCAGAGAGACTCACTCTGAATAATGTCTCACAGAATCACTCCTTTATACAGAAGGGGGAAGACTGTTGCAGTTGTATGTATATAGACCATTTTTATTACAGATGCATAAAAACTACTTTTCTTTTTCTTTAAAATCAATAGGCTGTTACTGTTCTGACCAAGTTCACTTTGGAGAACCAGAATTGGAGAGCCACTACTCTTCCTACAGATTTCCAGTATGAGACTGAAAATCTGGTCCAGCTGCATCTCAAACCAGGCACCAGGGTAAAGCTGCTCTTCGGTTCCCTGAGGTCATGCTGTCGTTGCACCCCTTCTTAGCACTGGAGGTATCACTGGCCGGTAGTGACCATTGGTGCCTCTGAGGAGGAGAGTGTGAGGAGGGACTCGTCTGAGCGCAGGGCAGTTGCCAGGAGATGGCGTGGGGAGGGCAGAGCTGGAGGGTAACGCTTGCAGGGCAGTTGACCTCCAGACACTCTGGCCTACCTCCTCACGGGAAAGGGGGATGAACAGCGCTTTGTCCAGGTTTTACGCCGCGTTGATTATTCCCTGATTCTTCGATTCTCATTAGAGTTGTGGATTCAGAAGCCAGGTGCGCTCTCCAGCGCTCACGGCCTCCCCGCGATCACACCATACACTTGAGCCTCCTGTGATGTGCGGGGGGTGCAGCTGCCAATCCTCGGGCCCCCAGGGCTGCACAGCGAGCCTGCACTCCTTCCATGCCTGCTCAGATGAGCGCTCTGGCCCCGCCGGTGTGCACTGCAGCCGCTGTTTGCTGCACTTGCCCGTGGCCCCTGGTGATGCTAAGCAGCGAGCCTGCACTCCTGTGGCCGGGGTAGCCTGGCAGTGGGTCACGCTCAGTCCCCTTCACCCGGACCCTCTGCTCATTTGCAGTCCTGGTTGCTTTCATCTTTGGTGTCAAGTCTACAAACAGTTGACAGTTTCCTCTGCCTTATTTTACCTTTCTCTCCACAAGTCTTAATGAGACATATACAGTTCCCTGAATTCACTCATAGTGCACATTCTGTTTTTATAATTTAACATTGGCCATTTTCTTTCTAATCAATACTGTTCAGTTAACAGAAATGCTCTTAAAAATGCAGAAAGAATGAATATAATGTTATATGTCAGTTATACCTCAGTTTAAAAAATGCAGGAGGAGAGACAGAGTTGCAGAGGCAGCCATGGCCACGGTCAGTGTCAGACGCAGCAGCTGCTTGCTCGAGTCAGGAAACAGAGCCCTGAGGTGGAGGGGCAGAGCCAGGCTGCGGGGGGCCGGAAGGAAGGCAGTGGTACGCCCCACCAAACTGACCCGGCCTCAGCCACTGTCCTAGCCACAAGCCACCTTCTCTTCTCTCAAGCCCTTACTGTGAACATTGAAGAGCGTGGCTTAGGTGGTAATTTGCATTTTCAGATGTGAAAATGGTTGAAACAAGGTCATTGCATCACTGCACTCCAGGAATTGTCTTTTTTGTATTTTGTGTGTTTTTTTCCATCATTGTTTCTTAGAGAGGAAAGAATTCTTGCTTCTGATTATCCACAGGAACAAGTTTCCCTTCACGTTTATCAGGGCGGGCAGGCAGGAGCCCAGGATTCCTCACCTCTTCCTTCCAGGAGAGCAGCACTAGAAAAGTGACTCTTAAATAGCAGAAAGTGGACACCCAATCTGGCTAGAGACGATACAGGTCAACCACCCATTCTCTTTAATACCTTAAAGAGCGACGTTAATAGCAGCCAGTGAATACATGAGGGGTCTCACACACCCTTCCTGAAACATTTCTAATAGACTATGGGCAATTTAGAGTGTGTCAAGAGTGTTCCACACGGAGAGGGATTTAGAAATCACCATATGAAGAAAAGTGGGAGAAAGTGGGCATTTCTTAATAAAAATCTGTTTTTTGTTTTTGGATTTGTATTATAAAAACATTGAGGTTTGGGGGCTACTTTTGGAGTATGTAATTATATTACATTATACTAAAATATTCAGTGTGCTTCTATAAACTGTACACACCTTTAATCCCGTTTCATCCACCCCAGAGACACACCCTAGATGACGATCAGTGCCCTCAAGGCCTGCAAATCTGGAGGGCTGTGGTGGACAGGCACTCCCAGGAGAGGACGCAGACTTGTTCTGTGAGACCCCTCGAAGGCAGTTTGTGGGCCGCGGGTGCGGTGCAGAACGGGCGGCTGCTGGGGAGCTGTCACGGCCCAGGAGTGGGGCCGGCTGCCTGAGAGTCACAACAGGGAGTGAGGGTTCTGTCAAAACTGGTCAGTAAGCAGCCACAAGTAGACTTCCTTTCAGATAGGCGTAGGTGGTTCTGTTTTTAGTGAGGGAACATGTTTTCAAATAAATTTGTGGGCAGACCTAATTGTGGCCTGGCTGCTCCGGCGTCTTTGGGATAGCTGGCGGCTAGGAGCCCCGCTGCCCTGGGCTTGCTCTAGAGTGGAGTTGGGCGGTGAGTTAGAAGTCGACTGGGTGAGATGATTTTCCAGGACCCTAATGTTCTGGGACATGCATCGTTGGAACTAAGGTCATCTCCCCAGCCTAGTTTACTAGCTGCTTTTCTAGAAATTGCTCTCTGAAGCTGTACTTTGCTCCATTCAGTTACTGAAGATGGCCCGAGGTCAGAAGGCAGGGACCGAGCATTGTGAAGAAATTGGAGACTACGATTACAACAACCCTAACGACACCTCCAACTTCTGCCCTGGGTTACAGGTAGGCAGGAGCAAGCACTCTGTCCTCTTTCCAGCAGGGTCTCTGCCTCCCGTGTCCTTGCCTGTAGGGCAGAAGGCTGCAGGACATTCTGATCCGGTGGGGGTCTGTGTGAGCTTGCCCTGCCCCAGGCCTCAGAACTGAGCAGAGCCGGGGAGCAGCCAGACCTCAGCCTGCCTCACACTGAGCTCTGCACGCAGGAGGAAAGCAGACACAGTCCAATAAACCATCAACATGTAGACGGAGTGTTTAGCCTGTACAAAGCACTTATCTTGGCTATTTTGAGATTTGAGAGGAAAAGAAACGCTCTTCCCACTCAGGAGCTAGAGTTTTGGGTGGGGAGACAAAACACATAGACATGTGATGCCAGTGTGTTCTAATGGGGAAAAAGGTGTATGGAGCGGATCTCAGGAGACCACGTTTATAGCCCTGGTTTTGGTTCACACATTGTGAACTTGTACAAACTTCTCCCCCCTTTAGACCTTGCTTAGACTAGATAATCTCAGAACCCCTTCTGTGACTCTGAATGAGATAGCCTGACAGAGGGGGAGGTATTAGGCCCCATGTGTTCCTGAAAGTGAGGAGAGGAGAAAGAATAGGAAGAATAGTTAATTTACTGTATTTACTTACTTGGAAGAGAGTTAGCTGTTATTTATATTTTAGTGAAAATCTAGTTGGCCGCTTGACCAGTGCTCCTCAAACTTAGTGTACGTAAGAATCACTGAGAGAGCCTATTAAAAAACCACCTCCTAGGCCCCACCCAGAGATCTAGTCTGTTTCTGCTGGGCTCGGTCCAAGAATGTCTTTGTCACCAGCTTCCAGCAGGACCCCTGCCGCTGGCCAACCGGCAGGTCACGTCTCTGGGGTTTCAGGAATGCTGTCTGTAAAAGGAGATGCTAAACTGTTCAGAGACAAAGGACGCTGTGGTGATGACCGTGTCCCTCTGAACTCTCACTGCGGAGGTCTTAGTTATCAGATGCCTCCCTAGTACCGTCTTTGTGCAATAGGAAGATGACTAGAGGACCTCGAAGCCCATGAACTCTCAGGTGCTCTGTTCTTGCTGGGTATGGGATCTGTTGCAAAGCTATTTCTAAGCCCCTCACACAGCTCTGCCTAACTTGAAGAGCTATTTCCTTGCCCAGGCCGCTGACAGCGATTATGAAGAGTCTGATGACTTATTTGTGGGACCAGGTGGAACCCTTGACCATTCTGACCATCCACCTGCAGCAACGCAAGACAGCAGTGAGGCAGCTGAAGTCCACGGGTCGGACATCACCACTTACAGGGAGTCAAATCTGGTAGCTGAGCCTCAGAAGGTAAAGACGAAACCAGGAGTTACAGCTGATGTTGTTTGCTTGAGAGCTGCTTAATTTGCCTCTTTTATGAGAATCCTATTAGTCTGAGCTTGATTTTTTTTTTTATTGATTTTAACCCGTTACTCTCCAAGTGGCTGATTGTTAAATAAGGCTGTAGAGAATGGGCTGATGCTGATTATGTTTGTGTGGAACCAGCCATCTCTCCAAAGATTGCGATAAACCAAATGACTAGGGACAAGCCTGCTATGCACGTGCAGTATGTGAGTGAAGCCTGCAGCAAGAGAAGTGGACTGGGTTAGGTATTTAGCTCTGGAAAATACAGGCCAGATTCAACTCATATAAAGTTAACATGTCTCAAGCATCTATTCCATACCAAAATGGCAAGCTTATATATATTTGATTCACTTCTCTCTTTTACACTGCAGTTCCAGGATACCCTTAATGAAGACTGTACTTGATCAAAAAGAAATTATCAGTAGATTGAAATGAGGGACTCTATTTTAATACGTCCAAAGAAAGCTCAAACTTGGTAGTGTAAACTAGGTTTATTCATTATTTCATCTCCAGACTTTTTTTCAAAGAGCCGATGGTAAATGCTTCTTTCTTCTGCTTAGTTTTATTTGTCGCATACCGTTTTCAGGTAAATAAAATTGAAATTCAGTATGCCAAGACTGCCAAAAAGATGGACATGAAGAAGTTGAAGCAGAGCATGTGGAGTCTGCTGACGGAGATCCCCAGGCAGGCAGATGCAGAGGTAACGGGTTCCCCTCGCTGGTGCCCAGCACCAAGGCTCGCACCTGTGCTCAGCATCAGTAGCGCGAACCTTGTTCAGAAATACAAGGACGGCATCAGACCTCCGAAGCAGAAGTGGACCAGGTGTGTGAACTGGCGGGTCACACAGAAGGTGGTACCGATGGATCTTTTTTCTTCACAATGCACCAGAGAAATTGTTTCGGTTTCATTCCAACCCAGGCTTTCCTTTTTCGAGTTCCAGCGTCATAGCTTTACGTTGCTGACAAGAAGTAAACTGGGCCCATTCTGATCCCGGAGTGTTCTTTCCTCTGTCAGGTAAACCACAGTGAGGATGGAGAAGCAGGACCCCTTGAGGAGGGGGCTGACAAGAAGCTCAGCAGTCTCACAAAGGACCTGCAGAAGAGGTGTGTGCATGCCAGCAGACTTGGCCTTGCCCCCGCTTCTCACCTCTCCTCACACCTCCCGTCCTCACTCCTCCCACTCCTCCCCAAGTTGTTGGTGTAACAGAGCCCCCCTCTGCACAGGACCTGCCATTTTCACACTTCTTGCAGTTTTTCCATTCCTTCTCTGCACTGATAAGTGAGTTACGGTAGCCCACCTTTAAAAAAGGCATTTTTCTGTACCAGTGACTGGAACAGAACAGGAAAGATTTCCAAATAAGAAACTGGAAAAACCTGCTTCTTCTGAAAGGCATCTAAAATATTTCTTTGTTTCCCATTAGTGTATTCATTGGGCATGTGTGTTCATACTTGATGAAAGCGCCTTTGTCCCTGGAGTTGCAGTGACAGCTGAATACTTCTTGGCCTTTCTCTTTCACAGCCTGCCTCCCCTTATGGCCCAGAACCTCTCCATACCTCTGGCCTTTGCGTGTCTCCTACATTTAGCCAATGAAAAGGTAGGTAGACCTGGGAAGCACAGGGTATTACAGTCTGCCTGTAGGGGCTTTTATTAGTCTTCTCAGTGGACGCTTCCGGGAGGCAGGCGCCCCAGGGAGGCAGCCTGCAAGCCCGGGAGACTGGTGCTGCCTGAAACGTGGTGTCCTTTCATGTGCCCAGGACGGGGCTGGGCTGTAGCGCAAGCCGTGAGCATCACCAGGGCTGGAGCTGGACGCCTTCATGGTGTCACTGCCAGCTTCCCTCGTGGATGTCGGTGCTGTGGGCTCCCCCTTGGGTGTGTTCTCCCAGCCCAGCCAGGCCCCCAAAACACAGTGCCACCCCCGAAGCTCAGAAGCACCCTGAGTCCAGATTCTGAAGGTGTGAGCGACTCCGCCACTGAGCCAGCTGGAGGGTCAGCGCTGGCTGGGGCCTCGTGTCTGCTTGAGAGCGAGGCTTCATTACCCTCCCTCGACTCCCAGGCGGCCGGGGGCCGGGCAGACACTGCGGGGAAGCGAGAGTGACTGCATCACCCTCCCTCGACTCCCAGGCGGCCGGGGGCCGGGCAGACACTGCGGGGAAGTGAGAGTGACTGCAGGCTTCACTGGGTCCGCGTGCTGTGCCACCGCGTCACCTCCCACAGCAGCAGAGACAGCTTTGCTTGCTTTGCTACGATCAGATTTCTCTAAGGGGCCCTGGAGCGCTCAGCATTGGGAGAATCAGGAGATGTTCCCAGACCAGGACCTGCTGGGCTGACCTTTGGACTGTTTGAGGAGATCTCACTGGTAGCATGGGCTGACAGTTACCAGATAATCCACTGGGATCCGCAGTGACTCAGAGATTAAGCGCCACCAAGACAGTCTCACACAACACCTTGTGCCAGAGCATGGCGCTTAGGCTGGTCCACCTTCTCCCAGCTTTTCATTCCCATCTGGACTCCTCACCAACCCCTGGTAACGAGCTGCCCCTCAGCCGTCACGTGGGAGGCGAGGTGTGTGCTCTCTATCTTTCTCAGGGGAAGGTGTGCCAGCACACATGCCTACCTCCAGTGCCTAGAGAGGGGCGTGTGGTCCCAGTACAGTTAGGCCTCTGTGTGCCAAGGGGCTTCTGACAGCTGTTTACCCTGAGGGGACAGCTGCCTAGGGTTGGTGGAGATCCATGAGGTGGGAGGGTCCAAGAGGAAGTGGGAGGCAGGGAAAAAGGCCTGTGCAGAGATGGGGGAGAGAGAGCTGGTGTCAGGGCATCACCCAGGGGGAGGTTTCGGGCAGGGCAGGAAGGCCACGCATGGATGGGGCTGACGTACATGTGCCGTGGCCCCTAGTGGGCTCTCTGTCACTTCCCCCAGTCTCCCAGCTCAGCCGTTGGTCCTTGACAGAGATTGTCGCGGGAGCCAAGCTTGCATTTTGCTTTCCTTCCAACATTCGACAGGTTTGGAGCCAGCTTTATCATGCAGGTTATATTTGCTGTTGACAGTGTCACTTATAATCATGGGACAAGCCTGGTCTTTTGTAGTTGCCGCCAAGTTTGTTTTCTGATACCGGTGTCTTCTGTACACCAGCGTTCACCTATCTTTGATCTTCCTTCAGAACCTGAAGCTGGAAGGAACCGAGGATCTTTCGGATGTTCTGGTGCGGCAGGAGGACTGAGCTTGTGGGGGCGGTCCTCACTCCCACAGTGACCAGGATGCCCACACTCAGGGCTGAGATGCCAGGGGTTCGAGGCGAGGCTGCCGTGGCTGCCTTCTCCCAGCGCACCTTCTCTCCTTAACTGTCTGCGAACCAGCTCCCTGACCAACTCTGTCCTCGATAGAAATTTTCTGTTCTGTGGTGACCACCTAGGAGGGAAGAGAGGGCAAGGATACTGTCCCTGATGACGGAAACAGTGTCCGCTCTTCATATCCTCCATTGCTCTCTTCTCCATACTTTATTCTTGTAGAAAAGAATTCCCCAGTAGGCACTTGTCCTTTAACAGCTACCAAAACCTTGTATATAAAATACACCATATATGTGCTTATAAATGTGTATATAAGCTTAAAAATAAAATCCTTTGGGTAATTGGTTTGACAAACTAGCTGAATGCCCGCTACTTAAGTATCAGACCTGGTTTTTACACTCAGGGATGCGGACTTGGTATCAGGCAGGAAATCCTTGAGGGCTGAGGTCTGTCTTGTCGCAGAGTAGGGGTTTCAAGATTGGGTCCATCGGGGGGCTTCCCTGGTGGTCCAGTGGTTAAGAATCCGCCTTCCAGCATAAGGGACACTGGTTCGGTTCCTGGTCCAGCAAGATCCCACATGCCGTGGGGCACCTGAGCCCGTGCACCACAACTGCTGAGCCCCCGACCACAGCTGAAGCCCACACGCCCAGAGCCCGTGCTCCACGGTGAGAAGCCCGGGCCCTGCAGTGATGGGTAGTCCCCCCAGTGCAGCGACAAAGACCCAGCACAGCCACAAGTAAAACAGATTTTCTTTCAAAAAAAAAAACGATTGGTTCTCTTGGGCCTATAGTTCTGCTAGAGGGTGATAAGAGTAAAAATTTCCAACATTTACTAAGTGACTGCTAAGTACCTTCTGTGGACGACTTTTTTCAGCCTTTTCAGCATCCCCTGTGAGGAACATACTGTTAAGTATTATCCCTCCCATTTACAAGAGGAGAAACATACACGAAGGGAAAGTAGCGCACATAGGAGCAGACGGCCAACTGCCAAGACCTTGGCCTTGAACCAGGAAGTCTGCTTTTAGACCTTTATTATTAGCTGCTTGCTCCACAGGCTCGAGTCACAGGCTCCGTACTTGGAGATGTTGGTCCAAATAGTTCTATCCTTGGCAGGTCCTGGGTCTCTGCCAGAGCATCCTGTCACCACCTACTGGGTAAACAGCTTGGATGTTAGGTCAGAAGCAGTGAAGGATGTGGCTGGTGATTACTCCTGATAATAACTTGCTCCTAAACCCCAAAGCACACAAAACAAGCCAGTCCCAGGATTTCCCTGGCAGTCCTGTGGTTAAGACTTCACCTTCTAATGCAGAGGGTGCAGGTTTGATCCCTGGTGGGGAAGCTGAGATCCCACTTGCCTCATAACCAAAAAACCAAAACAAGATAGAAACAATATCGTTAACAAATTCAGTAAAGACTTTGAAAATGGTCCACATAAAAAATCTTAACCCAATCCCGTCTCCCGAGGAATGTACTTTGCAAATTGTGTCCAAGATGCCATCCAGGCTGCTGTATGGAGAGGTTTAGACCCGTGGACGTGCTTCAGGAGGAACAGCAGTGCTGCTGAGTGAGAATCCACACCCTGCCCTGGGGCTGGAGCCGCAGCACCTCTCTCCAGGTCGGGGGAGCGCCGGTCCTCTTGCTGCGATCGCCAGCCAAGCCCCTCTGTCCAGCACATGTCTCTGTTGTGGGGCCTGGCCAGGGCCTGTCGTTCAGTTGCTAAGTTGTGTCCGACTCTGCAACCCCGTGGACTGCAGCATGCCAAGCCTCCCTGTCCCTCACAGAGTTTGCCCAAGTTCATGTCCGTTGAATTGGTCTGCCAATAAAACTGGCAGGGATGGTAACAGCTTCAATGAATTCCCCTTCTCTCCACCCTGCTTCTTGCAAGCTTCTCCCCCTCCTTCACATGGTTGCTTTGCCAGGATTCATTTGGCCACTGGACTTACTCTTCATGTGGGTTTCTCCCCCATGCAGGCTAATACACTTTTTCTTTGTTAATCTGTTTTTTTTGTTTGTTTGTTAAAAAAGATCTCAGATCAAAAGAGCTGTTGGGAAAGTTGGGCAACTGCATATAGAAATAAAAGCAAATATAAGTGGGACCTAATCAAAGACTTGGGCTTCCCTGGGGGCTCAGACTGAAGAATCTGCCTGCAGTGCAGGAGACCCTGGTTGGATCCCTGGGTGGGGAACGTCCCCCGGAGAAGGGAATGGCAGCCACTCCAGTATTCTTGCCTGGAGGATCCCACGGACAGAGGAGCCTGGAGGGCTATGTAGTCCACGGGGTAGCAAAGAGTTGGACACAACTGAGCAGCTAACACTTTCATTTTCAAAGATTTGTGAAATAAAATGTTGGGATTGTATTTGTGTCCCTTTGTAAGATTTTCACAGGAATAAATCCTCAAATCCGGGAGAAAAAAAAACGCTTTCAGATTAAATGGGACAATATGGCACTTGTACCTGTCGTCCCACAGGCCGTGGAGGGCCTCTCTCTTAGCGGGTTGATGTCTCAATCCTGTTCATTCTGGATTAAATGTCTCTGCTTGTTTGTAATTTCACCACCCCATCTTGGCAGTGACAGTTCAGACTTTGTGGTGCTGCAGTGGGCAGTTGGGGGTGCATTTCCAATAAAGATAAACTTCCTTTGTTCTTTGGGGATGGTCAGTTGGAAGGTTGCCTTGTGGAGCTCTGCTAGACAAGCTTATTTTATTTCCCCTGGAAGGAAACAACAGTCTCCCAAATTTCCCTGCTTATCAGGAGTCTCTGGGGGGCAAACGTCACGATTTCTGAATACAAGCCCAGAGTATCTTTCCTAACAGAAATCTTTTTCCTAGGGAGAGTTTTCCTTGGATGAGAATGAGTGGAATTCACATACAACTGGGTTTCCCAAAGTGGGATCTGGTGACCGTTCCTCAGGAATTACAAATATTGCAGAAGCAGGGAGCAGAGAGACCAAGCCCTGGAGGGAAAGGAGATGAGGAGAGTGAACTTGCAGAAAGAGCGGTGAGGCAGGAACCCAGGTCGTGGGGAGGCAGGAAGGCAGAAAGTTCCCATGTGCCAGGAGAGTAGGTTAGTGAGGAAAGAAGACACTAGGTGGACACGCTGCTACAATGTGGGTGTCTTGGCCAAAACACAACTGCTACACTGTGTCAATATGGAGACCTAGGACGGAAAAGAATAAACTGAGGGTTGGGGTTGACGTATACTCACTGCTATATACAAAACAGACAATACGAACACACTGTATACAATGTGTGTGTGTGTGCTGTCGATCAGACTCTTTGTGACCCCATGGACTGCAGTGCGCCAGGATCCTCTGTCCGTGGGATTCTCCAGGCACGGATACTGGTGTGGGTTGCCATTTCTTCCAACAAGGGATCTTCCCAACCCAGGGATCAAACCTATGTCTCTTGTGTCTCCTACGTTGGCAGGCGGATTCTCCTACCCTAGCACCACCCGCGAAGCCCCACTGTGTAGCATGGGGAATCCTATTCAGCAGTCCGTAATAAAACGTACATTTACAACTGATCCACTTTGCTGTACAGCAGAGGTTAACACAGTATAAATCAATTATATTCCAACAAAATTAATTTTTAAAAAAGGAATCCCAGTTGGAAAACCGTCTCTCTGTTCTTACAGATGAATAAGAGTGCTAAACCTATGGTACTGCCTCTGGGTCTCAGTCACCCCTTATGTTAAAATCAAGACGGGAGTTGTGCCAGCAGGAGACTAGTCAGGAGATAGAAATCCGATACACGAACACAGAAATTGTAGTGAGGACTGCTTACTGGGTATAAAGAATTGTTGATACTGAAAGGGTAAGAGGAGAACTCATTCTAAGGTGTCCGGTAAGTAAGTAGCAACTGCCAGAAGCAACCAGGCAAGGACTGGGAAAGCCATGGGCACGAAGAGGAAAAACTTAAGAGACTTTGAACAGGAGTTCCTCAGAGCAGAAACTGACCTGGGCTGATGGCGACACAGCGAGGCCGGGTCTCAGTGTTTGGAAATGTGCAAACTGCAGCCTCAGGAAGGAATAACTGCTGCTGGGGGTGGGGTGGGGGTCGCTGGGAACCCTCACAGGATGGGGAAGCAAGTGACAGCGGCAGGTCCCTTTTCCTCCAGCCCTGTAGTCTTCCTCACATGCCTCTCCTTGGCATCAACTGACAAGGAGCGGCTGGCAAGGTGGAAATGTGGTTTGCAGTGCGCTGGACGCAGCATTGCCCAAAAGAGAACAGGTGGTGGGTTTGGAGCTGAGGATGGTTACTTAAAGGACTTCCCAGGTGACACCAGTGGTAAAGAACCCTCCTGGCAATGCAGGAGACCTAAGAAACGGGAGTTCGGTCTCTGGGTTGGGAAGATCCTCTGGAGAAGGACGTGGTAACCCACTCCAGTATTCTTTCTTGGAGAATTCCATGGACAGAATTCCAGAGCCTGGTGGGGTACAGATCATAGAGTCTCAAAGAGTCAGACACGACTGAAGCTACTTAGCATGCACGCATGAAATATCCCCAGAAACGTTTTTTTTAAGAGAGCCTCTCTTCTATTTCCTTCTAACCACAGTTGAGACTGGGAGTGCAAGGTGAGCAGGAGGCAACCTTGAGCATGGAAGCCACATCCCAGGGATGCAGAAGATACAGACAGACAGAAGGAATCCAAGTGACCCCAGAGTGGCCAGGCCAGTCCCCCACAGCCTATGGCAGAATCCCTTTAATGTGAAAACAAGAGCACTATGTGTTGAAACCACAGGGACGTTGCCCTTTCTGTTAGATGAAGCTGAGTCTCATCCTCAGTGACACAGATGGAGTCAGGCAGCTCACCCCTGAGGACACACCAAGAGCAGGCGAGAAGATGCGGGCCAGCAGGGAAAAGCGAGTCAAGGCGGCAGAGGGATCGAACAGCGGGGAATGAAAGATCTTGTGGAGGGTTTGCAAGACTGTGGGGAAACTGGTTCTCTCTCCCCATTGCTGGTGGAGGTGGACGTTGCTGCAGCCTCTTTGGAGAACAATTAGGCAGAAGATATTTCATAACAAACATATGCGCCCTCCAACCCAACAATGACATTTCTAGATCCTTCTTTTAGAGACATACTCAACTAGGTACACAGAGAGGCTTGTAAAGAACATTCTTTACAGCATTAATTAAAATATCTAAATAGCTAAATGTCTACCATTGATGAAGTTATTAAATATAAATAAACAGCCATAATTAATTAAAAAATTAAAGCTAGAAGTACCAAATCATCCAGTCATCCTTCTGGGTATGTGTCCCACAGAACTGAAAGCAAGCTCTCGAGGAGATATTTGCATATCCATGTTCACTGCTCCATTATTCGCTAAAGCCCAAAGGGGAGGCACGCCAGTACCCACTGGGGACGGCCACACTGTAAGTTACTGCAGTTGCAGGGTGGAGGGAGTTGCCTGGGCAGTGGGCTGAGATCCGCAGGCAGGCCTCGAGTCTGCCAGCAGCTCATTCTGCAATGTGGGCAAGGCGCTTCCTGTCACTCTGGCCCTTGGCTCTTCCCGTGTAAACACTGGGGTTGAATGTACCTCTTCCAGCTGGCCTGGTTTTCATCTGCTGAGAACAATGATCCCAGTGTGCCAGCCGAGCAGACGCACTCAGTCGGCCTCAGGAACTGCGGGCCTGGAGCAGCGCAGGGACACTGATGTCAGATCGCGGACGTCAGCACCCACAGCTGGCTGAAAAGAACCGTGCCCTCCAGGCGGGAGTTACAATGAACTGGTTATCTGAAAGGACACATGACGCTGGATGAGGGTCCCTTCTCTGCTTTTCTGCTTACAGTGAGGTCAACTGTGTGCCCCCTGTCCCCCGGGTCCTGCCCCTGTGTCTCTCTGCTCAGCTGACCCTGGCTGGCCCCTCCCACAGGGCACTGAGGGTCCGAGGGCCTCCAAGCCTGGCTGGCGCTGGCCTCAACTTGGCCTTGTGGAGTCCAGCCTCCCTCCGCTTTGTCCTGTCCTCTTGCCTTCAAACATGACCCCATCTTCTGTCCCTGGTTTCCACTCGGCCGCTCTATCCTGGAGTGCACCCGGACCTCTCGAGCCCAGAGCCTGTGCTCAGGGCTTGCACGAGCCGCCAGCTGGGGTCAGCGCGCCAAGTGGTGGGAGGGCTCCCCACAAGAACCCCTCAAGGGCAGCCTCGGAAAAGAGAGGTGTTGGGGAAAAACAATAAAGAGCACGATCTTCTCCAAACCCGTTAAACTCCACAGAGGTAGCAGGAAAATGGTTTTATTATAGCTTAAGCATGAAGCCAGCGAAGGAAATCAAAACATCACCCCCAAAATATGCCTTTGGGCATAAACGTGCTTCAGAGTTGAAGGCAATGAAGAGGCAGAAGTGCAGAAAAGCTGCCTCTATCCTCCCCTTCTTTCTCTTAAAGGCAGGTTGTAAATTCTCCTCTTACTGGAGACAGACTCTGACCAGCCCAGAGACGGCACCAGAGGAGTCCGCTGTGAGCAAAGCTCACTCCTTAGCCACTATCTCCTCCCATAAGCTTACCGTCCCATGTCTGGCTCCCTGGGCCGGCTTTCCTTTGTCCTGTCACCCTTCCAGGCATTGACTGTTCTTTGTTGAGGATGCTTTATGAGCCAGAGCTCCAAGCCACCGCTGTGCGTTGCTTTCCATGTGGGTTTCTCCCCCAGCACGTGCACTGTGCCTTCTGCTTCTCTCTTATTCCGTCTTCCCTTCCCATGCAGGGTGTGTGGGAGGTGACTAGGAAACATCAAGGCCTCGCGTGTGGTCAGCGTCTGCTCTCTCCTTTCATTAATTACTTGGGGGACACTTGTATTAGGCAGGCAACTTGAGTTTGTCTCTGAGTGGCTAGAAGGGTGAAGGCAGGGCTGTTTTCATTAATTTTGACTAAAATGGTCCCTTGGGTAGAACTAACACTTTATTGAGTAGAGTTTTCCTCTTACACAGAACCTAACAGAAGATAGATTAGCAGGAGAAAACGCATACAACTTTAATTTTATGTGTATAGGAGTTTCCGAGAAAAGGAGTGAAAAACCCAAAAAGCAGTTAAGACACTGGCACTCATACACTTAATAAGGGGGGATAAATTGTGGAGGAGTAACTGGACAGAGAGAGTGGGTTTGCGTTCTTAGGGGCTATAATTGTGGGAAGGTGACTAGGAAAACTAAAGGTTCGTTTATTTCCTGACCGATGCAGCCACAGCACCTCCTTTGGGCTCCCAGGTGGCACAGTGGTGAAGAATCCGCCTGCTGATGCAGGAAGGCGCAGGAGATATGGGTCAGGAAGATTCCCTGGGGGAGGGCATGGCAACCCACGCCAGCAGCCTTGCCTGGGAAATCCCATGGACAGAGGAGCCTGGCCGGCTCCAGTCCATGGGGCTGTAAAACTGTCATTTTAGACTTAGTGACTAAGCAACAAGTGAGGTCACCAAGTTTCTTATTATGGGAAGAGAACACCTTTACAAATGAAAATTTACATTCTGCCTTTTGGCAGAAAGGGTTAGGGCAGAGAATAGTTCCTGCGTGTGCTGTTTCTCACTTGCCTTCAGGTCAAAAGATCCTTACTCTAAACTGGCATATTTTGGGGTGGCGTATTCTAAATCCCTCTAGCTCCCTTAGCTGAACAAATTATCACTAACCCCATATATTCTTGGCACCTGGTTTTTATACAGTATAGAAAAGCTAAACATATTTGGGTCTATGAATAAACATGAAAAACTGTACTATAAAGAAATGTTTGTCTCTGAACATTGTGAGATGGGGAGCATCCCTGATGGTTCAGTGGTTACGGTTTTGTGCTCCTACTCCAGAAGCGAGAGTTTGATCCCTGGTCGGGGAACTAAAATCCCACATACTGTGCAGTGCAGCCAAGAAAAATAAATGAAAGAAAAAAAAGAAAAATACATGAATTTTTTTAAAAAGATGGTATATAAAGTGAAGTTCTAAACACCTCTTTGAGTCTCTCATTTTTGAGTGCTCCCATGTGTATGTGTGACACTTATGTTAATAAACATTAACAAAAGATTGTGAGATGGTCTGTGTTTTAAAAATTTGCTAGTCTGCTCGTAGAACACTGGTGTGTGAGAAATAGTTTATTATTGTCCACTTCCTAGTTTTCTTTGTAAAAGAAAGTTTATAAATGGTTAACAATTGTAATTACTATATGCAATTAAAACTACTAGAAACAACATGATTGAAGGGAAACAATTATGCATAAAAAGTATGCGAGGAAAGTATGATGTGCTTTCTGTAAGGAAATGTATGAGGAATGAATGTGTTTTAGTCAAAGTTACTTTATAACTTTATTATAAAGTAGTAGGACTGGTTTTTCCAGAATGAAAAGAGGAAAATAAACAAAGGGCTGAATGAACAGAAGAAAGCTGCAAAAGTTTTGCAGAAAAGAGATCTGATCTCATGTAGTCAAACCAAATAAGATTTGAGTGGATTTATTTATAAGGTTAAAAAAATGAGCCTTAAGGATAAAGCCGTGACACCATAAAATTCCTAGAAGAGAACATACACAAATTATTCTCTGACATAAATCGCAC
The DNA here is from genome assembly GCF_032405125.1 of Capricornis sumatraensis. Classification (NCBI taxonomy): domain Eukaryota; kingdom Metazoa; phylum Chordata; class Mammalia; order Artiodactyla; family Bovidae; genus Capricornis; species Capricornis sumatraensis. Next base: position 103,743,990 of record NC_091069.1, on the reverse strand, counting down.
CAATGTTTTCCTTAGGTCTCCCAAGGCAATAGAAGTACAGGCAAAAGTAAAGAAACGGGACCTAATCCAACTTACAAGCTCTCGCACAGCAAAGGAAACCATAAACAAAGTGAAAAGACAGCCTACAGACTGGGAGTAAATATTTGCAAATGATGCGACCAACAAGGGACCAACTTCCAAAACATACAGGCAGCTCCTTCAATAACAAAAAAACCAACTCAATCAAAAGATATGCAGAAGACCCAAACAGACATTTCTCCAAAGAAGATGTACAGACGGCCAATAGGCACATGAAAAGGTGCTCAACATCACCAATTATTAGAGAAATGCAAGCCAAAACCACAATAAGGGACCACCTCACACCAGTCAGCATGGCCGCCATTCAGAAATCTGAAACCAATAATCACTGGAGAGGCCGTGGAGAAAAGGGAATCCTCCTACACTGTTGGTGGGGATGTAAATCGGTGCAGCCACTATGGAAAACAGTACGAAGATCTCTCAAAAAATGAAATCCAGCAATCCCATTCCTGGGCATATATTCAGACAAAACTGTAATTCAAAAAGGTACATGCACCCCTATGTTCATAACAGCACAGTCACAGTAGCCAAGACATGGAAACACCCTAAATGCCCATCAGCAGAGGAACGGAGAACGGAGGTGTGGTGTGTGTGCATACCACAGGAAACCCCACTCAGGCACTAAGAAGAGTGAAAGCAGCCCATGGGCAGCAGCCTGGATGGGCCTGGAGATTACCATCCTAAACAAACGCCGTATGTTACAACCTACACGCGGAACCTACACAGCACAAACGAACATGTCTACGAAACAGACTCACGACATAGAGAAGAAACGTGTGACTGCCAAGGGGGAGGGGTGGAAGGAAAGGGATGGACTGGAAACTCGGGGCTGGCGGAGGCAGCTCTTCCATTTGGAATGGATGAATGATAACGTCCTACTGTGCACCACAGGGAACTATATCCAACCTTCTGGGATAACCATACTGGAAAAGAATATTTAAAAAAAAGAATGTATGTATGTGTAAAACAGTCACTTTGCTGTACAGCAGAGATTGGCACAGCATTGTAAATCAACTATACTTCAATTTTAAAAAAAGAAATAAGAATATCAATACATGAAACAACAACAAAATAAAACACTGTCAAACTTTTTTAATTCAGTTGAAATAAAAAAGATTAAGCCCTGCAGAAAGATACCTTTAAAAGAGACAGTATCTTTTAAACCCTGAGGCCCTGAGCAGCATCCAACCACTCTTCAGTAAATTCCTAAAACAGATTCATTAGGCCCTGCCAGGCCCCTTGCTACAGCCCTCGTCTCCCCATTTAGAGACCTGACAGGGAGTGTCCGTTTATGCAAGACTTACGAGCAGTAAATGAGATCATCATCCCTATTCAACCACTGGTGCCAGACCCTGTACCCTCCTCACCCGAATGCCGGGGACACCCAATATTTCTCTGTTTTGGACCTCAGAGATGCATTTTTCTGTATTCCCCTACAACCAGACTCTCAATATCTTTCTACCTTTAAATGAAGGACCCAAGGCTACCCAAGACACTGGGACACAGATGCTGCGGGGGTTTCCAGGATGGCCCTTATCTTTTTGAAAAGGCGTTAATGAAGGAACTGAGGGAACCAAGACTTGCAAAGGGAACTCTGCATGGCTTCTCACCGCGGGGGCTTCTCTCTCTGTGGAGCACCAGCTCTGGGGCGCACGGGCGGCAGGAGTTGCAGCCTGTGGGCTCAGTGGTTGCAGCCCGCAGGCTCAGCAGCCGTGCCACACGCGCTCAGCCGCTCTGCAGCCTGTGGGCTCTCCCCAGGCCGGGGATTGAACCAGTGTCTCCCTGTACTGGCAAGCAGATTCTTATCCACTGCACCACCAGGGAAGTCCAAAGTACATCCTTCCTTTCTGACCTTGATAAACATGTCCTCAGCCAGCCTGGAAGGCTGAGCCCAGTCTAAAATTAGTGGTCTCCTTGGATTTCCTTATTGAAACCCTTGGCCATGGCCCAGCCCCTGCTCTCTCCTGCACCACAAGGGGTCCCAGGCATGTATGTGAACACGCAGCCCGCTCATTACATGGCAGCCACCCTGCAGATTGAAGAATCTAAGCTACTCCATTTTGTAAGGTTCTGGGAAAAGAGCCTCTGGAAATCCAAGAGCCTTTTGAAATCCCCTGACCTCACCCCACCACCTGCGAACCAATCAGAACCCTTGGCCAGCCCGGGAAATTCGAATCAAGCCAGGGAAATCAATCAGAACTCAACACCTAACCCTTCACCAGAAGGCGACCAATCAGACCCGGAGACTCCCGTTTTTCGAATTTTTCGCGCGGGAATACCCTATATAAGCAATGTGACCCAGAGCTCGGGGCTCCTCCCTATAGCTGCTGCGTGGTATTGGTGGGAGCCCCAGCGCGAGCTTGGTAATAAAAACTCTCTTGCTTTTGCATCGGATACCAGCTCCCTGGTGGTCATTGGGAGATTTCGCGACTTGGGCATAACACAAATAGCAGTCCTTGGCCCAGGGATATGTTTGCTGGCATCACAGTCTACATTGGAGGATGGTTGCTGAGCAGAGGTCTGCAAGGACCTGGCAGAAAGCACTAGGCTGCTTGGTTATTTTTGTTTTTTTCTAGAGGAAAGTCAAGTTTTATTGCTTTAGGAATCCTAAAAGGATTGTACACAATAGCTTACGGTGAATAATGTCGGATTCGTGATCTCCAAAGAAGATTTAGCTTTGGGACCAGGGACCAGGCTTGACGGATCACTCAAGAGCTTTTGTGCAGCGGAGTTTATTAAAGTAACAAAAGGGACAGAGAGAGCTTCTGACACAGACATCAGAAGCGGGATGAGAGTGCCCCCCTCACTAGTGTTAGCAAGGGAATTATATACTTTTTAAATTAGTTATTACAATAAATCAAAAGAATGTCTCAAGGTTGTAAAAATTTTACCAGACCTGCTCCCACAGTTTACACTTCGAGATAACAGGACTAGAACATAACAATAGCAAAATTTTACCAGACCCATTCCCGCAATATACTTTCTAAGATAACAGAATTAGTCAGAAGGTTTTCAGGAAGGAGAAACTCTCCTCAAGCAGGATACATTGTTGCTATATAATCCTTAGTACAGAGTTTAAACGGGGTTGTCTGTTGTGTAATCAGCAGTTCCGGGCTTAAAGAAAAAAACGTTTTATGTGACTAAGATTAAGGAATGTAGAGAAAAAGAAAAGACGTCTGTCCTTTCCTCCTCCTTGAGAATTCCAGACCCCTGTCTCCTCCTCAGGGAACCCGGACTTCTTATCAACATGACTAGGAACTGACCCTCTCACTCTCCCCCTTTTCTTTTAGGAGAATTATGTTGCCAAGGGAAAGGGGCGTTGTTTTCATTCCATAACTACCTCCTGCTGTTGAGGGGCGCTGTCCCTAAATTGTTGAGGCAACATATTCTCCTAACCCTCATATTGAGGGTCTCTGATCCAGGGGCCCCAAGTAATAGTTGGAGGAGGCTATGGCTGTCACAGGAGCCTGGACAACCGTTTGAAAGCTTTTAGGTTACAAACAAACCCCATCATACAGTTACAGATGTAAGGCAAAATAGTCATTAAACCAGGTTAGAACACAATCGAAATTAAAAGTTGCATTATGTCCAAAGGTATATCAGTCCATCTTGGGACTGCTAGATGTCATCAGATCAAGAAGAGGCGTCACATACAACTGTTGTTGGTGAAGGTATTCTCAGAGTTGAAGAAAGACCTTTCCTTGAAGTGGAGAAACCCACCATGGGAAGCCTTCAATTGAAGAGAAGGTTGAAAAGCTGAAAGCTGAGTCACATACTTAGTTAATTCCAAGGCTTCAGGGTCTATAACCATGTCTGTGAGTAAGAAGGGTCTTCCATAGATACATTCAAAGGGGGACAGTCACTCCTTTTGGGGGGCAGTCCGAGCCCTCATTAAAGCTATGGGTAGAACTTTAAGCCAATCGTCCTGAGTGTCTTGAGTCAATTTATGCAGACGTCTCTTAAGAATGTCGCTAGCCTTTTCTACCTCGCCTGAAGACTGGGGTGTCCGGGAACAGTGTAAGTGATATTCTGTCCCTGGCGCTTTTGACGCCCCTTGAGTTACAGCAGCTTTAAAGGCAGAGCCGTTGTGGCTCTGGAGGCTCTGTGGCAGCCCAAACCCGGGAACAATTTCACGCGTTAAAATTTTTATAACTTCCTTAGCCTGTTCATTACAGTAGGGAAAGGCCTCAATCCATTCAGTAAAGTGTCTACCCAGACCTGTAAGCAAGAAAAATCCGTTTGTTTTTGGCTTATGAGTAAAAGGAACCACAGCCTCCTTTATTATTTGTAAATCTTGAACTAGTCTCCATTTATTGTTCGACTTTTTCACACAAAAAATAGGAGTGTTGCATGGACTATTACAGGGAATTAATAACCCCTGCTCCCTTAAATTCCCAATGATGGGTTTTAACCCTTCCTTACGGGCTTTAGTGGGTACTGCCTTTGATGTGGAAATAGGTGAGGGTCTTTGAGCTTGATAATGACAGGAAAAACATTTTGTGCTCGACCACCATTTTTCCATCAGCCCACACTTTAGGATTTACATTTTGTTCAATTAATGGGAGAGAAAGAGCAGGCTCCATAATCATGGAAATAGAGACTTGGGCCTTGCTCAGTATATCCCTTCCCAGAAGGGGTGAGGGAGACTCCGGCACGATCAGAAACTCGTGAGAAAACAGCACAGAGTCCCAGTCACAGCTTAAGAGATGACTGATATAATAGCATTTGGCTTGTCCTGACAGCCCCATTATGGTAGTGGATCAGGAGGAAAGCAGACCAGGGGCTTCAGTGAGCACAGAGAAAGTTGCCCCAGCATCCAAAAGGAAATCAACGGATTGGCCCCCACAGTTATTCACACCCTGGGTTCCTGGGGTGTTATTAGGACAGGAGCTTGTGTGGGGACCCCTGGGCACCTTCAGTCCTGATCGTCCTGAGACCCCGACCCCTGGGGCCTACACCTCTGAGGGCAGTCTCTCCTCCAGTGTGGTCCTTCACAGACTGGACAGGGAGCAGGGGGCGGCTTAGACATCTGAGAGCAACTTGGTTTGAGATGCCCCTCCTTTCCACAGTACTAGCAAGCCTGGCCCTTTTCACCTGGGCTCCTCTGGGCATTTTTCTCTTCAGGCTGATTCATAACGTTTTCCGCAGTCATCACTAGAGCCTGGACCTTTTCTTTGGTTCTTTTTCTGTTGTTTTTCCTCCTCATATTCTTCACTGTAATATATTGTCTGAGCCAGCTGCAACAGTTTTTCTAAAGACTGATTTGGTCCAAACACCTGTTTTTGTCACTTACAGTGGATATCTGGAGCTGACTGAGTGAGACATTTCTCTTTTAAGGTTGTCTCTCCGTCTGCATTCTCAGGAGAAATACTAGTGAACTTTCTAAGGCCTGCCCAAAGTCTCTCTAGGAATCTGCCGGGAGTTTTTTTTCTCTCCTTGTTCTATATCAGCCAACTTAGCATAATTCAGAGGCTTAGTTCGAGCTCTCTTAGCCCTTCAATAATGCAATTGACGAAGCGGGTCTGCCCCCATACCCCTTTTTCTTTGTGATCATCCCAATCTGGGTCTGCTATGGGAACTGCTTGGCTCCCCATTGGGGGGAGAGCTATTTCATGCTCCCGCTCTCCCCTTGCCTCACCCTCAATCCATTCATCTCCAAAAGCAGTACCTTCCCCCAAAACTCGATCGCTCGAGTCAGAGGAGTCAGTGTCTGTCCCAAGACATACATTACGTATCTCCAAGTAAGCTCATAAAGTGAAGTTAGTCCCATAAAGGCTACTATGTACTTTTCTGGCTCCTCCAGATAGTCTCCCAGATCTCTCTTTATCTGTTGTACCTCTGGGTAAGAAAAGGGCTTGTGGGTTTTTATGGGCTGGTTACTTCCCCCAGTGGGGGCCTCCTGAGGAGGCAGGGAGTTGTGTGGCTGTTCCTCAGCCCCTCCAGCTACCCTCCGCATATGTTCCCAGGGATAGATTAGAGAAACTGCTGCTCCTCTTTCTCACCCTCTGCCTCATCCTGTTTTGGTTGTCTGCCGCCTCCTCTACTTTGACTGAGTTCCTGTTGAAACCAAAGTAGTCTGAGGCTGCATTGGAACTGGGGCTGTTTGAACTTCTATTGAGCCTGAGGCAACACTTCCTAGAGGGATTCCGTGACCCTCAGCTTGCTCAGCGGTGAGCCCCGAGGCACAGGCAGAGTAAGAGGGCAGGAGGGAGCTGAAGGCTTCACACCCAAATTTGTACCCTTAGGACGTAAGTCCGGCGTATCTCACAGAGAGAAAAAGGGTAACACTCGCGGCCCTTCTGCCCGTTTCCACTGTCTTCTACGGAACCGGTCTAGCTGTAAAACGGTATCGCAATTAAGAGACCCTTCAACCGGCCATCGTCTGCCACCCTCCCGCAGATACTGTGGCCACGCGGATTTGCAAAAGAAAGTCAGGCGTGTGTCTTCTTTAACCTCTGCGGGTCAAACTTATCCCAGCTTTTCAGGACACAATCCAAGGGTGTGAGTCTGGAACCTTGAGCAGCTCCCATCTGTAAGAGAGAAGAAAGCGGCAACCAGCACCTTTGCTTCCTTCCATCGGAGGTGTCCCTCCCTGCTGTAGATGGGGGTGTAGACAGGCTTTCCAGCAAAGCTTCCCTTCCCTGGCTGGACTTGTCTGTCCCTTCTAGATGCAGGCGCCCTACTCGTCCCTCCTGGTCCTACCACCGAGATGGGGTGGAGATGCACCAGGGGGAGGCGTGAGGGCATCCCGAGTTGATTTCCAGTTCCATACCACCACGGCCTTCGCTTGATTTTCCCGAGTCGTTTCCTGGAATGTTTCCCAAGGGAGCACGGCTAGGGGAAGCATCCGTCTTCCGTGTGCCTGTTCCCGCTCCTGAGTACAGTCCTGGCAGCAGCGGACGAATCGTTGCCACATCAGTAAGCCGCTGGAGAGCTTTATCCAGTCCACTAAGAGCTAGCACTACCGCAGGAAGAAGCCCACTGTACTCCCAAACTGGGATTCCTGACCTGCGTTCTTAGAAACCTCATGCTCGCTGGCAGCACTTCCATCCGCATAGTCTGGACACACATCTATGGCAAGGACTCACTTTTAGGGCTCTGGCCCCTGAGACAGTCAGCCAGGAGAGAGACTCCGCTGAAGCCAGAGTTCTGCCTAGTTCCCCATGGGTTCGCCCTGACTACTAAGCTTGGGATCTAAGTAAAAGTACGTAGTGATGGCACGAATCACAAGTCCATGCAAACTCTATGATCCGACAGATTAGTTTGGTAGTTCTAATTGCCCACGCAATTACGAAATGGTCAAAAGGACCAGGAAAAGGTGACCGAGAAAGGAAAGTTCGGTTCACATGCTTTGCTCATCTCTGGTCGCTCCCTAGCAGGGACCTTGGGTGTCTCTTGGCATTGGCAGGTCGGTATAAACACCCAACAAGGCTCCCCTTTTGGGGGCTGCCATCAGTCATGATGAGGTACCGCAAAACCGCAGATCAGGGCTCATCACTTGCTTCGTGCAGGGCATGTCATTCATTCACAGAAGCACACCGAAGAGTTAGTAAAGTGGAAAATGTATATACTGAGAAAGCAGAGAGGCTAGAGCTCTGAGTGTTCTTACCTTGTCCTGAAGATCCTGGACAAGCCCTCAAGATGACAGCTTATGGTGAACAATATTGGATTTGTGATCTCCGAAGAAGATTTATCTTTGGGACCAGAGACCAAGCTTGATCACTCAAGAGCTTTTGTGTAGCAGAGTTTTATTAAAATAAGAAAAGGGACAAAGAAAACTTCTGACATAGACATCAGAAGGGGGACAGAGAGTGCCCCGCTCGCTAGTCTTTAGCAAGGGAATTATTTTTTAATTAGTTGTTACAATAAATCTAAAGAAGGTCTCAAGGTTGTAAAAATTTTACCAGATCCACTCCCGCAATATACATTCAAAAATGTCAGAATTAGTCAGAAGGTTTTCAGGAAGGAGAAACTGTCCTCAAGCAGGACACACGGTTGTTATATAATCCTTAGTACAGAGTTTAAACTGAGCTGTTTGTTGTGTGATCATCAGTTCTGGTCTTAAAGGAAAAAACATTTTATGTGACTAAGACTAAGGAATGTAGAGGTAAAAAAAGACGATTTTCCTTTTCTCCTTGAGAATTCCATACCCCTATCTCCTCTTTGAGAACCCCAGACCCCTCTCTCCTCCTCGGGGAACCTGGACTTATCAACCTGCCTAGGAATTGACTCTCATACATGGACAAGAGGGTAGAAATACTGAAATGTACAAATGTATTTTCCATGATCAATGTTGATTTCATTAATTTGCAGACAATAGTTTTCTTCTATGGGTTTCTGAAAATATAGCAACCTTCTCACTGACGTGTTCTCAATCTTTCTCTTTATATTTTAGAAACTAGAAAGATTTCGACATTTCTTGTTGCTGTTGTTTAATTGCTCAGTTGTGTCCGACTCTTTATGACCCCATGGACTGTAGCCCAGGTTTCTCTGTCCATGAGATTTTCCAGGCAGGAATACTGGAGTGGGTTGCCATTTCCTTCTCCACAGGAGGCTGTTTGATCTTAAACTTCCAGCATCCAGGGACTGGCCCTGGGGGGACATGTCTCTCTGTCCCTGCAGAGAGGCTGGCAGAGGGAGCCCCCTGAGGCTTAGGTCCATGGTCTAGCTATGGGTGATTGACATGGCATGCCTGTCTAACGTCAAACTATCTTTGAATTCCTGCTATAAATGCAATTTGATATATGTTTTTAGTCTGCTTAGGTTTCCATAACAAAATATCACACACTGGATGGCTTTAAAGACAGAAATTTATTTTCATAGAGTTCTGGGGCCTAGAAGTCTGAGATCAGAGGGTCACGGTCAGCCTCTTGTGTGGACCGGGTTCCTGGCTTGCAGACTCCAGCACTTAACAGAATCTCACTGCCAGAGTGAGACAGGCAGACACAGAGAAAGAACTTCTCTTCTAAAAAGCCCACACTTCTGTTGGCTTAGGACCTCATCCTTAACAACCTCACTTAACCTTACTTACCTCCTAAGGACCCCATCTCCAGATACAGTCACATGAGCAGTGAGGGCTTCAACATATGAACTCGAGGGAGATACAGTCCAGTCCAGAACCCTAAACTGAGAAGTTGTGAGGGTGCACTGTTTCAGAATTTGAACTTTTTTTTTTTTTTTTTTAGAATTCTCTGGTGGTCCAGTTAAGACTCCCATGCCTCCACTGCTGGGCATGAAAGTTTGCTGCTACGAGCCAAGAACACGCCGGGATTTATGGCCTCCAGAGGAGATGAATTTGATCCAGGGCCAGAGATGAGGCTTGATCACTCAGAGCTTTTTGTGTTCAGTTCAGTTCCATTCAGTCGCTCAGTCGTGTCCGACTCTTTGCGACCCCATGAATTGCAGCAAGCCAGGCCTTCCTGTCCATCACCAACTCCCGGAGTTCATTCAGACTCATGTCCATTGAGTCAGTGATGCCATCCAGCCATCTCATCCTCGGTCGTCCCTTTCTCCTCCTGCCCCCAGTCCCTCCCAGCATCAGAGTCTTTTCCAGTGAATCAACTCTTTGCATGAGGTGGCCAAAGTACTGGAGTTTCAGCTTTAGCATCATTCCCTCCAAAGAAATCCCAGGGCTGATTTCAGAATTTGAACTTTTATTTATTTATTTTTTTTCAGAATCCTCTGGTGGTCCAGTTAAGACTCCCGTGCTTCCACTGCTGGGGGTGAAAGTTTGCTGCTACGAGCCAAGAACACGCCAGAATTTGTGGCCTCCAGAGGAGATGAATTCGATCCAGGGCCAGAGATGAGGCTTGATCACTCGGAGCTTTTTGTGTAGCAAAGTTTTATTAAAGTATAAAAAGAGATACAGAAAGCTTCTGACATAGACATCAGAAAGGGGCAGAAAAAGTTCCCCCCTGATGGTTTTTAGCAAGGCGTTATATGCCTGTTCATGATGGTGTGATCACTAATCTAGAGCCAGACATTCTGGAACGTGAAGTCAAGTGGGCCTTGGAAAGCATCACTATGAACAAAGCTAGTGGAGGTGATGGAATTTCAGTTCAGCTGTTTCAAATCCTGAAAGATGATGCTGTGAAAGTGCTGCACTCAATATGCCAGCAATTTGGAAAACTCAGCAGTGGCCACAGGACTGGAAAAGGTCAGTTTTCATTCCAATCCCAAAGAAAGGAAATGCCAAAGAATGCTCAAACTACCGCATAATTGCACTCATCTCACACACTAGTAAAGTAATGCTCAAAATTCTCCAAGCCAGGCTTCAGCAATACGTGAACCATGAACTTCCTGATGTTCAAGCTGGTTTTAGAAAAGGCAGAGGAACCAGAGATCAAATTGCCAACATCCGCTGGATCATGGAAAAAGCAAGAGAGTTCCAGAAAAACATCTATTTCTGCTTTATTGAGTATGCCAAAGCCTTTGACTGTGTGGATCACAATAAACTGTGGAAAATTCTGAAAGAGATGGGAATACCAGACCACCTGACCTGCCTCTTGAGAAATCTGTATGCAGGTCAGGAAGCAACAGTTAGAACTGGACATGGAACAACAGACTGGTTCCAAATAGGAAAAGGAGTACGTCAAGGCTGTATATTGTCACCTTGCTTATTTAACTTCTATGCAGAGTACATCATGAGAAACGCTGGACTGGAAGAAACACAAGCTGGAATCAAGATTGCCGGGAGAAATATCAATAACCTCAGATACGCAGATGATGCCACCCTTATGGCGGAAAGTGAAGAGGAGCTAAAAAGCCTCTTGATGAAAGTGAAAGAGGAGAGTGAAAAAGTTGGCCTAAAGCTCAACATTCAGAAAACAAAGATCATGGCATCTGGTCCCGTCGCTTCATGGGAAATAGATGGGGAAACAGTGGAAACAGTGTCAGACTTTATTTTTGGGGGCTCCACAATCACTGCAGATGGTGACTGCAGCCATGAAATTAAAAGACGCTTACTCCTTGGAAGAAAAGTTATGACCAACCTAGATAGCATATTCAAAAGCAGAGACATTATTTTGCTGACTAAGGTCCATGTCTAATCAAGGCTATGGTTTTTCCTGTGGTCATGTATGGATGTGAGAGTTGGACTGTGAAGAAGGCTGAGCACCGAAGAATTGATGCTTTTGAACTGTGGTGTTGGAGAAGACTCTTGAGAGTCCCTTGAACTGCAAGGAGATCCAACCAGTCCATTCTGAAGGAGATCAGCCCTGGGATTTCTTTGGAAGGAATGACGCTAAAGCTGAAACTCCAGTACTTTGGCCACCTCATGCAAAGAGTTGATTCACTGGAAAAGACTGTGATGCTGGGAGGGATTGGGGGCAGGAGCAGAACCCCTTCTCCTCGACAGAGGATGAGATGGCTGGGTGGCATCACGGACTCGATGGACGTGAGTCTGAGTGAACACCGGGAGTTGGTGATGGACAGGGAGGCCTGGCGTGCTGCGATTCAGGGGGTCGCAAAGAGTCAGACACGACTGAGCAACTGAACTGAACTGAACTGAATATGCCTGTTATCAGGTTGCTAATCAGATAAAGAACTGCCTCAAAACTGAGAGAGTTGCACCAGGCCCTTGCCACAACACACATTTTGAGATAGCATTGGCACAAGGTGAGTCCCCCCGCCCCGCCCTCCCCCCCACCCCCCCCGCAATAAAACAGTTGACATGAATCCTGGAGAAGGCCACATTTCCAAGCAAATAGGTAGCTCCGCTAGCATAGTCTAAGAGAAGATCCCAGGAGTGAGAAGTACTGGTTTGCTGTGAGCCATTATCAGTTCAAGGGTTGAGTCTTAGGCAGAATTGATTTGAAAAAAGGCAGATTCCAAGGCAAATACATAGTTTCATTAACATAGCTTAAGAAAAATATTTCCATAAGAAAAACGCGTTGGTTAGCTCAAGGGTTGAGAGAAGGTAAGTTCAGGTGGAACCAGGTGTCGCCATGACAACACAGGATTAGAAGAGAAAAGAAAAGAAAAAGGGCCTGCCACTTGCAGCTCATTTCCTCCCGCTGCCTGGGGACCTCCGGTCTCCCTACCGAGGCTATTAACCCTCGCAGGGGCATGGGTTCGATCCCTGGTCAGGAAAATTCACAGGCTGCACAGTGCAACCAGAATTTCAATGTTTTTGGATCTCAGAAAGGGAAAATAATGGATATACCACATACTCTGTTAACACGCAAATCTAGACAAGATCGCTGTAATTAAACTTCATAAAATTTCTGCCACAAACTTTTGAAAATTAACCTACGTGGGAAAAAATAAGGTGTGTAATTGGCCTCTCTTCACTTCAAGTTCTGCCTCCAAATGACTTATGGGAGATACTGCAGTTTCAGAGCTTTTTAGATTTCAGAACCTTGAATAACAGATTATGGACCTGTGTTTTATTTAGGACATCATATCTGTGTTCACAAGTGAGATAGGCTTATGGTTTTCTATTCTCATCTGCTTTTAGAATCTAGCTAACGATAATCTCAGTGGTAAAGAATCAGCCTGGCAATGCAGGAGATTCAGGTTCAATCTTTAGGTTGGGAAGATCCCCTGGAGAAGGTAATGGCAACCCACTCCAATATTCTTGCCTGGAAAATCCCATGGATAAAGGAACCTGGAGGGTTGCAGTCCATGGGGTCGCAAAGAATTGGACACGGCCAAGTGACTGAGCATGCAATATTATTCTTATGAATAAGAGTTTCTTCCTTTCTGTTGCCTCTGTTCTAACTCCACCAACAGCCAAAAATGTGCAGGGCTATCAAGAACCTCTTGGGTCCTTCGTGAACTGCAAATCTGCCCATTAGAGCTCCCCGCCAGGTAGACTAGGTGTGTGACCAGGGCCCCATCTGCACAGGGAAGACAGCAGAGAGCACAGCCTTCTTCATAGAGAGACCCTGGACCCTCCCAGCCACCAGCACAGCCCCTGGGTGAGCACCTCCAAAGCAGGGGTGTTGGTCCCTGGAGGTGGGTACAGTTCCCACCCAAAGGAGCTGTCGGGGGGCACAGGCTAGGCAGAAGTGAAATTCCATCTCCTACCATTTTCAGCACCGTTTTTTTTTTTTTTTTTGGGGGGGGGTCTGTGCTGGGTCTTCGTTGTTTTGCTTGGGTTTTTTCTAGTTGCAATGCATGGGCTTCCCATTGTGGTGGCCCCTCCGGTTGAGGCTCACGGGGCACGCAGCCCCAGGAGCTGTAGCACCCAGGCTCAGCAGCTGCAGCACCCAGGCTCAGCAGCTGTGGCTCTAGAGCGCTGTCTCAGTAGTCGTGGCACAGGAGCTTGGTTGCTCGCGGCATGTGGGGTCTTCTCGGACCAGGGATGGAACCTGTGTCCCCCGCAGTGGCAGCCGTCACCAGGGGAATCCTCACAGCGCCCTTTTGCGTCCATGGTGAGCAGCAGCAGCTCCTGGCGGAGGTCAAGGCGAAAGTCCAGAGGAGCATGAAGAGGAAGCAGGTCAGGCCCCGGGGAAGTGGCGGGCAGCCCCTGACATTTTCCTTTCTGTAACCGGTCCCCCTCCCCCACTCTACCCTCACCCCGGCGTCAGATATGGTCAAAGTCCTTTGACTGCCTGGCACTCCTCCTTGGCGACCTTTTCCTGGAATATGACAGCTCAGAGCTGGGCCCCTAGCAATGTCACCAGGAAAACCCCTGGATTCCTGGAACTCTCCCCAGGCTCCCTGCTAAGTATGACCCTTCCCAAAGGGTTAAAGGGAGGCGTGCACTTCTGTGACCCAATTTATTTCCGATTGCCGCCGTGTACCCTACTGAGCTGGGCATTACTGTACACAGTGGGGCACTGGGTCCCTCCAGCTTTGCTAAGCTATGCACTCTGGCTACACAGCAGTTGTCCAGCTGGAGGTCAGGGGCCTTGGAGGGGGGCCCAGAGTGTGTGAGGCTTAAACCAGCAGTGATGGCAGGAGGGCCTGACCTCCCCGTGCACACGTACCCACTGAGTCGTTCCAGAAAGTTGTTACGAAGGCCACTGCTGTGTGTCCGGCACTGCACTGGGAGGACGCCTGAGCCTGGAGCTGGCCAGCTGGAGGCTGGCCGGAGAACAGATGAAGGAGAAGCAGGACCCTGGTGGAAGCTGGTCTGGGAAGGGCAGCCAAGGCTCCACGGCTCAGGCGTCAGGGATTCCGATGAGGGGGCGGTGGGCGCTGCGTTCTGGCTTTCGGAGGGGGTGAGAAGCCCCCAGGAGTGCAGGAGTGAAACAAGAGTGGAAAGTTTCCAAAGAGAAGGTGGTTCTGCCATCAGGGAGGGAGGTACCCATGTTAGCCACGTGGGTCCTTGGCCTCTGCGTGCATGCGGGCTCAGTTGTGTCTGGCTCTGTGATCCCCTGGACTGTAGCCTGCCAGGCTCCTCTGTCCGGGAAATTTTCTAGACAGGAATAATGGAGTGAGTTGTCATTTCCTTCTTCAGGATATCTTCCTGACCCAGGGATCGAACACTGCGTCTCTTGCATCTCCTGCACTGGCAGGCGGATTCTTATCACTGAGCATCCTGGGAAGCCCAGGTCTTTGTTTACCTTTGGCCAATTATCTTGTTTCTTTCTACACACCTGACTGGTCCTTGAACCCTCCCCAAGATGCGTGGGCAACTTTTTCTAAGATGGATCCCATCACAGAGGCCTGTGGGTGCATGCTCATACTTATTATGGGGTGGGGGCCCCTCCCTTTTTGACCCCCAAGAAGCCTTCCTGCACATGTGCAGACAGGGAGGTCTTCCTTGACCTCAGGAGACCTTATCTCTTAACTTCAGCAGAGCTCAGCTTTTACCACCAACTTTGTCCTTGGAGTGTCTGAGTGAGAACAAAGCTTGAATTTTACTCCACTTGACAAACACGTGTCCAGCCCAGGGGCCCATCTACCTCCCACCTCATGGCCTCTTATCAATTTCTGTTGATTAAAGAGTGCAAGGACCCAGGTTGGTAACAGAATCCAGCCAAACCAGTGTTAGCTATTGTTGACTATTATGCAGATTCATTTATGAATTTCAAACACTGACATCACTGAGCCCTTGAAATTGAACTTCAAGGAGGCAGCAGCTGAAGATGGAGCAGAAGGGAGCTTTGGAGGCATGTTTTCCAAACCAGAAGGTTTCCATGACCAATGGGATTATTTATTTGCACCTGAAATCATTTCTTTTCAAGTCTAGTTGACTTGATTAAAGCCAACCAGTGAAGACTCATGTGCTTCCAAGAGTAACAAGAACTAAATTAGATTACCCTCCTAGATGAAACAACTGGAAAAAAAAAAACAGACACAATATATAAAATAATGGTTTTTCAAGATGTTGGCTAGCAGACAATAACAGACAGTAATCCTTGAGAAATGGAAAATGAAAGATGTTGCCCCACCAGCCACTCAAGCTAGGCAGTCAAGAACCATACCCTAGGAGGCTTCCCTGGTGGTTAAGAACCCACCTTACAGGGACTTTCCTGGTGGTCCAGTGGTTGGGAGTCGTCCTGCCAATGCAGGGGACATGGGTTCGATCCCTGGTCAGGGAACTAGGATCCCACATACCTCAGAGCAGCTAAGCCCACATGCCACAACTACTGAGCCTGCATGCTCCAGAGCCTGTGAGCTACAACCGAAGATCCCGATGCAGCCAAATAAATAAAATAGAAAAGGAAAAAAAGAAGAATCCACCTTACAGTGCAGGGGACACGGGTTCGACTCTTGGTCTAGGGGTAGGATCCCACATGCTTCGGGGCAACTAAGACTGCTAAGAAGCCCACGAGCTCTGGAGTCTCAGCCACAAGGGATATGAGCCACCTGGAGTGAGGCAGAGGGAGAATGCGAAGATGGTGCCCACCTGCCTCTGTCTTTGGAGTGTATTTCAACTGGCCCCAGGTCTCAGGCCAAAGCTTCAAAATCAGCAAATAAGCCCCTTTGGCAGGAAGTCTGGGCACTTTTCAGTTGGCTGCCTCTGCTCTGCTCCTTGGTGCTGGTGAGTTCCCACTTGAGCCCTCTAAGAATCGTCTCTCTGTGCTGCAGCCATGCAGGGCTTGCGAAATGAGCTTTTAAAGCTAGCTGTTTGGGGGGCTTGCCTCTCAGGGCCAGGTCTTAACAGTTGGGAATGCCTGATGTGGGGTTCAAGCCCTTCACTCTGAGGGGAGAAGCTCCGGATTTTGAGTTTCCTTCTGCCTGTGGGTCGCCATGCAGGGAGGGACTTTATCACAAGATAGGGTCTAAGCCTTCCCTACTGGCTTCCATGTGAGGTTTTATTTTATTTTTAAATTATTTTTTGGCTGCACTGTGAGGTAAGTGGGATCTTCATTCCCTGACCAGGGACTGAACTTCACCCCTTGCAGTGGAAGCGCAGTGTTAACCACTGGACCACCAGGGAAGCCCCCCTGTGAGTTTTCTCCTTGTTTATCCTATGTGCAGGAGTTGTTTCTTTCACAGGAGAATGTTCCCTATGTAGCTGCAGATTCGGTGTTTCCGTGGGAGGAGGGCTTCCCTGGCGGCTCAGCTGGTAAAGAATCTGTGATTCCTGGGTTGGGAGAATCCACTAGAGAAGGGATAGGCTACCCACTCCAGGATTCTGGCCTGGAGAATTCCATGGACTGTACAGTCCATGGGGTCGCAGAGTCAGACATGACTGAGCGACCTTCACCTTCATGGGAGGAGGTGAGTTCAGGACCCTCCCCAGCTTGGCATTTTGTTTACAAGTTAGATCCACACAGCCTTCAGATCCAGAGAGTCCACTCCTCCAGAGGAGAGCAAACGGCCACCAGAGACTTGGGCATGAATCCTCCTCAGGGCAGCTTCATCTGTAATTGCCCCAAACAACTTGCATGTCCATCTACAGCTGAACAGTAGGCAAATTAAGGTCTATCCACACATGGGAATAATACTGGGCCAAAAAAAGAAAAACTATTATAAAAGCAGCCACAGGGATGAGTCTCTAATTATGGCAAGTGAAAGAAGACAAAATAATTTAGAGAATGGAAGCAATCCTGTGAGGGGTGAGGCCAGGCAGGGGGGCCTTTGGGGAGTAATGGCTGTGCTCACGACCTTAACTGCAGTAGTAGATTTATAGGTATATATGGATGTCAAAATTTGTCAAACTGTTGCTTAGTCACCAAGTTGTATCTGATTCTTTTGCGACTCCGTGGACTGTAGCCCACCAGTCTCCTCTGTTCCTGGGATTTGCCAGGCAAGAATACTGGAGTGGGTTGCCATTTCCTCCTCCAGGGGATCTTCCCGACCCAGGGGTCATGCATTGCAGGCAGATTCTTTACCACTGAGTCACCAGGAAAGCCCACAGTCAAATAGCACAGTGTAAATAAACTGCATGTCAGCTATACCTCAAAGGTCTTCCTGAAAATCCAGCAGTGAGTACTCCTCACCTGAGGGGAAGCTGCTCTGCCGCCTGGGTGGGAATGAGCCTGCCCAGGGCCCTGCCCACCAGGGACAGAGGTGGAGGACCCTTTGTCGTGGGCCGCAGCCCAGAATGCCATTCCATACACCACACTGCCACCCTCTGGCCGGGGCCAGGCTTCAGTGCTGGGCAGGTGGGGCAGCCTGACAGGGAGGCCTCCGTCGGGCTCAGAAAGCCCTACCCAAGGGGATGTCTTAAGGGGATGTCTCCTTAAGCGTTGTGGGTGCTGCCACCGTAACTGGGGCCCCAGCTGCAGCAGCAAACCCAGATGCCGCAAGGGCCAGGTGGTGGTGCAGCTGAGTGGGGACCTCAGGTAGGGAGCTGTGGGGACTCCAAGGACAGCCACTGCCCAACTCCACACCCTGTTGCCAGAGTCAGGGCCCACTGTTGCCAAACCTTTTAAAGAAGAGCTAGAGGTCCAGGGTTATACGGAAAATCCTCCAGTTGTTTTGACGGCAAATTTATTCACTGCTTGGACTAGTGCAAACCTATTACAACAAGTCCATGGGCCATAATCAGCCTGGGGGCGGCCAGTGTGCAGCCTCTGTGTGAGTGCCTTATAGTTTCTTCCCCAGAGCCAGCCGAGAGGCAGGCGGCCGTGCTCACCCTTTCTTTACAGCCACCTGGGGTCTTTGTTGCTGCCCGGCTTTCCTCTAGTTGCAACAATCAGGGGCTGCTCTCTAGCTGTGGAGCACAGGCTTCTCGTGGGCTCTGGAGCTTGCGTTCAGCAGCTGGGACCCGCAGGCTTGGCTGCTCTAGCATGCAGGATTTCCCCTGACCAGGGAGCCTGTGTCCCCTGCACTGGCAGGTGGATTCTTATCCAGTGCACCATCAGGGAAGCCCCGTGCTCACTCTTGTAATTATGCAACAAAGACGAGGAGCCCAGGGCTGGGACAGCAGGACATCCTTTTATGTATCAAAAGTTACCGACCTGGGTCCTTGGACTCTTATCAGTAGAAATTGAGGAGAGGCCATTGGAGGAATTCAGATAAGACTTTCCTGCGACTTGTGCTGCAGGAGGGAGTGAAAACAAGTAACAGGCACCCTGGCTCGCTCCCTGAGGGGTGTCAAGCTGGTCTCATAAATTGGGTGATGGTGGGATTGGATCAGTGGGTGCAGCTGGAGGGGTGGCTTAGGTGGTCTGGCTGCCCCCTTGATGGTGCTGTGTGCAGGGGCCATGCACAGGACCCTGTTTTTGCTCCCGACACCTCAAAAGTTGGCAGTTGAGTGTTTTGGTCTTTTTGTGTCTTGTTCACAGTTTGCCTTAGCTGCACACAAGTGCAGTTATTTTCAGTCCCCTGCAGTTTCTTTGATTTTGTTGCTGGAGGAGACGTTTGTCCAGGGGCAAGCGCTGCAGCAAAGGGTCCCAGGTCCCAGCCTCAGCCCCCACTGAGGGATTCTATACCCCTGGACTGAATTGTCCTGAGTAATGAAGGGAGGATTGGATGGGCCTGTGGGTTCTTACAGGCATGCAAATCACAGGCAAGGGTTACTTGTTTAACTGTTCTTTTAAGCCCCTGCCCTGAAAAAGCCTTTTGCATCAAGTCCCATGGTGCGTCCCTCCCATAGTGGGTGGTATCACACAAGCTCTTAGTGAGTGTCTGTTGCTGGCCTCAGGGATTACAGCCTTGTTATCCTTCCAAGACCAGCCTGTGTTTCCTCTCTCATCACCCCGTTTCTCAGCATTTTCTTTTCTGTGGGGACTGGGGCACACGGGGGAGTTCAGGGGCAGCCGGTCACTAGGGCCATAACTTGCTCAGGCTCCTGCAGTAGAGCCGCCTGCTTTGCACTTCAGTCTTTGTTCTTCCCTTGGCTCCCCAAAGATCCACCCCTCTGATGGCCCCTGAAGTGAGTCACTGCCACCTGGGTCAGGAGCAGCCTTCCTGTTTAAAGTCAGAATTAAATCTTTGTTTCATGGGAGAATTTTCAGTAGTTAACATTCCTCTTTCTTTCTTAATGGCAGCATACTGTGGAGTATATGGAATCCATATCTATTTTATTTATTTAAATGGAGTATAATTGCTTTACAATGTTGTATTAGTTCTGCTGTACAACAACGTGAATCAGTTATTTTATTGTTGTTTGGTTGCTAAGTCGTGTCTGACTCTCCTTGTGACTCCATAGACTGTAGCTCACCAGGCTCCTCTGTCCATGGGATTTCCCAGGCAAGAATATTGGAATGGTTTGCTCTTTCCTTCGGAGAAGGCAACGGCACCCCACTCCAGTACTCTTGCCTGGAAAATCCCATGGATGGAGGAGCCTGGTGGGCTGCCGTCCATGGGGTCGCACAGAGTTGGACACGACTGAAGCGACTTAGCAGCAGCAGCAGCAGCAGCTCTTGCCTTCTCTAGGGGATCTTCCCAACCCAAGGACTGAACCTGCATGTTCTGCATTTGCAGGCAGTCTTTACCAGTGAACCAACAGGGAGCCTGAACCCAGTGCCTTAGACCGCTCAGCCACAGCACCCTGAATCAACCATAAGTATACATATATCCACTCCCTCATGAGCCTCCCTCCCCCCTCTACCCCTACACCCATATTAGAGTTGGTAAAAATATTTGATTTCTTATCCTTCCCTAATTGCAATGCTCTCATTCATGCAATTAGCTCAGCCTCCTGGGCTGATGTCTGGGGTGGCAGGGCTTCAGCTCCTATAACTTCAGCTAGACTAGGGCATATCCCACCTTTTGGGTTTCCATTTCTACAAAACCACTCCCATCGGTAAACCATCTCATCTCAGGGCTGTCAGGAGGTTCATCTAGAAGATCAGACCTGCTGGAGTAAGTTTGTTTGTCTCTACAATGAGGTAGTAAGTCTCCTCCTGGCTGCTGGAAGCAGAGTTGCCAGGGTCAGGGTTTGGCACACCTTTAAGGTAATGTTGGGGTCCATTAGGAGGGCCTGATATCTTGTTAACCTTCCCCCCGGCAACCAATGATGTACTTTGAGGACAGACTGTACCTGATGAAGCATTAATATATCTAGGTATTGTCCCCAGGGTAAACTCAGAAGCCTCATTAGCCATACAGGCTGTGGCTGCTACCGCCTGCAGCAGCCGGGCCATCCCAGGACTACTGAATCCAGCTGTGCTGAAAAGTAAGTCATGGTCTCTGATCAAGTCCCAGCTTTTGGGTCAGGACTCCTAGCAATATCCCTGACATCTCAAGAACGTAAAGGGTAAAGGGCCTGTTCAAAACTGGGAGTCCCAGTACTGTTGCTCAGCTCAAAATCTTCAGAGTCTCAGAGGCCTGCTGGTGGTCCCTATTTCATTGGAGGGGACTTTTTCCCCCTTTAAGAGCCTAAAATAAGAGTTTGGCTTATTGTTGTTCAGTCACTAAAATCGTGTTTGACTCTTTGTGACCCCATGGACTGCAACACGCCAGGCATCTCCTGGAGTTTGCTCAAACTCATGTCCACTGAGTCAGTGATGCCATCCAAGCATCTCATCCTCTGTCGTTCCCTTCTCTTGCCCTCAATTTTTCCCAGCATCACGGTCTTTTCCAATGAGTCAGCTCTTTGCATCAGGTAGCCAAAGGATTGGAGCTTCAGCATCAGTCCTTCCAATGAATATTCAGGCTTGATTTCCTTTAGGATTGACTGGTTTGATCTCCTTGCTGTCCAAGAGACTCTCAAGAGTCTTCTCCAACACCACAGTGCAAAAGCATCAGTTCTTTGGTGTTCAGCCTTCTTTATGGTCCAACTCTCTCATAGCAGAGCCTGCAGCCTGCCCAACATCTGACTTCCAGGGACTGTCCTGGTGGATATGGAATGCTGTCAGCCCACGGGCCATAAAATTCTGCATGTGGGTGCACTGAGGGGAGGTGGGCACAGCAAGGTGGATTGGGGACAGCATGATGACAGGACAACATAGAAAAGTATAGATTTAATTGGAACCGTTCCTTTCTTCCCTTATCTCTCATGGTGGGATAGATAGGAGTTTTCCTTTCTCTGAAATGACAGCCTCAGTGATGCACTAGTCCCAACACACTGCTTGGCAGAACCTCATCCTCAGCACAGGCAGCTGCTGTCACCTGGGGGCTCACAGGATGTGAGATGAGAGGCATCTGTCCCCTTGGTCAGGACAGTTCTCCCCAAAGTGCCTGCTAGTAAAACATTTACAGCCTTTGAAAGAGATGCTTACAAAAGATATTTTGTACCAATAAATACAGTCAACTCTCTGTAGTTCTAAAGTCACAGCCAATACTAAGTTGCTTCCTTGTTGTACGAAGTACAGGGTCAGGTTCCCAGGAGCCTCTGATCACAGCGGTTTCATCAGCTTATGGATGCATAGCCTTGTTTGACGTGTGCTTCTATTTAGAGACTTCTTATCTAATACACAGTTGATTCATTAACACTGGATTCCCAGCCAGCTGCACTCTAACTCACAACTGACCAAAGATTATCTACGGTGTATTTTCCCTGGGGAAATACACCCCAGCCTTCCTGAGCCTAGGAGCGCTAGATGGCACTTTGGTATTAGTCTCAGGGCCACCGTAAACCGTGAAGGCACAAACAGAAAGCACAAAAATGAGGAGGAAAACATAGCCCCGAACAGACCATGAAAAGGATGACTGTTTACAGTACGAGACAGGAAGGCAGAGAACCGCCTTTGTTTAAAGGCAAGCTGGGAACACACCAGTCAAAATTTTCCCCCAGAACTGCTGGGGAAACTGAGGAATCGGGAAGGCATGATGTTTGAGTTCTTTACCACATATAAGCACACACAAACACAACTTGTTACTCTTTCTCTTATCATTCCATTCCATACCTTGTGGAGATCTTCTTGTGTGTAAACACACATATATTTTAGACCTTCTGATGTGGTTCTAACTTCTCTTTTCTCCATTTAAGGCAAGTGAAGCAGAGCCAAAATTTATATCTCACCATCACAAGAACAGTCTGGGGTGTGTGAATGGGAATGTTCCAGAAGCGAATTGTGGGAATGCTGAAGGGACTTTGACCCAAAGTACCCTCTTTGATCCAAATACCCTCCCTAAAGAATGTTTATATGTGTATAACTACTGTGCAGTAGAGATTGATACAACATTGCAAGTCAACTACACTTCAATTAAAATAAAATTTTTTTTAAAACCACAAATACCCCACCCTCTCTCCAAAGTGCACACTAAATAAGCAAATCTCCAAACAGAAAAAGGTTTCTGCACAAAGAAAGCTCCTTGCAAGAGTGGTAGACAGTTGCTCACCGCAATGCAAATCCAAACACTGGAATATTGGCAATAGTCTTAAATTTCAACAAATAATTGGGAAGATTCAATGGAAGATACACAGACCACTGTTGTTTTGGCGTAAGGTCAGCCAAACCCCAGTAATGCTGGTCGTGCCAACAGTGGAGAATCTAAAGTTCATGGTCAAATCCAAACATAAGAGACCCACACTTAGGTTCCCCCGGACACCCCCACAAAGCTGTTTCTCTGAGCCCCTGCAGCCTCATGCCCTGGCTGCTGCATTCCCAGAGCATGAAGTGCTCAAAAATATTTGCCTAATGGATGGAGCCCCTGTGCCGATGAACTTAGGTCCCTGTATTAAGACCCATGGGAGAAAGTGTGCTCACTGTCAGGCCCTGGAAACCTCCCTTTCTGTGCAGCACCCAGGTTGCTACTGTGTCGTTGAACTTACCAACACTGGGGATCCCAGGGCTGGCTGAGCAGAAATCGGGTGCCTCAAGGAAGTGGGAGAGGGGCGGCCACAGCATGGCTGACATGACAGAGGGAACCACCTGCCTCTGGGGAGCGGGGAGAACGCCAGATACTCACCTGGAGCGGGGAGAGGGGCAGGCGCAGCTGGCCTTTTTGCTGGCGTCAGGAGGATGGCTTACCCTTTTAATGTTCATTTATTTGGCTGAGCTGGGTCTTAGCTGTGGCATCTAGTTCCCTGTTGTAGTTCAGTCGCTCAGTCATGTCCAACTCTTTGTGACCCCACGGACTGCAGCACACCAGGCTTCCCTGTCCTTCACCATCTCCCAGAGCTTGCTCAAACTCACGTCCATTGAGAGCGTGATGGCATCCAACCACCTCATCCTCTGTTACCCCCTTCTCCTCCTGCCCTCAATCTTTCCCAGCATCAGGGTCTTTTCCAATGAATCAGCTCCTTGCCTCAAGTGGCCTGATGTCGATTCCTTCCAGTGTATTTTTAGTTTCAGCTATTGTATGCTTCAGCTCTGTCGTTTGGTTCTTTACAGCATAACTTTTTGTTAAATCTCTCACTGTGCTCGTCATCTTTCTCCCGAGTTCACTGAGCATCTTTCTGATCATTATTTTGAATTCTTTTTAAAAAAATTATTTATTTTTGGCTATATTGAGTCTTTGTTGCTTTGCGAGGGCTTTCTCTAGGTGTGGTTCTTCCCAGATGGCTCAGATGATAAAGAATCTGCCTGCAATGTAGGGGACCCAGGTTCGATACCTGGGTTGGGAAGAGCCCCTGGAGAAGGGAATGGCAACTCACCCCAGTATCCTTGCCTGGAGAATCACATGGACAGATGAGCTTGGCTACAGTTCATGGGGTCACAGAGAGAGGGACACGACTGAGTGACAAGCACCTTCACTTTCTCTAGCTGTGGCGAGCGAGGGCTGCCCTTTGCTGTAGGGCACGGGCTCTGTGGTGGCTTCTCTTGCTGCAGAGCAGGGCTCCAGGTGCCTGGGCCTCTGTTGCGGCGTGCAGGCTCTGGAGTGTGGGCTCAGTAGTCGTGGCACAGGGCTTAGTTGCTCCACAGCACGTGGATCTTCCTGGACTAGGGATCAAACTTGTGTCCCACGTGTTGGCAGGCAGATTCCAATCCACTGCCCGTCAGGGAAGTTTTCCGCCTTGCTTAGTTCTTCTCCTGGGGTTTTATCTCGCCCATTTATCTGGAGCGTAGCCCTCTGTTGGCTGTTTGCCTGAGTCTCTGTTCTTCTATGTATCCGATAGGCGGTCTCTGTTTCCTGATCCTGGAGAAGCTCTTATGCAGAACACACCCTCTGGTGTCCAGCAGCCCAGCTCCCTCCGCTCACCAGAGCTCCACGCGCTAGGAGTGCCCCTAGGCGGGCTGCACAGGCCCTTGCGTTGTGGTGGGCGGACCAGTGTGGGCACACAGGTACGCAAGCCTGGCTCCCAGGCCCTGCCTCCTGTGGGTGGGACTGGGCAAACTGTGCCCATTTTGTTGGGAACTTTGAGGGGATAAACAGATGGTATTTACTAGGTGATCGACATTTATGTCAAACCATAAATGGTAAAGGTTGAGGCAGAGGAGTCCCTTGGCTGGAATCCAGGGGTTTGGGATCTAGTCCTGACCTCTGGGCCTCAGTTTTTCTAGCTGTAAAATGGGGACATTACCATTTGTCATGGCTTACTTACTTCAAGTAGACCCGAGAGGGACAGGCAGGCTGACGCAGAGGATCAGAGTCACCACCTCCAGGCTCATGAGGGGACCCCTATTTTCTCCTCCTTCAAACAAAGGGGAGGGGGAGCAGGGCAGCTGGAAGACAGGACACAGGTGTGGCGTGCAGGTCCATGGAGAAGTGCTATGGCACCTCATTCTCCCCACTCGGCCACAGGCTCAGGGATTCTCCCCACTGCCCTCCCTGCCTTTGCTCATGGACTCCTTCCAAGTGGAAGTTCCTGAGCAGATTACCAGCAGCCAGGAGGCCTCTGCTTGTGTGCGTGGAGCAGGGAAAGCAGGTATCACTTAGGCAATAATGCTGGGGCCCGGGGGGTGGGGGTGCTGTTGCGGCTAGCACTGAAGACCGCATGCTGGGGCTGTGTGAGGGGCTGGGGGCGGACAGGGGACATGGTGGTCCTGGTCCCTGGAGAGAGGGCTTGTTATTACCCAGACTGCTGTCTCACACCTTACGTGGTCTAACAGGAAGCCATCTGAAAGTCACATGAGCAAGGGAATTTTTCTCAGTCCCTGGGAAAGCCCCATAGCGAATCCGGCCCAGGCTGGTTTTTTGCTTCAGCACAGCGAACGCTGGCAATCCTTGGTTGTGCTTTTACTTTCCTTTCACTCTCTATCACCCTCGTGATGACGACTGATTACACATTCCCTCTTCTTTGATCCAGTGGCTCCTTATCACCAGTACCTGCAAGTCCTGGACTTCTAGGAAAAGGAAACCTGGGCCTGTACCTCAGGTGCCTTGCAAGCAGAGTGTGTCTGAGGTGAGGGGCCTGCTGACACGTCCCCTTCCTGCAGCCAGCCTAGACCTCACGGGCACCAGCTGCAGCCACCGGTGGCAGGCAGAGTGCGCCGCGGCCAGCTGCAGCCCCCTTCCTCCGGGCCCCTCTGTGGCTCCCTGCTCCCTCTGCCTTGGCCGGTGTGGCCGTCCCATGATCCCCTGGGCGCGTCCTGTACATGTGTGTGCTGTGCCCACTGTGTGGAATGCCTCTTTCCCCTCCTGTCTGCTTTCCAGCTGACTGTAAAACCAGCTTAAAAGCCACTTCCTGTTTGAAGCTTTTCCTCCCAGGGCTCATATTCCCTTCCTTTTCTTCTAGCAAATCTTCATTCATCTATTTTGGTGTGGGTTTTTTTTTCACATAATTTAAAAATTGGATGCAACTCATACATCTGCCTCTTTAAAGTGCGCGGTCCAGTGGGTTTTGGTAAATTCACAAAGTTGTGCTGCTGCTGCTAAGTCACTTGAGTCGTGTCCGACTCTGTGTGACCCCATAGACGGCAGCCCACCAGGCTCCCCCATCCCTGGGATTCTCCAGGCAAGAACACTGGAGTGGGTGCCATTTCCTTCTCCAATGCATGAAAGTGAAAAGTGAAAAGGAAGTCGCTCAGCTGTTTCCGACTCTTAGCGACCCCATGGACTGCAGCCCACCAGGCTCCTCCATCCATGGGATTTTCCAGGCAAGAGTACTGGAGTGGGTTGCCATTTCCTTCTCCAATGTATGAAAGTGAAAATGAAGTCTCTCAGTCGTGTCTGACCCTTAGTGACCCCATGGACTACAGCCCACCAGGCTCCTCTGTCCACGGGATTTTCCAGGCAAGAGTACTGGAGTGGGGTGCCATTGCCTTCTCCAAAAATCTAGCTTAAGGAAACATTTACTTTTGGTTTATAAATAACTAGATCAAAGGATTTACACAGAATAAGGACTCAGGGGGTGAGGTGTCTCCTGGTTGCTCCCTATGTCTCAGAGATATGCCCAAAGTTTAGTGGTTTTACACAGAGTAAGAAACACTGGAAATAGTGGCTGACTTTATTTTGGGGGGCTCCAAAATCACTGCAGATGGTGATTGCAGCCATGAAATTAAAAGACACTTACTCCTTGGAAGGAAATTTTGACCAACCTAGACAGCATATTAATAAGCAGAGACACTACTTTGACCACAAAGGTCCATCTAGTCAAGGCTATGGTTTTTCCAGTAGTCATGTATGGATGTGAGAGTTGGACTATAAAGAAAGCTGAGCACCGAAGCATTGATGCTTTTGAACTGTGGTGTTGGAGAAGACTCTTAAGACTCCCCTGGACTGCAGGGAGATACACCCAGTTCATTCTAAAGGAGATCAGTCCTGGGTGTTCATTGGAAGGACTGATGCGGAAGCTGAAACTCCAATCCTTTGGCCACCTGATGTGAAGAACTGACTCACTTGAAAAGACCCTGATGCTGGGAAAGACTGAGGGCAGGAGGAGAAGAGGACAACAGAGGATGAGGTGGTTGGATGGCATCACTGACTCGATGGACATGGGTTTGGGTGAACTACGGGAGTTGGTGATGGACAGGAAGGCCTGGCTGCTGCAGTTCATGGGGTCTCAAAGAGTCAGACACGACTGAGCGACTGAACTGAACTGAAGAAGTATGAGAAGTGTAGAACTCGGGTGACATGGGGGCCTTCAGTGAAAGTCAGTGAGCTGTTAAGATTCATACCCAGTACCCTGATGGCTAGCCACCTCTGGCTGCTTCCCCTGGGAGATGCCTTTTCCAGAGAAAGAAAGTTGCCATATTCTGAGTACTTCCTCTAAGCTACAAGTTTCATTCATACCCATTTATCCTAACAACATATCAGCAACCAAAAGTATCTTATTTCCATGTTACAGATGAAGAAACTGAGGCTCCCAGATATCCAAGTCACATGACCAAGGTCAGAGCAACTCCTGAGCAGCAGAGAGGGGATCCTACTCCAGAACGGAAGCTCTTCTGGGGGTCACCACACCCGAGCTTCCCTGGTGGCTCAGACGGTAAAGAACCTGCCTGCAGCTAGGGAGACCCAGGTCAGGAAGATCGCCTGGAGAAGGAGATGGAAACCCACTCCAGTGTTCTTGCCTGGAGAGTTCCACGGACAGAGGAGCCTGGCGGGCTACAGTCCATGGGGTGGCAAAGAATTGCACACGACTGAGCAACTAACATTTCACTTTCCACACCCAAAGTCCTGACCCTCCGGCTGGCTGCAGCGTGGGGTCATGGCTTGCGGAGGTGCCCATCACCATGACTTGGGACATCATCTAGGTCCAGCTCCCTTTTCATGCTCTTTCACACCAGCCACAAAGCAGGAACACCAGCAATGTAACAGGTACGGCTTGTCCTCCCCACCTGTCCCCACCACAGACACCTGCTGATTGGGGTCCCCAAGTCAAGTCACCGCTACACTCAGGAGCAGAGACTCCAGGAAGGCCTCACAAGTCCAAGGTGGCAAGGGCAGGGCCTGGTTGTAACTTTAAGGCTGGATCTGTAGGCTCATCCTGTTCACCTGCTCCGCAGAACAGAGTCCGCAGGCCTGAGCGCCCAGGCCCCTCTCGCTCCAAGCCCAGGGTGTGCCTGCGAGGGACAGGAAGGCATGGCCCCACGCCCCTGCATCCTGACCAGCTCCCAACCCTGCTAACTCCTGCTGACGGCAACAAAGGGGACATATATGTTACGAAATCACTCGCGAGAGACCAGCTTTATTTTGATATCTCAGAAATCGCAAGGCAATAAGCATGACCACAGTGCACTCTGAAGGGTCCGCTCGACTTCAGATGCACAGTTTTGCTGGGATCTCATGACTGCTGGGCCAGGAAGGTGGGGCAGCTGACTGCGGATCCCCTTTACAGAGGACTTGTTTCTAATTAATTTCTGTTTATCTGTTTGCTTGTTTGTTTATGGCTGCGCCGGGGCTTTGTCTCAGGGCACAGGCTCTTGGCTGCTGCGAGTGGGCTTTCTCTATTTGCCGTGAGTTGGGGCTACTCTCTAGTTGCGATGCAGAGGCTTCTTGTTGTGGTAGCTTCTCTTGTGTGGAGCACGGGCTCTAGGGTGCACGGGCTTCAGCAGCTGTGGCTCATGGGTTCTAGAACATGCAGGCTCAGTATTCGCAGTCCAAGGGCTAAGTGGTCCCACGGCATGTGGGATC
The DNA here is from genome assembly GCF_032405125.1 of Capricornis sumatraensis. Taxonomy (NCBI): domain Eukaryota; kingdom Metazoa; phylum Chordata; class Mammalia; order Artiodactyla; family Bovidae; genus Capricornis; species Capricornis sumatraensis. Next base: position 103,715,217 of record NC_091069.1, on the reverse strand, counting down.
TTAATTCCCAGACCAGGGATCAAACTGGTGTCCCCTGCATGGGCAGGCAGATTCTTAACCACTGGATGACTAGGGAAGTCCTGCAGAGGACTTGTAGAAGTGACCTGGCTTCCCTACAGACTGTGAACATTCTGCCAGGTAGACGGAGGCCGAGATACCGGAGTAGAAAGGCCCTGAGCTCCCCTCCCCTCAGGAGCACACCAAAATGTGGGGTTGCTAGTGGGGAGAGGGAACGGGGGAGAGGCAATTTAGGGGGAGGGGAGTGAGAGGTACAAACTGCTAGATATAAAATAAGCTACAAGGATACACTGCGCAACAGGGGAATATAGCCAATAGTCTTATAATCATGACAAATGGAGTATAACCTTTAAAAATTATGACTCAACAGTACATCAGTAACTTTTACAATATTGTACATCAACTATACAAAAAAAAATTCCACCCAGCTGCTCCCCGCATCTGGTCCAGGCTCCTCAATACCCTGAGTGGGCAAGGCTTCACCAGACACGCGCATATATCTTAACTTCCTCAGTCATAAAAGCAGGGGTCAAGCCGCCCTCTCTACACAAAGGCCCTTCTCACTGACACAGCTTCTTGGAACTCCCGGGACTTAGGTGTACCACGGGTTGCTAGGTCCATGGCGGCTGAACCCCAAGACTAGCTAAAAGCCTTGCCACATAGCAATGAACCTGGGACTAAGCAGAGGGGCGAGATCCTGGCTGGCCCATTGCTAGCCACCTTCTCCAGCCAGTTCCGGTGTGGGCAGAAAGGGGCGTCTCCTGGCTCCTCCGGCCCCAACCTGCTGAGGAGGAGTAGAGCCCTCGTGACCTTGAGCTGTCTCTCCGCCACGCCTGCTGCTGACCAGCATTGCCGACTCTTCTCCAGAAGGATGGCAGGGCCGCACCTCCTCCGTCGGCAGGGGCCAGGCTCAGAGCTCTGCACCTACACCAGGAGGCCCTCTCCAGCACCCAGAAAGAGAGGGTCCCAAGCCGGGGCCACCGCCTTGATCTCCCAGCGACACACGGGGCATCTGGCCGTGTCCCTGAAGACCCTCCAGGCACAGGAGCTGCAGAAGTGCGTGTGGCCGCAGGGGACTAGGCAGGTGTTGGCAACCTGGTGGGAGCAGATGGCACACTCTTCTCCTGCTAGGGCTGGGAAAAGGGACAACATAGGTCAAGGGTACGAGGGGGCCACGAGGGGGCAGCCCACTCATATCACCACAGGACGGAGAAGCACGTGGTCCAAGGATGAAGAACACTACCTCATAAGAGAACGCTCATAGTGCAATCAGTGAAAAAGGTTGGGAAGAAAATTGTCAGGTACATACATGCATAGCATCAGATTCCAATTTAGAAAAAAGGAAAACAAGCGCAAATAACTCCCCATGTGTGGTGTGCTGTGCTTAGTCACTTCAGCGGTGTCTGACTCTGCAACCCCCTGGACCATGGCCTGCCAGGCTCCTCGGTCCACGGGATTCTCCAGTCAAGAGCACTGGAATGGGTAGCCATGCCCTCCTCCAGGGGATTTTTCCAACCCAGGGATCAAATGCACGTTTCTAACATCTCCTACATTGGCAGGCAGGTTCTTTACCACAAGCACCACCTGGGAAACACCCCTCTCCACTCCTGCCCATATATATATATATGATTACAAAATACCAGGAGGAAATCTACCTAACAGGCAATGTGAAGTTTGGGAGGTGTGTGTTTTTTTTTTTTCACTTCCTTTTTTATCCTTGAATATGTTTTTTATTTCTGCTTGGCAAAGTTTTTTTTTTTTTTTTTTCCTATGAACAGGGATTTCTCTTTTAAAAGCAGGCGGACAAAATAACATCTGTTCATGAGTGTGCCTGGTAACTTATGAAGCCAGCCAATGTCCTAGAAGGCAAACTGTTACACGGCTTTCAGGTTTCGACCTAGAGCCTGTGGGAGATTTGATGGCATTTGGGAAGACATAACTAAGTTCCCAGGGCTGGGGCCTTGCTCAGCTTCCCTAGCTCTGGAGCCCTGGGGAGTCCCTGGTGCTCAGGGAAGCCACTCACCTTTGGGCCCAGGCAGAGTCTCATCACGGAGGCCCCTTGGCATGGTTGTGGGGGAGCTGTTGGCTGTAGGATCTAAGGCAGAAAGGGAAAGTCAGGACCTGGGGAAAGCAGTCAGGGTGTTTCCGTTCAACCCATCTCCCCAGTCCCTGCCTCCAAAGCGGAGTGTCCACCTCCTTTCTTCTCTGGGTTGCAGTGCTGCAGCTCCAAGCCAGGGGTCCAGCCCTGTCCTGGCCACCCCTTTCCCAGTGGGACCCAGCAGAGAATTTGTGGACCTGCAGCTTTTCCGTCCTAATCCATGCTTCCTTCAGACAGCTCCTCTCTGCCCCACTGCCTGAGCAGAGATCTTCAGCATCAGTCACCGGCCCCAAACCAGGTGTGCAACAGAATCCCCCAGGAGGTGGGGAAACAGGGCCTGACCGTCCGGGCCACCAAGTCAGGCTCCCCAGGGGCGAAGCTCAAGCAGAAGGCTTGTGCAGGCCCCTGGAATGCTGCCCAGGCATGCCAGCACTTCTTTTTCTGAGTCTCCCTGTATCCCTCGCTCCTCTGAAGTCCACTCTCCTCTCAGGTGACCCTCATTTCCCCACTGGGTGCCTGAGCATCTCGGCTTTGCCCCCGCCAGGCTGTCTTCTTGCCCACCTCTAACTCGCACACTTATGTTCCCTTCGTTGCCGCCCCTGTCTGCAGCAAACTTCTACTTTGACTGCAAAACCCAGCATGCCCCAAATATATATACATTTTTTGTAAATGAGACCAGCCCTCTAACACATAGGGGTCCCCAACCTCCGGGATCCGTTGCCTGATGATCTGAGGTGGAGCTGATGGAATAATAATAGAAATAAAGAGCACAAGAAATGTAATGTGCTTGAGTCATCCCGAAACCATTTCCCTCACCCCTCCTGTGGAAAAGCTGTCTCCCACGAAACTGGTCCCTGGTGCCAAAAAGGCTAGGGACCGCTGCTCTAATATATGTCTGGGGGTGCTGGGCATGCCTTCTCGTTCTTCAAAACAAGGTTGCCCTCTCTATGACTGGGTCTGGTCCCCAGCGAACATCTTCATGCCCCGACAGAAGCTGATAGAAAAACTCCATGTGAAAGAAACCACAGTTCTGCCCGACTTTGTATGCGGGTGAGGAACCACCGGGGCCACCGCCTCCCCAGCCCGCATTCCCGGGACGGTGCCTGGGTCCCCAGCCCTGGCCTTACCTAGCAGCTCGATGGCCTTGGTGGTCCCGTACACGTCCATCACGGCCCAGAGCGGGGCGCCCATGAGCACGCCCTCGCGCAGCAGCCGCCGGGGCCCCGAGTTGACCTGGGCGAAGATCTGGCCCCGGCGGTTCACCCAGAAGCGCACCACGTCGCCTGGCCTCGCGCGGCCGTCAGGCAGCATGGCCGCCCAGGTGTGACTCTGCTGCTCCAGGTCCGGGCACAAGAAGGGCGGCAGGCTGGGCGCGGGCACGCGCGCGGGGTCCAGGCGCGTGAAGCCCACGCGGAGGCCGCCCAGCCAGCCCCGCTCCTGCCACAGCAAGCGCAGCGCCACGCGCTCCCCCGGCCGCACTGGCCGCTGGCTGAACACGATGCCGTCGTGGAACGTGGCGCGCCTGCACGCGATGCTCCGCTGAGCATCCAGGCGCACCTGCGTGCCCACCGCCTGGGCGTGGAAGCGGAGCGCCTCTTGGGGAGGCTCAGCATCTGCGGCGGGGGCGGGGGCGTCAATGCAGGTCGGCCGGACACACCGGCTGGGCTGCCTGGCTGCCTGGAGCCCTCCCCACCAGGGGAAGGGGGCATTTCCACCAACCCATGTCCCTGGGGCCACTGTCCCCGCTCTCCCCCCATCCCTGCTCCAGAGACCTTCTTAGAACCAGTAGGGAACCCGCTTTGCCTGTCTGGGATCACAGTTCTCGCCTGACTCTTGCCAAGGCTCCGTTTCCCTCCCTTGCTGCTGCTGAGTCAGAGTCCTGTCCGACTCTTTGAGAGCTATGGACTGCAGCCTGCCAGGCGCCTCTGTCCATGGAATTTTCCAGGCAAGAATACTGGAGTTGGGTTGCGATGGGATCTTCCCAACCCGGGATCCATTCCTGGTTTCCTGCATTACAGGCAGATTCTTTACCACTTAAGCCACCAGGGAACCCCTCCCTCCCTTAGGGATGTTGTAAAAATTAAGGGAACTGTTGACAGTACCAGTTCTGGATACCTGGTGATGGTTGTTATTGCCATTAACTAAAGAGAGCAGGTTTTAGAACAGTCAACAGATGACCCTGCTTTTGCTTGACACATACATTTATACGTGTATCACTCACATGTTTACACATGTATAGCCCATCTGTATCTAGAAACAGGCTGAGAGGAGATGGGCTGGCATGCTGTTTGTGGTCGGCTCTAATTCTGCAGTGGGTGGGGGTAGAGACGGGTCAGGTAGGGGGCGGCGACTGAGTATTCCTGTCTGAATTTCTGTCTTTGCCACAGAGAACCGGCCTCACCGCCCAGTGAGGGTGACTTCTCTCATCCTGGGAGAGAAAGGAGACTGGTAACTCCCAAAGTAGTGAGGGTGTGAAACCCGGAAAAGGGGTCCCAGCTCAGCCCCTCAGAATTGTGGGCTGGGCCCAGCCAAGGCCTGGGTAAGCTTTGAAAGCAGGGGACTTCCTGACTTGCCTCCACTTGGCAGCTGGGACGGGAAAGTTCCTTGCTGGGCAGCCCTTCCTCTCAGTCCCAGAGGCCTGAAGGAAGCTGGTGGAGCTTCCTGCCCCAAGAAGGGCGCTTAGCCAGCTCCCCAGGCCTTAGCTCTCTCCCCCTCCCCTCCTGACCCTGTTTTTTCTGGGTTGGAGGGGGGAAGCTGAAAATACAAAGAGACGATCAATCAAAACTCGAGCCAGGGAACTTCCCAGGTGGTCCAGTGGTTAAGACTCCACGATTCTAGTCAATGCAGGGGGCACCCGTTCAACCCCTGCCCTCCTCCCTGACGCTCATATGCCTGTAAGGTGTCAGCCAGGCTCCAGGAGGGGAGGCTCGGTGTGGTCAGGCACAAGGCACATCCTCAAGGTCACAGCGAGTCCGTCCCTGACCTCCACCGGCTCTGGGAGCAGGGGAGCAGGAGCCAAAGGCGCAGCTGATGGGATCGCTGGGTGCATGAGTCCCTCGGCAGGGCAGGGGGCCCTGGGGACACTAGGAGGAGCAGACCTAGCCTCTGCAGGAATTTGACAGTTTGCAAAGCTTACCCCTGTCTCGAGAGTTTCCCACTGGCCCGTGGGAGCTATGTCCTCATGCCACCAGTTAGAGGAGGGAGGCCGGGAGGGGTCACAGTGCCGCACAGGACACCAGGGCCCAGCCGACGGCTGCTTCTCCCAGCTGCCTGTCCGGGCTCCACTCACTGTCTCAGCAGTGGCCTGAGTGTGGCCCTCGCAAGGCACACAGGGCTCCCTGGGGGTCAGCCTGTCCACACGCAAGGTCCTGTATGGCTGTGTTAGTTGCTCACGGCAAAAGGTCAAGGTTGAGTGGCAATGACGGCCACCCAGGTACCGCCAGTCTGGCAGAACTGCATCTGCCCACGGGGCCCCTTCCTCTGCTTTGCACGGGGCTCTGTGCCTGAGTTTGGGGCTGGCTCTGGCTAGTACCCCCTTCTCCAAGGCTGGCTGGCAGGGCTCCTCCCGTTCTTTGACCCAGGTGACCCAGTCCAGCCTGCTCCTGGGTTGGGGCAAGGCAGAGATGGGCACTGGCCAAGTGTGGCCCTCCAAGGAGGCTTGTCCCCAGCCAGCTGGGCAGGGAATTCTGAGCACTTTATGCCTGCAGGTGGCTATTCTCATCAGCCCCACTTTCAGGCAGCATCCTGAGGCTCCTGAGGCGGAGTCGCCCGCGGGGGACCCTCCCAAACTACTCCGCCGGCCTCCCCTAGCCCAACACTGTGCACTGGCTTGGCAACAAGGGCCCCGTGGGTGGCTGGGGAGCAGGGAGCACAGTCATGGCCTTTTGGAGGTCCTGCCCTCTGGACAGGCGGATTCCAACCAGAGAATCTTTGCAGCAAGGCTCTTGGAATGTAAATGGCCAGGCTCAGTGAGGACCTCCCCAGGTCTTCATCTTCATCCTCAACACCCCTCCAGGCACCAAGCCTCTCCTGGCACCTGTCAAGTGCCTTACAGACTCCCGGCCACCCCACAGGGAAGCACTCGGAGGGAACTGAGCTCAGGGAGGTGGTCGTGCAGCTGGAAGTCAGGGAGCCCCAGCCCAGCCCCTCACCCTGCACTCCTGCGCTCCCTCCTTCGGGGCAGCAGCACTGCCCAGAAATCCAAACACTAGCTGCTGCTGCAGCATTGGCAGCGGCGGCTTGGCCCTGCCCCCGCCCCTGGATTCAGGTGCCCCCTGCTGCCGCCGCCCCCTGCTGCTGCCGCCCGGGAACCTAGGTTACTATGGAGCCAAGGGCTATGGGTCCTTCTGCTTGGGAAGGAGCAGAGTCCAGGCTCTGGGAGCAGGGATGCGTGGTCCAGATCTCTAGTCATAAGAGACCCAGCTCTGCAATCCCCGCCCCGCACACTAAGGCAAAGTTGTGACCTCAGGTGAGACTGGCAAAGAACCATTGAGCCCGGTGACCCTGTGGTCTGTGCTTCTGGCAGCTCTGTAACCGGCAGGATGGGGGCATTGGCCCCCAGCCTGCGGATGAGGAAACTGAGCCTCCAGGGAGAAGTGACTGGGCAGGAAAGGTCCCCACAGCTCTGTGAAGGCAGAGCTGGGACCCTGGTCTTCCACCAGGCCCCCTAAACTGTACCCTCTTTCCCATCCCAGCCAGTCTTCTCTCTGCACAACAGGCTCTGAAAGGCAAATTAGTCATAAGGTCTTTGCATCACTCCAGGGATTGTGGCCTGAGTTCCTCGGCCTCTATTGGGTTCTTGCAGAGAAAGGAAGTTTTCACTACCTCCCAGCCTCTTAACAGCTCACTGCCGGGCAGCCCAGCCTGGATGAGAAACTCCCGAGCAATATTTCCACTGACTATACCTCTATCTCCTGAGTCTTCCACCCCAGAAAACACAGAGCACCCCTCTGCTTCTTGTCCTTCTGGTCCAGGCACAAAGCTCAGGGCTTGCACTTACCAGCCTGAGGGCAGATCTGGGACCCCATCCGCCTGGGCTCCTCAGGAGTGGGTCCCTGGGTTTGAAGAAGGCCAGGGGACAGGTTTCTCAAAGATATTCGGCAGGTCCTCTTATCGTGGAGCCAGGATCATATTACAGCGTTGATGATTAATTAGAGTTTGCAGTCACGAGTTACAATATCCAGGGAATTTCCTGATGACTTCTGGTTTGCAACAGTCCGGTGCAGCTGGTTGGCCCGGAGGAAGCGGGGACTCGGGAGATGGCTGAGGTCGGATGTGGAGGAGCCTTCTCTCTTACTTCTGACCAGTTGTGATCAACCAGCTGTGTGTTATCACTGCCTGAGTTGTGTGCATTAACACGACCTGCACCCAGACCTGCCCCCAGAGACCTTGACTCCAGTGGCCTGGGGTGGAGCCCAGCGTCGGCCTTGTTTAAAAGCGCCCCCAGGGACTTCCCTGGCCGTCCAGTGGTGAAGACTCTGTGCGTCCACTGCAGGAGACGCAGGTTTGATCCCTTGTCAGGGAACTAAGATCCCTCATGCCGTACAGTGAGGCAAAAAAAAAAAAAAAAGTAAAATAAAATAAACAAAAACCAAAATAATAAAAGTACAAGCACTGCAGCTGATTCTAATGTACAGCCCAGGGTAGAGAGAGATTCACTGCTACTGACCCCAGTATACAGGAGGTGCTTAATCAGTGTTGGTGAAGTGGGCTGAACTGAATTAACTGCATTCCAGGACCTTCAAAGCTGCCCCAGGCCCGGGTCTCTGGCTGAGAGGAGAAGGGCCAAGCAGAGGTGTCGATTGCACCCCATCCTTGCTGAAGCTGGAATTCCACTGCCCAGAACCCACTGTGGGACACAGAGAGCCCCTGCAGGGGGTCACGCCCAAGGCCAAGCTCCCAGGGAGTTAGTGATGGCAAGAGGCGTCCGAGATCTTTCGCCCCTTTCATTCCTGTTAGAGAAACTGAGGCTGGTGGCAGGGAAAGTGGCTTACTCTAACCTAGTACTTCTCAGATCACAACACGTGAACCTGCTGGGGTCTTATTAAGATGCAGATTGAGTCAGAAGCTGGGGCAGGTGTGGGATTCAGCCTTTCTAACAAGATAGTTCTGTAGACCCCACTGCAGGTGACAGGCCCTAGGTGAGTCTGGAGGCTTGTGGGTATCCTGGCCCTTGACTTCCAGGCTAAGGCCCTCCCCAGACCCTAGACTGAGGCCATCAGCAGTGGCTACTCTGCTTTGGTTTCGTTTTCAATGTTTATTTATTTGGCTGCTCCGGGTCTTGGTTGCAGCATGTGGGGTCTAATTCCCAACTTGGAGTCTTAGCCCCTGGACCACCAGGCAAGCCCTCCGATCATCGACTACTTGGAACTCAGCTGCAGGGGTGGATGTGCCCCATGCATTTCCCTGGGGACAGTGGTGCTGTTGGCTGGGCAGTTTGACTGGGGGTGAAGAGGGGAAAGGGTGGGTGTTTGGAGACCCAGGTTCTGTCTCCTGTGTTAGTTTAACCTCTCTTTCTCTCCCCAGGCCTTTGTGTCCCCCTGTGTAGAATGGAAAACCAGGATGCCCTGGTCTGCGGGTCACTGCCAGCCCCAGTGTGCCATGATTTTGGTCCTGGTGACAGCTGCTTGGCCTCGGTTGACTTCAGAAGGTGTTGCTGTGACTCTGGACCATCTCTTCCATATCAAGCCCCTCTGCCAGGCTCTCTAGAAACTGTCTTTCAGGTCAAAGGCAAACTGGTGAGAAGTCAGGAGCAATCATAGTGAGTCCATGGCTGATGGTCCTGCTGGCCTAGTCGGAGAGATCCTGGCTTAGGGCTGGAGTCAGAGGCTGCCTTTCCCCCCAACCCCCACCCTGACCCCGCCTGTAGGGCTGGCTGTTTGCCTTGGGTGAGCTGGAGCCAAGAGCACCTTTTTGATAAATCACATTCCTATAAAAGAGATAGTTATGGTATCTTATCAGGGAAATCAGGCCTTGAGCCTCAGCCCATCTGGAAAATTACTGGAGAGGCTATGGACGTTAGGCTGCCCAGTGCCAGCAGGCTGAGATGGTATGGCCTCCTCTTCAGGACCTCAGTAGGGTGGGCGTTCTGAGAATTCAAATCCAGGGCCTGGGGTGCTGAGGCCTTCCCTCCCATCACACATTCCCCAGGGTTTTTGTTTGAATGATTTTTATTTTTTCTAATTTTAATCTCTGGCTGCAGTGGGTCTTTGTTGCTGTGAGTCGGCTTTCTTGAGTTGCAGCGAGCATGGTGCTCAGGCTTCTCATCGCGGTGGGTTCTTTTGTCACAGAGCTGGAGCTCTAGAGCACAGACTCGATAGTTGTGGCACGGGCTTAGTTGCCCTGCGGCTTGTGGAATCTTCCTGGACCAGAGATCAAATTAATGTCCCCTGCACTGGCGGGCAGATTCTTAACCACAGAACCACCAGGAAGTCCCACCTCCAGTTTATTTATTTATTAATAACAAACACTACTGTTCTAAGTCCAGTACTGTATTAACTTGCTAATCCTCCTGGCAACTTCTTGAAAACATTCTACTTATGGTAATCATTCTCATTTTACAAATGGGGAAACTGAGGCACAAGGAGGTGAAGCAACTTGTTCAGAGTCAGAAGTGAAAGGCCAGGGTGTGGCTGCAGCTGTCTGGCTGGAGAGCAGGTGCCTTATCCGCCATGCTGCGCAGCCTCCACGATCCTCCCCCAGGCCGTGGCCCCTCTGAGCACTCAGTTGCTACTAACATCTTCCCCATCTCACTGACACTAGTAGGGGCTCATAGATAGTTGCTGACTGGTTGCCTGAGTGTGAAGTGGAGGCCACCTCACAATGGAGACTGCACCCTTCCCTCCAGGACACCTGCCTGGCCGCAAGGCTGTTGCAAATATGTTTTGGGAAGACACTGGCTGGCCCCTTCATGGATCGCAACCTTCTCCTGGCAAAGGGGCTTGCATTACTTGGAGAAGCTATGAGCCATGCCATTCAGGGCCACCCAAGACGAACGGGTCATTGTGAAGAGTTCTGACAAAACGTGGTCCACTGGAGGAGGGAATGGCAAACCGCTGTAGTATTCTTGCTGCAAGAGCCCCATAACAGTATGAAAAGGCAAAAATACATGACAACAGAAGATGCACCCCCCCCAGGTTGGAATGTGTCCAATATCTACTGGGGAAGAGCAGAGGGCAATTTCTAATAGCTCCAGAAAGAATGATGTGGCTGGGGCAAAGCAGAAATGACACTCATTTGTAGGTGTGTCTGGCGGTCCGATGCCATAAAGAACAATATTGCATGGGAGCCTGGAATGTTAGGTCCATGAACTTGAGCAGTATGTGAACCAAGAACTTTCAGATATACAAACTGGATTTAGAACAGGCAGAGGAACCAGAGATCAAATTGCCAACATCCATTGGATCATAGAAAAAGCAAGAGAGTTCCAATAAAACTTCTGCTTCATTGACTACGTTAAAGCCTTTGACTGTGCACATCAAACTGGAAAATTCTTAAAGAGAGGGAATACCAGACCACCTTCCCTGTCTCCTGAGAAACCTGTATTCAGGTCAAGAAGCAACAGTTAGAATGGGACAAGGGACAATGAACTGGTTACAATTGGGAAAGGAATACCATAAGGTTGTATATGGTCACCCTGCTTATTTAACTTCTGTGCAGAGTACATCATGTGAAATGCCAGGCTGGATGAATCACAAGCCAAAATTGAGATTACCAGGAGAAATACCAACAACTCCAGATATGCAGGTGATACCACTCTAATGGCAGAAAGTGAAGAGGAACTAAAGAGCCTCTTGATCAGGGTGAAAGAAGAGAGTGAAAAAGCTGGATTAAAACTCAAATGTTCAAAAAACTAAGACCATGGCATCCAGTCCCATCACTTCATGGCAAATGGAAGGGGGAAAAGTGGAGAGAGTGACAGAATTTATTTTCTTGGGCTCCAGAATCACTGAGGACCATGACGGCAGCTATTAAAAAAAAAAAAAAAAAAAGATGCTTTCTCCTTGGAAGGAAAGCTATGACAAACCTAGATAATGTATTAAAAAAGCAGAGACCTCACTTTGCTGGCAAAGGTCCATATATAGTCAAAGCTATGGCTTTTCCAGTAGTTTTGTATGGATGTGAGAGCTGGACCATAAAGAAGGCTGTGTACCCAAGAATTGATGCCTTCAAATTGTAGTGCTGGAGAAGACTCCTGAGAGTCCCTTGGACTGCAAGGAGATCAAACCAGTCAATCCTAAAGGAAATCAACCTTGAATATTCATTGGAAGGACTGATGTTGAAGCTGAAGCTCCAATACTTTGGCCACCTGATGCGAAGAGCTGACTCGTTGGGAAAGACCCTCATTCTGGGAAAGACTGAAGGCAAACGGAGAAAGGGGAGGCAGAAGATGAGATGATTATATAGTGTCATCAACTCAATAAACATGAATCTGAGCAAACTCCAGGAGATAGTGAGGGACAGAGGAGTCTGAAGTGCTGCAATCCATGGGGTCACAGAGTCCGACTGGATTTAGCTACTGAACACAGACAGGCCCTAAGAGGAGGGTGTCCTCTGAGGCGGCCCCTGCTGGCTATAACTGGTACTGCATGAGGGGTGAGCCCACAAAGTCAAGACTGGCATCCTCAAAGCCAGGAGGGGCGCTCCCAGGACTAGAGGTCAGAGGGGCTGAGGACTCTGCCCCTCCTCCCTCACCCTGAAGCTCCCCGGACACTCTCCCTCCCCCCGCCAGGGTTCATTCACTGGCAATCAATCATCAGTTTGCCCAGACCCTCATCATTACAAAGGGCTGTTCCCGGGTCATCTCCTAAGATGCCTCAAGTGCTCCGAGAAGCTTCTGGACAGGTGTGTCAGTCCCCATCATACAGCTAAGAGAGCTGGGGTCTTGCCTAGGGTTCACACCAGCCTGTCACTGAGCAGAAATAGGAAGCCACTGGAAATTCAGCCAATCTGAAACTCTGCTAGGCAGCCCAGCCTCAGTGTCTGCTGTTGGGGCCCCGAGACCCCTTGCCTGTGCTCATCTGTTACCTGACACGTGGAAATCTCAGAGACAAGGGGGCTGCCAGGCCGGAGACCAGCCCTTAGAATAATCAGGGCTGTCTACACGGCAGGTAGTCAGCAAGGATTTGTCAGTGCCAAACAGTGCAATGTGGCCGTTTCTTTAAAAATTGTCCATCAGCCAACCTCACCACCCAGCGATTCCACTCCTGGGTGAATAACAGACTCTTGATTCTCAGTGAGAGGATGAACAGTGGAGGAAGCATCCACACGCCCTTGGAAAAAAAAATCTGCCCTAAAATCAGAGAGCTTGGCTAGCACTGCCACCTGGTGGATAGAAATGGAACTGACCGTGGAATACGCTGGAAGGAAATGGTCGGAACCACCAGGGCTCCCAGCTTTGTCCCCAGGCCCTGGCTGTCTCTGCCCACTTGCTTCCTGTCTATGACCCGCCTAGAAATTCTTTGGAGTCCGCCAAATCCTTTTGGTGAGTAGCTGGACCCCCACCCAGAGGTCAGAGAGGAAGGCTAGGGTTGCCAGCAAAATCGTCAGCCCCTAGTTAAGTCTGTGCTCTTACTTAAACACTGCTGCCCCGTCCAGACTTTCCTGGGTTCTGATTCTGCTGCAGCTTCCCCTGCCCTGGGCCCCCTCCGCCCTGTGGGTGTGGAGCCTGCCAGAGAGGGGGCCCAGGGAGTGGGGCCTGGCTGAGGGGCAGGGTAGCTCAGAGGCGGGGGCAAGGGGCAGGCACACCCTCTCCCCTTTTGGGTTCCTGTCTCCCTTTTCCCTGTGCCCCACGCATCATACACACCTCTTCAGGGTGTCTGTGCTGGGAAGACTGTGGCACTGCCCTGAGGATGTCATTTATGTCTGTGTATGTGTTCAACAGATATTTATTGACTACTTACTAAGTGCCAACTTTTTCCCTCTCCTCTTTCACTTTCATCAAGAGGCTGTTTAGGTCTTCTTCGCTTTCTGCTCTAAGGGTAGTGTCATCTGTATATCTGCATATATGAGGTTATTGATATTTCTCCTGGCAATCTTGATTCCAGCTTGTGCTTCATCCAGCCTGGCATTTTGCGTGATGTACTCTGCATAGAAGTTAAATAAGCAGGGACCAGTCTTGTTCCATGTCCAGTTCTAACTGGTGCTTCCTGACCTGCATACTGGTTTCTCAAGAGGCAGGTCAGGTGGTCTGGTATTCCCATCTCTTGAATTTTCCACAGTTTGTTGTGATCCACACAGTCAAAGGCTTTGGCATAGTCAATAAAGCAAAAGTAGATGTTTTTCTGGAACTCCCTTGCTTTTTTGATGATCCAGTGGATGTTGGCAATTTGATCTCTGGTTCCTTTGCCTTTTCAAAATCCAGCTTGAACATTTGGAAGTTCATAGATCACATACTGTTGAAGCCTGGCTCAGAGAATTTTGAGCATTACTTTGCTAGCATGTGAGATGAGTGCAATTTTGTGGTAGTTTGAACATTCTTTGGCATTGCCCTTCTTTGGGATTGGAATAAAAGCTGACCTTTTCCAGTCCTGTGGCCCCTGCTGAGTTTTTCAAATTTGCTGGCATATTGAGTGCAGCACTTTCGCAGCATCATCTTTTAGGATTTGAAATAGCTCAATGGGAATTCCATCACCTCCACTAGCTTTGTTCATAATGATGCTTCCTTAGGCCCACTTGACTTCATATTCCAGGATGTCTGGCTCTAAGAGAGTGATCACACCATTGTTATCTGGGTCGTGAAGATCTTTTTCGTACAATTCTTCTGTGTATTCTTGCCACCTCTTCTTAATATCTTCTGCTTCTGTTAGGTCCATACCATTTTGGTTGGCTTAAAACTCAACATTCAGAAAACTAAGATCATGGCATCCAGTCCTGTCACTATATGGCAAATAGATGGGGAAACAATGGGGACAGTGACAGACTTTATTTTGGGGGCTCCAAAATCACTGTAGATGGTGACTGCAGCCTTGAAATTAAAAGACGCTTGCTCCTTGGAAGAAAAGCTATGACCAACCTAGACAGCAGACTAAAAAGCAGAGACATTACTTTGTCAACAAAGGTCCGTCTAGTCGAGGCTGTGGTTTTCCCAGTGGTCATGTATGGATGTGAGAGTTGGACTATAAAGAAAGCTGAGTGCTGAAGAATTGATGCTTTTGAACTGTGGTGCTGGAGAAGACTCTTGAGAGTCCTTTGGACTGCAAATTGACTCTTGATAGTCAATCCTAAAGGAAATCAACCCTGAATATTCATTGGAAGGACTGATGTTGAAGCTGAAGCTCCAATATTTTGGCCATGTGATGTGAAGAGCTGACTTGTTACAAAAGACCCTGATGCTGGGAAAGACTGAGGGCAGGAGGAGAAGGGGCCGACTGAGGATGAGATGGCTGGATGGCATCACCAACTCAATGGACATGAGTTTGGGTAAACTCTGGGAGTTGGTGACGTACAGGGAAGCCTGGTGTGCTCTAGTCCATGGAGTCACAAAGAGTTGGACACGAATGAGCGACTGAACTGAACTACTAAGTGTCAAGCACTGTTCTTTTTTTTCCAAGTGACCAGAGAATGAAGAAAGCCTAGTACCTGACCTTTATTCAGTTCAAGTACACCCTGATACTTAAAGAAGTGCTACAAGAAGGCCAGATTGAGGGCTGGGAAAACCACGGGTTCAGTGAGGAGCTCTTATGCACAGGAAATGGGTGATTTTGCAGAGCAACAGATATTAAAAATTGATCCCTGAAAAATCACTAGACTTTAAGCAGCAGTAGGAGAAAGAAAAGCACTCCGGGAAGAAGAAACCACACATGTAAAGGCGCAGAAGTATACTCGTGCACACACAGTGCTCTCTGGTTGTATCGATTAAAATTAGGACTGCTTACATATAACAGGATACCCAAAAGAAGAGTGGCTTAAATGAGAGGTGTTCATCCGTTTTTCACACAAAATAAGTTGCAAGAAATCGTGACAGCTCTATGGCCATAAGGAACCCAGGTTCTCTCTACTTTTCTTCTCCACTATTCTAGTGATACCCTTCATACTCAAGGTCACTTTATGGATCAAAAAGGCTGCTGGAGCTCCAGCCAGCACATCAGCATTCCAGGTAGCAGGAAGGGGAAAGATCCCCAAGACATTTCTCTCAGCTAAGTCAGCTCCTTGTTAAGCTGACATATGGGAGGATTTATGTAACACTTTTGTTGATACTTTATTGGCCAGAATTTTGTCATGTGGCCACAAATAGCTGCAAGGGAAACTGAGAGATGCAGTCTTTATTGAGGGAGCAGATAAACACAGGGTTCCATTATTAAGGAAGAAGGAGGGATGTAAGGAGAGGATAACATGGAAACATACATTATCGAATGTAAAATAGTCAGTGAGAATTTGCCCTATGACTCAGGGAACTCAAACCGGGGCTCTGTAACAACCGTGAGGGGTGGGATGGGGAGGGAGGCGGGAGGGAGGCTCAAAAGTGAGGGGACATATGTATACCTATGGCTGATTCATGTTGATGTTTGGCAGAAACCAACAAAATTCTGTAAAGCAATTATCCTTCAATTAGAAATAAATAAATAAAATTTAAAAAACAGAAGAAGGAGAATATGGGCACCTAGCACTGTGCAGCCCAGGGGCAGTGGGGCAGGGGTCCTCCAGGGTGTGGAGAGAAGCGAGAGCAGGGAACCAGCTCACAGAGGCCATGCTAAGGAGGGTATGGACTTCATTCTGTAGAAAATAGGGACTCGCCAAAGGATTCCGAATGGGAGCTTTGGGTGAAGGGGTCTGGAGCAATTTCCTGTGGGGAAAGATTTAAACAGAAAAGAACAGTCCAGAGGCAGGCCAACAGAGGGCTGAAGGCGGGGGAGGAGGGCGGTTAGCCGGCGATGAGCTGGGGGCGGCAAGAAGAAGGTGACGAGAACAGGGACGGAGCCCCGGGGAAAGCGGAGGCACTGCCAGCTACAGGGGAGGGGCGGGGCGAGTTCAGCACATACGAGACAGCCTTCAGGTCAGATGGCTCGAGGGCACCTGAGGATCCAGGCAGAAGTGGAAGCGAGAGGCCAGTGCTGGAGATTCGACTAGAGGAGTCACCAGTTCTCCCGCTGTGTGTGAGATGTGGCCAGCAGCGGTGCCGAGGTGTGTGTGGAGCAGGGGGAATCTGATAAACCCTCCAGAGTTAGCAGGTAGGCAGGACAAGGAAGTGGGTGAGGGTAAGTGCGCACTACTGGGAGCCAGACAGGGCTGCCGCTTAACAACCGTAACCCTTTGGGCTAGCTGCTTGTCTTCCTGAGCCTTAGCTTTCTCAGCTGCAAGGTGGGGATGAAGACCCACCTCGAGGGGCTGATAGGAGGAGGCAATGGGTGAGTGCTTAGCCCCGGCAACAGCTCCATCAGTAAACACCAGCTCTCACCATTAAAGGGGCAGCTCTCTCCTCGCTGGAGGGACATCAGTGCCTTTCTCAGGGTCTTGAGTCTGCCCAATAGCCTTCCTGCTGCAGGGTAGGGTCCCCGGGACCCCAGATGAGTTCATTGGGGAGTGAGTCACCAGTACTCTGCATCTCCAGGGCCCTGTGGAGCCCCAACCCAGCATGGCCAGGGCAGCCCCTGGCTCAGGCAGATCTCCCAGGCAGGGGCACCACCAGTCCAAGCCACTGGTTTGGAAAAGGAGCTGTGTGTGTGCCAGGACACAGATGAGCAGAAAGGTGAGGGCCAGTTTGGGAAACTGAGGAAGATAACTGGCGGGGCAGAGAGAGCGGCCCAGCCCGCCGTCATGAGTGGAGCAGTGGCCCACGCACATTTGCACGAGTTCGGCGTGTGGCATGGGCAATGTCCAACCAGGAGAAAATGCCCGGCTTGGAGTCTGGTAGACAGTGGTGGTTAAGTTGCCAAGTCGAGTCTGATTCATTGCAACCCCAGGGACTGTAGCTGGCCAGGCTCCTCTGTCCGTGGGATTTCCCAGGCAAGAATACTGGAGTGAGTTGCCATAACAGTATCCCCTGCTTAACCCTTCCATTTAGAAGGTCAGTCTAGCCCTTATCCCCAAAATGACCCCAGACGGCATTTGGGAAAACCAACATGTCAGGGACAAGCACAGGAATAAGGGCCCTCAACGGACATGGAGAGGAACGTCAGAGACAGGGGAGGTGCCTGGCATCCTGAAGCTAAGGATGAGCCCAGAGGGAGGAACTGGAGGTGGCCGAGCTCAGTCCAGGGGTCAGGTGGGATGACAGGTGGGAAGAGGCCATTGGGTTTGTTGGGAAGGAGGAGACGAGAGGAGAGTGGAGAGGGAGTGCTGGAGGAGGAGAGGAGAGGAGAGGAGGTCCGAGGTCAGGGGTGGAGGCAGAAGCCAGGGGGCAGCTGCGTCCAATAGGCTGTGACAGAGGCTCAGAATTGCTGAAGATATGTTCCATTTCCTTCCAAGTCCAAGTGGAAGGGGACTTCCACTCTGTGAAGCCATCATGAGCCAGTCCACGTGTTTGTTGTTGTTTTTTGCCACGCCCCATACATGTGGGATCTTAGTTCCCCAAACAAGGAATGAGTCCATGCACTTGCCAGTGGAAGCAAAGCGTCTTCACCCCTGGACCACCAGGGAAATCCCGGGCCAGGCCGCTTCTAACATGCACTCTCCCTCACTGGGGCCCTGTCTCCTCCACACGGCCCAGAGTGCCTGCCCAGTAGCCACGTGCCAGCAGCGGGAGGAAAGGGCTCAGGCGCGGCACGGGCTCGCCCCCTCCTTTTTAGGGCAGAGCCAGGAAGGTTGCCACCTCTTCTTAGTATCTTCTGCTTCTGTTAGGCCCATACTGTTTCTGTCCATTATTGTGCCCATCTTTGCATGAAATGTTCCCTTGGTATCTCTAATTTTCTTGAAGAAATCTCTAGTATTCCCCATCCTATTATTGTCCATCTAGTCAAAGCTATGGTTTTTCCAGTAGTCATGTATGGATGTGAGAGCTGGACCATAAAGAAGGCTGAGCACCAAAGAACTGATGCTTTTGAACTGTGGTGTTGGAGAAGACTCTTGAGAATCCCTTGGACAGCAAGGAGATCAAACCAGTAAATCGTAAAGGATATCAACCCTGAATATGCATTGGAAGGACTGATGCTGAAGCTGAAACTCCAATACTTTGGCCACCTGACGCAGAGAGTCAACTCGCTGGAAAAGACCCTGATGCTGGGGAAGATTGAGGGCAGGAGGAGAAGGGGCCGACAGAGGATGAGATGGTTGGACGGCATCACCGACTCAGTGGACATGAGTTTGAGCAGGCTCCGGGAGATGGTGAAGGACAGGGAGCAGGTGTGATGCAGCCCCTGGGGTCTCAGAGAGTCAGACATGACTGAGCGACTGAACAACAGGAAGGCTCACCCAGGCCCTTACTCCAGCTCACATCCCACTGGCCACGTCCCACTACAGGGCCTAGGAAGGCAGCCTTTATTCTGGACAGCTCTGTGTCCAGGTGGAGTGGGGGCCGGCTGTTACCACAGGAGAGAAGGAGTATTGGAGTGAGAGAGGCGGTCATAGGGTGCCCGCTAAGAAGGGGCGGCAGCCAGGAGCACAGGGTGAGTGGAGGAGAGAGCTCTGCCCAGGGAGCCCCTGCCGAGCACAGGTGCACCCTGGGTCCCCAGCCACGTGTATCCATGTGAGGGTGGGGGGTGCAGGCGGGTGGGGAGGGGAGTCGGTGGTGCTGAGAACGCCCTCTGCTGGCCAGGAAGACACATTCCAGAGCTTTCCAGAAGAATTTTTCAAGTTTCCCTAGGAGGGCCTTCTGGCCCCACACCAAAGCCGAAATAACACAGAAAGTAAGAAATGTCTTTCTTCTGGGACTTCCCTTGTGGTCCCTCAGCTAAGACTCCGAGCCCCCAGTGCAGGAGGCCCTGGTCAAGGAAACTAGATCCCGTGTGCCACAACTAAGAGTGGTGGGCCAAATAAATGAATAATATATATATATATATATATATATATATATATATATAAAAGCTATTTTCCACTTGTTTGAGCTTTTGCCCAGTCACTGCTCGTGTTGGCCCTTGTCACTGTGTCCACTGCCCGGGCTGTGGGCACAGCCGTCAGACAAGGGGTGACCACCCTCCAGGCCCCCTGGCTCTCCCTCCACCCCGGCAGGGACACGACCCAAGATGTCCAGCACCAGAGCGGGCACCAGCTTATTCTGTCTCCTAGGGGACTCTCCACCCTCCCCTTGAGCTTCCAGATGCAAGATAAGAACTGACCCATCCTCCAGGGATAAAGGGCTTAACAGCTGGGTGTCTGTCCCCCTGGGCCGTGCTGCCTCTGACTTTTGCTGCCTCTCTCAGCTCCCGATTATGTGTGAAAATATATGCAAGGAAGATAGGTCCTCAAATTCTGTTTCCAGGGGTCTCACTTGTCCTGAGGGTTGACTTTGGTGGGGGCGGAGGTGGGTCTTGGGGTGACTAACTGCGAGCAAGTGCTCCAGGCACCACCCTGCACTTCACTCTCTCACCTGTGAGTGGACACTGCCGGGAGCCACCACGGGAGATCCCACCCATGACAAAGGTCATGTGGAGAAGATCTGACGGGAAAAAGGCGGATCAGAATTTGAGGGACTCCCTGGACCAGCTCGAGCATCTGCGCCCAAACCAGAATCTGTCTGTCCTACTATTTTGTGCCTTTCACCAACTCTCCTGACATTAACAGGGGGCTATCCCCGACCACCTTTCTCTGGAGAAAATCAACTTAGGCCTCTAGCTAATAAGTCTCCTGGACATGAGAGGAATATTTCAAATCAAACCCCCTCTGTTAGCATTCTAGCTTGCTTGGCAGGTTTATCCAGACTATTGCAGCTACACATGTGATTATTCACAGCCTCCCAACTGTGAGAGACACAGGAAGCCTAAAACATAGAGTCTTTTAAAGAGTTAAAAGTTATTAGAGTAGTGCTGGTGTAAGATTTCATTATTGGGCCAATGCTTGTTGCTAAGTTCCCCTATCTCTTATCCACTGTGCACCTGGGAGTGCATTAGTTAACATAGTTGGAATGTAAGAAAAACAAATGTAGCCTTGAAATTAACCACATCAGACCTTTGAGCTAATTGGTTCTTTCTTGTAACTCACTGCACCTTTGCTCCATGAGAAATGTAACTCTGTTTAGCATTTTCTGAGGCTGACATAGATTAGAAATATAAAGAAAAAACATTTCAAGGGAAAATGTTTTCTGGTTGAGCAGGCTTTATCAACAGAGGGTCATAAAATGTTCACAGGCCTCCAAGGCCAGAAGATAATGTACACAACATTGTTTATGGGACAGGTATGCAGAACAAATCCTGGTTTCGATAAGGGCAAAACTGCTAGAGTGTTTGGGCTGATTCTACATGAACTTGCATCCTTTATTTCCCTCTATGTACAAGTCAAGGTATAAAAATACCTTTTGAAAATAAAGTTACGGGCCTCGCTCACCAAAGAAGCTTGGTCTCTCCGTGTCTTTCTTTCTTTCTCTCCTCTATTTTCTTACCTGCAACTTTTCTATTTTCTTTCTCTCTCTCTAAATCATTCTCTTCACTGACGCCGTTTCTCCTGAGGGTTCCCCTGGATCCTGAGGGGGCTGGACCCCGACAGGACACCAGTCCCCCGTGTCCACCCCCGTGTGTGACCTCTCCAAGACCTTCATTAACTCACTGAGTCCTTCAGCCGGACAGTCAGCAAACACTTCCTGGGCCGCTGATGTGCTGGCCCTGTGCTAAGTACACAGGATGCCTTAGTGCCCTTGGCAGTGTGGAGTCAGGTCTCAGCCACCACTGGCTGTGTGACTTGGGTGTGTTTCAGATGCAGAAATTGAGGCTCAAGTTTGAGTAACTAGCAGAGGTTAAATCAGAACTGATTCCTAAGTTCTCCACTCTTTTATTAATTCTAAAATAAGGATAACTAGTCTCCTGAGGGCTTCCCTGGTGGCTCAGATGGTAAAGAATCTGCCTGCAATTCAGGAGACCTGGGTTAGATCCCTGGGTCAGGAAGATCCCCTGGAGAAGGGAATGGCAACCCACTGCAGTATTCTTGGAGAATCTCATGGACAGAGGGGCCTGGAGGGCTACAGTCCAAGGGGTCGCAGAGAGTCGGACATGACTGAGTGATTTTCGCTTTCAGTCTCCTGAATAAATGTCCCAAAGACATTTGAAAAATGGGCAAAAGCTCAGAACATGTAGGGAGTTCCCTGGTGGCCCAGTGATTAGGTCCCTTTCACTGCCTAGAATCTGAGTTTGATTCCCAGTAGGGGAACTAAGATCTTGTGTGGCATGTGCTATGGCCCAAACAAACAAACACCCAAAATCTGAAAAGAATGACAATTTTCCAAAGTAGAAATGTGAACAGTAAATTCTACTGTCAAGTAAAATACATATACGTACAAAAATCAGTACATGTGCCCGGCAGCATGATTATTTAACCACATTTCCTTGTTCACAGGTCTGTTGCAGATAGATGAAGAGGCTTAGAAAAAACAAACAAGCTCAGACTTCTGGATAATTGAGCTGCCACCTCTCTGGGTGAATCCTGTGTTTGTGGGAGTTGCTCTGAGTGTGGGGCTGTCTGTGAGCTCCCCCAGGCCTTGCCCAGTGCGGAGTGGTAGGCAGAGCTGAAGTAAAAAGCCTGAGCCCTCCTTTTAGCCTTTTAGTGCCAGAGGGGAACCCAGTGCCTCCCCTCAAAGGCTCCAGGGACTCTGGGGAGAGGTTAAGAAAGGCCTCCCTTCTCTGCCCACTGTTTCTTGGCTGTTGCCTCCTTCTGCCAAATCCCCCTCTCTGGTCTCCTTTCCCATGGAGGTTTTCTTCCTGCAGCCCACCCAGCACACCCCAGATAAGCTCTAACAATGAAGCTGTGTGAGGGGAGGGGGACTCACAGTGTCACTCAGCACAGAGAACAAAGTTAAATCAGAGCCCAACCAACCACTGTTTTCAAGGTCCTGTTTCTCCCCTGGGATTTCTCCCCGTTCCCGGCTTTATAAGCCTTGACCTTCCTTCACACCTCCAGGCCCTTTATTCTCCCCTTCTCCTCACCCTGTGGTCTCTGTTTGTTTCTGAAGCAGAGATGTTCAGCTATCCCTCTGAACTGATATAACCCCCAAGATGATTTTTCCAGCCCTTCCCCAATCCCCAAGGGGCTCTGCTAAACCTCATGACCGCTACTTTCAGACTCTGGCAACATCGTGTATGGAAATAACACTGACACCCCTCCCCAAAAAAACACTGAGACATTCAGAGTGGACGTTAGAACCACAGTAGGATTTGAAAAAAGGGTGGGGAAACACCCAGGTATTGGGTGTACATAGAGGACTTGAAATCAGAGGTGAGCTTTGACCTTGACCATGGGCCTGATGATAGGGGCTGAAGCTTCAACACCCACTCAGGGTCAAGAGGTATGGCCTTAAGAAGAAGCAGGGGACTTCCCTGGTAGTCCAGTGGCCAAGACTTCATGCTCCCGATGCAGGGGGCCAGGGTTCCATCACTGGTCAGGGAACTAGACCCCACATGCCACAACCAACGATCACAGATTCTGCAACTAAGACCTGGCACAGCCAAATAAGTAAATAAATATTTTAAAAAGAAGAAGAAATAGACCTGAGATTGCTATATAAGCTAGAACCCTGAAAAGGCTGCCCATCAGGAAATAATCTACCCACCAATTTAGGGAACGGACAGTGAATCTTGTTTTGGTTTATGGCTCTGGGTGGGAGAAAAGATTCTTGGGAAAGACCAGAACTGAAAACTTGAACTATCCATGGAGGTGACATCCAAATTTATACTCTCTATGGGGCAAAGAATTCCCAAGTTGAGAAATTAACACAAATAGATTTCCCTACAGGTCTGAGAACTAAGACCCTGCATGGCTTGCAGCATGGCCAAAACCCTAAAATAAAATAAAAAGTTGTGTAAAGATAAAGAAATAATACTTCAATAAATTAAAAAAAAAAATTCCCCTAATGAGCCCTTGGAGCAGTTAGCATGAAAAAATACAAAAACAGATCTCTGAGGCCATTTTCACAGTCCAGGACATATAGGGCTCCCATAGAGCAAAATAAACTCCCTGAAGATGAGTTCAAAAACACCAATTAAATTACACAAAAAAAAACCTATCTACTGCGAAGGAGAGTCAGCAAATACAGCAAATGGAAAAATCATCTCTGAGAACCTGGGGGTAATAGGACGAGCTGAAAGATCATACTGATATACTGAAATACTTAAATAAGAAAGGAATAAAAATGACAGGGAAAGAGCAGGATACGATGAAAAAGATTTGAAAAGGATGAAACAGATTTGAAAAGGGAGCAAGGAAATGAAAGATATAGACATTAAATTTGTAAACAAAATGGATGGACAAACCAGCAGACTAGATATAATTGGATTAACTGGAAGATAACTGAGAAAATTAATCAGAATGCAACATTCTGTCAAAGGATGAGAACATTTGAAAGAAAGGTTGAGACAGACGATGAAATGACATGGTTCAATATACAGCCAACAGAAGTTGTAGAAGAAAAAAATCAGAATGAATGGGCCGGGAATAACATTTGCAATAGTCAAAGAAATAACGAAAGAAAAATTTCTAGGATTAAAAAAAGGCATGAATCTTCAGACAGAAGAGGCACACGAATCCTAGGTGGGGTAAATAAGAGTCGATCTCCATAGGAAAAAAGGGAACGCTCCTGCACTGTTACTGAGAATGTATATTGGTGCAGCCACTATGGAAAACAATATGCAGCTTCCTTAAAAAATTAAAAATGGAACTAACATACAATCTGGCTATTTTGCTTTTGAGCTTTCATCCAGAGAAAACAAAAACACTAATTCTAAAACATATGCGACCCCCATGTTCAATGAAGCATTAATTACAATAGTCAAGATACAGAAACAACCTAAGTGCATGGCAATGGATGAATAGACAGATCAACGGTTTATGCACGCAGGTGAGTATTGTTTGGTTATTGTTGTTTAGTCACTAAGTCATGTCCAACTCTTTTGCGACCCCATCGACTGTAGCCCGCCAGGTATCCCTGTCCATGGGATTTCCTAGGCAAGAATACTGGAGTGGGTTGCCATTTCCTTCTGCAGGGGATCTTCCCGACCCAGGGATCAAATCTGCATCTTTACCAGTAGATTCTTTACCCCTGAGCTACCAGCGAAGCCTCACAGAGGAATATTACTCAGCCATTAAAAAAGATGAAATGCTAAGTGAAAATAGAGAAAAACAAATACCGTATGATTTCACTCCTATGTGGAATCTAAAAACAAACCAACAATAACACAATAAATGAATAAACCAAACTAAACAAAAACATGTAGATACATAGAACAGAGCAGTATTTACCAGAGGGGACCAGAGGGCAAGCCAAGGGCGGTGGGAGGTGTAGGCAAAATGGGTGAAGGGGTCAACTTCATGGTGACAGGTGGAAACTAGACTTCGGGTGGTGAGCACGCTGCAGGGTAAACAGAAGTTGAAACCTGCATCACCAATGCCATCAGGTGGGCTACGGGGGCACAGAGAGGCGGAGAGGCCCAGACAGGCTGAGCTGAGTGGCGGTGGGGGGGAGAAGGGGGGCTCTGGAGGGCTGAGCAGAGATGAGGACCAAAGAAAACCTTCGTCTACAGCCCAGAAACCAAACCTATGCCGGAGGCAGCTGGCCCAGCCCCAAGAAGAGGGCAGGCTATGCGCCTTGAGACCCACGCGAGGCTCATTTCTCACACATTAATCTCACTGTCTTCATGCCAACACCGAGAGGTAAGGAGTCCCACTTTACAGGTGAGGAGAGTGAGGCCCAGAGGCTGAGTGGCACGTTCAAGGCCACACAGCGAGAGACCGGGCAGGGAGCTGATCTGACTCTGAGCTCAGTCCACTCTCAGACAGCTGCTGTCTTCCCAGAGTGCACTGGGCCCAGAGACCCACCTGAGCCCCCCGACTCGCAGCACCAGCAGCCCCCTCGGCCTCATCCTGAGGGGCCAGCGGCCGGAGCAGCAGAGGTCAGACCAGAGGGAAGAGGCCCCTGTAGGGCGGCGTGCCCGGTGGCTGCCCTCCCACCTGGGGCTGCCTCCTTCTCCTCCACAAACGACAAGAGCGAGCCTATGGGGCTGAGGCTCCTGTGGGCTCCCCTCTTGAGGGCAGCCCCTCGGCTCCTCAATCTGAGGGCCAGTCAGAAAAAGCTTCCCAGAATGCACGGGGCCAAGAGACCCACCGGGCCCCCCACTCCTCCAGCACCCCCTATACTTGCTGAGAATCTAGAACCTGCCCAGGTCTCCCCCCACAAGGCCTTCCTGCCTTCTCAGTGGTCTGCGGAGGCTCCCCACTCCCTGTTTCCCGGCTACCGTCGGCCCGGGGGTGGGTCCTGGCTTGTGAGTAGGGAGGATGGGAAAGGATGAGGGGTGCGATGGGACACCTGGAAGGCTGAGCCCCAGCCCTGCCCTTTACCTGTAGACATTTCCCAGGTAAAGTCAGCATGCAGGTCCTGACAGAGCAAGAGTCCTTGGTGCGCTGCAGGCACCGGCTTTTATGAGAAAGCAGCAAATCATAAGAAAAACCATCTCTTTGGGAGGACTTGGTTGGGATAGAAATTGCAGATGAAAGCCAATTCTGGCTAATCTCCACGTCAACGGGTACAAAAGGCACAGTGGATTCCAAAGCATAATGCTAAATACCCACGAAGAGCCTCAGCCAACCTGGCCGCCCCGCTGACCCACTAAGAACAATAACTGCGGTGCTGGCGCCTTCGCCTCAGGCACACGCTCCTCTTTCTAGTGCCTTTCACAGCCTAGAGAGGCGGCGCTCGCTGCATTTTTACAGATAAGGAAACTGAGGTTACTGAGGTTAGGTAACTTGACCAAGGTCACATATTTAGAAAGTGGTGGAACTTTTCAAAATACTCAGTTGGGGAAATGCTCATCATTTGTAGAAAAAAAAAAAAAAAATTCAACAAGGCAGAAGAACACAGGCTTCCAGTTAACCCTCAGTTACCCAGAAAAGTCATTTCCCTTCCACACGCATGCCTGTGTGTGTCTGCACGCACTTGAATTTTCTGATTCATAGAGATCTTGATGAAGAGGCCAAACCACAGGAGGGAAAATGTACAGAAACCAGCAACTATATTCTCTGAATTCAGTCGTGGGCTTGGAGATCCCCAGGTAAAAGGTAACAAAACATTGCGCTGTCAAAGCAACTGTCAGGAAACGGCCACCATCAAGGGCACAGGCGTCCATTTGGCCCCCCTCCAAGCCCCTGCGCTCACAGAGGGCTAGCCCAGGGCTGACGAGCACCTCCCCGTGCTCACTGCAAGACTGAAGGAAAAGCAGGAGGCTGATCAGCACAGACAGAGCTCAGTCACCAGTCGGCTGTGTGGTCTTGCTACTGCTCAGCCACTGCAGTTGTGTCTGACTCTGCGCCCCCGTGGACCGTAGCCCGCCAGGCTCCTCTGTCCATGGGAGTCTCCAGGCAAGCATACCGGGGTGGGTTACCGTTTCCTCCTCCAGGGGATCTTCCCCACCCGGGGACTGACCCTGTGTCTCTTGCATCTCCTGCATCATATGTGACCTTGAGCATGTCACTTGCCCTTTCT
The DNA here is from genome assembly GCF_032405125.1 of Capricornis sumatraensis. Taxonomy (NCBI): domain Eukaryota; kingdom Metazoa; phylum Chordata; class Mammalia; order Artiodactyla; family Bovidae; genus Capricornis; species Capricornis sumatraensis. Next base: position 103,688,554 of record NC_091069.1, on the reverse strand, counting down.
GGAGCTTAGTTTTCCCATCTGTAAAACCAGGACTCAGCAAGCTTGTAACAAAAAGGGCTAGATAAGAAATATTTGGGGCTTTCAATCTCAGTCACATGGTCTTTGTTTTTGCTTGCTTTTTTTTGTTTGTTTGTTTGTTTGTTTTTACAACCCTTTAAAAATATAAAACCCTATCAAAATGGAGCCAGGCCAGAGAAGCACCCCAGAATGTACCAGAAGGCAGAACCCCCATCTTGGCTCCAAGTTCTCACTTAGTTCCTTAAAATGAAGAGGCTCCCAGCTTTCTCTCAGCAACCAGGGCCCTCTTTACCCCTCAGGGTGAACAGTTACTCCCCTGCTCAAAAGCACAAAGACCAGGGACTTCCCTTGTGGTCAAGCGGTTAGGAATCTGCCTTCCAATGCAGGGGATGAGGGCTCGATCCTTGGTCAGGGAAATAAGGACCCACATGCCATGGGGCAGCTAAGCTTGTGTCCTGCAGCGAGAGAAGCCTGAGTGCTGTTACAAAGGACCCGAGAAGCCAAAACCAAAAACACACCTGAAGACCAGCCAGGTCTTCTGTGAAGCAGAGGCCTCGTTCAGGGGCTGGCCACCCTCAAATCCCCCTGGGGCCTGGTAGATAACGCTGACAGAGCCCACTGACAGACGGCCTCAGGGTGGGGAGGCGCACAGCGGCTGAGGGAGCCACAGAGGGTCCACCTGCTGGTGGAGGGGGCAGGCTGCTTGACTGGTGAGGCAGATCTGATTTTAAGAGAAGTCTGAAATCTAAAATTTTATACAGAACTCTCCCTCCCCCCCCCGCCTTTTTTTTTTTTTTTCCAAGTTGACAATGAGATTAAAAGCAAAACCAAAACTTTGGGGAGCCTTGAGATAAAACTTCTCTGGGCCTTATTTACCTGAGGCCTCCACGTCCAGCTAACCCTCCAGCCAGCCCCTCCCCAGGTAAGAGAGAGACCTCAGGGAGTTCAATGATGGCCCCAGAACCCTGCCCTTTGGGAGGCTTCCCTGTCCAGAGCGCCCTTGGAAGTGGGAGCATTCACAGGAAGTGATCCCTGAGAATATGTGTCTCCTCCCTCCACAAGGCTTCCTGGGCTGGGGGCAGCCCCCACCCTGCAGTTGGCAGACAGCCTGGTCTTCTTGGCCACCCTTGATCTCCACTTCCTTTTACTGGGGTTAGAGTTAATCTGAAACAGTGACCGCTAAACAGAGAGGAAAGATGCTCCCTGGCACAAAGGTGGGCCCGACGGTTGAGGAGGGAGCATGTTGGACGAGCGGATGTGTGCACGGCGCCATGTGTGTGTCTCCACTGCTGGCCAGAGTACAGGGAGTGCAAGGACCTCAGAATTTCCCCCAACACAGCAACCACAGCGGGTAACGCCAGGTTAATGCCGGGTGTTCTCATAGGTCAGTGGCCATGCTGACCTCTCTCTGCCAGCCTGGGCCATGAGCCTTGGGGTGGCGGTGGGGCGGGACCTCTGTCCTCTTCATAGGCCCAGCTGACCCCGCATGCCCCTCGACCTTGAACGTGCTCTGTACTTGTCCTTGTGTGTGATGTGCCCGCTATGCCTCAGTCATCTGGCTGTCTACAGGGCTCTTCCGCATAAGGCCAGCTGGCCCTGCCTGGGAGCTCGCCACGGTCCTGCTTACGGGGCGAATTTTCTGCTGAATCAATGAGCTGGGCCGAGGCGGCAGTGCAGCAGGCCCAAGCCAGGTGTTGCGGGTAGCCCAGGAAGATGAAATATCAGCATCTCTTTTCCACACCTGTCCTAAGGTCAGAATGAACTCGGGCCCAGCCAGCGAGTCTCTGTGACCGCAAAGGCTGGGGAAGCTGAGTTTGAGAGGTCAGAATCCACAAAGAAACCCTGGGCCCTCTATAGCCCACTCCTCACTGGGAGGCCAGCCTGAAAAAAAAGAAAATCATTAGCTCCTACACATAGATTGATGTTCCTCTCCCCGTTAAGGTCAGCTCAAAAAGCCTTGTTAATTTGGGCCTGACTGGGTCCACTAGCGTTGCAGGCCAGAGTGTGAGCCCTCTTAAGCAAAGATGCCTGGGAGTGAAAACAAGGCATGGGGGGCCTGTATGGGGAACTTTGAACCTACTTCAAGCAGGTCTCTCTGATGGGAAGCCAGGCCTGTTCTAAGACCTGGTAGAGGCCCCAGGAGTGTCAATATGAGACTTCCAGAAAATTTTCTGAAAAGCGTCACCTCTCTACCCCTAGGAGGACGCGCAAGAACTTGCCAGCTGGTGGGGAGGGGACAGCGCAGGGAACAGAGGGTGCAAATGCTCAGAGACACGAGGGACCTCTTGACCCGCCTGAGAAGGGCCGACCAGGGCAGGTGAGAGAGGCCTCACTCATCTCTGCCGGCCCCAGACTCCGGGCCTCAGGAGGGTCTGGATGGCCCTAGGGACTTGGCAGAGCCTGCGGGCCTGGAGGAGGCGTGCCCCCTGGTCCCTTTTCTGGGAAAAAAGAGGAACTATGGTGGGGGTTGGGGGGCCGGGGCTTTCGGCAAGGCCCGAGGGGCCAGTGATGCTCCGGCTCAGGCTCTCCCTGCCTAGCAATAATTTGGGCTCAGAGAAATATTGGCGGCCTTGGCTAACCGAATTATTCTTTCGGTTTGAACAAGCTCCCCCTTTTTGACTCAGATCCGGCCGAGCATGGAAAGCGCTTTCCGAAACCCCCGCCCGCCCGCCTTCCCCAACTCGGCTCAGCGAGCCCAGGGGGAGGGGAGCGGGCGCTCGGACCGACCACCCGGCCCCGTTGCCTCGCCCCCCCATCCCCAGGGTGGGGCTCCCCTCGGACCCTGCAGCCCGCCCCCGCTCCTCCCACCGCGCCCAGGCGGAGCCGAGCAGAGGATGGGTGGGCGAGGCGGGACGCAAGCTCCTCGGAGCTGGTCGGTGAAGACCCCTGCGCGCGGGCTGGGTTGGAAAGAGAAAACTACCCATCACTTCCCCAAGCACGTGCTTGAGGCACCAAAATAGAAAAAAGAAAAACACTGGGAAAGGATTTGATATTTCCAGGCGAGCATCGAAATCGCGGTTCCGGGAAAAGCCAGCCTTGTGAGACTTCCTTAGGCTAACTGAACCGTTCCGAGCTGTTTTGAGGTCAGGGGGTGGGCATGGCGATCCTTTGGGGCTTTAGTGTGCCCCACCCCCATCCCCAGGGACTTCCGGCCTTCGTGCCACGCCAGCGCACCCTAATATTTTTGAGCCCCTATTTCAGCTCCCTGGGGTCACAGGGCTGCCCAGCTGTTATTTTGCAGTTCTGCGCAGCACCCCACTGGCAGTTCTGCTTAATGCTCCTGCGGCTCTGACTCACAAGAGGAGGAGGGGATTTCTGAACTGTTTCAAAACTTAACCAGAATATTAGGGTTTTCAGGCAGCCCGTGTTTAATTAAAAAAAAAAAAGCCGTAAAGCCAACAAAATTTGACACATTGACACACAGCAGCAGAAGAAGGGAAGGTGGGGTGGGTGGGCAGGACCACTATCTGCTATGTCCCACGGGTCCCTGGAACCCAGGTTTCCTGTGTCCTTCCCCTAGCCCCGGCTCACCCCATGCCTTCTGCTTGGTCCTGGGTTCTGGATAAGAGCTAATATTTATGGAGATCTGCCTTCCCACCAAACAGTTCTAAGCTGTTTATAAGAAATGGCTCATCTAGTGCCTGTAGCTGCACTAGCAGGTGTGGGGGCTTTTATTGTGCCGTGACCATTTTACAGATGAGAAGACTGAGCATGGAGAACTGATTTGGGGCACTCTGGTTTTATTTTTTAAAACAAAACAAAACTTTTGAGCAGGGATAGAACCTGTGCCCCCAGTATTGGAAGCTTGGAGTCTTACTGGACGGCCAGGGAATTCCTGGGTCACTTGGTCTTCTTATGGAGAATGCAGGTCGCTTCTCCCACTCTGCGCAGAAGGCAGATGCCACTCAGCCACAGGAAGCCTCACTCATGAGAGTGAGGCTAAGGTGTGTCTGGAATCTCCCTCTTGCAGAGATGTGTGTGGGTCAGGGTTTGGGAGACTCTGAAGCCGCTAGGGGACTGAGCAGGAGAAGTAATTAGAGCAGCAACCCCCACCCCACCCCACCCATCCAAGCCTAGGCTTCCAGCATGGAAGGGGTTAATGGATCCACTCAGGTTAGAGCTACATCATTCACCTGGACCATGATTCCTCCCAACATCCTGGCCGAATGTGAAGACTCCAACTGGGGAGCTCAGGACCTTGAAGCTACTACCTGTAAACCTAGAAAACCTGGTCAGGTGGGGGGGTTTCAGGGTCCAGCTCAGGTCTCTAAGGCCAGGGCTTGGGGTGCACACAGGCCAGGACTGTGTAGAGGAGTCAGAGGTGTGCCAAGGGCTCAGCCCCCCTGATGCAGGGAAGGTGACTGCTGTGCTAAGAGATGGTTGGGTTTGAGGGAGCAGGTTATTTAAGTATTTACTTCTACAGGCTCAGAAGCACACAGAATCTGCTTGGTCAGAGGCTGTTTTCACATAACACCAACACAACAGAATGAGCATTGTTAAAGGTCTACGTTATTTCTAACTGTCACAGTAATCTCACAAGGTAGGTATTGCTAATCCCGGTTTACACATGGGACTAGAGATGGTGAGTCATTCATCCCAGGGCATCTGCAAGTGAGGGTGCCAGGACTGGGGATCAGTCGGCCAGACTCCAGAGCCTTGGAGCTTCCTGTTTTAGTGGACTGGCTGAGCCTAGTGCAGCTTCTTAGGAAGTCTTGGTTTCTCTCTGCCCTTTGGTGAAAAGGGAATTTCAAAAGCGCCTGATTCATTTCAAGTGTGAACGTGTGTAAGTTGCTGAGAGGCTGCCTCAAGCGTTCATCTGTAAGCTTGAGTTACTCTCTACTGCTTTGTGACTGGCGTGGGAAGCCAGTGGGAAGGTTCCGGGCCTCAGTGCCCTCATCTGCCAAGGGTTCACGTGAGGGTCCCCGAGGGAGAGATGAGTGTCCGGCTCACTATCAGGACCCAGCTCATGTTGTTGGACCTGGAGAGGGATTTAGGGGACGGGTTTTAGGGTCAGCTTCTGGATCAGCTCACCCTCCCTAAATTCATTGCAATCCTCATCTCAGGATGCTTTGATGACTCCTGCAAGTCTAGGGCAAAATTCACACCTCCAGGAGATCCAGATCCACCCCGACCCCCACTGGCTGTTGTTGTTGTTCAGTACCCAAGTCATGTCCGACTCTTCACGACCCCATGGACTGCAGCCGGCCAGGCTTCCCTGTCCCTCACCATCTCCTGGAGTTTGCTCAAGTTCATGTCCATTGAATCGGTGATGCCATCCAACCATCTCATCTTCTGTCACCCTCTTCTCCTTCTGCCCTCAATCTTTCCCAGCATCAGCTCTTTGCTCCTGAAGCTGTCAAGATAGGAATTTTGGAATCTGACAGAAAGGGGGGACACTGAAGAAAAAGGAACCCTATTCCCATCTGGCCTAGTAGCTTGGCCTTTATTCACCTCGCAGGTCCACCCCTACAAGGGACACTGATTCTCTTGAGAGGAGGCAGCCCAAACTTTCCTAGAAGCTCTTAACAAGAAGGTAAACTGAGGCCTGGCGGGCGGCTCCCCCGCCGCCCCCTAGCTGGCTGTCAGGCCGAGCCCAGGGCCCAGCTGTCGGTCGCTGGCGTCCAGCCGCTGCCCCAGGCCGAGCGGAGCGGCCGAGGCGCGCCAGCCGCGCCCCCTCCTGGCAGCGCTCCCGCCCGGGGCCCCTGGAGCCTGCCTCTCCCCGACTGATGTAAGCTGATATTTTAATTCTCTTACAAGGAACGGCGTTTAGAGAAATGACTTAACCGGATTACTCATCGTCTATAATGACTTGGCCTGGCTCCGACGCTATTCCTAGACGTGACGCTTGAGGCTTTGATTCTTTTCTTTTGCTACTTTTTTTTAAATACCAAGAAATGACAGCCGTGGGCTCGCGGAGGCTCCACCCCTACACGCCCCTCGCATGGCATCCTGGGAGATGTAGTTCTCTCCTGCCCTGGGGCGCGACCCCCGCTCGCCTCCGCCCCCGCTCCCGCCAGAGTCCTGGGAACCCGCAGGTGGTAAGGAGCTCCCATCGTGCAGTCTGTGCAGTCTTCCGAAGAGGCACTTAAGCGCTGCATGCCTCGGTTTACTCATCTGTCAAATGGGAGACAGTCATACACCAGGGAAATGAAGGGTTACCAGAAGCTTATTTTAAAATAAGAGCAAAAGCTCTGTACGACTTCTTTATCCATTCATCTGTGGATGTATACCCAGGTTGCTTCCATGTCCTAGTTATTGTAAATAGTGCTGCCAGTCACTTCTAGTGAGGTGAATAAACCTAGAGCCTATAATACAGAGTGAAGTAAGTCACATATGGAATCTAGAAAGACGGTGCCAATGAACCTATTTGCAGGGCAGCAAGGGCTTCCCTGTGGCTCAGAGGGCAAAGAGTCTGCCTACAATGCGGGAGGCCTGAGTTGGGTCCCTGGGTAGGGAAGATTCCCCCTGGAGAAGAAAATGGCACCCCACTCCAGTATTGTTGCCTGGAAAATCCCATGGATGGAGGAGCCTGGCGGGCTACAGTCCATGGGGTCGCAAAGAGTCAGACACGACTGGGTGACTTCACTTTCACTTTCAAAGGAGAGGCAGACATAAAGGACAGACTTCTGAACACAGTGGGTGAAGGAGCAGGGACAAATTGAGCGAGTAGCATTGAAATATATATATTACCATATATTAAATAGCTAGCCAATAGGAATTTGCTATTTGATGAACAGAGCTCAAATCTGATGCTCTGTGACAACCTAGAGGGGGTAGGGTGGGGTGTGGTGGGAGGGAGGCTCACGAGGGAGGCGACATATGTATAGCTATGGCTGATTCATGTTGATGTATGGCAGAAACCAACACAAAATTGTAATTATCCTCCAACTTAAAATACATTTCTTTAAAAAGCTCTCTACAAACCCCGTGTTTTTGTTTTGTTTTTTAAAAAACCTTTGTCCAGTGCATTTGTGCTGACCTTCAGTCTAGACTTACTACTTTGTGTCTTAAAGAAGGAACCAGGTTGTCCAGGTATCCAGGCTTAACAGGGAGCTGGCCCACAGCTGGCCTCTCTTTATTACCTCGTCCAGTATTTACTCTCTGCTGCTCGATGTCTTCAACTGTAATATAGGCATAAATATATAGTGGCCACTTCGTAGGGCTGGGTGACATTGAATGAAATAAGCCATGTAAGATGCTAGGTTCAGTACCTGAGAAACTCTGGTCAAACGTATTGTCACCCCTCCGGCACCAGGCCTTGAGTGACTTTGGAACTGTCTGAAGAAGCAATGGCTGATTCTCATCACCTGTAAGGTTGTCAAGGGCTGTATATGTTGCTCCACGAGATCAGAGCTTTGTCCTGGTCATGGCTATATCCCCAGTCTCTAGTCCAGTGCTGGCACAGAGCTGGGTCCTAACAAATGTCAGATGAATGAATTAATGAATCATTATGCCTGCTTTGCCAGTGAGGAACTGGAGGTTCTGAGAGGTCAAGTGACTTGCAGATGATCACACAGCAGCTGGGCTGTCTGAGTGGGGATGAAAATCCGCATTTTCTCTCCCTGTCACCCTCCGCCCCCCCGCCTCTCCCCACACAGACACACATAGGAATTCGACCATTACCTTTCAGGCTCAAGAAGCTTAAGAATCACATAGCATCTCCAGTTTCCGACAGCAGCCAGGTGTGGATGTGCTCCCAGAGTGGATCGAGCTGGGGAAGTTAAGTGTTCACACGGGGGTTGGGGGAGGAGGAGGTGGAAAAAAGTCACCAAAGCTCTCAGATCCCCCTCCCTCACCTCCAGCAGTTCCCCAAACACCGCTGAAAGCTATTCTTGCCTTTTTCTAAAAGAGGCGCTTGAAGCCATGAGCCAATTCTTTCCATTCCTGAGCTTGGGTATCATCTATTTCGGGCGTTTGTTGTTTTCCATGAGTTGCGGATGCCACTGTGAAGCTGGCCTTTCCTGGACAGCTAGGGCACCAGGGAGCAAGGCAGGAGCCAGGCGGGGCCAGCACTTAAAAATACTTCCCGATTCATTTCTCCTTTGGAAACAAAGCCCTGGGGGCCTTTTGCAACCGCTGGAGCCTGGGAACAGAGCTTCCCAGAGCAGAAAACTGACTGAGTGCGCTGGATGTGTTTGTGGGTCCCAGGAGGAAGAGCAACAACACGGACTTGCTGTGTGACCTCCTTCAAACTCGCTTGACATCTCTGGGCCTGCTGGCCTCCTCTCCAGAATAAGGCCAGGTGGGAAGAAGCTCGTGAACAGTGCCTCCAGCTCTGAGAGTTCCAGGATGAGGACCACCCCTCCCAAGACCAGGTTTTCTTCCTAGATTTGGACCAGCAAGGGATGCCGAGTCTTGGGGACAGAGGCTAGGAGAAAGCAGCTTTTAGGTCAATCTCTGGGACTCCTTTGTAAGTTACAGAGCCCTGCAAATGTTCTAAGGGGGTCCAGAATGTTCTTGGAAGGTTCCTGTAATTGCAAAAAGACCAAGCACCATGAAGAGGGGATGAAATAGACTGCTGTACGTCCATATCAGATGTGCAGTCTAGCAGCTACAAGAGAGAAACAGATCTGTGTCCTAACAAAGAGGGTTCTCCAAGACATATTGTTGGACAAAAAAAATCAAGTTGCAGAATAGAACAATTAGAATGGAATCACTTTTTAAAAGCACACAAAAATTTACGTGTTTTTCTACACCACGTATTTATGAAAATACATAGGGAAAGTTCCGGAATAGTTCACCCAATCTGATGCTCAGTTGCGTCTGACTCTTTGTAACCCCATGGATTATAGCCGACAGGCTCCTCTGTTCATGGGATTCTCCAGGCAAGAACACTGGAGTGGGTTGCCATGCCTTTGTCCAGGGATCTTCCCAACCCAGGGATCGAACCCACGTCTCTATGTCTCCTGCGTTGGCAGGCACGTTCTTTACCACTAGTGCCACCTGGGAAGCCCACCCAATGTGATAAGAGTCCTTATCTCTAGGTTGGGGAGGGCACTGAATTTGGAATGGTGTCAGAGAGAAATGATTTATTTGTAATGTCTTTATGGGGAGAGTGCATTCGTGGGTTTTTGTTTTTTTTTAATTAATCTATTTGAGACAGCAGGACATGGAGGGCCCAGGCGACTTCTCTCAGGCCATCAGGGGCTGGATCTGATGGTTAGAGGAGGCACGAGGAGGGTAGCGGTGGGTAGGAGGTGAAGGTACATCAGATAGTAGCTTGACCAACAAGCATGTTTGATTTTAGGGAAGCAAATGGAGATGTCATTCGTCTGCAAGATTTATTGGCTGTTGTAAATTACTTTCTATTGCAAACAGTTGCCTCAGGAGGCAATTAGATTTAGATCATATTGTTCCCAGGTTGACACAGGCAGGTGTTGACTTGCTGAGGCTTTACACAACAGCCACTGTCTGTGAGAGTGTGTCCGACTGCCTGGGATGGCAGAATAACTCTATCCTGTGTGGGATGATCTGCTGCTTTGTCAGGCAATGAGTCTAATCAGCCTGGGAGGGTGGGGTTGGCCTAGACTGGGATGCTGAGGGTAGTGCCTAGGCCTCTATCCCAAACCTTGGGCAAACAATCCTAATAGGATGGCAGTCCAGTGGCTGAGACTCAGAGCTTTCACTGCCGAGGGCAAGGGTTCGATCCCTGGTACGGGAGCTAAGATCCTGCAAGCTGTGGCTCCCTGCCACCGAAAAAAAAAAAGAATGGACAAAGCTTTTCTACCACAGCATCTGCCAACACAGCCTCAGGTCTCCTGGAGGGCTTATAAACTGGGAAGTGTGGGGGCCCTATCATAATCACTATTATAATGATTGTTAGAGGCAGTTACTATTGTTGACGATGTGCCTGTTACCAAATCTGCAGGCACAGACTTTTATAAAATGACCCATTACGAGGTAGACAAGGGAGCCCACATGTTGTCCACTCTGGACTGAGCCTGGAGAGTTCTTCCATCCCAGAGCCAAAGGATAAGGGAGAGTTTCAGGGTCACCAAACTACAACCCTGGTCCGCTCGTTTAGGGTGATGGCTGGGTGATGACTGCAAACAGGGCTGGTAAGTGCACGGGGCCAAGGGCTCCTTAACTAGCTGTGTTTCCAGTCGGTGCTTTGTCATGGATTCCAGGCCTCACTGCCAGCTACTACTGGACATCTCACTGGCCCATTTTGTCCTCACCAGTGCTCAAGTCTTCCCCTTCACACTTTCTCCTTCTCAGGCTGTGTTCCCTGATTCAGTTAACAGCACTGCCAAGAAACGCTGAGGGGAATGACTGAGGGGGCCTGACTGGAGCTCAGATGCTCAGCTCCGCCATTTACCAGCTGTCTTACTGAGCTAATTCATCCTCTGGAGCCTCAGTTTTACCGTACAAAATTAGGAAATGCATAGTGCTGTTTGTATTAAAACTAATCAGCAATTTGCGGTTCCTTACTCTGTGTTAGGACAGGGTTCAAGTCCATATGTGAGACCTTGGCTCAAACACGCATTACATGAAATTTACCATTTTAACCATTTTTAAGTATACAGTTCAGGGATGTGAAGTACATCCACATTTTTGCGCAACCATCACCACCATTCATCTTCTGAAATTTTTCATCTTGCAAAACTGAAAATCTGTACTTATTCAATGTGTGTGTGTGTGTTAGTCACTCGGTCATGTCACTGTTTCTAATCCCATCTACTGTAGTCTGCCAGGCTCCTCTGTCCATGGAATTCTCCAGGCAAGAATACTAGAGTGGGTTGCCATTCCTTTCTCCAGGGGATCTTCCAGAACCAGGGATCGAACCCAGGTCTCCTGCTTTGGAGGCAGAGTCTTTACCATCTGAGCCGATAGGAAAGCCTTATTAAATACTAACTCCCTATCCTGCCTCCCTCCCGCCAGCCCTTGGCAGCCATAGGTGAAGTGAATTTGCTCAGTCATGTCCGACTCTTTGCGACCCCATGGACTGTAACCTACCAGGCTCCTCCATCCATGGAATCTTCCAGGCAAGAGCACTGGAGTGGGTTGCCATTTCCTTCTCCAGGGGATCTTCCCAACCCAGGGACTGAACCCGGGTCTCCTGCATTGCAGGCAGATGCTTTACCATCTGAGCCCCCAGGGAAGCCTCACAACCAGAATTCTATACTATTTGTTCCATGAATTTGACTCTAAGTACTTTATATATGTGGAATCATACAGTATTTGTAGCTTGTGTCTGGTTTATTTTACTTAGCATAATGTCTTCAAGGTTCATCCATGTTGTGGAACACGTGAGAATTTCCTTCCTTTTTCAGACTGAGTGATATTCCACTGTATGTACATACCACAGTTTCGGGCTTCCCTGATAGCTCAGTTGGTAAAGAATCCACCTGCAATGCAGGAGATTCTGGTTATATTCCTAGGTCGGGAAGATCCCCTGGAGAAGGGATAGGCTACCCACTTCACTATTTTTGGGCTTCTCTTGTGGATCAGCTGGTAAAGAATCTGCCTGCAATGCAGGAGACCTCGGTGATTGGGAAGATCCCCTGGAGAAGGGAAAGGCTACCTACTCCAGTATTCTGGCCTGGAGAATTCCACGGACTTGATAGTTCATGAGTCGCAAAGAGCTGGACACAACTGAGTGACTTTCACTTTCACCACAGTTTAGGGGCTTCCCTGACGGCTCAGCAGTAAAGAACCCGCCCGCAATGCAGGAGTTGAAGGAGACCTGGGTTTGATCCCTGGGTTGGGAAGATCCCCTGGAGGAAGAAATGGCAACCCACTCCAGTATTCTTGCCTGAAAAATCCCATGGACAGAGGAGCCTGGGTGGGCCATGGTCCAAAGAGTGGCAAAGACTTGGGTGCAGCTGAATATAGACCACAGTTTACCCATTCATCCGTCAATGGACACTGGATTGCTTCCACTTTTTGGCTATTGTGAACAATGCTTCCAGACCTTGAACTCTCAAGCCCAAGAGAAAACCCAAGTTTTCTCTTCTGTGAGGTGAATATGGCTGAGTTATTTCTCCCTCTGGCAGAAGCCCAGCTGCAGCTGGCTCAACATCTCCTAAGGCCCCTACTCCACTGGAAGCCTCATCTCCCCAAACAGGGATCATGACCCCTCTTTCCACTGCTCACCCTGTAGCTTGCCCTCTCTGTCTTTGAGAAATAGGTGGACACAGGCCCCTGTCAGCAGGCTTGCTGCCCCAGGCATTTCTGGGCCCCCCCAGAGCTTTGGCCAAGGACTTGTTACTTTGGAAGGGGTCCTTGTTTAGCTATCACCAACCATCTCTACTAAGTTGGGCTGGAAGGGAGATGGGAGAGGTCTTCCACCCAGTTCAAGTCAAAGTCAGAAGCGCTTTGCTACCCCACCCAGACCCCAGGGCCCTGCTTAAGACCAAAGAGGACATTTCCAAGACTCGAGTTTCGCCTCCAGAGGCGCAAGGAAGCCGTGACTCCTGGCTGTCCTGCCTCAACCCCTCCAGGTGAGGAACCCAGCTCCGCAGCTTGTGAGCCTGGGGAGGGAGAGAGCACACTACAGCTCCCAGAGTTCTGCGGGATGAGGAGGCGGTCCCCATCCCTCGCGGAAGGGTTGGCTCCACCAACCGGAGCCCAGAGCGGGGCTGGGGGCGGACAGGGGGGCGGGTCTGGGGGCGGACAGGGCGGGGCTGGGGGCGGGCAGGGGCGGGGCCGGGGGGAGGTGGCCGGCGAGCGGCGCCCCTGGGTCAGTCGCGCGCGGAGCGCGGGGTCCGGAGAGAGGAACCGGGGGAGGGTGCTGTGGTGGCGCCGCGCGCGCTCTCCGGACCATGGGTAAGTGGCTCTGCGGTGCGCCCGGGACGGGACGGGACGGGCGGCCCCGCGGGAGGGCAAGTTTGTGGCGCCCAGTCTTTCCCGGCGCTCGCGGCCGTCGGTGCTGCCTTGCGGGGCGAGCGGGGGCTAGGGGTGGACTCGGGGGCGAGAGCGCGCGGAGGTAGTCTGGCCCGGGACGCCCGCGTCCTCCCGCCGCGAGCCGGGGCCAAAGCCTAGTGTGGGGCGCGCGCTGTTCGAAAAAAGGAAAGACAAAAAGTTTTGGCGGCCAAGGGGCTTCCCGGGCGTTTATCTCGAAACTCTCTTCGTGGTCTCTTGACTGAAATTTACCAAGTCCTGTACGGCCCTGTCACCTCACTTCCTGCTGCGGTTTTCAATCTCGAGCTGGTCTCAGCTAATTTGTTGTGACAGCTGTCCGCAGCAGTTCCGTCTGCAGTACCCCCCGCCCCCCACCCTCCCCTCTCCCCTCCCCGCCGTCACATCCCGGCGGTTCTCAGAATCCGCCGGCGCCGCCGAGAAGGGGCACCGGGGCCGCTGGGCGCGCGGCGCGCTTTCCATTGCGGCCGCCGTTTCCTGAAAGTGACTCTGCGCTGGTTTTGAAGAACTTGCTCAATGCATTTTGAAGAATCAACTGTTCCTCTTTAAGCCGAGAGTCGTGCTGATCCTTCGGCGGTTACCGGCTTCTCGCCTCCGACCCTTTCTCCTGCTCTTTCCTCTTCCCTTTTTTCTTTCTTTTCCCGTAGTCTCTCCTCTTGTCTCCTGTCCACCCTCCTCTGTGCCCTCCCACTCCCAACCCCCGGCAGGGAAGAAGTAACTGCCTTCTTTGCTCCGCTCATCTTTCTCCTGTGTCTCTTTCTCCCCTTGGGGCTCCAGAAGGGACAGCGTGGCGGACCCGCGAGTGATGGGGGGCGGGGAGGGGGTGGAGAGCGGAGACGCGCAGGCTGCGAGGAGAGAAGCGTTTGGCTTCGCGCTCAGTCTGAATCGCTGCCTCGTCTCGGTCCTTGCGCAGAGTGTTCAGGGGGCGCGGCCGCGCCGGCCTCAGGCCGCCAGCCGGATGGACGCTGGGAATAGGGGAGGAGATCGCCCGGTGCCGGGCCCCCAGGGGCTCAGGGTGCGGGTCTGGCGGCACTGTACTGGCCAGAGCCAGGGTCCCTTTCTTTGCGAGGTCGTCAGCTAGTGAAGAGGTCTCCGCGGAGCTGAAGGGAGAATAACAGGTGCTTCTTGCCCCAGCTGGAGCACCAAAGTTGGGGGTGTGGGGTCCCAGAGACCATGCTAGGGCAGAGATGGCAGCTAGTGGGTTGGGTCACCAGGGTGGAGTTCCAGAGCCTGTCCAAGCCCTAGGGACCCTTTTGGACCTCGAACTTGGAATGGCAGTGGTAGAAAGGACCTCACAGAATCAGCCCCGCTCTCTGAGGGGCTTACAGTCTGAGAAACTGAGGCTTAGAGACCAGCCCTGGTCTGACAGTGAGGACAGTTTAGGCCTCTGAGACCCTGCCCCTCTCTCCCTTCCCAATGGTCTCCTGTTCCCAGGTGGGAAATTGACCTGGGATGGCCCACACCCGCCTTGGACCTTGCTTTACCGGCTGGGCTTCAAGAGCCACTCTGGGAGAGCTCTGCTAGGAGAGAGAGAAAGAAGAGTGCCCCATGCAGAAGTCAGGCAGCCTTCCTTTGTCCCGGCTGTGCGTCTACTGTTGACCCACGTCTCGGACAAGCTGCCACCCAGCCCAGTTTGGTGGGGACACAGAAAGCAGTACAGAGATGGAGCTGTTACTTTTATCACCAGACACCACCCAGACTTGGAGGGGCAAGACGGTGAGGACTCAGCCCCACCCTGGGTCAAGGTCTTTCAGGACCACCAGATCCCGGGGCTCTGGGAGTTGGTCATTTCACATTTGGTGCCCCCACCCCCTCCTTTCTACACTCAAGGCTGACACCTTGGCCCCAGCTGCTCCCACCCCGGCCCCTCTTCCTTCCCCTGAGACTCGGAGGCAGGGCAGGTGGGGAGCTGCACGTGTCCAGGTTGTCTGTCTGTCCTCCGTGCTGGCTGGAGCACAGCCCTGGGCAGGCCCCCTCCCCAAACCCCTGCTCCGCCAGGCAGCTGGCTCCGAGCTGAGTGGACTGGCCGCTTCAAAGGTTGTCTTTGTTTCAGCTCCAGCTGAAGCCAAAGAGCAACTTAAGCCAACAACCTCAGGCAAGAAGGTGTGGTGTCTGCTGGTTGTTATTGAGGCCTCTGTTACCATTATTGTTGTAATTGACACGGTGCTCCCAGTGGGTGACTTTTCATGAAAGGAAGTGTCGCTTCCTTTCCATCACACCGAGAGTGGAGAGGCGGGGCAGGGGGGGGTTGGTGAGAGAGTGAGAGAGAGAGAGGGAGAGAGAAGGAGGGAGAAGGAGAGAGGGAGAGAGGCCTTGAACTAGGGGCAGCCCAGCTCCAAGAAGGAGAGAGAGGGAGCGGGAGAGAGGCCTTGGACTAGGCGCAGCCCAGCTCCTCTCCGGCAGTGCAGGTCCTGTTTATGAAGCAGCTGCTCCCTGCGGTGCAGAACTCTAGGCCCTGAGACACAGCAGAGTGACAGACCTCAGATCTCACACACACACACACCCACGCATGCACGCACGCGCACACCTCAGATCTCACACACACACACCCACGCACGCGCATACCTCAGATCTCACGCACATCTCAGATCTCACACACACACACCCATGCACGCACGCACACACCTCAGATCTCCCACACACCCACGCACGCACGCACGCGCACACCTCAGATCTCACATACACACGCATGAACATAGCCACCTGTGGTGTTTTTGGAGGAGAGCCTCGTTTCTCGCTTCATTCTGCTTAGAACATTGGGCCCACTGGGTCTAACAGACCCATCTATAGGTGGGAGAATGAAGTAAGGGCCAGAAACACCTGTGTGGGGTCAGAGCCCCCGCCCCACCTTGCCTCCTGCCCCACCTTGCCTGCTTTCAGCTTCTCTGGGAAGACAGGCCCAGGTTCTTGCCAGCAGACTAACAGGGGTGCTGCAGTGTGACACTGCAGGTCCCCTGGGGCGAGACGGCCAGTTTGCACCCTCTGAGCAGAGAAAGAACCTGGGGTCTCGCTTTATTGCTGTTTAGTCGCTAAGTTGTGTCCGACTATTTGTGACCTCATGGACTGTAGCCTGCCAGGCTCTTTTTTCCATGGCATTTCCCAGCCAAGTACACTGGAGTAGCTTGCCATTTCCTTCTCTGGGGGATCTTCCCAACCCAGGGATCGAACCCTCATCTCCTGCAGTGGCAGGTAGACTCTTTACCACTGAGCCACCAGGGAAGCCCTGGGGTCTCCCTGTGCCCATTAAAACACTCTAGGCCTTGGAGTCAGGGTCTGGAGACGGGGATGCTGCGCTGGCTGCACATCCTAGCTTTGCTGCTGGTAAGCTGTGTGACCTCAGGTGAGTTACTGAGCCTCTCAGATCTTCAGATCTTCTGGTATCTGTTAATGAGGCAGAGAGATAATACCCACTGAGTGCTGGGAAGATGTAGTGAGCCAGTGTTCAGAAGTGCCCAGACTAGGGCCCGGGAGAGGCTGGTTTCAGACAGTGAAGTGCATAGTGTGGAGGTGGGGTGGGGGTTGAGAGCAGGCGGGCTTCATTTCAGGAGCCCCCTCCTTCACAGCTAGCGACTGAAATTAACCTCTTCACTGCCTCGGTTTTGGGATCGAGGGTTAAGCTTGACTTCCGCAGAGCTGTGGAGTTGAGCAGACTGCTAGCACAGGAAGGGCTGTAGCCATGCCGCTGCCACGCCCGCGCGCTGCCCGTGACGGGGCCGGGGATGAGGAGCGGCCGGGGCTGCTGCCGTCGCCAGGGCTCTTCCCACTCAGCTGTCTAGCAGCACGACAACTGGGAATAAGCTCAACGGGGACCACAGGGCCCTTGAGGAGGAGCCCCTGAGCCCCGCGGAGGAAACCTCCATCTGGGGAGACACTGCTCCTGCGTAGGAGGGTGCACGGCGCAAAGGCGGTACCATTTTTCAGAGTAATTTCTAAGTTTAAATGCAACTCGGTCAAAACCCCAGTGGCTTTTGTTTCTTTCTTCTCCTTCATCCTTTCCCTCTTTCTCTTTTTCATCCTGGAATGTGACAGAATTATCCTAAAGTTCAGATGGAATTTTTTCAGAGGAGTAATGATGGGGGACTTGAGCTCTGGATAGTAAGTTTTGTTACACGCGACAGAAATTAAAACTGTGCATGGGTCTAGTGTTCCATAAGGAATGAAAGAGAACAGAAAGTCCAAAACCAGCTCCCAGAGTGTTCCTTACAAACCTTTAGATTGTGGGGGAAGTAGAATTTCAAACTATGTGGGGAGGAGATCACTCGGTCTATGCTGGGGGTCTGAGGAGCTGGGCAGACAGGACTCACCCGGCCCCTATGGGAGGGGGTTTCAGACTTACTTCTCAAGGCAGAACTCTTTTTCCAAATGAAGATTTAGCGGGAACTGCGATCTTGAAATGACTGGAGAAGAGAGGGAGAGGACAGGCTCGGGAAGGGGGGCGAAGACCTTCCCCTCGCCCCTCATCCAGGGCTGCGGTCCACGTGGGCGAGAATGGAGGCCGGTTACCCCCGACTCGGCCACGCACAGAGTGTTTTCCCTTCGTGGCTCTCGTCCCCGTCTCTGTCCCGGTGGCCCTTAATTTGGCTGCCTTCTCAGGCCCCCTGGGGAGTTTGAACCCCCCCTCCCCAAGCCCCGTGTTGTTGTTGTTTAGGCGTTAAGTCCTGTCTGATTCTTTTGTGACCCCACAGATTGTAGCCTGCCAAGCTCCCCTGTCCATGGGATTTCCCAGGCTAGTATACTGGAGTGGGTTGCCATTTCCTTCTCTAGGGGGTCTTCCTGACCCAGGGATGGACCCCATGTCTCCGGCATTGGCAGGTGGGTTCTTTACTGCAGAGCCACCAGGAAACCCCTGGTACCCTGTGCAGGACCTTAAGTCGTACTCATGTTGGGGGAGGGTGGGGGAGACAGGCGCCATGTCTTTTAAATTCTCCCTGGTGATCCAGTGGGCCCTGGTTCCACCACCTTATTTCCCTGAGGCCCGAGGACAGCTTTGTAGCCGATCTGCAGGAGGGTGCCAGTGAGAAGCCTCAACACAGGAACAGGTGGAGAGAGTCCTTCGGAGCCGAGCATTTTCCCTTCAGGAAAGAAGGGAGAGAGGGTGTGAAAGCAGAGCAGAGAAGGCAGGAAGGGAAAGGAGAAAAGCTGGGGGGACAGAGCCGATTAGCTGAAGGCTTCAGGATTTACAGATAGTTAGCAAAGGACCCCAGTGTCTTTCTCCCCCCCACCCCCGCCCCAATTCAGGGAAGGAAAGACGGAGGTGCAGAGTTGCCCAAGGGCCCGGTTGGAAAGGCATCCGTCAGGGGTGGGAGGGGTCAGTTATTAGAACTGGGATCGAACCGTATCTCCTAACTATTAGTTGTTTCTGGAGATTGGCTGTGTCTCCGGTGATCAGGAGTCAGCCTGCAAGGACGGCCCAGGCCCAATTAGCATTAGGCTCAGTTTCTCTAACAGGCTTATTCGGACACCCCATCAAAGCTTGTGAATGTTGGTGATAAGCACCACAGCCGTAGTGATGGCGAGGCCAGGCCTCTGGATGGGTGGTCAGACAGACCTTGCTTTGAATGTGGTCCCCCAGGGAGGCAGGCAACTTAATCTCTCTTTAAAACGGGATCCCTCTGGGACTCACTGACAGAACATACATATGAAAGGGCCAGGGACACAGAGCCGAGAACCTGCATGGCACTTCCGTGAACAGCTGCCCAAGGGGACACTGCCCAGCAGTCAGAGGTCTACAGCTCAGGCTTCTGGGTACTGCTGGCCTCGAGGGTCACTCTGCTGTGGGTATCTTCTTTATTTCTGGCTGCGCTGGGTCTTTGTCACTGCACAGGCTTTTCCTCTAGGTGCACTGAGCAGGGGCTACTTCTGGTTGCAGAGTGCACGCTCCTCACTGTGGTGGCTTCTCTTGTTGAAGAGCACAGGTTCTTGGCTGGAGGGTTTCAGTGGTTGTTCCCCTCCCACCCTCCGGCTCTAGAGCGCAGGCTCAGTAGTTTTGGCTCACAGGTTTAGTTGCTCCGCAGCATGTGGGATCTTCCTGGACCAGGGATCGAACCCGTATCTCCTGCATCGGCAGGTGGATTCTTTACCACTGAGCCCCCAGGGAAGCCCAGGTTTCTTGTTCTTCAAGTTTCTTTTCTACCTGGGATGGAGGAGAAATCTTGCAGGTTCCCAGCAGTGTGGATTTTCTGAGCTGGAGTGAACCAGGACAGTGCATGCAACGTGAACAAAAAGGAGGAAAGAAAGGGTGGTCTCACATGGCTAATCAGCCTCTTCGTGGCCAGAGCAGCTTCCAGTGGCTATGTCTTTGCAGCCACCAACTCTCAGGACGCCCTTAGGGGAGTCGAGCTCCTGGTTCCTCCTGGCCCTCTATCAGGTTGTTGTGAGACTCACCCATTCTCTCCTCCAAAATGGGACTTCCCTAGTAGCTCAGACAGTCAAGGATCCACCTGCAGTGCAGAAGACCCGGGTTCCATCCCTGGGTCGGGAAGATCTCCTGGAGAAGGGAATGGCTCCCTGCTCCAGTATTTTTGCCTGGAATATCCCATGGACAGAGGAGACGCTTTCCCTTACCTGCCACCTGCTGGGTGGGGGTGCTGGGCGGCCTCGCCGAGCTGCCAGGAGGCCAGACAAGCCATGGGTATCTCAGTCTGGATGGCCCCATCCGTATGGTGTGGGGAGGTGAGGGTGACTAGAGAGAAGTGCTGTGCTTGGCTGAGGGCTGGGAAGGGCCCCCCACTTCCTGCTTGGGGCTTGTCAGGTGAGACCTGAAGGGTCACCAGGAGCCATGAAGGTGAGGGGAGTATGTGGCCTAATTAGGGGCAGTTAGGACTCTGCTGAGCTTCCCAGGTGGCGCTAGTGGTAAAGAAGCTGCCTGCCAATGCAGGAGACGCCAGAGACGTGAGTCTGATCCCTGGGTCAAGAAGAGCCCACTCTAGTATTCTCGCCTGGAGAATCCCATGGACGGAGGAGTCTGGTGGGCTACAGTCTCTGGAGTCGCTAACAAATCAGACATGACTGAACATGCGTGGGATCATGAGGGATGCTTAAGAAAAGCTTGGCTGCTTCATAAATGGGAACTTTCTTCTTGGTTATTCGTGGAGGGGCTGTGGGCCCAGCGGCTCCCATGGTGCTTTGAGGGCCCACAAACATGGGAGCCTCCGCAGCTCTCTTAGCTGCCAGTTTGGCTGAGCCGCTGCAAATACTCTCTTATGTGGAGAGGTGGGGTTTGGAGACAGTTTCCCCGAGCACCATGGCCCCAGCCTCCTCTGACGTGACCCCAGGATGACTTAGGGTCTCCTTCATAGTTTTGGGAAGAGGGCTGGAATGGAGTAAGGAAAACCGGCCGGTGTGGCATGGGTGGGGCTGCGGGAGCTTCGGTCGGGGAGCCCGTGTGGTTTAGAGGCCGCCTGCGGCAGCTGGGCACCACAAGCAGAGGATGGCAAAGACTGACCCCACCAGGCCATCCGGATGCCACACTGCCCTCCTGGCACCCACTCCTCTGCCAGCATCTCATGTCCTCGCTCTCCCCTGCCCTTCTCCCCTTCTTCTTCTCCTCCAGCACCTCCGGTCAAAGGGAAAAGGAAGCAGTCAGAGGAAGGGGAGCCCCTAGACCCACCCGTGTCTCCTCAGCCCGATGGTGAGCCGAGAAGGAGCCGGAGCCCTGTGCGCCTGGAGGTGAGTTGGGTGACCCCTCCCCCACTGGGGGCCTCTTCCCTGCCCCTTCCCTCACCCTGCCCCACCTGTGTGCAGCCTCCCAGGTGACCTTGGAGACTCCCTGGAGATGAGTTCCCTAACCCCCCCAACCCCGAAAGAGTCCAGAGAGGGGCACAGCCCCACTGTCTGGGGCCTTGCACTGGGCGGTGGGCAGACAGGAGGGCTCGCCCATCACCTCTGGCTGGACTTTCAGGCTTGGTTTTTACAGCAGAACCCTTTTATTGCGTGAGGCTGACCTGGAGCCCTGATCTATGAAACAGAGTAAAGCTCTGTTCTACAATGTTAAGCTACACGTACATCCTTCTGTCCCGTAGTGAGATCGATGCTGCTGTGCTGACCAGCACAGTCGCAGCCATCAGCTTCTGCATCAGTGCTCTTTGGCCATTTGCTTCGGAGGCACAGGCTGGAGGGAGCTGCAAATGGGAACAGGTTTTAACAGATTTCCTGGAGTTCAGAGAAGAGGAACAGAAAAGCATGTTCATTTGAAGAGCTGTGGTCAGAGTGCCTCCGTTTTGAGGCACGGCAGTGTGTTCCAATTTCATAGGTAACGTGCAAGCTGGCTTGTTTATTTCCCGAGGTCTTTGATTAGTCAAAACTACGGTCATGACACTTGAATAGAGTATTTTTGGAACACGTGGCTCTCTGCATGGTTCTCACCCTGATGATGGTTGCCAGCCCTCTCGTGTTTGGGGCCACCCCAGCCGGGACCCCAACCCCAGCCCAACAGTAGCCCCCTGCCCTGAGCCACCAGCTGCAGGAAGGGCACCAGGAGAAATTCCCACTGGGAGCAGAAACCAAAAGACCTGTGCATTGGCCACAAGGGCCCTCTGGAGCCCAGGACAAGGTCTCTCCTCCCCGCGCTGAGCACACGGACGGTGGGCCACGGAAGCAAGCCTGGCGGAATGGCCCCACACAGCTGGGATGCACTGTCCTTTGGTTTGGACCACAGGGGCCACTGAGAGCCCCGGGGCCACACAGCCTGCCTCTAGGAGCTCAGAGTCTGGTAGAGGAGCTGAGATGGCGACGTGACAACCTAGAGCCAGGTGAAGAAGTGATCGGAAGCTTGGGAAGGGGCAGGGCTGCTCCTGTGGCCGCCCCTGGAGCCAGGCCTCTGTGGACCCTGACCTGGGGTCCTGGGCTGACGTGGAACACCTCTGTCCTTCTGAGCCCGGGAACAACCTCTGCAGCCCAGAGTCGGGCGTGAGGGTCTGCTCCCTCCTCGGGGAGCCTGGAGTTGGCCATGTATCTCCTTCCTCCCCAGCAGCCAGTGGTTCCGCCTCTCCGCAGCCGCCTGCCAACTGGGGGCTCATCCCACTGCCCCGTGTTCTTTCCCCAGGAGCCCCCCGAGGCAGGCGGGGAGCGGGAGGAGGAGCAGGAGGAGGAGCAGGCCTTCCTGGTCAGCCTCTACAAGTTCATGAAGGAGCGACACACGCCCATCGAGAGGGTGCCCCATCTCGGCTTCAAGCAGAGTGCGTCCCCGGGGTGCAGGCACGGGAGGGGGGCCCGGCAGGGGACCTCCATTCGGGGCGAACCCCCGACGTGCCACAGGGGTTGCACACAGAACGGTTGCCCCCCTCCAGGCACTGGCCTGGCAGTGGGTGCGGCCAGATGTCCATCCTTACCGGCCCCTGGGCCCCCAGCACACAGGGTGCGGTCTGCCCAGCCATCCTGGTGGCCCTGTCTGGGTATGTGCTGGTTCTGTGCCAGCCTGACGGGGCCATGGGGACAGCGGCTGGCTGCCCCCTCCTCCCACCAAGACTGACAGGGGCCCCGCCCCCTCTTGTCCCCAGTCAACCTGTGGAAGATCTACAAGGCCGTGGAGAAGCTAGGGGCCTATGAACTGGTAAGGGTGGCTCCTCTGAGCCCTCCCCTGCCGCGTCTCCCGGCATGTCAGCTGTGCCCCCGGGACCCCGGGAAGAGAGGGAGCCCAGCAGACCTGCCCTCCTCTGTCGGCGGGAGGGTGAGGCAGTGTCCAAACCCTACCCTTTCCTCAGCTCCCTGTGCGCCGCAGGGAGGAGGGACCTGCCCTACCCGCCCGTTCTTCGCTGTTCCAAGCAAGATGGTCACCCTTTCCATCTGTCCTGTCCTTGCACTCACAAAGGGCCAGTGCTCAGGCAGCCCCTGGGAGGGGGACTTGGCTGGCTGCTGGCCAGGGGAGCCCCCTCCAACCTCCCTGCCCCTGCTGGCGGAGAAGCAATTAGAAACAGCCTCTGAGTGGGGACCCCGAGCTGCAAGGACCCTGTGGGCAGGGGGCGCCCACCAGCTGTACCCTGACGTGGCGCCCTTGCAGGTGACTGGCCGCCGCCTCTGGAAGAACGTGTACGATGAGCTGGGGGGCAGCCCGGGCAGCACCAGTGCGGCCACATGCACGCGCCGCCACTACGAGAGGTGTGGGCCCCTGGGCTGCCCCCCGGCAACTCCGATGGGCGGTGGGGTGGGGGCCGCCACTACGAGAGGTGCGGGCCCCTGGGCTGCCCCCCGGCAACTCCGACGGGCGGTGGGGTGGGGGCCGCCACTACGAGAGGTGCGGGGCCCTGGGCTGCCCCCCGGCAACTCTGATGGGCGGTGGGCTGGGGGCGGGCGGCGGCCCCCGCGGCTGGGGGGTGTCTGTGCTGGTCCGGCAGGGGTGTTGGCGGTCTGGGCCGGGGGAAGCTGGGGTGGGCCTAGAGGGGTGGGAGCTTCCTGCCAGCCTGACCGCCTGGCGACATGTCCGGTTCCTCCCCAGGCTGGTCCTCCCATACGTGCGGCACCTGAAGGGGGAGGATGACAAGCCCCTGCCCCCCTCCAAGCCCAGGAAGCAGTACAGGATGGCCAAGGAGCCTCGGGGGGATGATGGGGCCACTGAGAGACCAAAGAAGGTCAAGGAGGAGAAGCGGGTGGACCAGGTGAGCTCCAAGCCCCGTGCCATACCTCTCAAAGCGCCCCCTACCAGCTCACTGTGGCTGCAGAGCTCCCTGCCTGGAACCCCCAGAACACCCGCCTCCCACAAGGGCAGCACCGGGGCGGGGGAGCAAGGGTCATAGAGTGGTTCATTACTTGAGGGCCCTCAAGTTGGGGGTACACGTGGGGTTTGAGTCCTAGTCTGCACCCCATTTCACCAGGGCCCATGTCCTGACACCAAGCTGTGTCTGTTCAGAGGATGGGACGCCTTTTGACAGTTTTGCACGAAGGTGCTAGAAGAGCTGGCTCCCACCTGTCCCCTGAGGCTTGGCCTTTTCTCATTCTAGCTGATGCCAGCAAAGACCAAAGCAGATGCCCCTGACCTGGCAAGGCTTCCTAGCCAGGAGACACCCAGGGATGGCATGGAGCAGCGAGGCCCAGCCGTGGGGCCCTCTCTGCCCTTTTTGGGTGCCAGTGGCTGTCCTGAGGCCTACAAACGGCTCCTGTCTAGCTTCTACTGCAGAGGGACACATGGTATCATGTCACCGCTGGCCAAAAAGAAGCTCCTGGCCCAGGTGAGCAAGGCAGAGGCCTTGCAGTGTCAGGAGGAGGGCTGTCGCCACGGGGCAGGTGGGGAGCCCCAGGGACCCCCAGCTGCCCCGCCCGTGGAGAGTCCCCAGAGCCCAGGAGGGCCGGCCGAGGACTCCAGGGACCGGCTGACACCTCTGGAAGGAAGGCAGGCCCCCGGGGGCGGCCTCTGGGGGGAGACACAGGCAGGCCCTCGCCCGTTGGCCCCCGTTGTCACCGGCTGCTTCCACGCCTACCCCAGCGAAGTGCTGAAGCCTGTCAGCCAGCGTCCCAGGGACCTTTTCCCCAGTCTTAAAGATAGGGTGTTGTTGGGGCCCCCTGCCAAGGAGGAGGGGCTGCCAGCCAGAGAGCCCCCGCTGGTGTGGGGCGGGGATGCCGGCCGCCCTTCTGCATTCCACAAGGGCAGCTCCAGAAAGGGCAGCCTCTACCCCAAACCCAAAGCCTGCTGGGTGTCCCCCATGACCAAGGTCCCTGCTGAGAGCCCCAGGCCCCTGCCAACCTTCCCGAGCAGCCCAGGCCTGGGCCACAAGCGCAGCCTGGCGGAAGAGGGCTCGGTCCACGGTGGCAAAAAACTGCGGGCAGTGTCTCCCTTTCTGAAGGAGGCGAATGCCCAGGAGTGTGGGACCAAGCCCGGGGGCCCTGACTTGGCCGTCTCCTGCCTGCTGGGCCCCGCCCTCCCGGAGGCCTACAGGGGTACCATGCTGCACTGTCCACTGAACCTCGCTGGCACCCTGGGCCCCTTAAAGGGCCAGGCCACCCTCCCCTTCAGCCCCCTGGTCATCCCTGCCTTCCCGGCCCACCTGCTGGCCGCCACAGCGCCCTCGCCCATGACCGCTGGCCTGATGCACCTCCCACCGGCATCCTTTGATGGTGCCCTGTGCCACAGACTCTGCCCGGCCTCGTCTCCGTGGCACGTGCCGCCTGCCACAGCCTACACAGCACCCCACTTCTCTTTCCACCTCAACACCAAGCTGTAGGTCTGGGCCTGCTGTGCTGTGCGCAGTCAGGGTCTGGCCTCAGCCTGGGGTGGGTGGGCACTGCCAGGGGCTCTGGCTCAGAGCCCCTCAGGAGAGCTCGCCTGTGCCTGACAGGGATGGGCCCCGGGCTGGGAAGCCTGGCCCAGAAGGCTCTGGGCAGACTGGGTTTCTCTGTCAAGATGGCAGCCTGAGCCCAGGGGCTGGGGCCCAGTGATGGCATGCCTCAGGAGAAGACATCGAGAGGCGGCCAGCTCCCAGCCCGGGCCCCAGAGCAGGGATCGGGGCGGGTGAAGGGCCACGGGGCTGTCCATGCTGCCTGTGGAAAATCCAATAAAACACCAGTGAATCCACGCAGCCCTGAGGTGTGTGTGGTGTGGACCTTTGCAGGAGCAGTGAGGCGGGGGTGTTCTCGTGGGCAGCGCCGCCCATAGGGTGATGGGGAGCCAAGGAGAGGGACCTGCCCAGCACCCACTCCTGCCTGGGACGCTGTCACTGGAATAAAGAGCAGGGCCAGGGCAAACCCAGCCTCCAGCTCATACTTCTGCACGCTATGCCCTTGGTCCTGTGCCTTCAGCCCACTGGGCTGGTTGAATCTGGGGACAGCCAGCTGTTCCCTTCCTCATGGTGCAGATCGGAGTCTGAGGCTCAGAGAGGCTGGGACTTGCCCCGTTCCCCCGTGGATACGTGGGGGAGCAGAGCTGTGCACTGGGCGTGATCCAGCACCCTGAGCTAAACCACGTGCGTGCCCTGCAGCTGTCGGCAGCGCTCCTGGGGCTGAGGGTGCAAGCAGGACGCTGGCGTCGCTTGCCCTGGTGCTGGATGCTGACTTGGGGGCTGCTGCCGAGTCTTCTTGGTGAGCCCTTCTAGCCTGCCACATGTGTGGGGTGGGAGAGCAGGTGGTTCCCACCGGGGGCACCTGGAGGGAAAAGGGGATGAAGGCGACCAGAATCTTCACCTGGGCATCCGCTTTTTTCCTAATGCGGTTGTTCCCAGGGCTCAGACCATGCAGCCTAACGCCCTCCTTCCTATGGGCTCTGCCTGTGGAACAGTGTGCTCTCTCACCTGTCGCTGTGGGAGGGGTGCCCCGTCAGAGGCATTGCTCCCCTCCCCTCAGGCTGCCTGTTCTTAGAACCTGGGCACAGCCGCCGGCCAAGCTCCATACAGGTTTCTGGAAAGGCAGTGCCACTACTGGCCCCTGGTCCGGACTTACGGTCTCAGATTATCAGCTGATGATGGGTGAACACGCAGGCTCTGAAGGGATTCCCCTGCTCCCTGCTGTGGGGAGACGCCAGCCCAAGTAGCCGCGTGATCTCCAGCCCTGAGCTCCTCACCCCTGCAGGCACCCACGTGCGCCCATCTCTGAGCCTGTGGGGTCTCCGTGGTTGACAAGGAGTCGGGAGAGGACTGAGAACTCCCACCACCCTCCCTGCAAGTGTCCTGGGTGCTGGGCTGCAGGTCTTTTAGAGTCAGATCCCCTGGATATGGGCATCTGCTGTGTGCGGGGCCCTGCCTGATGTGGGGCAGGGTCACTGGGGTCCCCTTCATTTGCAAAGCCACAGCGGCCTTTTCCCAGCAACAGAAGTGGGCCGTTGGCCTGGCAACAGGATTTGAGCTCGGGCTGCAGAGCTGCGACGCTGGCGCCCTCTGGAGGCTGCGCTGGGAACTACTCTGCACGGGCGTCTTCTGTCCTGAACTGGTCCCCGGGAGTCGCGCTATGGCTCTGCTCCGGAATCAGCAAACGCTGCAGGCGAATGTGGACTTACTTCCTGGAAGACTTCTGTGCCCTGCAGCTCTGGCATGCCACCTTTCTGTGGTTTTTCTCACGCCCCGAGATTCCGAGGGGTGGGACCATCCTGAACCAGCAGCTCTGAGAGATTCTGCAGCTAAGACGCCAGGCTGGGCTGCGCGGAGCGCCGGCTCGCTGGCAGGGCACCCTGCACGTTCCCTGGCGCTGCCACCCTAGGTGGACGGGTCACCCACGTCACTTTGCTTTTTATACTCTTTCCCTTGTGTTACCTGCCATGTCCGCTAACAGTCCCTGACTCTGCCTTGGGGACTTACAGGCCAGCATCTGCCTTTGAGGCATAAACTGTTTCAGGGTCATTTTTAGGAACCCCTCCAAATCATCTGTGGCATTTGCACGGTTTTGGTGGTGAGTGGAGGCAACTCTGGCAGGCCTGTCCCTACAGTCCTGGCCCTTTTCCTGGTGACAGTCTTTAAGTACAGGCCATTTGACAAATACTGAATGTCTATTTCCAGTGGGTGCCAGACACTGTTCTGGGTGTTGGATAGACACGTCAGTGGGCAAAACTTTCAAGTTTCTACCCTCGTGGAGCTGACATCTAACCATCTCATCCTCTGCCGCCCCTTTATCCTTTTGCCTTCAATCTTTCCCAGCATCAGGGTCTTTTCCAGTGAGTCGGCTCTTCCCATCAGGTGGCCAAAGTATTGGAGCTGCAGCTTTAGCATCAGTCCTTCCAGTGCATATTCAGGGTTGATTTCCTTTAGGATTGACTGGTTGGATCTCCTTGCAGTCTAAAGGACTCTCAAGAGTCTTTCTTCAGCACCACAATTTGAAAGCATCGATTCTTCGGCGCTCAGTCTTCTTCATGGTCCAACTCTCACATCTATACATGACTACTGGAAAAACCATAACTATATGGACCTTTGTTGGCAAAGTGATGTCTACTTTTAAAAACGCTGTCTAGGTTTGTCATAGCTTTTCTTCCAAGGAACAAGTATCTTTTACTTGGATGTCTGCAGTCACTGTCCACAGTGATTCTGGAGCCCTAGAAAATAAAGTCTGTCACTGTTTCCACTTTTCCTCCTTCTATTTGCCATGAAGTGATGGGATCGGGTGCCATGGTCTTAGTTTTTTGAATGATGAGTTTTGAAGCCAGCTTTTTCAGGTTCCTCTTCCGTTCACCCTCATCAAGAAACTCTTTAGCTCCTCTTCACTTTCTGTCGTTAGAGAGGTATCAGCCACATAGACCTGGTTGTTGATATTTCTCCTGGCAATCTTGTGGCTGCCCTGAAATCAGCGCAGATAGGATAGCAGCGGTTTGGGGCGAGGACTGTTGTCTGCAAGGACTGGGAGGAGGACTCGAGGGTCTGTGGGTGACTGCAGCAAGGACACGGTGGAGAGGGGATGTCTGTTTTCCTGGTGTGACCTTCAAAAGGGGAAGCCACAGGGTCTGGAAGCAGGGAGGTCTCTCAGTCCACTGTGGGTAGAGTAGGAGGGGGCCACAGGGGAGCGGGCTCTGGGTGGGCACAGATGCAGGCTGGCAGTTGCCAGGAAGGAGGTATTAGAAGGGGAGGCTGGGAAGACCCCACAGGTAAGGGAGTGATTTCCACGTAGGCTCAAAACTAGACGCTGCAGACGATGGCCTGAAGATGTGTTTCATTTGACTGATCCACGTGACTTTTTCCTAAATGTTTCTGTAACTAGTTGCTAGCATTTAAAAATCAAGAAATTTTATATAAAAATGTGGGTACTGGGCTGCTCTTTAAAAATCAGGATTTCTGGACACATGGGGGCCACTGCTTGGCACTCAGTGGCGGCGGCTGCACCTCGGGCAGGATGTACCCGCCTATCCACTACAGCCCCTCATCCCCGGCCCTAGGGGCTTGGCCTGTCCGGCCTCCAGGTCTCCCAGGCGGTTCAACGCTCAGCCCTTCAGCAGATCAGACACTAGGCGGCGCTTTTCGTCCTGCTGTCATCAGACCAGCCAGGCCAGCTTCCTAAGCAAGTGACTCCAGGAATGTCCTGCTGGGAAACAAGGTCTCCAGACAGGCAAGCAGGGCAGAAGTGGGTCATGGCAGTCGCCTGTGCAGTGTCCCTGGCCACAGGGACGGGGGTGGGCTCCCCCACCCAACTCCTCAGGCATCAGAAGCCTTTGCCCCGTCCTGGGCTTCGTCTGCACATCTAGGAAATGAGTGCGGTCCCTTCCAGGTTCTGCGCTGTGGTCCAGTGTGAGGCCCAGACAGACAGGTCTAGTGCCTGGAGAAGGGCAGTTCCCTTCCTCCCTGCCCACTGAACATACCCTGGTCCCGAGAGGACCGCGCCGGCTCCTCTGGGCCCCTGGCCCTTCCTGGAGAACCAATACCACCTGCGACCAGCAAGTGGAGTCCCTGCCCAGCCCTGTCTATGAGGCCGCCTGGGCAGCAAGGGGCCACTGGGGAAGAACAGGGACGGGCACCTCCCTACCTCCACCTGACTGTGAGGGCGCCGCCTTGGCTTGATTCCTACCACTTGCCTGGTCTGGTCACCTCTCTCTTGAGGGAGCAGGGGACAGGGAGGGAAGATCCCCAGCCCTAAGACCGACTCCTCCATGGGTTCAGGGAGGAGTCTCAAGCCCTTTACTTGCCAACAACAGAAGCGAATCCCCACTCAGGCAGGAAAGAGCCTGCGCGGCTCAGGGGACTGCAGGGAGAGCTCACCAACCAGGGTGTGGGCCCTGCCATGGGGGAGCTGCAGCTGGCTGCCCCTGGCTCCGCTTTCCCAACCCTGCATGCAGTATTACACTGGCAGCCGGAACGAGGCCAAAGCGAGAGGACTGCGCCCTCCGGGAGCTGGTACTCCGGCAATCGTCAGCATGCTGCTGCCCTCTGGCTCAGCTCTGCTGCCCTCCCTCCTGGGGGTCTCAGTGCAAGGACAGACTTTTCAGGAAAAAGCCTGGTCTGAAAAAGCGTGGGCCTGTCACCTCACAGGAAGTGCTGTCAGGCAGACCAAAGCCGTAGCTGCCACACTGGCGGCGCCGGGAACAGGCTCCCCTGGGCCTCCACTGCCTCTTCTCTAACACGGAAGCAATTTCCACCTTGAGAGTCATGGGCGTTTGGTGAAAGTGCTTCGTAGCCTGAGGTTCTGGGTGAAGGGGAATCATCAGCTCCTTCCCTGAATTTCTGTTTGGCCAGCCCGACCATGCCCTGCCCTGCCTTTACCGCAGGGCTTTTGAAATCCCTGGCATACTGACCACTGCCCTCCGCCGTGGCTTCTGACTCAGAGTCAAGTCACCCTGACCTTTGCATCCTGTCTGGTCTGGGACAAGGATGGCAGATCGGCAGGTACCAGCTCTGATTGATGGTTTGTCTGCAGCTGACTCAGTGTGAAGGTGACGTAATGGATTCGTAATGTCTGCCAAGGGCCCGGGAAGGCTTACCTGCCACAAAGCTGCTGTGTGTACACATGAGGACTAGCTGGTGACCACCTGGTGAGGACTGCCTCACTTAAACGCAGGTCCCTGAGCTCACTGCCGCGTCTCAGCCGCAGGTCCTGTGCGGAGCTGTCTGCTTCCCCTCCCACATGAGCAAGGGTTGTGGGGGAGCAGGGTTTGGGCCAGGGAGCCAAACCCTAGGAACCAGGGCTGGACATCACTTGCCGATGGGCTACTGAGTTCAACGCCTGGGTAGTAGTCAGCAGGTAGCTTCTGGGGAGAAATCCAGGCAGGCTGCCTTCCACTCTGGGGAATAAAAAGGCCTACAAGGGCTGCGTGCAGAAGGGTTAGCTATAGTCAGCATCAAGAGTAGGGGGCGTCCCCAGTGGCTCAGTGGCAAAGACTCTGCCTGCCAGTGCAGGAGACCGGGATTCGATCCCTGATTAGGGAAGATCCCACCAGCTGCAGAGCAACTAAGCCCACGTGCCACAACTGCCAAGCCTGTGCCCTAGAGCCCGGGAACCGCAACTACGGAAGCCCGAGCACCCGAGAGCACTGCTCTGCAGCAAGGGAAGCCACCGCAATCAGAAGCCGGTGTGCTGCAATAGAGAAGCCCAGATGCAGCAGTGAAGACCCAGCACAGCCAGAGATGAAAGCCAGAACGAAAGCACCAAGGCTGGAGTGGAGGGGCTGTAGCGCCTCTTGTAGAGTAGCTGCAACGCGTTTGAGATGGCCTTGTGTATTGAGGAAGTCAGACGGCAAATTAGAAGACTCATTCCCATTCCAGCTCTGCATAAACCTGGCCAATACCCCCCACTGCCCTCAAGTTAAACCTCAAACATCTTAGTGTGAAAGGCTCCTTACTGGCCCTGCTTCCTCCGTTTCCTGACTCCACACCCTCATGGCATCCCCCTCCCCACCCTCACAGCCTGTCTGGGCTGAGTCCTGAGGCCCCACTTCAGTTCCCCAGCTGCCTGGCCCTTCCTCGGCCCGGGAAGCACAGAAAACACTGGCCTGGAAAGCAATCCCTCCACGGCTCTGGCTCTTCCTTCCAGCCCCTCTCAGAAGAATCTGGGGAAGCCTGACTGGCTCGGGCACCCCTCCCACGTGCCTTCAGGCACCCAGTGCCTCGCCCATCCTGCCACTGCCAGACCCATTCTCTATCTGTGCCCCAGAATGTAGGCTCCCTCAGGGCAGTCAGCGTTTCCTGCTCACCACCAATCCCCAATTCTACCTGTCTCCATAGACAGTGGGCTTCCCTGCTGGCTCAGACGGTAAACAATCTGCCTGCAATGCTGGAGACCCAGGTTCAACCCCTAGGTCAGGAAGAGCCCCTGGAGAAGGGAATGGCAAACTACTCCAGTATTCTTGCCCAGAGAAACCCATGGGCAGAGAAGCCTGGCGGGCTACAGCCCATGGGGTCTCAAAGAGTTGGGCATGACTGAGAGACTATAGGCAGGCCATAGGACAGGTGTCCGGGACCCACCCAAATTCTTTTCCACCTCAATTATTACGGTATTTGTACATATTAGTCAGCATCAGAACCCCCCTCCTGCCGGGGTCCAGCCCCCACAGGATCCAGGGGAACCCTCAAGAGAAACGGCATTGGTGAATGAATGAATGAATGAATGAATGAGAGAGGAAAGAATAGAAGCTGATGTTCCTTGGTTTACACAGAAAGCTAATGAAGCCCCAAGACAAGGGACTTGCTCTGTTTACGGAGGCCACAGGCGCCCTCCCGGTCTCCCGGGGGAGTGAAGACGCAGAGCGTCTTCCTGTTCAGGTCTTAGAAGCCCAGGCAGATAAGTGAACGGAGAGAGCCTCTATGCTCCAAGGGATCAGCCTGAAAAAGAGAGTAAGAGAGAGAAAAAACGAAAGAAAGACACGGGGTGACCAAGCTTCTTCGGTGAGCGAGGCCCGTAACTTTATTTTCAAAAGGGACTTTTATACCTTGACTTGTACATAGAGGGAAATGAAAGATGCAAGGTCATGCAGAGTCAGCCCAAACACTCCAGCAGTTTTGCCCTTATCGAAGCCAGGATTTGTTCTGCAAACCTGTCCCATAAACAATGTTGTGTACATTGTCTTCTGGCCTTGGAGGCCTGTGAACATTTTATGACCCTCTTTTGATAAAGGCTGCTCAACCAGAAAACTTATTTTCCCTTGAAGTGTTTTTTCTTTATATTTCTAATCTATGTCAGCCTCAGAAAGTATTAAACAGGGTTACATTTCTCACGGAGCAAAGGTGCAGTGAGTTACAAGAAAGAACCGATTAGCTCAAAGGTCTGATGTGGTTAATTTCAAGGCTACACTTGTTTTTCTTCCATTCCAACTATGTTAACTAATGCACTCCCAGGTGCACAGTGGATAAGAGATATGGGAACTTGGCAGCAAGCATTGGCTCAACAGTGAAATCCTACACCAGCACTACTCTAATAGTTTTTAACTCTTTGAAAGGCTCTATGTTTTAGGCTTCCCGTGCCTCTCACAGTTGGGAGGCTGTGAACAATCACATGCGTAGCTGCAAGAGTCTGGATAAACCTGCCAAGCAAGCTAGAATGCTAACAGAGGGGGTTTGATTTGAAATACTCCTCTCATGTCCAGGAGACTTATTAGCTAGAGCCCCATTGGCAGCCCACTCCAGTACTCTTGCCTGGAAAATCCCATGGACAGAAAAGCCTGGTAGGCTGCAGTCCATGGGGTCGCTGAGGGTCGGACACAACTGAGCGACTTCACTTTCACTTTTCACTTTCATGCATTGGAGAAGGAAATGGCAACCCACTCCAGTGTTCTTGCCTGGAGAATCCCAGGGACGGGGGAGCCTGGTGGGCTGCCGTCTATGGGGTCGCACAGAGTTGGACACGACTGAAGTGACTTAGCAGCAGCAGTAATGTTGATATTCTCCAGAGAAAGGTGGTCGGGGACAGCCCCCTGTTAATGTCAGGAGAGTTGGTGAAAGGCGCAAAATAGTAAGACAGACAGATTCTGGTTTTGGGGTAGATGCTCGAGCTGATCCAGGGAGTCCCTCGAATTCTGATCCGCCTTTGCCCGTCAGATCTTCTCCGCATGACCTTTGTCATGGGTGGGATCTCCCGTGGTGGCTCCCGGCACCCTCCCCCTCAGAATTCCCCACCTGCCTCTGAGTGGCTCCCAGAGGGCTCTGACCCACACAGGAGCCATGCCCAGGTTCATTCTGGAGAAGTGGTTATCCCATCAGCCCCAGACACTGGTGGGCCTGCAGAAGAGCAGCTCTTCCCGCCAGTGACCTGGGCCAATTTCCCACCCCGCTTTGGAGAAGGGATAGAATCCACTCTTGACTACCAGGGCAGAGATATGGGCCAAGCCCATCCGCTTCCCCCTACACACACACACACACACACACACACACACACACATACACACACACTCTTGAGACTAAGCAAGGAGAGATACAAAACTCTGTTAAAATGTTAGGAAAAACAAAAGGGAGACACCACAGACACAAATCATAACTGCCTCTCGAAGCTGCTACTCAACCCCACCCATGTGGCAGGTGTCAGCCCTGGTTCCTGACACGGGTCTGTCAGAATCCAGACCTCTGTCACCATCCAGAGCTCTACCCAGGGGTTTAGCCAAACTCACTCACCATCTCAGAGAGGAGAGGAAGCTCTGGTTTCACCTTCTTCGGAGGCTTATCTCTACAAACCCTCATTTCCCGTCCCAGAGTCAACCTCCGCTCCCAGATCAGTGGTTAAGACTTTTGCAACTGGTAGTGGCGGGGACTTTGGGCAAGGATAAGGGAATAAAAGCCAGAGACAGACTCCAAGGATGCCCTGGCCATGCTGAGCCCCCCGCCCAGCCAAGGGCTCCGTGAGGGGTCTGCCGTGGTCTCACGTCATGGCCTCCCAGCCCAATCCCAGTGTGACGGTGCAACGGGGGCAGGGCCTCCAGGAGGCGATCAGGCCATGAGGGAGAGCCCGTGTGGATGGGGTCAGCGCCCTGATAAAGGAGACCGAGAAAGCTCCCCTTCTGCCAAGGGAGGTTACAGCTAAGGGACAACCTAGGAAGGGGGCCTCACCAGACACTGAATTTGTAGGCATCTTGGTCTTAGAACTGCCAACCTCCAGAACTGTGAGAAATAAATTTCTCACAAGCCTCCAAATTTGTGGCATTTTATTATAGCAGGCCAAACAGAATAAGACAAAACCTAGGAGTAAACTGGTGCGGGCACAAACGCTATTACTTGTGTGTGATGTGCTTGCGAGGGTGTGAGGCACGGACGCCTGTACACACATGTAATGTTCATGTGTGTGAGTCGAGTGCGGGTGTGTGTTCATGTATGTAAGCAGCTATGACATCAAATAAAAGATTACCCATTTCTCCATCTCCACATTCCCGTATGTCCCAAATTAGAACTTGGGATATGTGGTTCCTTCGACAGGAAATTTCTAATTTCAGAACTGAGCTGCAGAAAGAAAAAGGAAACATTTCCCACTGTTCCATTGTTCTAAATTAAACATAAAAAGTGAGGTTAAGTTAAAAACCAACAAGCAGCATTATGCATTGCTGGTGAGGGCGTAATTTATCACAAGCTGCTTAGACAACAGTAAGTCACAAAAATTACTCACACCATTTGACTGTCTTATTTCTGGGAATTTATTGTAGAAAATAACTGGAGATGTTTAGCAATAGAAGAAAGGGTACAAAAAAGATAATCATGAGACTTCCCTGCTGGTCCAGGGATTAAGAATCTGCCTGTCAACACAGAAGACATGGATTCGACCCCTGGTCTAGAAGATCCCACATTCCACGGGGCAAATAAGCCCATGAGCCACAGCTGCTGAAGTGCACACGCCCTAGAGCCGGCGCTCCACAGCGAGAGAAGCCACCGCAGTGAGAAGCCGTGCACTGCAGCGCAGCCTCCCGAGCGCGCCACGACTACAGAAGGCCCACGAGCAGCGTCGGCGGCCCAGAGCAGCCGAAAATAATGAAAGACAATTCTTAAAGCATAAAAAAATACCAAAACCAGAAACGGAATCAGATGTGACATGTGAATGTCTGTCAGATAAAAGTAAACTTCAGGGCAAAGAAAATAACCAGGTACAGAGAGACATTCAGTTCAGTTCAGTCGCTCAGTCTTGTCTGCCTCTTTGCAACCCCATGGACCGTGGCACGCCAGGCCTCCCTGTCCATCACCAACTCCTGGAATTTGCTAACTCGTGTCCATTGAGTCGGTGATGCCATCCAACCATCTTATCCTGTCGTCCCCTTCTCCTGCCTTCAGTCTTTCCCGGCATCAGGGTCTTTCCAAATGAGTCAGTTCTTCACATCAGGTGGCCAAAGTATTGAGTTTCAGCTTCAGCATGAATCCTTTTGATGAATATTCAGGACTGATTTCCTTCAGGATGGACTGGCTGGATCTCCTTGCAGTCCGAGGGACATTACATAATGATAAAAAGGTCAATCCACCAAAAAGACACAGAAATCCTAAGTGGTACGCGCCAGATAACAGAACTGCAAAATATTTGAAGCAAAAACTTAAAGGAGACAGAGACAATTCCACAATTATTGTTGGAAATTTCAACAGCACTCTCTCAACCAACAGAACATGACGAAAATCAGCAAGGGTATAAGCTATAAGAACTCAATACCATCAAGCAACAGAATTTTATCACCATTTACCCTCCACCCAACAGTATAATCTTTCAAGCACCTACAGAAAATATACCAAGAGGACAGAACCACCAGATCCTAAACCATATAAACCTCAACAAATTTTAAACAACATGAAATATCACCATATACCTAGAATGGCTCAAACAAAAAACAGAGACAGTATAAGGATGCAGGGAAAATGGATCTCTTCTACATTACTGTCCTGGGTGTTCACTGGAGCGACTGACGTTGAAGCTGAAACTCCAATACTCTGGGCACCTGATGTGGAGAGCTGACTCGTTTGAAAAGACCCTGATGCTGGGAAAGATTGAGGGCAGGAGAAGAAGGGGACAACAGAGGATGAGATGGTTGGATGGCATCACTGACACAATGGACTTGGGTTTGGGTGGACTCCGGGAGTTGGTGATGGACAGGGAGGCCTGGCGTGCTGCGGTTCATGGGGTTGCAAAGAGTCGGACACGACTGAGCGACTGACTACATTACTGGTGGGACCATAAAATGGAAGAGCTACTTAGGAAAATGTTTGACAGTTTCTTCAAAAGGTAAAAATTTGCCATATGACCTGATAATCGCACTGCTGGGCATTTATGCCAGAGACATGAAAACGGAAGTTTATACAAACACCCCCTTGGAAATGCTCACAGCAGCCCTAACTGGAAACAGTCAAGATGCCACTCAACAAGGGAGCAGTCAACAAAAACTACGGTGCATTCAGCCCACGCAACATTCACTTCTGCTGCTGTGGTATAGCCGCTCAGTCATGTCTGATTCTTTGCGACCTCACGGACTGTAGCCCGCCAGGCTTCTGTGTCCATGGGATTTCCCAGGCAAGAATACTGGAGTGGGTTGCCATTTCCTACTCCAGGGGATCTTCCTGACCCACGGATAGAACCTACATCTCCTGCATTGGCAGGCGGGTTCTTTATTACTGAGCCACCTGGATATTAAAAGTAATATGTAGTCATAGCAAAAACTTGGAGCAACCCATTTGATGCTCCCACCAGTGATGTAGAAGAGATACATTTTCCCTGCATCCTCATTCTGTTTTTTGTTTTAGCCTTTCTCCTAGGTGTATTGTGATGCTTCATTATGTTGTTTAACATTTGTTGGGGTTTGTATATAGATCTCTCTTTCCCTAATCCTTTTATCCTCTGCAGGATATCTGCCAACAGGTAGATATGTATATTTCCATTCTTTTCTGTTTTCTTTCACACACACATACACAATTTATTTCACACTTTTAAAAAAGGTGGTTTTTTTTAAACCGCAGCTTTAAATTTCTATGTAGTCAAATGTGTCAATCTTTACTTAGACTGAACTATTAGTTATGGGAACTTTAACTGGATGAAATGAACATGGGATGTCCCTATGCTCTCAATGTAAGTTAAACACACACACACACACACACACACACACACACACCGAAATAGCTCAGGTAGTTTTGAACATGGGATGTCCCTATGCTCTCAATGTAAGTTACACACACACACACACACACACACACACACACACACACACACACACCGAAATAGCTCAGGTAGTTTTGAACATGGGATGTCCCTATGCTCTCAATGTAAGTTACACACACACACACACACACACACACACACACCGAAATAGCTCAGGTAGTTTTGAACATGGGATGTCCCTATGCTCTCAATGTAAGTTACACACACACACACACACACACACACACACCCCGAAATAGCTCAGGTAGTTTTGAACATGGGATGTCCCTATGCTCTCAATGTAAGTTACACACACACCCACACACACCCACACACACACACCCACACACACACACACCCCCCGAAATAGCTCAGGTAGTTTTGAACATGGGATGTCCCTATGCTCTCAATGTAAGTTACACACACACACACACCGAAATAGCTCAGGTAGTTTTGAACATGGGATGTCCCTATGCTCTCAATGTAAGTTACACACACACACACACACACACACACCGAAATAGCTCAGGTAGTTTTGAACATGGGATGTCCCTATGCTCTCAATGTAAGTTACACACACACACACACACACACACACACACACACACACCCCGAAATAGCTCAGGTAGTTTTGAACATGGGATGTCCCTATGCTCTCAATGTAAGTTACACACACACACACACACACACACACACACACACACACACACCCCGAAATAGCTCAGGTAGTTTTGAACATGGGATGTCCCTATGCTCTCAATGTAAGTTACACACACACACACACACACACACACACACACACACACCGAAATAGCTCAGGTAGTTTTGAACATGGGATGTCCCTATGCTCTCAATGTAAGTTAAACACACACACACACACACACACACACCCCGAAATAGCTCAGGTAGTTTTGTTTTTTAATCCCTTAGAAAGGCAAAAACATGGGCCATATGACTTCATCCTCCGGATGTTACCAAACTGGGGTGAGAAAGGATATGAGAAGAAGCAACCTGCACGTGGGATTGAGCCAACCAGACTCACTGTGCTCAGAATGTGGATGAAAGACAGACTGGCCACTCACAAAGGGATGGAAAACCCGGTGACGAGAGTCAAAACTGGCCCCTGGCCATGCCAGCTCAGTGGGCATCCTCAGGAGAGCAGCGGAGACTGGCAGGCTGCCCGTCAGTGAAGGCACCTTGTGAGAGTATCGCCTTTTAGAACTAATTTGGGTAGTGAAGAGTTTCCTGCTTCTTGCAGCCATCAACCCTAACTAAAACATAGGCTTTGGAAAGGGAGATGAAAAGGCAACAGAATTTCTTCTGCACCCTAATCTGCTATGGCCCTGTCCTTATTCTGCTCAAGTTTAAGACAGCTATCATTTAAACAACCTAATCTTCACCTCCCCTTCATCTGACACACCCAAGTTGGTGAGACTGGGGTTGAAGTGAGATGAGGTCTCTAGTAAGGAAGGGAATGAGAAGAGCTCGCATGTGAAGGCCTTTTCAGCGGTATACCAGAACCACAGTTTCCACCACGGGGGCTCCAAGGTTGAAGGCAGGCACCTGGGATTTAAGGGATTGCCTGGTGGCTCAGACAGTAAAGCATCTGCCTGCAGTGCAGGTGACCCAGGTGGGATCCCTGGGGTGGGAAGATCCCCCGGAGGAGGAAATGGCAACCCACTCCAGTATTCTTACCTGGAGAGTCCCATGGACAGAGAAGTTGCAAAGTCCATGGGGTTGCAAAGAACTGGACACGATCGAGCAACTAACACTTTCACTTTACTTTCAGGAAGGCCTTCTTAGATACAAGGTCACAGATAACGCGGAGGTTGGAATTCTTTCATTCATCACTAAGTCGTTAATTACTGGAGGGCAGCAGAGGGACAGGATATGAGAAGAGGTTTCCATCTCTCAGGATCAAGGGTGAGGGACCCCACCTACTGACTCAGGCCCAGCCAAGAGCCCACCAGGGCAGCAGCAGTCACTCTAGGCCTGGTGGGCCTAGGGTCTAAACTGAAAGGAGTCACATGAAGGCCAAGCCACCATCCCCTCACCTCCTGCGCTTATTTCTACTTGTGGTCTCCCACTGCAGAATCCCAGCACAGAGCCGAGAAGAACAGATACTGGTAGCAGACGGTCCGGTTCAGTCCTGCTGCGTGGCTTCTCTGTGCCTCAGTCTCCTCATCTGTAAAAGGGGAGTTACAGCACCCACCTCGTGGGTATTGCGGGCATCAGGAGGATGGGCAGCGGAATTACCATAATATTGTAGCTTTTGTTTTCTGTGCCATTCCACTGGGTGGTTACCAGAATAAAAGGAAGAAGTTAACTGAAGACATGTTGAAGCAATCCAAAATCTGTTTTTATTTTTAATTGTTTTGCCTAATGGAAAAACAGAACTGTCACAGCAGCTCAGCTCGATACCCCATCCAGCCCAGGACTGTCCCAGCGCTGGAGCTGAGGACAGGTCTTCCTCCATCAGCGACCTCATCTTCAAGACTGTTTTCACAGAGCATCAACATGTACCTGTCACCCAAGAACTCAGCTAAAGCCCTCTGGATCCTTCTACACTTTTGGCCAGTAGTGTCACCTTCCGAGGTCAGGGACTCTAGGTCTGTTACGTGATTGGCAGAGGAAAGCTCCTTCTCCACTTCGAGAAATGTGGCTAGAGAAGTATGGAATTGGGGAGCATGATTCTAGGGACTTCAACTACTTCCCCCTTTAGCCCGTCCCTCCACAGTGCAGCAGAACCAAGGTTCTGACTATTCCCCTTCTCCAGCTTTGGCATCCTTCCCGGTGTATAAGCCAAGCCTCAGGAAATCATTCGTGGGAAGCTTACTAGGACTGAGACAAACGCGGGATGTTTTTTCAGCTTCTCCTTTGGCCCCAGCCCACGGGGGGTCAGCATCTTTCAGAGCAGCCCCCCAGTGCTGACTATCATGTACGCCTAAGTTGTGAATGGGTTGTTCAGGAACCTGCGCTGAGTGACTGCTAAAAGCTTCACACAGGCCTCACAGCCTCACTGTCCTCGGCTCCTCGTGGTATGTTACGGTCTTACCTGTAAAGCCACCACACCCCTGACCCCAGATGTCTTCACATTTCATATCTTCCTCCAACTTACCGAATGCTGCCTGAATTTTAGAAGGCAGTTACCTGCCCACTAATGCAAGGATGCAGGCTAATTCTGTGTGAATCACTTCGGAGACAAGCTCGGCAGGAGGTCGGGGAGGGTACAGTGTATAACCTGCCCACTCCACGCCTGGGGTGTGCACTGCCCCGGGCCCTGCCTGGAACCCCAGTCTGCCTTGTCTGAGACTCCTCTATACCACAGGCTCCCTCCCAGCTGCCACTCAGACTGGACTGAGGCTCCTGGACTGAACATAGGTGGCTTGCTTTGGATACGCACTGCCCCCAGGTCAGGACCCTCACCACAGGTCCAGCCATGGTATGCTGTGGGTCCTCCCTGCCTACTGATAACGGAAGAGTCATACGTGGGATGCCTTACACCTGGGTTGGAAACTTTCTAGAGTACAACAGGGAAAGAAGCCTGCTCTGGAGGATAGATTCTAAACCAAATCTAAAAATACTTTTGCACACAAGTGTCATGCGGAGGTAAGGAAGGGCTCAGGGCTCCATCCTCAGTAATCACTTCTCCAGGGACCTCCACCTCCAGGACTCAGGTTGGTACTGAGCACCCTGCACAGGAGAGTCAATGCCGATCATCCTCCCACTTCTGAGCAAGACGAGAATCACACACAGAGCTGAAACGGAAACACCGAGGCACGGCATCTGTTGTCCTGCTGTCCGAGTTTCACGGGACGAACGGCCAAGATGTTCACTTAGCGGCTGTCCCTGCTCCACCACTGAGCACAGAAATTTCAGGGGCTGGGGCTTCTTTCCTCTGGCCTGGCAAATTCTCATCTCCGGTCGCATCCACAGTTCCTTAGGTGCCAGATGCAAAGCCTCAAGCCCACAACGTCTTCATCACTGACGGGCCCTCCAGGCCACTCTGTCTGCTGTCCCCTTCGTCCTCTTCAGCCTTTCGGAATACAAGAACTGCCCAAACACGATGGAAAAAAGAAAAGCTGGCTCTCTCCTCCCAGCAGCTGCTGTCCCCAGGTCTGGAAGCGGCCAAAGGGACTCAGAGAAGACAGTCGGCTCTCTGCGCCCTCTCATGGGTTGGGGGTGGTGTCCCCAGGCCTCCGCAGGCACCAGGTACCCAGTGGGACTCCCACGGTGAGTGCCGCCTGGAAATGACGGACAGAGCAAGCCCACGACTTGGACAATGACGGACAGAGCAAGCCCCCTGGCACTGAGCTGCCAGCTGGGGGCCGGGATGATCCTTGCCCTCAGCACAGGGATCTTGACCTCAATTCCTACAGCCCCAGACCACAGAGATGCCTCCTCCTAACTTGGCGCGGGGAGGCACAGACTTCCAAGAGGTGCTCCTTTATCACGATGCAATAATCAGTCTGACACCACTTCCTGGGTCAAGTGACAGCTACTGACGGGGAAGCAGTGCCTCAGATCCGTGCCCAGCCATGTCTGCTGAGGACCTGGAGATTCTGGGCATCAGATCTGTAGCGACTGGGGTACAGGGTCCCGTTGCTGGTGCTGTATCACCTTGCCTCATGATTACACAAGACCTGGAGGCCCAGCCCTGAAGACAGCTGACAGAGAGGCAAGAATGACTGTGTTAAAGAGGTCTTTGGACAAATGGACAGCTCAGCAGGACCACACCGCCGCCCAGGCCTCACCGTGCAGCAGCCGTCACCAGCCTGGCAAAGGAAGACGTGGCACAGTGTCCTCAGGGGGCTGGAGGCAGGCGCTGTGGCGGGAGAGGCAGTGAACAAGGTCAACAGCTTGCCAGGTTAGCACAACCGACCCTCTTCCTAAGCCAGTTACCCCGCCCTGAGAACTTATTCACAGCAATAATGCTCGGTAGGGCAAGGCAGAGGTACGAGAACGGGTGTTCCGGCAGCCACAGACTCTGCAGCCAGAGAGCCGCCGCCACCACTTCTCAGGGCCGTGGCCTCCGCGCTCTGGGTCCCCTTTCCCTCCTCTGTGAGCCAGACACCAGGGCACCCGCTCCCCAGGGCTGCTGCGAGGCTACACACGCCGACCTGCACAAAGCGCCTGTGTGTCAACCATAACCACTGGCTCCTATCGTTATGTAAAAAAAAGGGAAAGAATGCAGGAGAAAGGAAACGGGTGACTTGTTAAGGGTGACAGAGTTGAAGATAAGTTTTCCATGACTGCTCTGGCAGTATCATTGCTCTAGGTCATGTTCATTTTTTAAATGCTGTGGAGGATGCCGTGAATTGTTGAGCCCTGCAGCTTGGGAAGAAAGAAGTAGAGGGAGCTGGCCTTTTTCCACAAAGGTTCTCCCTATTTCTCTAGTTCCGCCTATGGAAAACTCCTAAGAGGTCTCTGAGGATGCGGTAAAGGCGGGGACGGGGGGCGGGGAGGATACAGGTGAGGAGGAATGAAGGTCTGACAATCAAAACCTGAAAGGTTCCGTGGCCCACGCGCTGGCCCGGCCCCAGGGTGGGCTGGAATGCACACAGATGAGCTCTGTCCAGACCAGGAATGCTGGGAGCAATGACCCCGCTGGGCGGACAGTTGGAGGCTGCCTGCCAGCCTGACGAGGGCACTGTGATCACAGTCAAGGAGTCCATTCCCAGGACCCTGACGCAGGGCACCACACTGTCTCCCCTTTCTCCTGCAGCTTTGCAGCTGTAGGGCCGCATAATGGCCCAGTTTCATAAGGAAACACACAGTCAGTGTTCATCTCCACCGGGAACAGCAGAGATGAGTAAGGGCGCAGACCTTAGAGAAGTCTATCCGTGTTCACAAGCTTTTCTTTTTTAAATTCGTTCTCTCCATAAATATTGTAGTCTATAACCTCCAAATTTAAAAAAGATTATTTTTCAAACTTAAAACTATTATCACACCTTAAAAAAGATCAGCAATTTCTTAATAAACAATAATCCAGTCAGTGTTCAAATAAGCATCAGAAATGGGTGGCTGTTTCTCAGCTTTTAGAAATCCACCTTCCCAGAGCCAGAAGAGCTTTCTGAGACAGCCCCCACTAAGCCCACCACCACAACAGTCACTGACTTCTGCCAACCTCCTTGCTAGACCAGATGAGAAAATGCAGAGAGGCCAGGCAATCTGCCCAGGGTCACACAGCTAACTGAAGACAGCAGGCCTGAGCTTTCCCTGAGGTCATTCTGTCTGGCAGTCTCAACACTGAAATAACTGTTAAACACTTTTGAATCAGCAAGCCTTAACCGAGAAACACCTCCTTTGTCTAAAAGAAAACAATCACCACTAGAACCCTCCTAGTAATTGACACACCCATTTTACTCAGCTAAAAAGTTAGCTTTCAAGTAAATACCATCAAGTAGAAGTCCTTCAATTTAGCCATGGAAAAGGATTCTCGCTGACCTCTGCTCTCTTCTCAACTCTAACTGGATCCCCCCACCTGTCCCCAGCCAGAGCAAGCTGGAGAGGACCATCTAAGAGAAAAGGAACATAACTGGTGAGGATCTGTCTCCTAGCTGG
Organism: Capricornis sumatraensis; assembly: GCF_032405125.1. Taxonomy (NCBI): domain Eukaryota; kingdom Metazoa; phylum Chordata; class Mammalia; order Artiodactyla; family Bovidae; genus Capricornis; species Capricornis sumatraensis. Next base: position 103,644,703 of record NC_091069.1, on the reverse strand, counting down.
ACATCAACGTGTCATCAACAAAGGTTAAGACTGCCTGAAAACAGGCCTAAATGGCCCACAGGTCATCTCCATCCAACCATCAACAACTGGTAATTTTTGTGCTATATAAATGTTTTAGAATATGAGAAAGAAAATGTTTCCCATATTCTAAAACTGGACAAGCAAAGGACATACATCAAAAAGCAAAGCAGAGAGGAAGAAAACCGTAGGCCAATCTTACTACTAGATGTAGACGTCAAAACCCTGAGGAAAGCAAAAGTAAATCAAGGCTAGACTTGCGTTACCTCTGAAGTTCTTGTTTCTTATACGCATACAACAAAATTCAGGAACGTGTAAAAAATAAAAACAGAACAGGACATGCTGAACAAATACCGAATCTGGAATTCAGACAGTTTGATATTAGGAAATGTTTGAAAGTAATTAATCATTTTAACTGACTTAAAAGAAATAGTTGTGCTCATTCAGTTCATTTGATTCCAAAATGGCAATGAACAAATCTTAAAACTCATTATTCATAAAAAGAAAAGAATAAAGATGATCTTAGGGAACTAGAAACATAATTGATACTTAAGAACATGCATTATCAAACAATAATCCAGTAGTACAGAACTAGGTCAAGGGTACTAACAGGTCCCGTGTGTACAGGAAGTAATCTAGAATGTGAGAGCAGCTCCCTTCAAATGAATGGAAGATGAATGGACTCAGTAAGTCAGATCCTTACCTCACTCAGAGTGAAAAATAAATTCCAAATGGACTGAAGGTAAGCAAATGAACACAAGCAATGTAAGAGAACACAAACAGAGTCGCAGCAAGGGATGATGGGCAAGTTCTGGAGGCGCACGGTGGTGACGGCTGTACAGCAACATGGATATGGCATGGAACCGTCAGTTTAAAAAGGGTAAAATGGTAAACTGTCTGTAAGCAAATTTTACCACAGTTTTAGGCATTAAAATTTTAAAAACATAAAAAGATTATATCCTTACAATGGGAAGAGCTTTCTTAAGACACAAAACTTTAGAGTCATAAAGGGAAGAATTTGAAGATTTAACTACATAAACAATTTTTAATGTCTGTTTGATAAAAGACCCAGAAACAAAAATTAAAAGACAAGCAACTTAATACTTCAACAGAAAAAAAAAAAAAAATATATATATATATATAAAAGTAACTGACTGGAATAAAGCATATACAATTTGTATAATATATTTGCATATTTGTAAAAAGGATAAATATCTGCATATATAAAGTTTCTATGAATTGAGTAGATACAGAATATGGCAAGTAATTCATTAAAGACACAACCTCATAAGTAATCAGGAAAATGCACATTAAAACAATTTTTTTTCATCTATCAAATTAGTAAAATTAAAAATACTGATTTTCATAATCAACAAGGTAGAGGAAAAGAGGTATTCTCATCTCTGTGGCTTGAACTGTAAATGAACAAACCCTTCTGAAGAACAATTAGTCAGCAGCTAGCCAGATGTTCTGGGAAGTCCCATGCAGAGAGGAGTCTGGCAGGCTACAGTCCATGGGGCCATGAGAAGGTCGGACACGATTTACCGACTAAACAACAACAGCCACACGTTAGATGTGCAGGCCCCAGCTTACCGTCTCCAGCCTATAGGAATCTCCCAGAGGTACACAGAAATTGTGAGCAAGGGGTAGTCACCATATCAATGTTTGCGCTACTGAGAAACAAAACATAGCTCTCTAACAGGAACTGGTGAGATGCACTTTAGTCCATCAGCCCAGGGAAGCAAGAGACAGCCACTGACAAGAAACAGACAAGTCCCCATGGAAAGCACAGGGAAAGAGCCCATGTGTTTCACAAACCAAGGTTAGTTACAAAATAGCCATATTCTGTGGTCCAATTTCTGTCAAAAGAGTAAAATAATGAATTTTGTAGAAAGAATAATCTAGAAAAATGCATATCAAGCTACCAACAGGGGCTATCATCCCTGGGAGTGGTATCATGGGAAATTTTCACTTTATAAATTATTTTATTTCTATAACTTTTGGATTATTTAAAGTAACTGCAATCACTTTTGTAATTAAAAAGAATAGAGAATAAAATAAATCACCTGCACCTCTCTGCATGAAGCCAGGGTAACCACCTCTGAGCAGTACTTTGCCCTGGGGAGGCTCAGGTGGGAGGGCACCGGTGCCCAGTCCCAGGGTGGGGCTGGCCTGGCAGCAGTCAGGGGACCGGCTAGGCCTCAGCCGTGGAAGCTGCACCCCAGGGCCCACACAGGAGGCCTCGGCTGAAAACCGGACACTCGAGGAGCGCGCGTGCCCTGCTGGAGTCAGGACTTTCTGTTGTTAACCTCTGATCTTTGGGTGGCCCTCAGATCACGATTTGAACTTAGAAACATTTTACTTGAAAAGGTCACAATGGAAATCAGGTGAGCTAAGAGAAACTAATGGTGTTTTCCTGTGTAAGAGCTATAAAAACCTAACTGTGCCCTGAAAAGACAACAATGAACACAAAGATCTGGGATGGCCCAAGGCTGAGAGTCAAAGAGAGAACATTACCACTTTGCTCCTACGTAACCTCTGAACGGTGAAGCCAAGAGCAGAGCAGAAAAAGGCGGAGAGGGGAAGAAGACGAGCACTGACCCGGCGCCGAACACAGCTCATGTTTAATCCTCACCCAATCCAGGGGAGCTACAGAGAGGAAGCCGCCAAGAGGCCCACGACTCCCTCAGCCTCAGAGCTACAAGCTCCGACCAGCAAGGACCCACTGTACAGCACAGGGGACTGTGCTCAACAGTTTTATAACAACCTAAAAGGGGAAAGGATCTGAAAAAGGGTGCAACTGAGTGTGCTGTACGCCTGAAACGAACACACTGTACATCAACTATACTTCTAAAAAACAAAACCCAAAACCCAACCACACTAACAAAGCCACAAACTCCGAGAGTGGAGGTGCAGCGGGCCTGCCGACCAGCCCAGCTCCCCCAGCCAGCCAGCCAGCTGGGCCCCGCCGCCCAACGCTGGGCCCATGTCCTCAGTCTCCCCAGACAGACTCACCTGTGAGTTGGAGGGCAGCGCCTGGGAGGCGGGCTCCTCTGACGGGGCTGCTCCTGTGCCCACAGGGCTCAGCGTGGTGATCCGGCTGGGCTGGCCACGCAGGGTCAGAGTGATGGTGGTGGGGACCTTCAAGCCTGAGAGAGACAGAGAGTGGTAGGCTGTTTTGTCCCAGCCTCCACTTCCCTTTCCTGGAGCGTCCCCCTGACCTCCCATGTGACACTCCTCCACCCGGCCTCCCGTCGTGGTCTCCTCCCCAGCTGGGTCACCTAGGCCCTGTCAGTCAGTCCAAAAGCAGCAGGAACAGCCTGTGTACTCTCACGTTCCCTGGGATTGGAACCACAGAGCTGAATCCCGAGAGGGCAAGGCCAGGACCCTGTGGGGCTGGGTTCAGCATCATACTTTGCCCATGCAAGGTGGGATGGTCTTGGGGGAAGATCCCCACGGTTCTCATGACTTACCTGATGCTTGGTTAGAGATCTGAGCCAGGCCAGGGAGGCTGCTTGCTAACTTAGCGAGACCCCCATTGGCCAGCAGCTGGTGGATGGCTGTGGGCTTCCCACCGGGAGTGGCGCCCAAGGAGGAGAGGGCGGTGGCCACAGGGACAGCACGGACAATGCTGCCGGCGCCCGTGGTGACGGCGCCCAGGCTCTGCGCGGGGGTGGGCAGCTTCACACTGGCGGCCTGCAGGCGCAAGCCCCGCCAGTCAGAAGCTGCAACAGTCCAGCGTGGTGGGCCCACGTGCGCGATACCTCCCCGGGCACTGAGCGCCTACCCCACGCAAGGCACTCTGCCAGGCATTTCCACATATTCTCTTATTTAATCCCCACATCAGCTCTGCGAGGGAGGTACTATCATTATCCTCATTTTACAAACAAGAAAGCAAAGATACAAAGAGATTTAGAAACCTGTCACTAGCCTCTGGTACTGCCCCGCTGTGGAGTCAGAGGCTACCTGTCCCTGACCCAGTGTCCCTGCCAGAACCAGCTAAGCCGAGGAGGCCTCCCTTCCCGCCCTGTCCCGCCCAGGGGAGGCAGATGTGCACCTGCGGGGCTGGCCCAGGGGAGGGGCTGGCCGGGAGGCCAGAGGCCTTGCTGCTGATGTCCTGCAGGCTGAAGCTGAGGCCCTGGAGAAGGCTGCTGGCTGACGCGGCCCCTAAGGGAGGACACGAGAGACGTCAGCGCGGGCTGGGGCACCTTCTCACGAGCAGCTGTGCCCGCCATCCTCAGTGACCAACTGAGACACCGACACTCTTTCCCCTGCACATTTCCGGTGCCCACAGAGAGATGCCAGAACGCACGCACACGTGCCCGATGCCCACTATTCCTGACACACTGTCTCGGATTCACTCTGCACATCCCAGCCAGCTCCAAACCACCTGGCCTGCAATTTGAATGGGTTCAGTAACACCAAGGAAAACATGGACCCACTTGCAAGCCAGAAGAATCCCCAATACCTGACTTAGACTTCACGTTGCACACAGTCCAGTGGCCCGAGAGCAAAGAGGAAGGTCCTCTGGAAGAACGGGGCACCCTGCTGGGCTCAAGCAACTAGCCTTTCAATGCAGGGTGAGGGGACCATGTCTCAGAAACATGTCTCATTCTGCTGATGCCCTATACAGTACCATTTCCAGCTTTATTCAACCAGACATGCTGAAAAACACCAACACAGCTGGAAACCTACCTGCTATTTCTCCTTACAGCAGCAGTTCCATAACCTTTTTGGCGCCAGGGACTTTTTGTGGAAGACAATTGGAGCGGGGGCAGTGGGGATGGTTCAGGCCATAATGTAAGCAATGGGAAGTGGCAGATGAAACTTGGGTCGCTAGCCAATAGCTCACCTCCTGCTGTGGGGCCCAGCTCCTACCAGGACTGCCAAGGCCTGTGGGTTAGGGACCCCTTCCTTACAGTACAAGAGACATCACCTGCAAACTAGGACATTTACTCCCTGCAGATGTTAAGGCCCCGAACTCCCCCACCTCAAAGTTAATTCCCGCTCCATGCCAAGTCTCTACAATAAGCCTGAGACCCAGAGGCGCACCCCTGAGACCTAGCTCCACAGTGCTTTCCCAGGGCCACTCTCCAGCAGCAGACAGAGAGACTTGGCTGGGAGGTGAGGGTGGGGTGTGGGGGGTGCTGAGTTAGCAGGTACCTGGGAGGGAGCCGCCAGAGGACGGGGCCACCAGGCGGCTCTGGAGTGTGTGCAAGGCACTGGGCGAGGGGCTGCTGGAGACCACTGAGGACGCCTGGCTGGCTGAGACACCCCCTTCAGAAGCACTTGACCTGGAGACAAAGACAGGAGCTCCGTCACCTAAAGGTCCCTGGCAGTACCAGGAGGGTCCAGCAGGGGCCCAGCAAGGCTTTCAGCAATGGACGCAAGGCTAGAACTTCGGTGTCTTGTCTCACCTTCTCAATCCAGCCTCCAGTCCTTCAAAGTCAGGCCTAAAGGAAAGACTTCAGGTCTTGAAGCAAGAGCTACAGGACACTTTGTAAACTTTAAGTAAAAGTCAACTCTGAGTTGACCCAAAGGAAAAACACCCGACTCAGAAAGAAGTCATGTTCACAGGACAGACAGACTCCAGAATCCACTATCTTCCAAAGCACTCACTGGACCCTGAGAAGAGGTGAAGGGAAAGAAGGGGACAGACAGACCAGCAGACAGACTCACTTGGCTGTGGTGAGAAGCCCGGTGAGTTCTGTGGCCCCTGTGGACGCCTGTCCCAACGTCATGGTGAGGGGCTTCCCTCCTGCGGCTGCAAAACAGAAAACCCCGAGGCCGCCGGTCAGTCCAGACTGGTGCTGACCTTTCAGGGTCCCAGAGTCCAGGCTGAATGCAAAATATTATAGAAAAGACTGAAAGGCGAAAAAGGAAGGATAACTCTACATTAGGGTGGGGAAGAGTTGGAGGTTATCTTTTCCTTCTGTTTTCTAAACTTCCTGGAATATTTTATCATCTTTAATTGAAAGCAAAAGGAAACAAAGAGTACGATGCTGGGAATGACCCCCAGCTCCCTCTGATCCCTGTCCTGCCTCCCTGATCCTAGCTCACTGCCCACTCTCCCCCACGTGCAACCCGTGCTGTCTTTCTCTGGGCGCCTGCTGCGCCGAGGGAGAGGAGGAGCTGCCCAGCAAGTAGCCACCAAGAGGGCAATACTGTGTCTCCGGGACGGTCCCGTCGGTTGTTATTTAAGCAGGCGAAGAGACACTCACCTTCTGGAGCGGCCCCTGAGGAAGGGGCACAGGGCCCTCCAGCTGCATCCCCTTGGGAGATGAGGGACACCTTGATCTTCGGCCGCTTGCAGGTCTTACTGCCAGCAAGGGGACTGGAGGGATGGTGCCGCTTCAGCTGGACCCTGAGCTCCTCTTTCTCAGCTTCCTCGGTTTGTTCTGATGAAATAGGAACTAAGACATGGAGCTGTGGTGAAGTTCTCCACGATCCAGAGAAGCCCGACAGACACTGATGACCGGGACCAGCATCGGCATGGCCGCGTGGGAAGAACCGGCCTAGCGTGTCCACAAAGAAGGCCACTCCTTCAGGCCCACCTATGCTCATCTCCACAATGGCCCTCTCTGAGGACAGTCCCCTCCCCTCCCCTGTCCTGGGCTTGGAAGGAAGGAGCTCTGAGTCGGTGGAAACAGAAAGGAAGGAGATGCCATCCTGACTCTGCCGAACAAATGGGACTCACCGCAGTGGACCTCAACAGGGATTCCCGGACTCAGAATGTGGCAAGCCTCCCCCCCCCCCCCCCGTTGGCTGGAGGCCAGCCAACGTGTTCTGCACAAGCAATAGAGGAGCAGGCTATTCCGTCCTCCCTACGAGGCAGATGTCCCCAGAGCTCTGAGTCCCCTCAAGGGCCCAAGGCTGAGGGTCTGCCTGACAAACGCTGACCATGGGAAGGATTATCACCAGGACTCCAGGCTGGCTTTGAGTAACTACTAGGCACGGGGGCATCACAGCTGAGACGACTTTACAGTTCTGACCCTGAAGTAACAGGGCAACAGGGGCCCACGGCACAAGCTAGTCCCCAGGTCAGTGGTATCAGGACTGAGAAAGGCCACCCTGTCCACCAAATCCAACAGACACATCCTGCACAGAACGAAGCCTCCCAGACGCTTAAGTTATCCTTCAGCCTTGCTCACAGGTCCCCTCCTCTTTCCACTTAGAAGCACGCCCCGTCCTTCTCAGCACAGGCAATCAGGGGCGGAATGGCAGGAGGAAGGAGACAGAGGGCTGGACTCACATGAAAAATGGGAGGTGGGAGTGACAGGGGGAGGCTGGGGTGGGGCCACAGGGAACCAATCCAGACCACCGTGAGGCCACAATCAGCTGAAAGGAAGGACTGCTTAGGGGATGGACGCATTGACCAAAATCAGCACAGGAAGGAGGGCAAAGGGGAAAGGAGACATAGTGATGCTGCTCAGTGCTTGCAGAGGCCAGGATGGAAGCAGGAGATGAGGGGCAAGGAGAAAAACGCAGGGAAATGCAGGCGCGCAGGGAATGGCCCACAGGCACACACGGGAGAGGCAGAGCCAAGCACCACAGTGAGACCCAGAAGGGGAGAACCACCATGAGGGGCAGAGTGGACGGCGGAAAAGCAAAGACTACGGAGTAAGCCAAAGGACAGCAAAGAAAAAAGAAAAATGCGGAGAGGAGAGAACAGGGGGAATCCGAGACAAAAGAGAAGCAGGGCTGGGGAGGAGGAGAGAAGCAGAGAGCGGAGGGTGCAGGCGAGGAGAGAGTGATACTCACCAAAGAGACAGGAGGAGGTGCCGGGAGGAAGAGCTTTCCTCACCAGCATATTTTGTTTCAGAAAAGCAGCAAACTGAGCTGGAATGAATCAGAAAGAATTACAGAATCACAGCCAGCCAGAGAAAGGAGAAAAGAGAGAGGGAGTAAGAAAAGGTATGAAAATGTTCTGAAAAATGGGAAACAGAGGCTTTTCCTGGGATTACTGATGAATTTGAAACCTGATTCTGCCACTTAGCAGCTCCTTGGAGTCATCCATAAACTGAAAATAATGCGTGTACCTGCCTCATGGGGCCACTGCCCGGATTCCATGAGCAACAACAAGTCAAGTGCCAAGAGGAAGGCGAGGCGCCTGGCGAGGGCCCAGGAACCCCAGCTGTCCTCACCCGCCGCCCGCGAGCTCTGCCCGTGCCAGGCGGCCGTGCTGAGGCTCTCCTCCACGCCACTCTGGGTCCCGTTCCGCACCCAGCTCCCAGTCAGCCTTGCAGAAGGCCTTCCGGCCTTGACTAGTCGTTGCCTCCAGAAACATCACAAACTGCTGTCTCTCCCTTCATCAAAAGCCGAGGGGACAGCGCCCATGTGACTCTGGCCACCACTGGGGACGGTGCAGGTCACAGAGAATCTGTGTGGACCTCAGTGGGCTGGCCTCTTTTTGTGTCTCCATCGATCCACTCACACTCACAGCTACCTCTGGGCAACCTTGGACAAGGCCTGGGTCTAAGTCTCGACCCTGTGGCTCCACTACAAGAAACGCAGCCGAAGAGTCTGTCTGCTTAGCAGCCACCTCTGGCTGCCGCCTCTTCCCCAGCCGGAGACTCCTGGATGATACCCGCTCCTGGCCCAGGCCTAAGAGGCCTCACCTCAGGACTGCTGACTGGATCAAAGTGGAGCAGGGCAGCTTCTTACATCACAGCCACTGCTGTCTTAATTTTAACTGAACAAGTATTTCCCAGACTAATTGAAAACCTATCTCCAGAGATTCCTGAAAAACATCACTGGAAGTCCCAGTGCAGGAATCTTAACTCTCCAAGGGCAGGCACGAGGCTTTGGAGCTGCCCTGGTATCTGATGAGCATGGCCAGCCCCGTCTGCAGGACCCGGAGAGCTCCCAGACAGCAGGAAAGGCTGGGCCTGAAGAGAAGACACAGCTTCCCCAACTGGGAGTCAGAAAAAACATCTGAGGCCAGTACACATGGAGTCAGCTCACGAAGGAGAACTTGCCTGAATGCCAAGACGGGGCTATAACGAGTGGAGCACACAGTCACACCAGCGCACAGACCTTGTGTCACAGTTTATCCTTGAAAGCAGCCCTCAGTATTTATTCCAACCTAATTCTGGATATGTCTGGAAAAAGCGGCAGGTGCCAATACTTCTCAACTGCCACATGACGTCAACTGAGAAGGCAGAAGCCAAGAGAGGCCCCTGGGCTAGGCGGCCGCACCTTGGGCTTGTCTGTGGGTCAGCACAGCCTCTGTCCGCTGCACGTGTCTCTTCAGCAGCTGGGTGCTTCCAATCTGACTGGACTTCTGGGAAGAGGCCACTGTGGTCACTTTCGTCTTGGGACTGGAGGTGGGGCTGCTGGACACACTGGAGAGATCCTGAGTAGATGGAGAAGGACAAGGGCCAAGTCAAGGTCGTTCGGATGGAGTGTCAATCATCAAGTCCCCTTGGAGTTCCCCGGTCAGGGATTCCCCCTGTAGGAACTCCGAGGCCTGGCAAGGCCAGCAGCCTTCTCTGGGAAGCACAGGAACCCACTCTGCTGACTCCCCAGCAACAGCGCCCCCTCTCTGCCTGCATTACCTCTGAGCCCGAGGGGGAGGCAGGCAGCTTGGCAGCTGGTGACGCAGGTCGACTGCCCCGCTCCGAGACCTCGAAGGCCAGGTCTCTGCGGGCCACGTCTCGGGGCTTCTTCTTCTTCTCGGCATCCTGATCCCGAGGCTCGGAGCCCACGTGCCCCTCGGTACGAGTAAGTACCCCAGTCAAGAAGTCTACGATCTCGTCCTGGGGAAAGGAGAAGCCCAGACCTCAGGAAGCTCCCCAGCAGTTCCTACTAAAATGGAGTCACCCCAGCTTTGAAACCAGTGTGCTGTCCCTCCTACTTCGCAAAGCCCAGCACAAGCCCTACACTCAGCCAGGGACCTGCAGGAGCCCAGGCCCTGTGCCCAGGGTGTGGGGTGGCGCTCCGGGTGGTCGCACTTCGCCACTCCTCAGTGAACCCTTCCTCCCCACCCGCTGTGCTCACATCTTCGATCATTACTCTCCTTCTCCCTCCCCTCCCTCTTTCCCCCTTTTCTTTGCTTATGACTAGGTCCCCCAAAGGCCCCAGGGGATACCCAATCCTCCACAGAGTCGGGAGGATGCTGCCAAGGAGACCGAGCCTAAAGGGTCACAGACAGACAAGCCCAGCTGAGAGGCCCACGGAAAGCAGCTGTGTACCTGAATGCATCTGTCCACCATGCTCTGCGTCAACCCTTCCGATTTCTTCTTTGCTTTGCTTATTCTAAGAGACAAAAAAGAGGAAATATTTACTTTCCAAACATTCCACAGGAACAAATGTAAATAAGAACGGCTTTCTCTTCTGTGTTGGTTCTTTTCTAAGCCTAAGAAGGAAGATAAAGGTAGCCCACAGGCAGGTCTGCAGCCTCTCTGAGCCTCAGTTTCCACATCTGCAAAATAAGGCACCCTAGTGCCTCCCTCATGGAGCTGTGGGGAGGACACAAAGCAACACAGGTAACAAACCAGAGAAAACATGGGAGGCACTTGGGACTGTTCACCCCAGAAGTCCTACACCTACGGCTTCACAGGTGAACTCTATCTGATTGCTAAGACCTCATCTTGAGGTACCCCAATACAGTTCCAAACCCTGAGACTTCTAGGAACTGTGAAATGATATTACCAGGAAAGGTGGCCACAGGTTAGTTCTAAAGCGATCAGAGAAACCGACCACCGCTGGCTGCATTCTCCTCTTTGAAAGCCAGACTTAAATGCCCTGGTTTCTGCCTGGGGTCTCAGCAGAGACAGAAACAGTGCCAAGTGACAAGACGGAGAGCGACACTCCGAGCCTCCACATCCCGAGGCCCCAGTTCACTGCTGTTCAGCCTCTAGCCCTGTCATGTAACGTGCTCCTATCACAGAAGAGGACACCAAGCCCCAGAAGTTAAGCGATTTACCTAAGCAGAGGAGCCAGGAGGTAAACTGAGGTCTCCTGACTCTCAGTCCAACGCCCTCAGCGCCGTGCAAATATGTCTCACAAGCAGCCTCACGATGCGACTCTAACGAACGGTATTTTCACCCCTCCCACTCCCTCACCACGACTCAACAGCCTATTCTCCTATAGGCAAGAATGTCTGAATTAATAAGAAAGAATGTATTCACAAGCAAGCATTGCCCTGAGCATCCAAGGATTAGACTCTAGGTCCACAAGAAGCTGTCAGATGACAAAGGCCAGGAAGGCTTCTCTCCAAAGGATCTCTGGGTGAGAAAGTGACAAGACAGGTGGGAACAGGCACTCACTCTAAGCTCTCCAGTAAAAACACTGATAGGAAGCTAATACATAAGACTGAGCATGTGAGAAAGGAGGCCGATAAAGGACACAATCCCTTTTCCAGTACATTTCATGAAAATGCAACTAAAGGCCCCGCTGGCAGACCCTGAAAGGGAAGAATGGCCATCTCAATGACTAAAGATGCCCCCTTAAAATCGGTTCCAAACTCTGGTGGTTTATACTCCAAATATAAAAGGATGCCTGTGACAAATAAAATCTTTGTTCAAATTCATCCTCAGTATTACTAGGAAGAAAATGTAAAGAAATGCCTACCCCAGTGAAAGCCCAATGGCAAAGACTATGATTACAGCATCTCGAGATACCTTCTCCCCACAAGACGACTACTAACTGCAAAGGGAAAACCAGCAACCGAAGAGCAGCCTGGCAGATACTACCCTAACGACGTGATCAACGGTGACCTCGCCGGTAACGGGACGCAGCAACATCACACAGCCCCGAGGATGCACGCAGGGCACACGAGCTCCGTGGCATTCCTGCCAAAGGTGTGCCCGCAACCTAATCACGAGACAACCTCAAACCCTAAACTGAGCAACGTTCTACAGAACAGCACTCTTAGGAAGCGTCAAGGTCACGACAGATAGGCTGAGGAGCAGCGTCACATTAGGAGGAGGCTGAGGAGACACAGCAACCGGCAGCCACGCGCGGCCTGGACTCGGCCCAGGACTAGACGAGCACAGAGACGACACGGTGACGACTGCGAGTCTGCAAACTAGATTACAGTGTCATACCCATGTCAGCTTCCCAGCTTTGACAATTACTTTTGGTTATGCAAGATGTTAACACTTGGGAAATCTGGGTGAACAGTATACAGAATTTTTTGGTACAATCTTTCCAACACGGCACTCTGGCAGCGCCCAGGGACCCTACCCACCTGAGATTGTCATCAGCTCCCCCAACCACCACCAAGCTGTTCTCCGCCCGAATCTTCTCCCGGAAGTCCTCCATGGCTTCGGGGTGGCACTGCAGGGAGTTCTGGCCGATGACAAAGAGGACTGGAGTCTTCATATCCAAGAGGGGATCGTCCACATCCTGAGCAGGTCCGGTTTTACAGTCAGCCAGCTGATGCTTGCTCAACACTGCCTGGCAAGCCCACTCAACAGAGCCCCCCGGGGAGCCGCGGTCTCTGAGCAGCAGCCTGGGAGGGGCAGGCTGCTACTCCGCTCCTCCCACTGGCCAGTGGCCCGGCGCCCACAGGCCCCGTGCTTACCCCTCTGGGGCCGTCCACGGTAAGCAGAGGAAACCCAAGGCAGACGACGGCAGTGACGTATTCCATCACCGACACCTGCAAATAAGGGCATGGCCTGCCTCAAGACCAACTGACCTCCCCACAGCTACAGCCTACCCAGAAGCCACCGGCCGGTCCCACCTCCTCCTCCCCAGTCGTTAACTCCCAGGTGATGGCACGACCCCGAGGTGATGACACAGGTGTACCAGCCACACAGGAGGGCAGTAAGAGGACAGACACAGGACGTCTGCTTACACTAGCAGCCCCCACCAAGAGAACCGGGGCCCTCAGGGGACCCCACCTAAACCTCTGCGAGGATGGGAAGTTTAATGCTTCCATCATGGGAATGTGCAAGGCTTGAGTCCTTCCTTTTTCCTCCACCAAGAACAAATGCAACCAAGAGAACACAAATGCTGCTCTTGTCCCTTATGTGAAGAAAACCTCTCCCTTTCGAAATTAATAGACAGTGCCCAGTTCAGTTCAGTTCAGTCGCTCAGTCGTGTCCGACTCTGCAACCCCATGGACTGCAGCACGCCAGGCCTCCCTGTCCATCACCAGCTCCCAGAGTTTACTCAAACTCATGTCCATTGAGTCAGTGATGCCATTCAACCATCTTATCTGCTGTCATCCCCTTCTCCCGCCTTCAATCTTTCCCAGCATCGGGGTCTTTTCAAATGAGTCAGTTCCTCACATCAGGTGGCCAAAGTATTGGAGTTTCAGCTTCAACATCAATCCTTCCAATGAATATTCAGGACTGATTTCCTTTAGGATAGACTGGTTGGATCTCCTTGCAGTTCAAGGGACTCTCAAGAGTCTTCTCCAACACCACAATTCAAAAGCATCAATTCTTTGGTGCTCAGCTTTCTTTATAGTCCAACTCTCACATCCATATATGACTACTGGGAAAACCATAGCCTTGACTAGACGGACCTTTGTTGTCAAAGTAATGTCTGCTTTTTAACATGCTGTCTAGCTTGGTCATAACTTTTCTTCCAAGGAGTAACCGTCTTTTAACTACACACTAAAATATATAAACAAAATACTTGGTGTTTTTTTTCAAAGTAACTGGAGGGAGCTGAACGTGGGCAGAGGTAAGATGAAAAAGACCTTGGCTCTGAGCCGATTACTGGTAGGGCTTAATGAGGAGCCCAAGGGGTTTGTTACACTAGTCTATCCTCTAAATTTCTGCTTCACATTTTCCACAATAAAGTTAAAAAACAAAGCTTGCTTCCCACAGTTTAAAATCCAAGTATGCAGGCAAAGCATTCAGCACAGTGCCTGGCTCAACAGTAGCCCTCTGCAGCAGCAGCACCAGCTGATCCCCAGACAACCTCCGAAAAAGACGGGGTTACTTACGTGACAGGCCACCAGAGCTCCTGTATTCCAGCCAATCAAGATGATGGGCTTGTGGGGGAAATGGCTGTGAATCTTTGCGGGGAGAGAAAGCAGACAGTGAGACAGCAGGCCGCAGACAGGTGCGGATGCGGGGAGAACGGCGGTGGCTGACGGGGGAGAGCCTCACCTCCAGCACTTTGCTTCTCAGAGCCCCGACCATGTGCTCCAGGCACTGCAGCACTCCCGCTCCACTCCCACCGGGCAGCAGGTGGGTGGCGACGGGGACGACCTGGAGGAGACAGGGGCTGCCGTGCCGTGAGCTCAGTCCCCGCTCTTCTCTCCAGTCCGCCTGGCCTCCCCCGACCCCTCCAGCCCCAGATGAGCACCTTCAGCAGTCCAGAGGCTTGGAGGGTGCACCACGTTCAAGTCCACCCATCTCGCATCTTGGCCCCCGCCTCTCGAACACGAAGGAGTGTGCTAAGTGCACTAAGCACTGAGCATCTGCCTGCCTCTCAAGCCGCCCCCCGCCCCCACATACCTTGCCTAAGCAGGACAGCTGAGACTGCCAGAAGCGGTGGCGGCGTGAGGTGGGGAACACGGAGCTGGAAGGCCCGGAGGAGGCGATGAGGATGAGAGGAGAGCCGGGGAGTTTGCTCTACAGAGTAAGACCCCATCAGGAAGCCAGTGAGGGAGGGAGGCTCCCCCACGGAACCCCATGTACCCCATGACCTATCTTATCCTCACCAATGCTGATTTGCTCAGGAAACTATGTTAAGCATGACACACAGCCAGTTATTAGTGAACACAGTTAAACACGCCATTTATTATCCTCTTGCCAAGGTTCTGAGACTGGAATCTAAAATAAACTTTACGGGCCATAGTGAAGTCCAACTTACTGGTTTGTTATGAGAAAGCACCCCCACGGCAGGGTCCCAGGGCCTCTTCAGTAGTAGGGACAAGGCCTCAGCTCCTGCAGCCCCAGTCTTTGTGTTGGAGGACACAAGCATCCGGTCAATCAACGTGGGGATCTACAAGCAAGGGAGAATGAAGACGCTTCCAGTGTGAGGCAGGAGACTCCACTACCAGGGTCAGGCGGGAGGACACAGCCCCACTGTGAGCCAAGGGCAGATTCCAATGACGCCTCTCAGACTTTCCTCACAAGAAAAAGTACAAACAAGTGGATGGCCAAAAATACATCCTCCATCATTAAAGGTAAACGGATACAGTCCTTCGGAAACCAATCTGGTGATATGCATCAAGAGACTTAAACTTATTCCTATCCCTTTCCTAAAACTGTATCAGAAACACACATGCACGCGTGCACGTGCGTGCGTACGTACACACACACACACACACACTCACGGGGGTAGGGGGTAAGCAAAAGATAAATTCATTCTCAGTAATAGTCGAAGAGTAGAAGCAACATGGAGGCATGCACAAGAAGTGGCTAACCACATTATCTACGTAATCAGATCTTATGGACTAAGTTAAAATGCTTAAAACAGTTTGCAATAATACAGGAAAGTCCCCTGCTAAAATGTTAAAGATAAAACAGAAAAAATAAAAATCATCTCTAATTAAGAAAAATATAATAAAAGAAAATGCGAAAATTGTTATAATAAACTTTATGGAGATATGAAGAAGCTTTTTCCTTTCCTTCTATATTTTCTAAATTTCCTCAACAAACTTCAGTTGATTTTGTAAGTTAAAACAAAATAAAATTCTGCATTTTCTTCTAGTACACTGCCTTCAAGCTCTGGAGTGTTAAAGAAATTTGTTACTATGCTCCAAGTAATATAGCCTACTATACAGTGTATACAGTTGACCCTTGAAAAACATGGGCCTGGGATACTAACCACCCCCAATGAAGCTGAAAAATCTGAGTAATTTTAGTTTGCTCTCCGTATCAGTGGTTCCACATTATACCATTACAATTTACCAAAAATGTGACCTCAAAGATGTGTAAATACAGATTACAGACTTGCTGATGATTCCACTGAAAAGAAACGTCTGTGTGAACCTCATACTGCCCGCAGAAAGTCAAAATGTCCACAATTAAGAGAAGGCCCCGCTCACCACAACTACAGAAAAGCCCATGCAGCGAGAGAGACCCGGCACAGCCAGAAACAAGGAAAGTTTTGAGAAATAAGAATAAAGGCTACTATGGTGATGCAGGTGGGAAAAGTTCAGTCCATAGCTAACATCAAACTCAACAGTGAAAACTGAAAGCTTTTCCTCTAGGATGAGAACAAGACAAGGATGCCCACTCTCACCATTTTTATTCAACACAGTACTGAAAGTCCTAGCTAGAGCAATCAGGCAAGAAACAGAACTAAAAGGCATTCAAATGAGAAAGGAAGAAGTGAGACTACAGATTTGCAGATGACATCATATTACACACAGCAAACCCTAGACACCAAAAGAACCATTAGAATACATGAATTCAGTGAATTTGCAGGATACAAAATCAATATACAAAAATCTGTTGCATTTCTAAATAATAATGGAGAACATGCTCATTTACAATGCATCAAAAAGAATTAAATAGCTAGGAATAAATTTAACTAGGGCTTCCCAGGTTAAATTTAACTAAGGAGGTAAAAGGAATGGGAACATCTTACCTGAAAACTGTAAGACATTAACTGAAGAAACTGAGTAAGACACAAATAAATGGAGATATTCTATGCTCACAGATCGGAAGAATTAATATTGTTAAAATGTCCATTCTACCCAAAAAGCAATATACTGTACAAATTCAATGCAATCTCTATCAAAATTCCAATGGCATTTTTCACAGAAACAGAACAAATTATCCTAACATTTGTATGGACCCACAAAAGGCCCTAAATAGCCAAAACACAATCTTAAGAAAAAGGAACAAAGCTAGAGGCATCATGCTTCTTGATTTCTAACTATCTGACAAAGTTACAGTAATCAAAACAGTACGGTACTGGCACAGTACGGTCTGCACAGAAGAATGGAGGAGAACAGTGAGCCCAGAACTAAACCCACGCATGTACGGTCAATTAACTTACGACCAAGGAGCCAAGCGAACACAGCAAGGGAAGGACAGTCTCTCCAATAATTGTACTGAGAAAACTGGAGGGCTACATGCAGAAGAAGGAACTGGACCATCGTATTACCTTATACACAAAAATTAACTCAGAATGGATTAAAGATTCTGAATGAAGATCTGAAACCATAAAACTTCTACAAGTAAACACAGGCAGTAAGCTCCTTGATGTCAGTCTGGGCAATATTTTTTTGGATCTGACACCAAAAGCAAAGGCAGCAACAGCAAAAATAAACAAGTGGAACTATAAACTAAAAAACTCCTGCAAAACAAAGGAAAACATCAACAAAAGGGACAGGCAACTTACTGAAGGGAGAAAACATTTTCAGGACATGTATCTGGTAAGAGGTTAATATCTAAGACACACAAAGAACTCATGCAACTCAACACCAGTAAGACAATCTGATTAAAAAGTGGGACATTTGAAGAGACATTTTTCCAAAGAAGATATACAGATCTTATATACTGTACATGAAAAGACGCTCAACATTACTAATCATCAGGGAAATACAAACCAAAACCACAAGGAGATATCATCTCATACCTGTTAGAGCAGCTATTATCGAAAAAGACAGGCATTAACAAATCCTGGCAAGGATGTGGAGAAAAGGAAATCCTTGTACAT
This sequence comes from Capricornis sumatraensis, assembly GCF_032405125.1. Taxonomy (NCBI): domain Eukaryota; kingdom Metazoa; phylum Chordata; class Mammalia; order Artiodactyla; family Bovidae; genus Capricornis; species Capricornis sumatraensis. Next base: position 103,627,105 of record NC_091069.1, on the reverse strand, counting down.
TTTGGTGAGAATGTAAATTGGTACAACTTTTATGAAAAACACTAATAGACATTTGTCCTAAAATTAAAAAGAGAACTACCACATAATCCAGGAATTCCAATTCTGGGTATTTACCTGAAGAAAAAAAACCCACTAACTCAAAAAGATATATGCACCCCCATATTCACTGGATTATTTACAATAGGCAAGATAGGAAGACAACGTAAGTGCCCACTGATGGATGAATGGATAAAGAAAATGTGGAATATTATGCAGCCACAAAAAGGAAATCTTGCCACGTGCAAAAGCATGGATGGACCCTGAGGGCACTGTGCTAAATGAAGTAAGTCAGATGGAAAAAGACAAATATCGAATCATCTAATGTGTATCTGGAATATGGAAAAACAAAACAAAACAAAAACCAAACTCATAGATACAAACAGACTGGTGGCTGTCAGAGGGATGGGATGGGAGATTAGTTAAATCGGTAAAAGGGATCAAAAAGTATGAAACAAATAAAGTCAAGCGATGTAACATACAGCATGATGACTATAGTTAATAATACTATACTCCATATGCAAAAGCTGCTACAAGAATAAATCTTAAAAATTCTCATCAAAAGAAAAAAAAATTCTTTAACTATGTACAGTGACAGGTGTCAACTAGACTTCCTGTGGTAATCATTTTACCATAAGACAAATATTGAAACATATTGTATACTTGTCAATAAATGTCAATTGTATGTGTGCACGTGTGTCAGTCACTCAGCTGTGTCCGACTCTTTGAGATTTCATGGACTGTAGCCCGCCAGGCTCCTCTGCCCATGGAATTCTCCAGGCAAGAATACTGGAGTGTGTTGCCATTTCCTTCTCCAAGGGATCTTCCTGACCCAGGGATCGAACACTGCATTGCAGGCAGGCTCTTTACCATCTGAGCCAACAGGGAAATCCTATATGTCAATTATATTTCAATTAAAACTAAAAGTTCAAGGATAGCACAAGAAGATGTTATTCCTGGAAATGACAAGAAAGGACAGTGTTCTTAATTTTAAAAGAGCAAGACTAAAAAGAGCTCTGCACAAAAAATGAGGGGAATATCTTAACCATGAGGCTGTCTCAGTTTAACTCAGGAAACAAACATTTATGCAACACTGCTGTTACAAGGCACCAGGCTAGTGCTGACTACAAAGGAATTAAATCTACAATCTACGAAGGCAAGCACACAAATAACCAGAGAGGAGCGGCTGGGAAGTACCATAAAGAAACGGAAGCCTCACTGCTGTGATCTGAGCCATCCAACAGAGAAGAGGGAAGTGAAGACACAGCATGCGAAGGGAGGCGCGCTCGGAAGAATTCCAACAGAAGACGGGGAAAAGCTTTCTAAACAGACACCAGATAGAGACAAGAACGTCCAGGGCTCACTCCAGGCACAGATGGCCTGGAGTCAAGAATTCAAGCAAGGAAATAGGAGGATATAAGGCTAGTAACAAAGGACAGTGTCAAACTGCAAAGGATCGTCACCCTGAACTGGCTGTTTCTTCAAAAGTAATTGATGGTTTGTCACTGTGAGCCACTCGACACCTAGAGGTAGAGGATCTGACTGAATATTAGATTTTAAAACCTTTCATCTGGCAGTTTCCCCAGCGGCTCAGTGCTAGAGCAGCCACCTGCCACTGCAAGAGACACAGGGTCAGTCCCTGGGTCGGGACGATCCCTGGATGAGGAAATGCAACCCACTCCAGTGTTCTTGCCTGGAGAATCCCATGGACAGAGGAGCCTGGCGGGCCACAGCCCGTGGGATGGCAGAGTCAGACGCAACTGAGCACACAGCATGCGTGCATGTGCGCGCACACACACACACACAGCAGAGTACACTTCTGAAATGACAAAGCCTTGAAACTCACTTTTCTGTAAATACAGAACACTTAGACTCCTCTGCCTGAATGAAGCCAGGCAGACCACGCATCCCTATTCTCTCCAGCACAGGGCCACTCTCAGCAGACAGTGAAGAGGATGGGGCCCATACCTTCTCTGCTCCCTTTACAACAGTCCTGATGGTGAAAGTCACTGGGCCTAGAGCATGACCCCATTCATCGACAATTTCGTCCAGCTGGTACACTGGAAGTTTCGGGAACAGCTTAAATATTGGCTGTGAATCTAACAGTCATGGGAAAACAAGAGCCTGATGGGAGAGATGCCACTGAGAGCAGAGCCGCACCTGGTGGTCTGGGCCCTTGCTAGCTGTGCTCCCCCTGCCATCCCAGCTAGCCCACACTGTGACTCAGCAGCACGCGCCGGGGACACCTGCGGGGTACCGCCAGTGCTCCGTGACGCTCAGGCAATCTGAACACTCCTTCACTCACTCGAGAACACCCAGACAATAGCTTCAGCTGGAAAGCAGTGCCAACTTCATCGAGGGAAATGACCTCCAAGGCATACTGGGCATGCAAAGAAAAGCCGAGAAGCGGACTCTGGGCACCACTACTGGGCCCCCAGAGCAGACTCACCAGCGCCGTTCTCTTCCCACAGGCGGAACGCTGCAGAGGGCAGCAGAGACGCCTGGCTACAAGCCACTGCTCTCTGGCAGGGGCCCGTCTCGGCCCCACATCCACTCTGTGCCCTCGCTGCCCCCATTCACACTCGAGCCAGGGGGACCTCTGCAGAGGAGCAGCACAGGGGCGTATCTGGGGCCATCTTTTCATTTGTCTCTTTCTCCACTAGAAAATCAGCTCCATCAGAGGACAGAGAATTTGTTTTGCTCATCCCAACACCCAGCACACTGGAGACACAAAACACGTATTTGTTGGGAACATCCAGACAGTAACTTCGGTTGGAAAGCAGTGCCAACTTCATTATGAGGAAAAAGACCTCCAAGGCCTACTGGGCACACAGAGAGAAGCAGGGATGTGGACTCGGGGCATGACCACACTGGTCCCCTAGGGTAGATCACTAATGCCATTCTCTTTCCAAAGGCAGAATGTATAAATCAATGTCAAATTCCTACCATGGATTTCATTAATGCATCTAGTCCTGAGTTTTATTTCCAGAAGCTAAACCAGTCTTCTTTTGCTTTCAAACAAACTCAGCATCCTTCAACTTACAAACAGATAGGAAACAGTAAGTCTGGAAATTTGGGGAATATGGCTGGGGAAAGTTGCTGGCCAGCTGCTTGCAAAGGAGAAAAAACCCCCACAAAAGTAAAAAACTGAATTAATCCAAGTTATCTGAGGCCATGCTGGAGCAAAACACACTAAATATAATGGTACCACTTATAAATCACTAACAGTTACCCCGGGTTTCCTATGTGCCAAACTTTGTGCCAAGCATTCTATCCAGATTAACAAATTATCACAGAAATCCTAGGCAGGTATTATTATAATCAGCCATTTTTTAGAGATGAGTAAACTGAGGTGTTAACCCAAGACTACACAGCTAATTAGTGATGAAAGGATCAGCCAGGCAGTCTGGGTCCAGAACCAGAACTCTATCACACTGAACACAGTCCAGTGCAGTAACTACGACCGCAGTGAACTCCAGCCACAAAGGGCAACAGCGTGACTGCAATACTACGTCAGAAAGTGGGGAAGTGCAGCGGCGCTCTATTAGCACGATTACAGCCAGAGCGTTGCCACTGAAGGCGTGTCATGATGAGCAGAGACTGAGGCGTCGGCCCTGCGCACCTTGCTCCGACACCTCCCGTGCCCCACCCCACTCTCAGCTCCGTGAGTGTCTGCTTCTTTCCTCTCTTAACACTCCTCCCTGGTAAACCCTTCATCTATCTTCTCCCTTCTCACCTCACCTCAAACCACAAGTGGCAGGGCTGTAGAGGCTAAACATGTTCTCTGGTTTGGGGGCGCCACCCCTCATCCTAGAGACAGGAGGGCTGAAGACATTTACGCCGAATGAGAACGTGAAATGACACCATGTCTCCTATTTTTAATAGTAAGCACATTAGCTTCAGTCATGTCCTCCAGACTGACCAGGCAATGACCCGGCCCAGTCCCGTTTCCTGAACCCACAGCAGAGGCTGGCTACCCCAGGACAGGGCAGACACGCATCCCAGCCTTACCTTCCCTTTCAGCGTCTGCAGAGCATCCAGGTAGGCTGCCAGCATGGGCAGACTCAGGGTCTCCACCAGGGTGGTGTGCAGCCACTGGATCAGCTTGGTGTCCCAGCTCACACTGGCCAGAGCCTGCCGCACTCTCCTCGCACACTTGTCCACAGCAACACGACGCAGCACGGGCTCATTACAAGCCTGAACGGAGGAAGTAGAGGGAAAAGTCTGAGGGTCACCTTGTTAGCAACTGGGGTTGGGGGATGGTGGGGGATAGCACCCAACAAGTGAGTCAGTCAGAGAGGCCTGAGCTAGCGAGGGCCCGCTGGGGGCAGATTTCTGGAGTCTTACCCCTTCATTGGCCAAGCGGGCAAGCCGGTCAGATTGCAGGGCTTTGAGGATCTTGTTGAATAGCTTGTTCTGCGCCAGGGTCCAGCCAGTCCTGTAAGAGACACTCTGAGGAATTAGAGTCAAACCCTGGGGACACTCCCCACACCAGTACACTGCAAAGAAGATTATGTCATGATTTTTGTTCCCACTGTGAAACAGTGTAACTCCAAGTAGCTGAGTACCAAGCTAAAGCACAACACCCAGATTCTGGCCCCAGTCCTGCCAGCGAAGCACCTCAGCACGTGTGTTAACGCACACACACAAGTCTTTGTGGGGCTTTGCTGTTCGCTGTTTAGTTGCCCAGTCACGTCCACTCTGTAGCCTGTCAGGCTCCTCTGTCCATAGGGTTTTCCAGTTAAGAATACTGGAGTGGGTTGCCATTTCCTTCTCCAGGGGCTCTTCCCAACCCAGGGACTGAACCTGTGTCTCCTGCACTGGCAGACAGATCCTGTACTGCTGAGCCACCAGGAATTACGCCTCTGTGGTGCTAGCAGAGCTCAGTAATTACCCAGCAGCTAAAATAACCCATTAGTGAACAGAAGCAAGGCAGCACTGCACAGACGCATCTGAATTTCGCAAGCTACTCAAAAAAGGTCGACAGGTGAGGAAGCACTCAGTGCGCTAAAACCTCACACTAAGACAAGAGGCCTACTTACACCACTGTCAGGGATAAAAACACTACAAAACCAAGCACTGGTCTCCCACGCCTAAATAATCCACCCCTCATTAACCTTCCTTTTTTCTCCATGTTTTTTCTGTATATCCCACAATTAACAAATTTACTTTGTAAAATGTTTCAATAGGTTATGTATTTCTAATTCATCTTTAATCGGAGGATAACTGCTTTACATTGTGCTCGTTTTGGCCATACAACAACTGTCCCATATAAGTCAGCTCTGTGCACCCGGTGTATGACCCTGGTTGACACACTTTGACCTTGCTTATGGGAGGCTTTATGGCTCTTCCTCCAACTCAGCTATAAATTCCCTGCTATTAGAAAACTACCCTATTGCTCGTCCCAACCTCATGAAAGGCCGCACAGCAGTGTGGAGCTGACTAAAGCTTTACCCTCTCCACCTGACTTCTGACAACCTTAATTACTCTGAGACTCCGACTCTGGCCAGTAATCTTCCTACAGATACCAAGAAAAAGGTAACAGAAGATGCCCCATTTATTTCAGTATTTGTTTACCAGCTCTCCCTGCCATAAAAATAAACTGGTGATTAAATCTCATTTTAAAAACTTAGGTGGATGCCAGACCCAAATGAGAGCCTGGAATGACACCAAGGCAGCACTCCACATCAGTTGGGATAAAGTAAGCAGGACTGTGACAACTGCGAGCCGAGCCCATTTAAGCCAGCTGAGAGTCAAAGTCCTCGCCATGGGCTGTGTGGGCCCCTGGCTCTCCAACCTCACCCTCCGTGGCAGCCCCCAGCTTACTATGCTGCCCTGCATCGCCCCTTCCCTTATCTCCCATACAGCCTGCCCGCTCCCGCCGCACAGACTGGGCCCTAGCCACCCGCTCCCTCTACCTGAAACAACGGCGCCCTCTCCAACCGCCAGGTCCTTGCTCAGATGTCGCCTTCTACTGAGGGCTCCCCTGACACACCCCTACTTAAAACTGCCAACACAAAGACTCTCACCTCGGGACTCCCTACCCCCCCTCACCTCCCATCCATTTCATTTACGTCTGGTTTGCCTCCCTCTGCTAGGATGGAAAGGCCAAGACGGCAAAGATTCATGTCTGTTTTAAAAGTATCTGACACAGAGCAGGGCTTTAACCATCTGCTGGATAAGGACATAGAGGAGCTGTGCACACACTACATTCTGAACCCGGTGGACAGCGGAGGACAAATTCAAACCCTCGCACTCCCTACCACCATAGGTGCTCAGGTCCTGAGGAGCAGCGCAACAGACACATCCTGGGGGGCAACTGTAAAAAGAGCCCTTCGCCAGATCAGGGTGCCTGGACCACAAGGACATTGCTTCCAACCTCAAGCATCATCTCACTGTCCTTGAAATGAGTAAATACCCTCCAGAAAGGAGGAAAATAACAGTCCAACTTCCTTTCCTTCTGTAAAATACAATCTCCACCTACCACGTTACAGCTCTAGTTTTACAACTTAACACAGTCACAAAGCCCAGGGAAACACTAGCTATGAGCCAGGAGCTGGCTGTGTACCTTTAGTCTCCTTGACTGCAGAAGAGATGGACAAGATGATCTATAAAACTCAGGCTAGCTACGATTACTGATGGGAGTAAAAGTTCTATGACAGCAGCCCAAGTCCACGGACACAGAACTTTTTCTTTAGAAGTGCCCTCTGTCTTTAGTAGCTTTTGTTGCCACAGCTAATGCCCGTCTCAACCTCCAAAGCCGCTCATCCTTTTATAAACCTCTTGTGGGGTTCCAGCAGCCATCTCAGGTTTCTTGACATTTTCTTGTCTTCCCACAGCTCTCCTGGCTTAATTTCTGCTACTGCATCAGGATCTAGTCAGTTTTTGTTGTGGTTTGATATTCAGAGAGACTATGGACTTGGAAGATGGGGGAGTAGAAGCTTTAACTCGAGGTTGGGGCTCAAGATATCTTGGGACAAGGCAGGCTTGTGTGAACTAGCATCACCAGTCCACTGGTTCATAATCTTACCTTCCTTTACTTTATTTAAAGTATTACACACTAACATGAGTAGCACTCCTCTTACGTATAGTGATTCTTTGGTGGGCTTGGGTTTTGGTGGTGGTGGTAGGAGAAAAAGGATGTCCACAAGTAGTCATAAAAAGCTCTCTGGAGATACATGGATATTTCCTTATTAATAAACTTCCTTGCTTTTAATGGCTGGTTCTACCCTACTGGTGGGCACTGAGGTTCTGTCCCTTTTATTACTATTATAAACAGTCACAGTGACAACCCCACCTCTCCCAATACACTCATATACATATCTCTCTGCATCTTCACATGGTCATGCAAATCTCTCTGCAGGATAAATCTCCTGAAGTGGAAATGAAAGATCTGTGTTAAAATTTTAGAATTTCCAGTTCTGTGTGAATAATATGCATAAAGAACCTGTAAAATCTTGAAAGCAGTATTACACTGCAGCCTTAACCCCAGCCCCTGGAGGTGCACTTGGCAACCCACTCCAGTATTCTTGCCTGGAAAATCTCATGGACATAGCAGCCTGGTGGGCTACAGTCTATGGGGTCGCAAAGAGTCAGACAAGACAGAGCAACTGAGCGCTTAACCCCAGCAATAATGCTCAGTGATAATCAAACAGGTTAAACAACGAATACAATTTCCTTATGTTCAAGAATCTCTTGAGCTTTCTCAAAGCCTATCAATCAGGTTGCAAACCCTAATCCCAAGGAAAGAGAATGAGGTGTATATAATTTTTACTTATGAGGTACTGACAGCATTTCCAAAATTATCTTGTTCTTTATTATACAACAGGATGTTTTCTCTATTTGTTTTTCTTACCCTGCATTTATTCTGAAACCCAAAATGATGGGAGCAAGGAAAATGATGTGAACAAAATGGGAGGGGGACTAGAAAGCTATTTAGAAATTACTACCATACACCACTGACAGCTGAAATTAAACTGAAAAACCACGAGTCTAAAACCCCCAGAAAAAGTTCTTAGGATTCTTGCTGGATATATAACAAAGTGATTCCAAGAACTGAAATATATTCTCTGTATTTTGTGTGCTTCATGGGAGGCTAGAAAATTAAATGGGCAGAAAAAAATGATCTAACCGAAGATTAAGAGTATGCAAAAGATATAATTAAGGAAAAATTTAAAAACAGGAGACAGAATTTTAGATACAAGTCTAAACAGTCAAACAGCTGATGGGAACTGTGGTGAGTCAATATACTCCCCCATCTAAACCTATTCAATTTTCATGGGTATAAAAATGTCTTCTCTCCATTGCTTAGATGAGATCAGACAATTTTATGTTCTCCACACTCCCACTGAAACCGAATGACATTCTGACTTCTGGCTTCTCTTATCCAAAGCAGCCAAGAAGTCACACCAGTCCTAGACGAGCCTGATATTTTCAAAGATAATTCTTTCTCTGACACTAATTCAAGATTAAAATGTCTAAAAGGTTTTTTTTCTCTTTAACCAGAAGTCAAGCAGAGAGAAACAAAGAACATCAGAGAGAAGAAAAAGGTCACACTTACTTTTTCAGATCATAAAATTCTTTGCTTAAACACCAGGAGAAAGGAAGAGAAATGACGGGGAAAGAGGGAGGGAAAATAAACAACTCAAAGGTCTTGAATCGAAATTTCAAACATCTGTCTGAGATTAACACACAGATATTACACATACAATACTGAGAGATACAGTTAGAGCAAATTCAGAGAATATTTTTTAATTGAATTCAGAAGTTCTGATTTCTAAGACAGACAATCTGCTGTAGGACACTAGACGCTTTTACTGAAATGCTGGCAATGTCCTTGAATCCATTTGAGCAAGGCCCTGAAGTGCCATAAGTCAGGAGTATTTTGTTACATGTCTTTGAACAGCTGTGCATCTAATTAAATTTGGTATCTGACAAACATCTGGGGAAAAAAGCTGGTCCAACTTCTTTGGGAAACATTACCATACCTGCAAATATATATCATTTTCAAAAGTTCACCAAGTCGCATGATTTTGGCATGCAGACACAAATCTAGACCAGGAGTCAGCAAACTTTTTCTATAAATGGACTGGATACTAAATATTTTAGAGTTTCCGTCACAACTATTTCACTCCACAATTGTAGTGCAAAAGCAGCCACAGACAATACCTAAATGAGTGGGCATGACTGTGTTCCAATAACACTGTTTACGTACCCTGAATTTTGAATTTCTTGTGTCTTCTTGTGATTTTTTTTCAACCACTCAAAAATGTAAAATCCATTCTTAGCTCATGGGTCATAGAAAAAACAAGCAATGGGCCGGATTTGGCGCACAGGACAGTTTGCCAACCCCTGATCTAGACAATTAAATCAAGAAGAGAGCGATATTTAAAATCATGTTTCATGGGATATGAGGCATTACTAGAGAAACCCAGAGTCAGCTGGGGTGGGGGATGCATTTTCTAAATACAGCGAGTTATCTGGGGACTTCCCTGGTGGCCCAGTAGTTAGGACTCCATGATCCCAGTGCAGGGGGCATGAGCTTGGTCCCTGGTTAGGGAACTAAGATCCTGATGTTGCGTGGCTCAGACAAAAAAAAAAAAAGAAGTGATCTGAAGCTATCTGCTACTGAAATAATTCAGGAGGGCAAAATGGGGCACTGAAAAAGAAAAGTAAGTTTCTGACTCCCTGATAGATCAGTCATCTCTCTGAGGAAAAATACATTTCTAGGGAGCTGTCCTATATGAGTTCTTGATGTAGCAAACTGTAATTTTACATGATTTTATACATGGAAGAAAAGAAGCAGCAATTTAACAATAAAATCAAGTGAAAGAATGGCAACAGATGATTATAATCAGAGCAGACAGAACTAACTACAACCTCCAAACAGGCTACAGATCCAGAATTTGGGGACACGGTCATAAAAATGGTGACCTCTGAGACTGAAGCCAGTAAGTATCATCAAATAATGAAATTAGCTGTGTGCAATAATGACGTACCTGAAGATGTAAGCCTGTTGCTAATGAGAGAAGGACGCCTCCAAAATCTCATCAGACACTAAAAAACAAATAATCTGAGATAAACTGAGCGCTAATTAATCATATCAATCTGTGGCAATGGCATAGCACAGGGATGGAGGGCCACCTGGAGAAAGAGGAGCAAAGAGTAGAGCCTGTCAGTGTTTCCTGCAGGACTGGGCAGGTGGAGGTGTGCCTTGGCCTCTCTGCCATCCAGCTACTGTGTTGGAGGAGGGCACCCCCTGTGCAGATGGTCTGCTAGCCACCCACTTCTGGACGAGAACAGCGTCCCAAACTCTCCTACTGAGCATCAAGGCTCTGGGCCAGGCTGCCCCAATATCTTGTCTGCCCTGCAGCTGTATCTCTCCTTATAAATTAAGAAACTTGCATTCATGCATATTATTAAGTCTCTGATGACTTTGGTAAGCATGATGAGTGCACCCAAAACCCTTTGTCCAAGACCAAGGGTGAACTGATAGAAAAATTCACGCACTTCTTCTATGCGCTTTCTGAAACTGCAGACTGAGGACAAGGCAACGAATAACACAATGGGGACACATATCTGCGTGAAGTCACCTGGTCCAGCCATCACTGGCCTCTTTCCACTGCCCTTAAAGAAAAGGTGCAGCAGCCGACAACACTGGGCTCCAGGGTCAGACTGTGTGCTCTGAACAAACCCCTGCTCCACCACTTCCTAAGCTTTCTTCAACTTCCGAGTTTAGTTTCTTCATTTTTAAAATAGAGATAAAGAAGGGGCATGCCTAGGAGAGTTGTGAGGTTTAAAAGAGATAATGCATGAGAAGCACTTGGTACAATGCCTGGCACCTAGAAAGCACTCGACAAATGGGAGTTCTTTTTTGTTGCTACCATTGTCAGTATTTATTACCTTTAACAACGGTGATAAACAATTCTGCTGAACTCATTGACCCCAGCAATATTCTAGTAGTTGCTCTTCATTCACAGCAATTTTCCTCTTTATCTGAAGCTCTGGAGAGCATTTCCCCTTCTTAGGGCACAAGACTAATTCCAATTCAAGACCCCGAAGAACTTCTCCACAAGATCTTCAACCAGGGTGCTGAACTGCTCCACCTTCACCAGCCACCACCTGATCACACAAGCACACCAGCTCAATCTCATTCCCTGCTTCCAACCACACTCATGAGCCATTCCAACGAGCCTCGAACTTTCCTGCCCTTCTTCCTACCAAATTACTTCTTTCTCCTCCGTTATCATTAAGTTAGAACCCTCCAACATTATGGCAAGTTTACCACTTTCCAACTCCTGATGTGAAGACCTTAACATTCCCTTAGGAGATAAATACACATAGAGAGAGCCACGAGGGAAATGTAAATTAAAACCACAATGAGATGTCATTTCACATTCGCTAGAATGGTCATAACAAGAAAAAGACAGATGAAAAACAAATGTTGGCAAAGATGTGGAGAAATTGGAACCCTCATACGCTGCCGGTGGGAATGCAAAATGATGCAGTCCTTTCGGAGAAGAACCTGAAGATTCTGCACAAGTTTATCATATGACACAGCAATTCCACTCTTAGGTATATATTCAAGAGAAATGAGAATGTATGCCCACACAAAAACACGTAAATGAATATTCATAGTGATATTATTCATATGCAGTGGCCAAAAAAGCATCAGCAACCCAAATATCCATCGACAGATCAATGGATAAACAAAATGTGGCACTTCCGTACTGTGGAATATTATTCAGCATTAAAAAGGAATGGACTACTGACACACGCTTCAGCATGGATGAACCCTGAAGACATTATGCTGTGTGAAAGAATCCAGTCACAGAAGACCATGTTCTGGATGAGTCTATGAAATGTTTCAAGAAGGTAAGTTTAGAGAGACAGAAAGTAGACTGGTTGCCAGGGGTTGGAGGGGTTGGCAGGAGATGGGAAGTGACCATTAATGAGTAAGGAGTTCCTTTTGGGGGTAAGGAAAACGTTCACCAAATTGATAGCAGTGATGAATATACTAAAAATCACTGGTTGTACGTATTATATAAGTGAATTGTATGCTATGTAAATTTTACTTTCATAAAGTTTTATGCAACAAATAAAGATAAATAAATGTTTGCCAAATAAACAACAACGAATGACCTAAAGAGCAATGCTGAGCCCCCAGGGTCAGTAGGATATGAGAGAGCAAAACTAGCTAGCAAACTCATGAAAACAGGCTGAGGTGCTCCCCCAAAACCACAGACTACAAATCTATCTTTAAAAGTCACTCAAGTCAAACATCTATTAGCCTTTCACACGACTCCAAAACATTTTCACTACCCTAGTTATAGACACTATAAGCACAGTATCATACAAACGGACATTTAATTTTTTTTGGTAGTCTGGCTAACTCCCGTATCATAACGTGTACTATATACACTACAGAGCAAGTCACACCTATCAAATTTGACTCATTTATACATTCAGTTAACACTTACTACTTGCCTACTATGTGCCAGGCAATGTCCGAGGTGTCAGGGATGCAAAGATGGCTGAGACACAAGCTCTCCTCCCAGGGAGCCCACTGCAGAATGAGCTGAGAGTTACAAAGACAGGAGAGCATTCTGACTCCTACGGCTGCGAATGAAATGAACTCCTAAAAATATGTTTCAATGACAACGATCTAAGATATTCACAATGCACTGACCATGAACCCTGTAGTGCCCAGGCCTCTCAGAAGCAACCTACCTGTTGACATGCTCCTCCCAGTCCTCTGGAGGGGGAGGGGCATCCGCATCGGTCCTGGCGAAGATGACGTGCCGTTCACACTCGTTCATCACACTGCGTGCCTTCTGATTGTCATAGAGCGGCACAGGGGTGGATATGACTGTCTCCACATCTATTGGGACATCTGATTCACTGTAAAGGTGAAAACATAGGACCAGCCACACATACTTCACACAACATAAGTATTTAATGACTGTTCCATTGCCAAAAATGTCTCTTTACTATAATCAGCTTTTTATGTATTTTTTGTGGCTGTACCATGCAGCTTGTGGGATCTTAACTCCCTGACCAGGGACAGAACTTGTGGCCCCTGCACTGGGTGGGCAGAGTCTTAACCACTGGACTGCCTGCTAAGTCCTTAATCAGCGTTAAAGTATGCATAAGCACACTATGTCCACAGAAAATTATGATCCAAAGTTGCCTCTCCCACATGTATCTAGATCTCTGTGACATGCTGGTATATGAAGGGGAAACACAAAGTTGTTTTAAATGAGCTTATGTAAAACTGACAAAGAGCTATTTTTTAAAAAGACAAGTATATTCCATAAGCATACAGCTGATTGCCTAAAGGTGCTTCTCAATACTGTAGCTATAAGCCATATGCAAATGTTTAACTTAATAGCAACTAAATAAAATAAAAAATTCATTTCCTCAGTCACACAAGCCATATTTCAAGAGCTCAACAGACATGTCTGCCTCAGTTCAGTTCAGGTGCTAAGCCGTGTCCGACTCTTTGTGAACCCATGGACTGCAGCACCAGGCCTCCCTGTCCATCACCGACTCCTGGATTTGACTCAAACTCATGTCCACTGAGTTGGTGATGCCATCCAACCATCTCATTCTCTGTCATCCTCTTCTCCTCTGCCTTCAATCTTTCCCAGCATGAGGGTCTTTTCAAACGAGTCAGTTCTTTGCATCAGATGGCCAAAGTAATGGAGCTTCAGCTTCAGTATCAGATCCTCCAAAGAATATTCAGGACTGATTTCCTTTAGGATTGACTAGTTGGATCTTCATGCAGTCCAAGGGACTATGAAGAGCTTTCTCCAACACCACAGTCCAAAAGCATCAATTTTTCGGTGCTCAGCTTTCTTTATAGTCCAACTTTCACATCCATACATGACTACTGGAAAAATTGTAACTTTGATTAGACAGACCTTTGTTGGCAAAGTATAGTCTCTGCTTTTCAATACATTGTCTAGGTTGGTCATAACTTTTCTTCCAGGGAGCAAGCGTCTTTTAATTTCATGCCTACAGTCATCATGATCTGCAGTGACTTTGGAGCCCAAGAAAATAAAGTCTCTCACTGTTTCCACTGTTTCCCCATCTACTGGCCATGAAGTGATGGGACCAGATACCATGATCTTAGTTTTCTGAATGTTGAGTTTTAAGCCAACATTTTCACTCTCCTCTTTCACTTTCATCAAGAGGCTCTTTAGTTTTTCTTCTCTTTCTGCCATAAGGGTGGTGTCATCTGCATATTTGAGGTTATTGATATTTCTCCTGGCAATCTTGATTCCAGCTTGTGCTTCATCCAGCCCTGGAACTTTGCATGATGCACTCTGCATATAAGTTAAATAAGTAGGATGACAACATACAGCCTTGACGTACTCCTTTCCCGATTTGGAACCAGTCTATTGTTCCATGTCTGGTTCTAACTGTTGCTTCTTGACCTGCATACAGGTTTCTCAGGAGGCAGATCAGGTGGTCTGGTATTCCCATCTCTTGAAGAATTTTCCAGTTTGTTGTGATCCACAGAGTCAAAGGCTTTGGCATAGTCAATAAAACAGCAGCAGATGTTTCCCTGGAACTCTCTTGCTTTTTCGATGATCCATCGGATGCTTGCAATTTGATCTCTGGTTCCTCTGTCTTTTCTGAATCCAGCTTGAACATCTGGAAGTTCACAGTTCATGTACTGTTGAAGCCTGGCTTGGAGAATTTTGAGCATTACTTTGCTAGCATGTGAGATGAGTGCAATTGTGCAGTAGTTTGAGCATTCTTTGGCACTGCCTTTCTTTGGGATTGGAATGAGAACTGACCTTTTCCAGTCCTGTGGCCACTGCTGAGTTTTCCAAATTTGCTGGCATACTGAGTGCAGCACTTTTGCAGCATCATCTTTTAGGATTTGAAATAGCTCTAGTGGAATTCCATCACCTCCACTAGCTTTGTTCATAGTGATGCTTCCTAAGGCCCATTTGACTTCACATTCCAGGATGTCTGGCTCTAGGTGGGTGATCATACCATCTTGATTATCTGGGTCATGAAGATCTTTTTTGTACAGTTCTGCTGTGTATTCTTGCCACCTCTTCTTGATATCTTCTGCTTCTGTTAGGTCCATACCATTTCTGTCGTTTATTGTGCCCATCTTTGCATGAAATGTTCCCTTGGTATTTCTAATTTTCTTGAAGAGATTTCTAGTCTTTTCCCATTCTATTGTTTTCCTCTATTTCTCTGCATTGATCACTGAGGAAGGCTTTCTTATCTCCTCTTGCTATTCTTTGGAACTCTGCATTCAAATGGGTATATCTTTCCTTTTCTCCTTTGCCTTCCGATTCTCTTCTTTTCACAGCTATTTGTAAGGCCTCCTCAGATAACCATTTTGCCTTTTTGCATTTCTTTTTCTCTCCAAGAAAAAAAAAAAAGAGATGTCTGCCTAAGGCTACCATATTCGAGGAAGCAGGTACAGAACATTTCTGTTACCACAGAGAGTCTGTCAGGCAATGTTGGTCTAAAGTTCTAAATTATTCATACAAATTTTCCTTTCCTTACCAAGTCAACTGATAGCTAATGATATGCTGTAAAAGCCCATGACTGTCTAAGACAGATCGCTAGGAAAGCAGACAGACACCTTAGCTTACTCACTCTGTAAGGAGCCCACAACAGAAACAAACACAAGTGGATACCTGAAAGGTCTTTCGTATTTTAAAACATTAATGAAAAAAATAAATAAAACGTTAATGAAATCCTAGTGCTGTGTTTTTCAGTTCAATAACTCTGTCACCCAAAATATGATGTCAATCGCACTGGTCTACTGGCTATCCAGCAAATGGCACTTTAACTTTTTGACCTCAATGATGCTACTGTATACACTCCCAATGGCTAGAATAATTACACCATTATAAAATGAAGTGAAATAATGTGCAGCTGGATTTGGTGGTGGGTGAAAGAGCTGACTATCTTTTGTGGACCAGACTTTGGGCAAGGTACTTAGACTTGGATGCCTGAAAAAGAAGTCCTGATGTCACAATTCCAATCCTATCTTCCCAGGGTCCCTCCCAACTAATGGCACTACTGAGCCAGAAACATGAGAGTCATCCTCCTTTCCTTTCCCTTTAATCCTGGCCACTCTTGCCAACTCACCACAGCAGGTCATGTTGGATCTACCCAAGAAATACACCTCAAGGCCATCCCTTTTTCCCCACTTGTAATATGCTTGTCCCATCAAGGCTCATGATCTCTGACCCTGACCACTCTGAAATGGTGTCCTAGCCAGGTTTTATCTATTCCACTTCAGCACTATCATCTATTAAACAAAAATTCAAAGTGATCTTTTTAAATATAAATTTAATCTCTAGCTTAAAATCCTTCAGTGACTTCTTACCAACTCTGAGAATCAAATTCCTACATGAGGTAGCCCCTGCCAGCTTCTCCCCTAGCTCCCACTTACACTCCCACTGCAACCACCTTCTAGATCCAGTGGCCTAAAAAGAGCTCCTAAAATACGCCAAACTCCCACTTCTAGGGCTCATATATGGAGCCAGTCTATAAGAGGAAGTAATTTTCTGAGTACTGAAATGACCAAGTCCACAAAATCTCACTTTAAGAAAACAATCATGAGATTTAAATACAGGAGTTTCAATGTTTGCAAGAAGCTATTACATAACTAAGAGAGAGACTTGCAATTCTATCTAAAAGAGCTCTTCAGTGATGCCCTTGATCAGAAGCATCAGGATTATGCTCAATTATTCTCTAAAATCACAGATCCTGTGACCTGCACATCCAAAATAGGCCAACAAAATGAGGCTCTCGCTGGGAAATGAAATAAAAACCACTATTCTACATGTGTTACACACACATGTCATGGCACTTAAAGCTCATTAAGGCTCACTGGTGGATTGAAAGAAGCAAAGCACAAGATCTCTGTTTTCCACCAAACCTAAAACCTGTGCTAGAGATTAAACATCAGGTCAGATTGAGACAAACAAAAACAAACTCCTCCCCAGAAAAGTTTATAAAATTATTAAGGGCATGATTTTATCATCAAAATAGAATATATCACTAAATCTTGAAATACCTTGTGTTCCAAGGTAATCAGAATGCCTTAAAGCTCAAAAGAATTGCTAAACAAGTTTGCACAGACCAAATGTAACTGTATCACATATTACATGGTAAGTTTATGAAAAAATTCCCGACCCTATTATGTAGGTGAGCTGAAAATATAACCAGATCTCAGAAGGATTAAGATCAACCAATGGTGACAGTTCCATAACAAGTTAAGAGGGAAAGAAAAGTCGTGGGCATGTGCTCCCAAGCTTTGCAGGTGAATGGAGGAAAAAACAAACCAAATTACCATGAAAAGGTTATTCGCCAGTGTTGGAGCCAGAACACTGGGCTATTTTAGGAATAAGTCTAATCCTATGTGACAATTTTTAAAAGTCAACTCTTCCATCTTTTTCTTCCGTTTAAATAATCATCTTCAATTCCTCTTTCCACACAAGTCCTCTTATCCTAAATGTAATCAGCTGTTTGCTTTCCTTTGAACATCCTGCCTTCCTAACTCATTAGATGTCTTGAATCCAGATGTTCACCAAGAGGCCCGACATCCTCAGGATGGTTAACAAGGATGCTGAATTAAACATCCCACCCCATCCCTAATCTCCCACAATAAAATACACTCTAATCCCCAACTGATTACTGCCCAGTTAGGGTGACCGCAGCCCATAGGAGAGAAGGCCAAACTCACATGGTACTTTCGTGCTGCCTCCGAGGAGTAACAAAGAGCATGCGGGTGGGGCGGGCACTACTGGCATCGGGGTGGGCACTCCACGGCTTAGCATAGCTGTGATCCAGAAACACCAGGTCCAGTTCCCGCTCATGCACCGAGAGCTGGAAGAGCAAAGAGGTGCCCATGCGCCGCGCTGAAGTCTGGAAGTCCCTCTCCCCACCGCGGTGGGCCATGTCAGAAGAGGGGCAGCAGGTCAGAGAATGGTTATCTGCATGCTAGTCACCTGCGGTGAAAAGTTTCAGTTCAAGTCAATTCAAATGCTCTGAATTTCTTCCAACCTAGAACATCTTAATAGGCTTATTTTAGTGACTTTCTACCATTGGCAGTTGCGTATTATATAATTACATAATATCTGTCACACTGCAGACCCTTGCCCGCGTCGGGAGGGTTCCTGACATCCCACTCCACCACCCAAAATGGCTATGGCGCCCCCTCCATCCTCAGTCTCTACAATTCAGTCCATTGGGAAGCTGGAAGACTGCCTCACGTGGACAGATACTAGACTTGCTTGGCCAGCGCCACAATTTCCCAGGTGGGCGCAACGGGTTTTGGCAAACGAGGAATCACAAATAGTACTAATTCCACAGCTAAGGGTCTCGACGGCTGCGAAGCATTCTCACTGAGCCGTCTCCGGCCGGAGCGTGAGCATTGCCGAAACAGTTGCGCAACGTGGGCCTCGGGGAAGCCCTGACCTCTCTCCTTTGTGTTAAACAAGTTTTGTAACTACTTCATAATGCTCTGGAGTTTTAAAAATCTACAGATGAGCGGTCCTTCCCAAAGCCTGTAACAAAATGCTACGCCGGGAAGGCCCCTCTCCCTCACCCAAGGCCCGGGTGGTCCCCGGGGAACCGCCCTCTGCCGCAGGTACCCTCGGGGGTCCCGCCCCCGAGCCTCAAAACCGCTCCAGCAGGCAGGCAGGGCTCATAATTCGCACTTCACAGACGCAGGCGCCGGCTCAAGGGGATGGAGTGACTTGGCCAAGGTCACAGCGAGTTCGCGACAAGAAGGAGCCGCCTCGCACCCGCCTCCCGCCCGCCCCGGCCAGGCTGAGCGCCCGCGTCACGGCGGCCCGAGCCCGCCCCCGGCCCTACACGATCGTCCGACCCAGATTGCCAGGACCCGGGCTCTAGCGCCCGGCCCCCGCATGCCCCGGGAGCCAGGAGATCCTAGCCGAGACCCCCTGCCCGCTCCGACCCGGGCCACGACCCCTCAGGCCCGCCATCCCGGCCAGGGCCGACTCTCCCTCACCCGCAATCGTCCGGCCGCGCGCTTGGCCCGGGCCGGATCCCTGTGCGCGTGCGCGCTACCGCCTCCACGCCACGGCGCCCAGGGCACGGAGCAAAATGCGGAAGTGGATTCCAGCTGGGAAGGGAGGGGCGGTGAGCCGCAAAACCCGGAAACGATGCAGCTGCAAGGGAACCCGTGCTGCTGCTGCTGCTGCTTGCTAAGTCGCTTCAGTCGTGCCGACTCTGTGCGACCCCACAGACGGCAGCCCACCAGGCTCCCCCGTCCCTGGGATTCTCCAGGCAGGAACACTGGAATGGGTTGCCATTTCCTTCTCCAATGCATGAAAGTGAAGAGTGAAAGTGAAGTCGCTCAGTCGTGTTCGACTCTTCATGACCCCATGGACTGCAGCCCACCAGGCTCCTCTGCCCATGGGATTTTCCAGGCAAGAGCACTGGAGTGGGGTGCCATTGCCTTCTCCAAGGGAACCTCTACTTCCACTTTATTGACTACGCCAAAGCCTTTGACTGTGTGGATCACAACAAACTGGAAAATTCTTCAAAAGATGGGAATTACCAGACCACCTTACCTCCCTCCTGAGAAATCTGTATTCAGATCAGGAAGCAACAGTTAGAACTGGACATGGAACAACAGACTGGTTCCAAATCAGGAAAGGAGTATGTCAAGGCTGTATGTTGTCACCCTACTTATTTAACTTATATGCAGAGTACATTATGCAAAATGCCGGGCTGGATAAAGCACAAGCTAGAATCAAGACTGCCAGGAGAAATATCAATAACCTCAAATATGCAGATGACACCACCCTTTTGGCAGAAAGCTAAGAAAAGCTAAAGAGCCTCTTGATGGAAGTGAAAGAGGAGAGTGAAAATGTTGGCTTAAAACTCAACATTCAGAAAACTAAGATCATGGCATCTGGTCCCATCACTTCATGGCAAATAGATGGGAAAACAATGGAAACAGTGAGAGACTTTTTCTTGGGCTCCAAAATCACTGCAGATGGTGACTGTAGCCATGAAATTAAAAGACACTTGCTTCTTGGAAGAAAAGTATGTCCAACCTAGACAGCATATTAAAAAGCAGAGACATTACTTTGCCAACAAAGGTCTGTCTAATCAAAGTTATGTTTTTTAAGTAGCCATGTATGGATGTGAGAGTTGGACTGTAAAGGAGGCTGAGCACCGAAGAACTGATGCTTTTGGACTGTGTTGGAGAAGACGCTTGAGAGCCCCTTAGACTGCAAGGAGATCCACCTAGCCAATCAGGAGGAGAAGGGGAGGACAGAGGATGAGATGGTTGGATGGCATCACCGACTCAATGGACATGCGTTTGAGTAAGCTCCAGGAGTTGGTAATGGACAGGGAAGGCTGACGTGCTGCAGTTCATGGGATCGCATGACTGAGCTACTGAACTGAACTGAATTGAGAAAGCACACGGGCCTTGCTTGCAGACAGCACGGGGTCTGGTGTATGGGTTCTTGCATCTTCAGCAAGAAAAGTGAGGGTGAGGGAGGAGGCTGGCTCCTGCAGCCCCTATTCTCGCTGTCCCCCACTGTTGCTTTGTAGATGGTCTGGCCAGGGCCGGGAGGCAGGGCAACCTACTTTCCACTCCGCAAAGCTCAGCCCTTACCTACCAGGTTGTGTTCCTTAGGAATTTACTTCTTATGCTGCATGCCTGAAACTAACACAATACTGTAAAGCAACAATACTTAAAAAAAAAAAAAAATTTACTCGAGAAACAGCCACAATAAAAATACATGTAAAAATTAAAAGTTGCTGTGAGCCTAAAACTGCTCTAAAAAAAAAACTGTTAAAAATAAATAATTTGTGGAGTGCTGCTTTCTGGTCTCTGCAAAGATGTGTCAAGATGGCCCTACCCTTGAGAAGTTAAAGCGAGGCACTGCCACCCTCAAGGCAGAGATTAGACTTCGTGGTTGTACTTGGTTGCTTCAGTGGTGTCCATCTCTTTGCAACCTCACGGACTGTAGCCTGCCAGTTTCCTCTGTCCATGGAATACTCCCGGCAAGAACACTGGAGTGAGTTGCCATGCCCTCCTCCAGGGGAGCTTCCCCACCCAGGGATTGAACGTGCATCTGTTGAGTCTCCTGCATTGGCAGGCAGATTCTTTACCTCCGAGTCACCTGGGAAGCCCGGTGAAAAAAATTCATTATCATAAAAATAAAATACTGAATACAGTATAGATTCAGCCCCCAAATGAGATATGAATGAAAGCAGGTTGCAGGAAAGGCAGGTGTACTAAACCTGTCATCGTGTGGATACACAACAGTTCAGTTCAGCAGCTCAGTCGTGTCTGACACTTTGCAACCCCATGGACTGCAGCACGCCAGGCCTCCCTGTCCATCACCAACTCCCAGAGTTTACTCAAGCTCATGTCCATTGAGTCGGTGATGACCCCCAACCATCTCATCCTCTGACATCCCCTTCTCCTCTGCCTTCAATCTTTCCCAGCATCAGGGTCTTTTCAGATGAGTCAGTTCTTCACATCAAGTGGCCAAAGTATTGGATTTTCAGCTTCAGCATCAGTCCTTCCAATGAATATTCAGGACTGATTTCCTTTAGGATAGACTGGTTGGACCTCCTTGCTGTCCAAGGGACTCTCAAGACTCTTCTCCAACACCACAGTTCAAAAGCATCAGTTCTTCAGTGTTCAGCTTTCTTTATAGTCCAACTTTCACATCCATACATGATTACTGGAAAAACCATAGCTTTGACCAGACAGACCTTTGTTGGCAAAGTAATGTCTCTGCTTTTTAATGTGCTGTCTAGGTTGGTCATAACTTTTCTTCCAGGGAGCAAGCGTCTTTTAATTTCACGGCTACAGTCATTGTGATCTGCAGTGATTTTGGAGCCCCCAAAAATAAAAGTCTGTCACTGTTTCCCCATCTTTTTGCCATGAAGTGATGGGACCAGATGCCATGATCTTAGTTTTCTGAATGTTGAGTTTTAAGCCAACATTTTCACTCTCTTTCACTTTCATCAAGAAGCTCTTCAGTTCTTCACTTTCTGCCATAAGGGTGGTGTCATCTGCATATCTGAGGTTATTGATATTTCTCCAGGCAATCTTGATTCTAGCTTGTGCTTCTTCACCCAGTCCAGCGTTTCTCATGGTGTACTCTGCATATAAGTTAAGTACGCAGATAAACAACTGTGCCTGCCTGGCAAGTCAGTTGTTTCTGACTCTTTGTGACCCCATAGGCTGTATGTTAGCCTGCTAGGCTTCTCTGTTTATGAAATTCTCCAGGCAAGAATACTGGAGTGGGTTGCCATGCCCTCCTCCAGGGTAGATAAGGCCTAAAGATGAGTTGGAAAGGTTAGAAGAGAAAAGCTGGGAGATGGGAAAGGAGTGAAAGATGATATAAAAGAACTGACTTGGTCGATAATCTCTTAAAGTGAAAAATTCAAGAGATGTAATTTAAATATGCTATTTAGAGATATAGAGGTTAATATTATTAGGATGACAGGAAAAGAGCAGCCTTTGGTTCATCTTTCACCACCCTTAATTCTCTTGCCCTGGCACTTATTTTGCTACAGCATTCTGCTGCTTTTTTCTCTTTATGTCTGATCAGCACAGTGTATGAACTGGTATGTTTTCTCTGCCCTTCCTTCCTTAGCACACCAAGTTAATCATTTTTTTTTTTTCAATCTTTGCCAATCGGGGAGGTGATACATGTTATCTTATTGTATTTCTTTGCTTATTAATGAGCTTGAATTTTTTTTTTTTACATATTTTTCTTGTTTGGGGGGCTTCTGAGTCCACTTTGGCAAAATGACGAACAGTATCTCATTGCATTACTTTGATTAGTAAATAGGTTGAATTTGTTTTGCATCTTTTTAAAAAAATCTGTTTGGGCAGTTTTCCCTCTGGAGTATTCATCTTTTTCTTATTGAATTATAAGAACTGTTGCAGACGTTCCCTGCCTTGATATTTGTCTTTTAAGGTATATTTTTCTATACAAGCATCTTAAATTTTATGTGATCAAATCTATCAACCTCTTCCTTTACTGAGTTTGCCTTTTGTGTCATGATTAGTTTGGAAAATCTTTCACAAAGCAACAAGCATTGTGTCATTGTTAGATTTCAAGAAAAACTGTCAGGAAGACTAAAAGCAATCGTAGCACCATAATCACACATCCAGTTTATTTTTTTTAAATTGTTGTTCTTTGAATGCTATGCATGTTTTAGAATGTGTAGTAAGCTTAGTGCTAAATTGTTTCACCAATTAATACACACTTTTAAAACATTCGTTAATTTTTATGCTAATAGGACTTCCCTGGGGGTCCAGTGGCTAAAACTCCCCATTCCCAATGCAAAGGGTGCAGGTTCCATCCCCAATCAGGAAACTAAGACCCCACACGCCCTGTGGCCAGAAAACCGAAACATAAAACAAATTCAGTGACGACTTTAAAAATGGTCCACATCAAAAAACAACCAAAAAAGTCTTAATAAGTTCACATGCCGCAACTAAGACCCGGCACAGCCAAATAAATTGACAAAAAAATTTTTTTTCATGCTAACTCTTGGATGTAGTTAGATGTAGGTTATATATTGATCAACCTTCTAAAGTAGAAAAAGCTTAGGGACAACAAGAGCAATGACCTGCTCCATTCTCATTCTGAGAGGCCTTGAGAGCAAGCAAGATACCACAACAAGATTATATTGTCAGTGAGATTTTTCTTTCGAGAGCTTTCTTTAACCTTACAAACCCAGCTGGCTGGCATAGGAATTTGTTAATGAGTAAGCTAGTTTGGTTAAAGAAAGACTCATTATCTAAACTCATGTCCTCTTTAGAAAAAGGGAGGCCTTGATGTTTGCTTCCACATTAGGAAGGACTTCTGAAACACCACTGAAATCATCTTTGAGTTCCCTATTCCTTTTCTCAACTCACTTCCCTTCTCTATTTTCTTATGGAAACGGTGTGACTTTGGCAAGGATTCAGTCCAGATATCTTGCTTGTATAAAGAGAACGTATTCCCCTTTTTCCTGATCTTGAAATTAGAAGAACGGTAAAAACG
Organism: Capricornis sumatraensis; assembly: GCF_032405125.1. Lineage (NCBI taxonomy): Eukaryota > Metazoa > Chordata > Mammalia > Artiodactyla > Bovidae > Capricornis > Capricornis sumatraensis. Next base: position 103,603,025 of record NC_091069.1, on the reverse strand, counting down.
AGAGAGCAAAGAAATTGGGAAGGGGAAATGAACTTTAGCCAAGCTGTTTTGTTTCTACAGCCCGGGTCACCTCAAGCCACTGGCTCCATCATGCCCTATGACTTCTTCCTCTTTCCATTCTCTTCCTTCCTCTCCAGAATCAAGAACCACCGGCCTTTGTGACATCACCTCTGTTGCTAAGCAACAGACTTTACTCACCCCAGGAGAAGCCCTGGACTAAGGTGCTCCAAGCAGGAAGTTTTGCCTGAGAAGGACATTGAGAAGTAGATGGGGAAGATGCTGCGGCTTATCGTGCAGTCGGCCAAGATTAGCCCACCCCTAAGCCCCCCACCCAGACCCTGCGTGTCCGTGTACTTCAGAGGTAAGAGCCAGGACCCCCCAAGAGGCAACATGTGTCCGGTGCTAACTAGACCCATTGGTGCCCTGCTATGTAAAAGATGCCGTGTGACCAAAAGGCAAGGTAGACATCATCCGGGTCTTTCAAATTTATCATCCTTATTGCTGTGATTTCTCTTAGTATGACTCCTCTGCCTGCATTTTTTCCGTTGAATGGCTACTTGTCCAACTCTTTGCAACCCCATGAACTGTAGGCCACCAAGCTCCTCTGTCCATGGAATTCTCCAGGCAAGAATACTGGAGTGGGTTACCGTGCCCTCACACACATATTCATTCCTTGGGAAGAATCTCAGAGTTACCAATTTAGGGGTTCTTTGCAGGGCTATGGACTGTTCTTTGTTAAAGGTGTTTCTGGAAAAGACAAACTGTAGTGGATAAAGACCTTTCAACCCATTAGATGTTTTAGGATGTCTCAGGGTACACTGGCTTTACCGATGGTTGTTGCCCAACGGTAACAACAGAACCCTTAAATCCCGGTGCCTTAACACAGCAGTTCACCTCTTGCTTACAACCAAGTCTAACGTTGACGGTACAGATCAGGCAGCAAACCTGAATGACTCCTCCAAACAGTAGACTGGGGACCAGCTGCCTGTTGCTGGTGGCTGCAGAGTCTCCAGGCATCGCTCTGCCCGCAGACGGGGAGAGTGGACACGGGAGTGGGGAGGGGAATGGACGCTGTCGTGGGAAGCTTCGGGAGCCGGTCCAGGCAGCAGTTAAGTATGGCTCCCACACTCCACTGGCCAGGACGAGTTACCCGGCCCCACCCTGGGGCGAGATGACTGGGAACTGTGTACCCAGGAGGAAAATGAAATGAACACGTAACGTTATCTGTCACATGGGGGTGATGTCACTCTTAACAAAAGGTGAGAAGTTTAGAAAACTCCGAAGTTAGAAAGAATCAGTGCCACATCGCACCTGCCAATGTAGACTGGATGTTTTCTTAGAGAGTCTGACCTCTCTTTGCTCACTCGAACCTAGACTTTGAAACATGTCGTATCGCGTATGCTGGCCCCTTGGTGTCTTTTCAGATGTCAAGAGGACAACTCGTGAGGTGGAAGGCAATCACCCCGTGTGGAATGAGGTAAAACACATTAGGACAAGCCCAGATGAGACCATGACAAGCCCAGCATTCAGGCTGGGTCCAGGCTGGCTGTGCTCAGAAGTCTAGGGAGGGGACAGAGGCCTCCTCAGCCTTCCCATGGCTGGAGCATCTTGCCCTGTGAGCAGCCTCTGTGCTGAGAAGGCTGTGTGGGGTCTCAGGGCCACTGTAACCACAGCTGCTTAGAGCTCTTGGCCTTCCCCCTCACCCTAGGGAGGGACTCAGCTTGTCCAACCAGCCATCCTGCTGTTCCCAGAGACAGGGCTCCCTCTGAAGGATCCCTTCTCATCTCCCATCCATCCTCGTCCCACCACCTGATTCCTAAGCCCCTTAGCTACTAACAAGCCCCCAGTACTGCAGCTAAGCTCTAGGAGCTCAGGTAGGATGCCCAGCTCCTGGGTGAAGGTAACAAATGCCTCCTCTTAGGAAACTGGACTTGAGGGAGGGTCCTCAGTTCAAGTCCTCACTTCAAGTCCTCAAGTCCTCAGTTCAACAGTGCCAGAGCTTCAACTGCATCTTTTCTCGTTTCCTAGAAGGACGGGAAGGGGGCGGGGTAGAGGGAGGGTACTGACTTCTCCGTGGCTCCCCCAGACGCTCATCTGGCACCTCTGGAACCACCCCCTGCAGAAGGACTCTTTCCTGCAAATCACCCTTCGAGACATGGGCTCAATGAAGAAGGAAAGGTAAGGCTCCGCCAGAGAGAGAGGCAGGAGGAGCCTGATTCTCTGACCAAATCTACAGCAGATGCTGTGTCTCCAGTCTCTCATCCATAACTCACTCAGATGCAAGGACTAGAACCCACTCTAGACAGCGAATACCAAAAAGGAAAAAAAAAAAGTATCAAGGCTAGAATTATAGATAGATCAAACAGAATTAGGAAACTGGGGACTCAGGAGCTTTCTGTCTCTTTTGAAGACACAGGATCTCAAACCTGTTTCTTTCTGCCCAACACTGGTTTCTCATCACAGCCCCATGCTAGTGCCCTACTGAGACTGAGCTATGGCATCCCAGGTCAAAATTCCTAGGACAGAGAATTTGATTGGCCCAGCTTTGGTCAGATGCCCACCTCCTGGTCCAATCAGCTGTTCCTTAGCACAGGTCCTGTTCCAGAGGAGCGTAGGAGCAGAGCTTCTGGAAAGGGGCTGGGCACAGCAGGGCAGAGCCAGTAACTAGGGTGCCCACTGGCAAGGAAGCCCCCAAGCCAGTTCCCAGAGAGTTGGGAGTCCTGCGCCCTCTAGTGGACGCTCTGCATCACCGCATCCTTCCTTCTGTCTGGACAGCACAGCCTCCAGGAGGGAAAAGACATCCCTGGATAAAGCTATGCCTGAGACAGAGGACACCTGGCTCAGGATCTCACACCTGCTCCCTGTCTCCCCAGGTTCATTGGCATGGCCACAGTACTGCTCAAGCCCTTGGTGAAAAAACCAAGAAAGATCCTTTTTGTGAATGACCTAACCCTGCTCAACCATTCCATGATGCCCACAGAGGTGAGTCAGGCCCCAGGGAGGGGGGCTGAAGGAGTGGGGGGCAGCTGATGAAGCTGGGCCATGCACTGCAGCAGTGTCTCAGGGTCCCCCCTAACCCAGAGAACATTTTCTACCCTGGGGGACCCCATCACACTTGTCATCATCTCCCCAAGTTCCATGACGCTCTCCATCTACCAACTCACCCCTCTACCCTTCACCCACCCATTGAGATCAGAACTCAGTCAATTGTCTGCTGGTGTCAGCAACTGCGCTAGGCCTGGGATACAAACTTGAATGAAGCCCACATCTATCGTCACTCACCTGGCAAGCACTCCCGCACATGTGTACTGGGGTCTGTAAAGCTACTTCACTGAGGTCAGGGGGGAATGAATGGTTTCACTTGAGAGAAAATGAAAGGCTTCACAGAGGAGGTGATGAGGACCAACCAGATGAGAAAAAGCAAAGGCGATTTATTCAGAGCTTGCTATTAATATATAACAAGGGGCTTCCCTGGTGGCTCAGTGGTAACAAATCTGCCTACAATGGAGGAGACATGGATTCGATCCTTGGGTCAGGAAGATCCCCTAGAGAAAGAAATGGCAATCCACTCCAGTATTCTTGCCTGAGAAATCCCATGGACAGAGGAGCCTGGGTGGGCTACAATCCGTGGGGTCGCAAAAGAGTCGGACATGTCTTCGCGACTAAACAACAACAGATATAACAAGGGAGTCAGCCACCAGCACTTGGATCTGACAGAGACGCAAAGGTAGGCAGAGGAGCGAGAAAACTCAATGGTAGAAAAAAGGGAAGACTTCAGGTAAGTCCTGATGGGAGGCTGTTGATGTGAGGGGAGCTGTAAGTGGACCAACCAGAAGCTGAGCACCCTATGTGATTGCTTGCTGCTGCTGCTGCTGCTGCTAAGTCGCTTCAGTCATGTCCGACTCTGTGCGATCCCTTAGACGGCAGCCCACCAGGCTCCTCTGTTCCTGGGATTCTCCAGGCAAGAATACTGGAGTGGATTGCCGTTTCCTTCTCCACGTGATTGCTTAGGGGTATATATTTGGCTTTCTCCCGTTGGCCCTGAGCTAAAAGTGGGAACAAAATTAAGGGATTCGTCAGTTATTAATCAAGTCCTGGCTGTTTGTCGCCAGAGCTGGTGGTCTGACTTTCTATAGGTCCGACTCACAGCAAACTGACTTCCTGGGCTGGTGACTGTAATCAGGTTCGTTTCCTGAGCTGATTGCTACAGAGTGTAGGTCAGAGTTCCACTTTTATAGATTAAAAAACATTTTTTTATGTGGTTTTATTTCTGGCTGTTCTGGGTCTTGGCTGCTGTGCAGGCTTTTTCTCTACCTGAGGCAAGCAAGGGCTGCTCTAGCTGCAGCGTGCAGGCTTCTCATTGCAATGGCTCCGTAGCTGCAGAGCAGCAGCTCTAGGGCACGCGCATTTCAGTAGCTGCAGCTCCCGCCTCTGGAGCACAGGCTCACTAGCTGTGGCTCACTGGCTTAGTTGCTTTTCGGCATGTGGGATCTTCCTGGACCAGGGGTCAAACCTGTGTCTCCTGCTTTGGCAGGAGGATTCTTAACCACTGACCCACCAGGGAAACCCTATAGATGGTTTTTAAGGAGAGGCGTGGTGGCTCAGACGGTGAAGAATCCGCCTGAAATTCAGGAGACACAAGGTCAATCCCCAGGTTGGGAAGATCCCCTGAAAGAGGGCGTGGCAACCCACTCCGATATTCTTGCCTGGAAAATCCCCATGGACAGAGGAGCCTGGTGGGCTATATAGTCCATGCAGTCGCAAAGAGTCGGACGTGATGGAGCGACGAAGCACAGCAGCACATGAGTTTGCCCAACGGATAGGAAAGAAAGACAGCCCCTGGCAGGAATATAAGGTGCTTGTGTGGAGGCTGGAGGGACGAAAGGCAGCCCGGCATGTGCAGAAGGGTGGGCTGCCTGCTCTGCCAGCACTGGGGGAGGGGCGGGGAGGGCTTGACTGTGGGAGAGCCGAGATTGGGCAGTGGCCAGGGGCCAGGAGGGAAGGGCCTTGTGGGGTCTACGCAGATACACTGATAGTTTAGGGCACTTAGGGAGTTCAGGGGTCAATTCTGACGATGGCTGAGCAGTGAGGGCGCTTGGAGGCAAGAGGTCAGTTGGTGTTTGCTGAGTTCCCACAGGGCGTCATGAGATGTTGGGCGAGGAGCTTAGCATCAGTGGTTCTAGACTGGTCCCAAGTCACCTCTCTCTCCTCCCCACCCTGCGGCGTTCTATTCTGTCACCACCACGGCCACGCGCCTCCTCTGTTCTTCAGCCCCGTCCGCAGTGACCCGTTGCTCTCTCCCCATCAGTTCATAGCCTCCCTCCACCCCAGACTGCACAGTCTCCACAGTGGGGCCCTGTGCTGTGGCCAGCATCACTCCACCCAGGAGGGCTGGGTGCGACTCCTGCCACGATGGGCCAGGTTCCAGTGCCACGATCTTGCCGGGATGGCCGGATCTTACAGCCCCTGCCTTTCCCTTGCAGTGCACTGTCACGTTACAGGCGGCCCTTATGACCTACAAGGACATCGAGAAGATCGGTATGTACTTCCACGGGGCTGAGCCCTGCCCTTCTCCAGCCATAGCTGGAAGGGCTCTTGGCGATCTTGGAGACCCAACCCTTGAGGCCTATAGGATTGTGAGCTCTCCAGACACCTCCCCATAGATGTAAGACTCAGCCTGAAATGGGCTGCAGAGGGAGGCAAGGATGACCGTTCCCCAGAGCGTGCCCCGCCCATGTATAGAGAGTGAGGCCCAGGGGTACCGAGGGTAGGTGGGGACCATGCAGGGTTCTGGGAGGACATGTGCCCTTACCAGGGCCTCTTGGCTGTGATTTTAGTTAGCACTGGGGACACTGGGGACAGAACGATGAAATGGGGGACGTGCCCCCAAGTATCCTGCTCTCCCCCCACGAGAGCCCACCCTGGGCTGTTTCCCCAGGCGATGAAGACCTCCTGGCCATAACAGCTCAAGAGGTGGCCAAGCAGAAGCTGATGTTTCCCAGTGCCACAGTGCACAAGGCTCTGTCCCCAAAGCCTCAGCACTTCCAGGTGAGGCCCTTTACGGAGTCTCAGGAGAGCAGAAGAAACACAGATCATAGATTCAACTGCACAGAAGTTTAAAATGTTCAGTTCCTACCAACACAGCATTGTAAAGCAACTATACTCCAATAAACACTGAAAAAGTAACATAAATTAATACCATTATGGTTAAAAAAAAAAAAGCAAACCATAACCTGAATGATTATTTTTTAATTTATTGAAGCATGTTTTATGTACCAGAATATGGTGTTTCTTGGTAAACATACTGTGCACACTTGAGAATAATTTCCATCCTGCCACTGTTGGATCAAATAGTCTATAAATGTCCATCAGGTCACGTTGATTGATTGTTGTCGTTTAGTCTCTAAGTCATGTCCAATTCTTTTGCAACCCCATGGACTGTAGCCCACCAGCCTCCTCTGTTCATGGGATTCTCCAGGCAAGAACACTGGAGTGGGTTGCCATACCTTTTCCAGGGGATCTTCCCAACCCAGGGATGGAACCCAGTCTCCTGCCCTTGTCTGGTGGGTTCTTTACTGCTGAGCCACTGGGAAAGCCAAGTTGATTGATAGTGCTATTCAAATGTATTATACCATGATGATTTTCTGCCTACCTGTTATGCCAATGGGGAGAAGAGTTCTTCTTTCTTTCTCTTTATACTTCTTGCCTGGAAAATCCCATGGATGGAGGAGCCTGGTGGGCTGCAGTCCATGGGGGTCGCGAAGAGTCGTACATGACTGAGCGACTTCACTTTCACTCTTCACTTTCATGCATTGGAGAAGGAAATGGCAACCCACTCCAGTGTTCTTGCCTGGAGAATCCCAGGGACAGGGGAGCCTGGTGGGCTGCCGTCTCTGGGTTCACACAGAATCGGACACGACTGAAGTGACTTAGCAGCAGCAGCATTGTGAAGATCTGTTGTCAAGGTATAAACAAAAATGTTTATAATCTTTATATGTCCTCTTCATTAACTGGTCCTTTTATCACTATGAAATAAACTTCTTTATCTCTGGTAAAAAATAAATAATTAAATGAAAATAAATAAAGTGTTCAATTCTGTAAAAAGATCACAAGTATAAAAGACAATATACTGGGACTTCCCTGGTGGTCCAGTGGCTAAGACTCCGCACTCACAGTGCAGGGGTCCCAGGTTCAATCCCTGGTCGGGGAACTAGACCCACATGCTGCAACTAAAGATCCCACATGCCGTAACTGAGACTTGATGCAGTCAAATAAATATTTAAAACAAACAAAACGATACAACAACTGAGAAATGTTGGACCCTATTCTGTAACAAGTCCCTCCCACTCAGTAAACCCTGTGTGCACCCAAAATGAAAGGGCGAAGTGGAGGTGACAGTTCGCATAGGAAGAAACAGAGGGAGCCAGAGCCTTCTCAGGGCTTTGGGGCCACTTTCTATCAGCAGTAGATGCTTCTTACCAGAACATATTGTTCTTTCAGAGAAGAGTCCCCCTTGACAAAGAGGAGCCTGGACCCCCAAAGTCAGTTTCCCCTGGTCTCTCCCCTGCAGGTCCGCGTGCAGCTGTTTGAAGCCCGGCAGCTGATGGGCAACGACATCAAGCCAGTGGTGAAGGTGGTCATTGGGGGCCACCAGCACCACTCACGGATCAAGATGGGGAACAACCCTTTCTTCAATGAGGTGGGCGGCCTGTGCCCTTCAGAGCTGAGTGGGGGCACTGGGGTCACAGGGGCCAGCTGAGGGCTAGGCATCTCCTGCTGGTGGACGGTACGCTTGCTCCCCGACTCTGCTGCTTTCGTCTGTTCGTTCCACAAAACTGGGCACAGATGGTCAAACACCATGGAGACCAGAGCATGTGAACACATACGTGATGACGATGGGGCAAGACTGCAGTGGGCAGGAATGGGAGGGGACAGAGATCTGGGGAAACAGCAATCTGGGGGGACAGGGCCTGGGGATAACGATCTGGGAGGGCCGCTGATACAGCCAGAAAGTGCAGGCCCCGTGTAGAATGATAGCAATCCGGCCCCATCACTTCACAGCAAATAGGAGGGGAAAAAGTGGCCGCAGTGACAGACTTTCTTTTCTTGGGCTCCAGAATCACAGCTGATGGTGTCTACCGCCATTAAATTAAAAGACACTTGTTCCTTGGAAGAAGAGCTAGGACAAACCTAGACAACTTCATTGTCTCTGTATTAAAAAGCAGAGGCATCACTTTGCTGACAAAAGTTTGCATAGCTGAAAGCTATGGTTTTTCTAGTAGTCAGGTATGGATATGAGAGTTGGACCATAAAGAAAGCTGAGTGCTGAAGAATTGATGCTTCCATACTATGGTGCTGGAGAAGACTCTCGAGAATCCTTTGGACTGCAAGAGGATCAAACCAGTCAGTCGTAAAGGAGATCAGTCCTGAATATTCATTGGAAGGACTGATGCTGAAGCTCCGATACTTTGGCCACCTGATGCAAAGAACTGACTCATTGGAAAAGACCCCGATGCTGGGAAAGATTGAAGGCAGGAGGAGAAGGGGACAACAGAGGATGAGATGGTTGGATGACATCACCAACTCCATGGACGAGTTTGAGCAAGCTCTGGGAGTTGGTGAGGGACAGGGAAGCCTAGCGTGCTGCTGTCCGTGGGGTCACAAAAAGTCGGACACGACTGAGCGACTGAACAACAATGCTGACTTTGCCGCCGCTGGGGCCTCCCCTCCTGGCATCATGACTGATGCAGTAAGAACTCCATAAATAGGCACTGAATTAATTTGTGACTAGACCACCAAAGAAAAGAGAGAAGCGCAGTGGGGACAGGGAACAGAGGGTGGAGAGGGCTCAGAAGTCTCCTGAAACCTTGAAGGAGGAGTCTACCAAGGAAAGAGGGACAAGATGGAGAAAGATAATTCAGGAAAAAGGAATTGTGTTCTCAGAGACCCGGAAGGAAGAAACAGTAGGGCTGGTTGGCGAAACTGGACGTGGGTGGAGCTGGGACGGGCGTGGCCGTAGGTAAGCCTGCAAAATGTGCTGGGCCCTCATCTTGGATGGGACTTGAGAGCCATGGAGGGACTCAAGCAGGAGAGTGACAGGGCCAGGTCTGCTCTGGGGGGAGGAGGTTCTGGCTGCAGCAGGGAGTGGGGGTGTGGTGGACAGACAGGGCCATCTAGAAAGAGGCGGACACTTTCATCTCCATCCCAGGGCAGTTTGATGGGCTCTGAGCTGCTCCCAGGCCCTCCAGGGATCCCCTACACCACCCTTTTCTGGATAAAAAATCGTTTAGGACCTGGCGGGCCTCTGCTTCTGCAAGCGGAGCATGCGGGTGGTAAGGAGCTGAAGGTCACCGAAATGGACAAACGACAGGCAGAAGCCTCTTAGTTGGAGGCTTCAGGCTTGCTCAGTCCCTGGGGGATGGGATGGAGACACATTTCCTACTCTCACCCCCGCCCCCCTCCCATTCTCTCTACTTCAGATCTTCTTCCAGAATTTTTATGAGGCTCCCATGAAGTTCTTCGATGAGATTATCTTAATCCAGGTGAGGAGCCAGGCAAGACAGCTTCGCCTTTCTGGTCCCGCCTCAATTCTGAAAAGTGCTTCACTCCCCTCCAGCCCCATCCGTAGAGCTAGAGTCACGTCCGATGGTCTTTCTGACCCCAAGGCAGCACCTCTGCCACCTTCCTCACCCTAGCAGCCAGACGCCCGCCCGATCCATCCATCCATCCGTCCATTTGTTCGTTCACTCAATGAATGTTATGAAATGCCAAATGATAGGCCCTGAGCTTAGCTCCAAGGTGAACAAAGCAACCCTTTCCCATGTGCCAGGATTTTCATGCCACCGAAGGACCCCCCAAATGTCCCCTCCAAATGAGACATTCCATTCTCCGACCACAGGGAGCCCAGTAACAATGGGGAACTTGTATTTATCAAATGCCTCCTCTGTGCCCAGCACAGGGCTAGTGAGAGCAAGGCTTCTCCCTTGGAGAGTTCTTAGGAGACAGCCAAGGCAGGATGCAGAGGAGAAAGCTGAGAGCAAGTGTGCTTTGTGGAGACCAAGGGAACTGACCTCTCGGATCAATTTCCTCATCCTGAAAGTGGGACTGAAAATCTGAACTTCTCAGGGCTCCTCTGAGAATTAAATGAGGAACGCTGCTTGGAAGTGTCCGTCATTAGGAAGTTGAGTCAGTCCCGGAGAGCCCACATGTACCCTGCCGATTCCTCCCATGGGGTTGCGGAAATCAGGGTTAGGGTTGTGAATAACAAATCTTTCTGGGAACTCCCTGCAGGTGATGAATTCCTCACTGATGAGATTCAATGCAGAGATCGGGAGATTCCAAGTGAGCACTGGATGGAGGAGGAGGTTTGGTGAAATAGTTAGAGACCCACCCAGGGCTACTTGCCCCAGGCTAGGGAAAAGGACTTGGATTTCCAGCTGTGGATCCACCTACCCACTGGGTGATTTAGACAAGTTATTCGGAGCCTTTACTTCCTCATCTGTAAAATGGGGATAATAACATACACAACCCACAGGATTTTTGTGAGGATTAAAGTAGGTAACATTTCTGAGAGTGCTGGGTGCCACCTTAACTCCCCCACACTTAGAATGTTTATGGACACAGCTCACATCTCTGTCTCCAGAAAATGGAAACAGAGGATCCAAAAGGTCCACCAGGTTGTTGGAAAACCTGGAGAAAGACTGCCCCTGAAGACAGCGTGAAAAGATTTGCTTTGGGAAAGACCCAGGTTGAGAAATGAGGAACATTCACACAGTCATGAAGGGCTAACCAAAAGGTAGGGTTGCCAGGTTAAATCCAGGAGGCCCTGGAAATTTTTAATCTTAAACAACAGGTGCTTTTTAAATGTAAGTATGTCCCCAATATTTCATGGCTCTTCATGAAATATTGCTGGGGACCTACGTTTACTAAAAAAAAAAAAGGTCATTATTTATCTGTCATCCTAATTTAAACTGGCATCTGTATTTATATTTGCTAAATCTGGCAACTCTTGGGAAAGGGCCCTACCCTTGGGAAAGGCAAATTTAGGACAAGTCAAAGGAAGGTTTCTTTCTCACAACTTGTAATAAGCATGTGAGTGTTCATAACCTGCCCCTCCCCCAACTAACTCTCAAAGAAGCTGCCCAGGCCTAGGAATTAAGAGATTCTGGAATGGTTGGGGATCTCTGAGTTGGGCAGATCTCCTGGAGTAGAAAATGGCCACCCACTCCAGTGCTCTTGCCTGGAGACTCTCATGAACAACAGAGCCTGGTGGGCTACAGTCACTGGGGTTGCAAAGAGTCTGACATGACTGATTTAAAATGGAAGGTCCGAAACTGCAATTGGTTTGTACCAACCTAAACATTTTGAATCAAATCTCAGACATATCATTATACTTTAAAATATTTCATTACCTATTTCAAAAACATACAGACTTTATTAAGCATAATTGAATACCATGACAACATCTAAACACGTTTATAATTCTTGGCCAGCACTAAATATCTAGTCAGTATTCAAATATCCCTAATTGTCCCATGAATTCCTTCTACAGTTTATTCAAATCAGGATCCAAACCAAGAGCACATATTGCAGTTGATTAAAATGTATTTTTTGGGTGTATTTTATTCAGTTGGTCCTGCACCCTAGTTTTCTTTGCATTTCTTTTTCTTTTTTTAATATTTATTTATTCAGCTGCCTTAGGGCTCAGTTTTGGCACTCAGGATGTTCATTGTGTCGTGCAAGCACTTTCAGAGTATACGAGGGCTCAGTAGTTGTGGCTCATGGGCTTGGTTGCCCCACGGCACATGAGATCTTAGTTCCCCAACCAGGGATCAAACCTGTGTTCCCTGTATTGTAAGGCGGATTCTTCAGCACTGGATCGCTAGGGAAGTCTGGCCGTTTATTTCTTGAAGCAACTGTATAGTTTGTCCTGCAGAGTTTTCCCTCAGTCTGGATTTTGCTGACTGTACCTCCAGCGGCTCACATCTCATGATCCTCCGCCCAGGTATTTGCTATCTACAGGCTGGATCAGACTTCGGTCAATTATTTGGCAAGATGACATCACCTACAGGCACAGAATGACTGCCGGTCTCTTTCTTTGTTGTTAACAGCTTTTGATGATCACTGCCTAGATCTATTGCCCGTTAGAGGTGAATAAGTTTTGTTTTGGTTTGTTTTCTTCCAGCTTTATTGAGATATAATTGACATACAATAATATATAAACATTTTAAATGTATAATTTGATACATTTTTGAAACCATTGTATTTGAAACCATTATCACAATCAAGGTGATGAACATAGTGACTTCCCTGGCGGTCCACTGGTTAAAACTCGGGACTTCCACTGCAGGGAACGCAGGTTAGATCCCTAGTTGGAGAGCTAGGATTCCACATGCTTCGCTGTCAAAAAACCAAACCCCCAACTGAAGCAGTGTTGTTACAAATTCAGTAAAGACCTTAAAAGTGGTCCACATCAAAACAAACAAACAGAACATCTATCTCCCAGGGAAAGAGGAAAACCCCTAGTCTGTTGGCCAGCTCCTCAACTGTCCTCTTCCCCAGGATGGGATGAACACTTTCCTCCACACAGGCGTAGGGAAGAACAAGGCTGTGTCTGTTAGCAGTGCTGGTGGTGATCAAGGGTCCTTTCAATCCAAACCTTACTTACTCATTGTTAAGATTTTGGGCTCTTGGCTCAAACTCAACATTTGCCTCTGTAGAGTAGAGATTACAATGGGCCAACTTCCAGGTTGCTGTAAAGATGGAAGGAGCTAGGGCGGGATGAGTCCATGAGAGCCGACTCATTGGAAAAGACCCTGATGCTGGGAAAGACTGAGGGCAAGAGGAGAATAGGGCAGCAGAGGATGAGATGATTAGATAGCTTCATTGCCTCAATGGACATAAGTTTGCACAAACTTCAGGCGATAGTGAAGGACCCGGAAGCCTGGCATGCTGCAGTTTCATGGGGTCACAAACAGTCAGACATGACTTAGCAATGCGACAGCAAAGTACATGAATTGTCATCAAGTTGGTTGGTCATTACAAATCTTGGCTGGAGACCCTAACGAATCCTTTCTCTACTCCTGTGTTTTCAGACAGATATTGGGTTCATCTACAACTGTCCAGGTAGGTCACTGTTGCTGGAAATGTGAGTGTCTTCTGGGAAAAATCAGTCAGGTGCTGAAATCATCTCACAATTCCTGTGTATTCAACACATGGTGGTGGGGGGGGTAGGGTGTGAGTTATTTTCTGTACTTGACAACATTTCACTGTACTTCATGGCTTTTGCTTAATGATACTGTACTGTACGGGTTCCCCAACGGTTCCTCGTGTAAAGAATCCGCCTGCCGGTGCAGGAGGTGCAGTTTTGATCCCTGGGTTGGGAAGATTCCCTGGAGTAGGAAATGGCTTCCCACTCCAGTATTCTTGCCTGGAAAATTGCATGGACAGAGGAGCCTGGCGGGCTACAGTCCAAAGGGTTGCAAAGAGTCAGACAGGATTGAATGGCTAAGCACAAAGAAGTGAGTCCCGTTTCCCTCTGCCCCTGGGTGGAAACCAGAATATATGAGACACTTTCCCACGCACCTGCGCCCACTGCAGAAGCAAAGACTGGTTCCAGGGAAGACAGGGGGAACTGGAGGCTGGTCTCCCACGGGCCCTCTGCCTCTCCAGGTCACACACTCCTGAGGAAATGGCTTGGCCTCTGCCAGCCAAACGAACCCAACAGTGGTGTGAGAGGCTACCTGAAAGTCACCATCTGTGCCCTCGGTGTGGGAGACCAGGCACCGGTGAGGCTGCCCCCCCACACCTCAGGAACACTTCTTACCCTGGCTGCTTCCGTGGGTGACTGCCCCCCAGCCCGCAAGCAGCCACTGCTCTTCACATGCTTTCCCCTGTCCACTGTGTCACTTCCAGGCTGCCCACCCCCACCCCAACCAGCCAGCCAAATCTGGTGGCCTGTGACCTCCTTGTGACTCTAACCCTATCAGCTCTCTGGTCTCTCCAGGTCGATAAAAAACTGATCTATAGGGTTGACGACACGGACACCCGGATCTTCAAGTCGTCAGTGGTGCCCATCAGCATAGCCTACTTACAGTTCTTCATCTACTGTGCCGAGGACCTCCACCTCAGTCAGTCGGGGCTGGGGAGGGAGTGGCCCTGAATTTCCCTACCGGGGACCACCTTGGTTTCTCACTGGGCTCCCCAGTTCCATTTTGACCTTAAGATTTGGGGTGGGGAGAGGGGGAGGCTGAAACCCACTGAGAATGGTTTTATGAATGAGCCTTTAAAATGGGCCACGTGCCCCTGACCTGTCCTTAATGCCCATAGTCCAGGTTCCTTGTGCCAGCCCCCACCCCCGTTGTGTGCCAGAGCACACGGTGGCACAGGGGAACAGAGTGAAAGTGGGAGGGGTCTGCCCAGGGGCCACGAAACCAAATTATGAGGGATGGTCTTCATTAGGAGGTCCTGTCTCTTCTCTATCTCCTCCTCCTGAAAAAATAATGCTGCCGCAGAAATCTTGTAACTTCTTATTCTTAGAGAAACACTATTCTGTGAGTCCTGCATTGGAGGTGGAACTAATTGGGGAAAAGGTAAGCATAACAATGGTCTGAAGCTTAGAAACATTGGCACCTAGAAAAAAATAGCAGGGAGGAAACGACTGGGTCGGAGGCCAGGACCCCAGGAGTCTCATCCCGTTTATGAGCGATGAGACCCCGTGGGGCCAGAGAGGGTCTCTGTGAAGGTGGAGGCCGTGGCTTAGTTGGCCCGTGTCCCAGAGCTGTGCCCAGTGCCTTGAGGGGAGAAGATGCCCACCGAAAACCAAACATCGAAATGCATGGATGAGTGGACCAGTGAATGAGACGAGTCCCCAAGTGCCCCCATTGAAACTGGCACTGAGCCCCTTGAACCTCAGTCTCTGCATCTAGACATGGGAGGTGCTGGGCCAGGGCAACATTCCCTGAAGCTCTCTGAACACACAGTAGCATTTTCCCAAGTGTGCTGATGGATGTCATGGGCAAAAGAAAAAAAAAGGACCCTGTCTTCAAATTTGGGGAATTCTGGGCTGAAATTAAGTAGATTTGTCTCAAGATTCATCAAGCGTCGTTTCTACCATATCTTACCTATTAGAAGAAGTCATTAAATCTAGCCCAGACAAATGGGGAGGGAGATTAGTGTCCACCTTTTGAAGGGGAGCATACCAAAGAGTGTGTGGACGTATTTTAAGAGCACCATACTGAGTACCTATTTCCCAGTGAGTGGTTTGGTACTCTGGAAGTAGGTGAGATACTGTTGGGTGGGAGAGGCACACAGATTTTCAGAAATGTTAATATTTCTATATTTTTCTGAGAGTATATGAAAGAGTTTAACCAGTCCAATTAACCCTTGATTTTACCGACATGATTGCTCAGAATAAGGCTAGGGTTAAAAATAAAGTCAAGTGATACTTTGAAAAGGAGTATGCCATCAGTATCATTGTTGCTGACTTTTTGTTGGGATTTTAGAATTTCTCTAACAAAAGCAACATGTTTGCACTCATAATAGAGTTAGTAACCCTCTATTTAAAAGTTAAATCAATTGAAAGCTGATTTGAGGGAAAATGTGAAGGAGTCTGGATCTAGATAGCTACTCAAAGGACTGAAGTTGTAGCTGATGAGAAGTTGTCAAAGTGTCTTTGGACCAGGGACTCCCATGACCAGCTCTGTGCTGCAGACAGGGTCCACCCATGGGCTGGACCAGAAGGGCTGGGAGGTGAGGCCAGTGGAGGGAGGCTGGACTGAAATTTCTTTGGGATATTCCCAGCTCAAGACAAATGTGCAGACCCAAACCGAGAGCCCGATATGGAACCAGATCCTGACCTTCCGGATTCAGGTATTGCTTTTTCATCACGCTCTCTCTTCCTCACCCGCCCACAAACAGAAGGGGTCTTTGTAAAGGGCATGAGATGGAATGTAGGGGTGGGAGGGGCAAGGGGTTCTGCTTTATAGGGGCACGAGGAAGCCCAGGACATATGAGAGTGAACCTTACTTGAAATGAATGGGGGACTTCCCTGGTGGTCCAGTGGTTAGGACTCCACGCTTTCACTGCTGATGGTCTGGGTTCGGTTCCTCATCAGGGAACGAAGATCTTGCAAGTGCAAGCTGTGCTGTGAACCCCAAAATAAAGGGAAACCAATAAATGACCCAGATTTCAACTAATGATCAAGTTCAGGTTAGAAAAAAAGTGAAATGAATGGGCCCTAAGACTAAATTTTCCAGAGAGCTTAAACATGCCCTTTCAGTTAAAAAAACAAAAAAACTTTCAAGACTCATTCTAAATTGTACTATGCATTTTCTTATCTTCTAAGCAAAGTGCCCTGAATATAATTATATCTCTTTGTTGATGGCTTTAGAGGCACTACAAGAGCATAGTTATGTACTGGGATATGTGCAGTGTGGGGCTGTTTGTTACTATATAAATGATCTCAACATGGTGGGGCTTTTAGTCTGATTTCTACAGCTTTTCAGTCCTTCTCAGTCACCTGTCAGCAGTGTGGATGCCAGTTTTCTCCAAGCCCTGAGAGGGCTTTGACTGACTTTTGACTCCATGCCAGGCTTGTAAAAACTGTGTGTAAAATAAGAGTCAGCAATCTAAGAGAGGACTCGAGCACACTCGTGTGAGTGTGTAGAACTTTGTGTGGCACTTGTTTGGCTACCCAGAGAGTGTTTCGCTGTCCTTAAACCTTACATTGGAAAAGACCCTGATGCTGGGAAAGATTGAAGGCAGAAGGAGAGAGGGTGGCAGAGGGAACCTGGCGTGCTGCAGTCCATGGGGTTGCAAAGAGTTGGACACCACTTAGCGACTCAACACCACCACCAACAACAACATACCTTACGTTTGTGTGATGTGACGTTAGCAAAGGAGATTCCCCTCTGCCTTTCTGTGGACCCTTCGCCCTGCTTCTCCCAGAAACGTCTCCATCTACCTCTCTGTGAGTCAGCATTTTTAACCATTTCTCTCCATCCCTAGCTTCTTGGGTGATTTTCTAGACTCTTAAAAAAGGACCTAGTCCTTCCTGCGCCCTTGCTCTCTCCCCCTGTGCTGGCTGTGATGAGGCTCAGGACAGGAATCCTCGGGTGCTCTGTGGATGCTCAGGCCTTGGACGTCCTCTCTCATGTTCAGCTTCCTCCGGGCTCCAAAAACAGTGAGGGAGGAGCAGGCCCCCCATCCCTGAAAAAGGCCTTCTCATGTTTGAAGATGTCCAGATACCCCCAGACTCTCACCCATTTCCTGTAGATGCAGTCTCTCTAGAGCTGGGGCTGTTTGGGGGGCGGCCTGACTACTGCAGGCGGTTCAGTCACTAAGTCATGTCCAGCTCTTTGCAGCCCCATAGCCTGTAGCCCACCAGGCTCCTCTCTCCATGGGTTCTCCAGGCAAGAATACTGGAGTGGGCTGCCATGCCCCTCCTCCAGGAGATCTTCCTGACCCAGGGATCGAACCTGGGTCTCCTGCATTGCAGGCAGTCTCCTGCATGGCAGGCGAATTCTTTACCAACTGGACCACCAGAGAAGCCCTTGTGCCTGTCTCCAGGCTTCTGGACCTCCCTGTGGAGTGGCAAGATGACCACCTGCACAGTCAGTGGCATCTGAGACCAGCTGGTCAGGGCCCGAGCAAGGCAGGCTGCAGGGGGCACTGCTGACAGGAGGGGAACTGTTCCAGTTAGCAGTTCCGGGGCCCGCAGACAGGAGGGGAATCAAAACAAAGAACTGGGAAAGGGGAAGAGAATTCTCAAAGATGGATGAAAATATGGTTCCACCAATTTGTAGGGTTTGGTGCTTTGGAAGACCTGGGTGCCCAAGGGCCCCCCCTCTCTCCACTTCCAGTGTCCTTCCTTAAGCAGGGTGATCTCATGGCTTACTAAGCAGCTGCTCAGTGGGAAAGCCCTTTCTCTTTATATGTATTTTAAAATATTTGTTTATTTGTCCACACTGGATCTCAGTTGTGGCATGCGGGATCTAGTACCCTGACCAGGGGTTGAGTCCGGGCCCCCTGCATCGGGAGCATGGAGTCCTAGCCACTGGGCCACCAGGGAAGTCCCTGGAAAGGCCTTTATTTCCCCTGCTCCCCTGACCCTCAGCCTCCGCGGCAAGGGGCAAAGGACAAGGGGAGTGGAGAACAGAGGACCCCCAGCCATGCCCCATGAACAAGGGATGTGTGAGGATGTAGGGCCCACTCAGGCCTCAACCCCAACAGCTGTGTTTTCTACGTCGACTTTTTGTTTTTATAATTGAGGACAGAGCAGAGATAAGACTCAGAAGCTTGGGTTCCATCCTGATTCTGTCCCTCTCTGGGCCTCAGTCCCCCTCAGTCAAGAAGGACAGTCATACCTTGCTGGGTTATGGCAGGGTGGGCAGGGCTCTGCACAGCACACAAGAACTTCAGGAACGTGGCCTCTCTGTGCCTCGGCATTCCTGTCTGAAAATGGGAATGATTACAGCTCCTGGCTTCTGGAGTTGTTGGCAGTAGGGGTAAGGGTCACTGAGGTGATCCACAGAGACTTTCAGGACAGTCTGGGGACAATGGAAACCCCCCCCAGAGTGGCAGCTATTGTTACTCCCTGAAGAGACGGATGTCCTGCTGTTTAGAGATGAACTGCCGGGGAATTCTGTGGCGGTCCAGCAGTTGGGACTCTGTGCTGTCACTGCTTCGGGCCCTGGGTTCAATCCCTGGTTGGGGAACTAAGATCTGACAAGCCACCCTGAGTGGCCAAAAAAAATTTTTTTTAATTTAAATAGTAAATAAAGGTTAACTGCTAAATGTGAGGAAGTCTTTCAAGGCCCACAACGTCCCCGTGAGATGGCTTGGTAAACCTGCCTCCAGACTGAAGGGCCATGTAAGGACCGCGTCATGGACTCCACAGTTGGGTAGACCCACACCTCGCGGACCCTGGAGCTGATACAATGAGGGACCATGTTTAAGAATGAGAATATAAAATGATCGTGGGACACAGTCCAAGGCCTTCCCCAGGCCCTTGCAAAGGGCCTATACAGTGGGGAGCCCCCAGCTAAAGGTCCGTAAGCCTCAGCGGTCAGTCCCTCTGGGCTCCCTGGTAACAAAGCCAAACCTTGACCCAGACTCAGGACTTCCCAACTGCTCCCAGTCTCAGCAAAGACCAGGCCATCTGGGCAGGCACCCACTGCCCCTCTCACTTGCGCTTTGCAGCTTCCCTGCCTCTCCAGCTACGTCAAGTTCAGAGTCTTGGACTGGTGAGCCACTGGGTGGAGACCGGAAAACACAGCAGTGGGGAGGACATCAGAACCGGACTCCACCTGCAGGGTGTGTTTCTCTCCAGCCCCAGGAACAGGTGCAATGATGAGATCGGGACGGCCAGCCTGTCCCTCAACCAGATCTCATCCACTGGAGCGGAAACAGAAGGCGAGCAAGCCCCCGTGCCCTGCCTGCTGCACCTCTCCCACCCAGGCCCGCCCTCTCTCACCCCTTTCCCCTTGCAGGAACGTACTCTGGCTTCCTACCCTGCTTTGGCCCCAGCTTCTTGACTCTCCGTGGGGGTAGAAAGGCCCCTTTCAGGATGAAGGAAGAAGACACTGTAAGCTTCTTATGTCGGCTCTAGGGAATAGTGGAGGTGAAATCAACCACGTGTCAGGCACCAGGGCCTGGGAGATGCCTGGGGAGGGCCAGGCCCTGGTTTCTGTCCATGACATTCCAGTGGAGGACTCGAAGCCTGTATAAGGGCCGCATAAGCCAGGGGCATGTGCTGTGACCCAAGAAAGGAGCAGATGGAGTGCTCTGGGCATTCACTAAGGAAGGGGCATTGAGATGAGACCTCAGGTAAGAGATTGGGCAGGTGGAAAGGTCATGGGCAGCAAAAGCAACAGCGCAGGTAAGTGTGGGAAAGCACTGGGTTATTCAACACTGGTGATAAGGGGGTGGGATGGATTGGGATTTTGAGATTGATGTATCTGCACTGCCGTGTATGAGTTAGGTAACTAATGAGACCCTACTATATAGCACAGGGAACTCTACCCAGTGCTTTGTGGTGACCTAAATGGGGAGGAAATCCAGAAAGGAGGGGATATATAGTTTGCCTACAGCATAAACTAACACAATATTGTAAAGCAACCATCCTCCAGTAAAAATTTAGAAAAAAGAGAGGATGGCGGTAAACACCAGAAAGCCAATTGGCAAAAGAAGAGAATGGGGCTGGGAAGGCCTCTGAGTGAGGAAGAGCCTCAGAAACCAGGACCTCAATGCCTTTAGGAGCCTCTCCCACACTCACTCCATCTCTCATCTCTGCTGCTCTTTCCTGGGCCTCATTCATTTCTACCACAGTCTGGCCTCCCTGATGGGAACAGGGCCATGGTAGCCTCTAATTGGGAAGGCCAAGGAAGCATTCTAATTGGCCTTCCTGGGTCATGTGTGCTCCCCTTGGACCAATCGCTGTTGCCAAGGGGGCAGGGCCTCTCCTGATTGGCCAGCCTGGGATAATTTAATAGTTACCACAGGCCCCTCCAAGCCAAAAGAGTTTACAGGACCAGGGCACTTTTGGTGGGCCTGGAGATAGAATGAATGAAGAGGAAGAGGAGGCCTCAGGTATGGAAGAGGGCTCAGGGCCCAGAGGTTTCCAGGTATGGCCGTGACTGGAGTTTCTGGAATTCCTCCCTGGGACTGTGGTCAGCCCAAGGCAGAAAGTTACAGAACAACCCTGTCTTTGCCACAAAGGTTTCAGGAAAGACTTTTCCTGCCTTTTTTCTCTCATTCCTTTTCCTACTGTTTTCCTTCCTGTTACCCTAGAATATTCCCAACATTGTCAAGGATGGTTTAGCTTATCGAGGCCGGGTCTTCCTGGAGTTAATCACCCACGTCAAATCCCGTCAAGAAGCTAAGATGAAGGATCTCTCCCTAGATGTGATCAGCATAGAGGTAACCACAGGAGACAGGTAACCCAGGAAGAAAGACCCCTTGTGCCTGCCTCTAGTCTCCTGTGGGTCCCATCTCTGACATTGCAAGAAGCCCTTGGTCAGGAGTGGAATGCACTTTTTGGATGTATGGGATGTTTCCTCAATCCAGCTGAGTCTTTTTTAAAAGAATTTTTTGATGTGGACCATTTATAAAGTGTTTATTGAAACTGTACAATATTACTTCTGTTTTACATTTTGATGTTTTGGCTACAGGGCATGTGGGATCTTAGCTCCCACTCAGGGGTTGAACCCACACCCCCTGCATGGGAAGGTGAGGTCTTAACCACTGGACCACCAGGGAAGTCCCTCCACCTGAGTCTTTACTAAGCCCCAGTGGGGGCTTCCTGCTGTGCCAAATCCCAGGAGGTCAAGGGACCCAGTAAAGACAAGGTTTAGATTTAAGAGATATGCAATCTAGTTAAGGAGAAATAATGTTCTAAGGAGTCTGCATTTCTTCCTGAAGGCCAAGGAGGACCACCGAGGCAGGAAGGGACAGGAGGAGCCATGTCAGAAATAGATATATTGTTGTTCAGTTGCTAAGTTGTATCTGACTCTTTGTGACCCCATGGACTGCAGCACACCAGGCTTCCCTGTCCATCACTATCTTCTGGAGTTTGCTCAGACTCATGTCCATTGAATTGGTGATGCCACCCAACCTTCTCATCCTCTGTCGCCCACTTCTCCTCCTGCCCTCAGTCTTTCCCAATGAGCTGGCTCTTCCCATCAGGTGGCCAGAGTATTGGAGCTTCAGCTTCAGCATCAGTCCTTTCAATGAATATTCAGGGTTGATTTCCTTTAGAATTGACTGGTCTGATCTTTTTGTAGTCCAAGAGACTCTCGAGAGTCTTCTCCAGCACCACATTTCAAAAGCATCAGTTCTTTGGAGCTCAGCCTTGTTTATGATCCAATCTCACATCTGTACATGACTACTGGAAAAACCATAGCTTTAAATGAAAGTAAAATTGGGCCACCCACTTACTCAGGAGAAATGGGGACACAGTCACAGGGGAGGAGAGCTGGAGAGGAGAGAGCTGTCACCAGAGACCCTTTGGAAACAATGATCAAAGTCACTGACCAACAGGACAAAAGAAGTGAGGCCAGTGCCCATCTTCTGCCTCAGGTGGGGAGGAGGGGCTGGACATCAACATGGGCTCCCTGAAGGAAAAGAAGGTCTAGGGAGATGATTGTGGACTTAAAAAAATATTCACAATCTAAAAGTTGAGAGTTATATTTTATTCAGGGGAATTTTTGGGACTTCAGGCCCTGGAGGCAGCATCTCAACCCTGAGAGAACTGCTCTGAGGAGGCAAGAGGGGAGCCAGGTCATGCAGAACTATTACAACAAAGAGCAGGAAGTCTGAACCTCAAAAGATCATTGTTAAAGGAAAACCAGACATCTCAAGTTAAGGAATTTAGGTACTTTCTATGTATGGGAAGATGCAAGAGTCTGGCCTCATTCCTTTGATATGCACCTCACCTGTCTGGGGCCGGTGTGTCAGCGTTTTCATATCCTGAGTTTCCTCAGGGTTCACCGCGGGGAGTGGCTGCAGTCTGATGGGCGCTAAATGGCAGAGAGTCTTTCCTTCCTGAGTTCCCTCAGGGCTCACCAGCTCACCATCAGGGGTGGCTGCAATTACTGATGACTGTAATGTGTTTTGTTCATCAGTATGGCTGGAAATGTTCCATTTATCATGGTGAATCCCGCCTTTGACCTGTGCTTGTGAGACACCCACGAGGACCGGTCCCTAAGCCTGCTAGACATAGACATTTGTCATCAGCACGCCAGGATCTACCCAAGATGATGGAGGAATTGCCCTGGGGGAGTAGATGAAATGAAAGGAGAAGGGACCTGAGGTTGGATCCCATTGAGAATCACAGCCTATGAGACTGCAGGGAGAAGCGGTGGGTGGAGGGGGGGTCGGTGTTGCAGGGGGATGGAGAAGGAGCTAGCAAAGGGGAGCCTCTGGAGGGGAGAGTTGCCGAAAGGAGAGAGCAGAACAGTCTGAATGTGGCAGACAGAAAAGCTGAGGACCCAAAAGTGTGTGCTGGTAATGAGGAAGGCACCAGTAGCCTTGGGTCAGGAGAGAAGCCGAAGGCGGGAGGGAGCAGTTATTTATGGTGCGTAGAGGCAAGGCTATAGAAAGCTGGCTGCAGGGACTTTCCTGGCAGGCCAGTGGTTAGGACTCCGTGCTTCCACTGCAGGGGGCATGGTTCGATTTCTGGTCCTGATCGGGGACCTAAAATCTTGCATGCCATGCAGCACCACCAAAAAAATAAAACTTGGCTGCCAAGTTACAGGAGACAAGATCAGGTCCTAGATAAACAGGGGCTCAGAGGAGAGAGGGAGGGTTATTTATTAAGGCAGGAGAGATTTGAGTTGGTGAACAGAATGGGAGAATGCCAAAGTAGGGCAGAGGGTGGCAACAGAAATGAGAGCAGGGCTCACGCGACGGACAGAGGACCTGAGGAGGTGGGCTCATGGTGGGGGGACGGGGCTTGAGAAAAGCCAAGAGCAGATGTGTGCGTGTGTGCACCCTCCACCACACAGTCCCGCCCACTCAGTCTCATCCAAGGCAGGCGTTTAGACCAGAAGAAGAGGGGTGGGGCGGGCCGATTCAGAGCCTAGGCGGACCAGGAGCCCTTCCTGCCTGGCTTCAGGAAGAGAAGACCAGGGCTGGTTGGGTGGAGGGGCCCGGTGATGGAGGTCATGGGAGGAACTTCCCTTGATCAGCCACCTGAGTGGGAGTCAAGGCAGAATTTTGAGAGGGGGCAGGAGTTCAGGGATGGCCTGGCTCACACTGAATGAAAGAAACAGGGCATCTCATGCTTGCCTCCCTGCCTGTCTCTGTAGCTTTGTTCATCTCTTGACTCATGCTGGGGATGTTGGGGGTTATTGTTTTAGAAACACCAGAACCGACAGAAGTATGGGCTGTGCGTTGTCTTCCTTTCCTGTACCATGATGCCTGACTTTAAGGACCTGATCCAATTTGAAGTCAGCATTGGTCACTATGGAAACAAGATGGACCTGAGTTACAAGCCTCTTGTCTCAACCACACAGTACAGCCCAGCGATATACGATGGTAAGAGTCAGATCCAGCTGAAGGGTAGAGAGAAATCACCGCGTGTCGGGCTCTGGGTTGGCCCTTTTAAGGGTTTTAGCCCAAGGGACATTCATAGACATTGTTAACCCACATTAGATGTGAGGAAAGTGAGCCTCAGGGAGGTAAAGTCACCTGTCAAACAGCTAGTAGGTGGTGAATCCATACCAAGAGCTGCGACTAGGTTTTGATTTCAAGTCCTTCTCTACCATGCTTTCCACACCACAGCTTCTCAGTCCCATCTTCTCTCCTACTACTCTGAACCACCCTCATCCAGCTACGCATGGATTAGCTGCATGGTCTGTGAATTGTATTTCCCCCAAAAGAGCTGCCCGCCTTCTATCTATCCATGAATCCACTTAACCATGCATTCATCCATTCAACTACCAACCATCCACTGTCCCGAACACCCAACCAACCACCCATCCGCCCACCCATCTTTTCATCTAATATATGCTCACTGGACACTTTTACTGGACACTGTAAGGTTCCCAAAGTGCAGTCCCTGGGCCAGCAGCATCACCTGGGAACTGATAGAAATGCACATTCTTGGCCTCACCCCAGATCTACAGAATCTGAAAACAGAACAGCAATCTGTGTTTCAACAAGTTGTCCACCAGGGAAGGGGCGGCATGCTAAAGTTTGAGGACCATGGCTCTAGACACTATCTCTTCTTTGTCAGCTTCACCCTCTCATCACTCGAGAGCTTTTCTGTGCATCCCACTTGTCTGCCTCAATTCTTCGGCGCTCAGCCTTCTTCACAGTCCAACTCTCACATCCATACATGACCACAGGAAAAACCATAGCCTTGACTGGACGGACCTTAGTCGGCAAAGTAACATCTCTGCCTTTTTTTTTTTTTTTAACTTTTATTTGCATTTATTTTTTGTGGCATTTATTCCCGGGCCATAAGTTTTTGTTTCTTCAGTTTCTTCTGGGATATCTTTTTCTTCTGTGCAACCTCCTCTTCTGGCTTAGGAACAATCTGTTCTTTTTCAGTAAGGATCATCTCAGTGTGGCAGGGAGAGCTCATGTAGGGGTTGATCTGACCGTGAGCTCTGTAAGTCCTGCGTCGCATCTTGGGGGCTTTGTTCACTTGGATGTGCTCAATGACCAGAGAATCTACGTCTAAGCCCTTAAGTTCAGCATTACTCTCTGCATTTTTGAGCATGTGTAGTAAAAATTCAGCACTCTTTTTGGGCCATCGACCCTGAGTCCAGCCCCACTGTTTGGCCTGTGCATACCTGCCAACTCCACCGTTGTAGTGGCGGAACGGCGCACACTGCTTCTTTAACGTGACGTCCTTCAGATGCTTGGTGGCTTTTCGGATATGCATACCCTTTATGGCCTGGGCGGTTTCACGAGTGTTCTTAAAGTGTACACGAAGATTGGAACCTCTTGATTTGCATGATTTTGTGGGGTTTTCTGGGTCAAGTGAATAGTGCACCATTTTTAGGTGTCACCTCAGGCCGCTTACCGGAAAAAAGCACGTCTCTGCTTTTGAATATGCTATCTAGGTTGATCATAAAGAGTAGTTCAAAACAAATAATAAAATATGAACCCATGAAGTCATACCCAGATTAAAAGGCAGAAAATTTTTTTAGAAAGGAAGAAAATTATCTCAGCATCTTAGAAGTTCTCTGTATGCTCTTCCCAGATCCACTTACCCAAGAAATAACCACAACCCTGAGTCTCATGTTAATCACATCCTTGCTTTCCTTCGTTATCTTTACCACCTATGCATGCTACCTTAAAGAGCATACTATTTTTGCATTTTTATATAAATGGAAACTTTCAGTCTGTATTCATCTGTTCTGCATTTCTTCTCAATATTAAATTTTTACATTGGTATGTATAGCTGAAGTTCATTTTCATATCTGCGTATATTCCATTGTTTGATTATGCTACAAGTTATGTGGTATATGTAGACACTGAGGTTTTATCTTTTATCTACAATAATGATGTTGCTGTGAACATTCTTGTACATATCTGTCGGTCACAAGTGTAAGACTTCCTCTAAATTATATACCCGGGAGTGGAAGAGAAATTCAAAGCAAAAGTAATTATATCCAATTACACTCTAATCAGCGTGGCATGAGAGTTCTGATTACTCTGTGTTCTCATGATCTTGATCTACAATTTCCTGAGTATAAGTGGAGGTTGAGCAGCTTTTCATATGTTTACAAACATTTGTCTTTCCTCATCTGTAAAAAGTCTATCGAGATCTTTTATCTGTTATCCTCAGTTGTCCAACTCTTTGTGACCCCATGGACTACATATAATCCATGGAATTCTCTAGGCCAGAATCCTGGAGTGGGTAGCCTTTCCCTTCTCCAGGGGATCTTCCCAACCCAGGGATCAAACCCAGGTGTCCCCCATTGCAGGCTGATTCTTTACCAGCTGAGCCACGAGGAAAGCCCAACTATTAACTATTGGCTCTATTTTTCCTATTGATTTGTACGTTATTTTTTCTGGGAATAATCTTTTGTCAGAAGTGAATATGTTCTAAATATCTTCTCTAAGTTTGAAGCTTTTCATTCTCTTAATGGTGGCTTTATATTTTTTATTGAGGTATTGTGAAATATAAAATTCACAGACTTTCGGTGAGTTGGATGAATTTTGGCTCAATCAAGTTCATTTGGGTTTTTCTGTAACATCTTATGGAAAAACTCAAACTTTTTGACCAGCCCAATGCATCCACATTCGCATCATGGACAGAAATTTCCATCATCCCACAGAACTGCCACGTGCCTTCTTTCAGGTTATCTCCCCAGCCGCTGGGGGCAATCAATGCTTCGCTTTCTATCACTATAGATTTGTTCCGCTTGTTCTGCAGCTTCATGTAAAGGAGATCATACACACGGTACCCTTTCTTTTCTTATAGCTTCTTTAGCTCAGCCTAGTATTTTAGGTGGTGGCTCAGTGGAAAAGAATCCGCCTGCTGATGCAGGAGATGCAGGTTCCATCCCTAGTCTAGGAAGATCTCCTGGAAGAGGAAATGGCTACGCATTCCAGTATTCTTGCCTGAGAGATCCCGTGGACAGAGAGCCTAGCGGCTACAGTCCATGGGGTCACAAGAGAGTCAGACATTACTCAGCGACTAAAAAACGGCAACAAGTGTTTTAAATATTCATCTGTGTGGTTGCATATATCATATTTGGCTCTTTTTTATATCTGATAGCATTCTGTTATATGACTATGACAGTTTATCCATTCCCCTGTTTATGGACATTTGGATTGATTCAAGTTTTGGAGTATTATGAGTAAAGCTGCTGTAAACATTCTGGTATAAGTCTTTTGGTGGAAATGAGCTTGCACTTCTCTCAGGTAAATAGCAGTGGAATTGGTTTTAAAATACCTAACATTTTCCCCAAGTGGTTGTAGCATTTTACATGCTCACAGCAATATGTTCCCTTGTTCAAAGTCCTTGTCAACTTTTGGTGTGGTCAGCCTTTACCATTTGAAACATTCTGATGGGTGTGAAATTGTACCTAATCGTAATTTTTGTTTTTTTGGCCGCTCTAAGTGGCTTGTGGGATCTTAGTTTTCTGACCAGGGGCGGGACTTGGCCCCTGCAGTGAAAGCACCAAATCCTAACCACTGGAGCGCCAGGGAATTCCCCTTCATTTTAATTTTAATTTCCATTTCTCTAATCACTAATAATACTGAGCATCTTTTCATGCTCACATATCTTTCTTTAGTGAAGGGGCTGTTCAGGTTTTTGCCTATCTTTCATCCTTTGTCTTTTTATATTATTACATTGCAGGAGTTCTTTTACAAGGATACAATTCCTTTATCAGATAGGTTCTGCTAATATTTTCTTCCTCTCTGCGGTTTATTTATTTATTAGTATGGCCAGGTATCTTACTGTGGCTTTAATTTGAATTTCCTTAACATCAAATGATACTGAGCATCTTTTCATATGCTCTTAGCCATTCATGTGTCTTCTTTGTTTATATGTTTAATTCAAGTCTTGGCCCATTTTTTCCATTGGGTTGTTTGTCTTATTATTGAGTTGTAAGAGTCCTTTGTATGTTCTGGATACAAATACTTATCAGATATAGGATTTGCAAATAGTCTGTGGCTTTTCTTTTCATTTTTTTAATGGTATCTTTTGAACAGCAAACATTTTCAACTGACTGAAGTCCAGTTTTTTTTTTTTTTTCTTTCATGGTGTCATGTCTAAGAACTCTGCCCAATTCGAGGTCATAAAGATTTTCTACTTTTTTTTCTAAAAATTTTACAGGTTTCATTCTTACATTGAGCTGTATGGTTCTTATTTTGGCCCTGGCACAGCATATGGGATCTTAGTTCCCTGATCAGGGATCGAACTCTGACTCCTGCAGTGGAATTGCAGAGTCTTAAGCACTGGACCTCCAGGGAAGGTCCCTATGGTTCCTTTTGAATTATCAATAATTTTCATATGAGTACTTAGTTTTTCAATCATTTGTTCAGAAGATTATCCTTTTTCCAGGTGGGTTTTCTTAAACTATGTTTTTAAGTACTCTGTTCCATCGTTCAGGGTTTCTACTACTGGGCTCCATTTATGGGCTATTCTCCTTACTTTCTTCTGCATCCGTCTTTTTCTTCTGCATCTGTCATTTTCTCCCTGATCCTTTTTGGCTCTTTATTTCTATCTTATTTTGGTCATTTTTCTTTTCTTTTTTTTTTTTTTTAATGTCTACTTTTGTTTATTTGGCTGCACTGGGTTTTAGTTGCAGCATATGGGATTTTCAGTCTTCACTGAGGTATGCTGAATGTTTAATTGTGGCATGTGGGATCTAGTTCCCTGATCAGGGGTCGAATCCTGGGCCCCCGACATCGGGAGCACAGAGTATTAACCGCTGGGCCACCAGGGAGGTCCCCTGGTTGCCTTTCTTATTTCTTTGCCCCCCACTGGAGTGTCTGCTGAGTCTAACCCCTGTTGGGCTTCCTTTCATGCCGTCTTCCTTCCTGTAATGTTTTGGTTTTCTCTTCTATTCCTTTTCTGAGTTTTGCCAGCTCGCATACCCTCGTCTGAGTCCTGGGTTCGTTCCGGGGGTGTTTCTTAGCTGCACTCTGCCCCCATCCAGCCGTGGCTCCCGCTGTCTGTCTTGCCATTCACCCCCCACCCCCAGGTGACTTCTGTCACCCTTCAACCCTCACAGCTCCGCAGGCACTCACAGCTGATTCTGGCAGCCCTTATGTATATTTTGAGCCTGCAGACTGTATCTGCCTCCTTGTTTTGCTGAAAATGGAGTTCTTTCCCTTCTCCTTGTTGCTTTTGTCTGCTGTCCAGGAGCAGCAGAAGGAAATTGCCATTGAGAGCCCCAGTCCTAGATCTCTGTATTCATCATTCCTGTGATTCACGCAGTGCGAGGGTCTGAAACTGGCGTCCTTCCAACAATTCAGGAAAATTATAAGATGCTTTCCCTTTGAAAATGACCTCTTACCCTTCTCTCTTCTAGCTCCTTCTCAAATTTACTCTATCCTCTGTGGAACTTCTCATGCTGTTACACACATTTGTAAATCTTCCTTCTGTATTTTTCATCTCTCTGGGCTGCATTCTGCGTAATTTCTTCCAGATCTTTTAGGAAAAGCCGTAGGTAACTATTCTATTAAAAAACTTCCGGCAGCTCCCTCACTCTCTTCCACATCATCCTTCTCCATAGCGTTTTCCACCATTGACACACAGTATTTTATATATTTTGTCCTTTTTGATCCCAGTGTTGTTTCTTTTTTATAATTCTTGAATAGACTTTTGATTCAAACATAACACATCTATGGAAAAGTACACAAGCCAAAGTATTCAGCTCAATGAATTATTGCAAAGCAAACATAGCCACATAAAAGCATTCAGACCATGAAACAAAATCCCAACATCCCAGGGGCCCCTTGAACCTGCCAGCCCCCACCCACACCAAGGGCTGCTGTCCTCCTAACTGACAATTAGTTTTGTCTGGTTTTTAACTTTTTATTTTTTACCCTTTCTTTCGTTTTCTTTTAATTTCTGGATTTAAAAAGTTATTTATTTATTTGGCTGTGTCGGGTCTTTGTCGAGACACGTGGGGTCTCTTGTGGTGCACGGACTCTCTAGTTGCTCCGAGTCATGTGCGATCTTAGTTCCCCCACCAGGGATCAAACCCAAGTCCCCTGCATTGCAAGGCAGATTCTTAACCACTGGACCACAGGGAAATCCCCAACATAGCTTCATAGGGGACGCCATTCAACCTATTTCACAGGGGTGTCCTGTTAGACTGCCCACCTCAGATGGTGCTCGGCTGTCTCTCCTGACCTCTGGGCCCTGGCAGTTGTCACAGAGAGCAGCCAATTCTCCAAGATTTTCCACAAACTCAGAGGACAAATGTCCACTTTGCTTCCACTTGCCTCACAGACTTTCTGCTTTGACTTTATTTTCGGTTTCCTATGGATTTTATTTCAACTCAGCAAAATGTTTCAGAAAAAGAATACCATGTGTTTCATGTAGCTTTCCCTGCCCTTGTTTCAGTAAGAATCATGGCCGGGGGACCGAGTCTCCCAGGCCCATCACTGGCCGTTGACCGTGCCTGCCCCTCCACCCCACTCCTCTGCACCAGCAGGCCCTTTATGCCAGGTGTCTGCTCACCCTAACCAAACTCTGGGTCTCTGAACCCAGGGCCCACTCCTCCTCTGCCTCCTGACACCCAGAAGGAAGACCCCACCTCAAGGCAGACCCGGGCCTTGGCATCTCACCTGAGTTAGGGGCACAGGCTCTGGAACTGAATGCCTGCATCACACCACCTGGCTGAGCCATCACAGGGAAACCACTTCCCATCACTAGCTTGGGTTTTCCCACCTGTGAACTGGGGGACTTTGTGAGCCCAAGTGACATGGAGCACCGTGAGGGCCCCGTTAGGCCACTGTGCTCATCAAAGCATATCCATCCTGAACTGGCCCACAGCCTACCCTCCAGTGGGAGGGGTCCAGTTGGGATGCTTTAGCAGATCACCCTGTAGAGGAATGGAATGGCCCAGGGAAGGTCCTCTGAGAGCAGACACGGCGAGGGATGTCCCTCAGACACCCCCTCCCCACACACGTGGCTCTGTGTTTCAGGGAACATCTACCATTACGTGCCCTGGTACAATACCAAGCCCGTCGTGGCCGTGACCTCCTTTTGGGAGGACGTCAGCTTCCGTATGAACTGCCTCAACCTCCTCCAATTCACGCGGGATCGCCTGGTGAGTTGTGTGGGCAGGGGAGTGAGGGGGCCAGGGGAGGACCCCTGGTTTTTTGGTTTTTAAATTTGTCTACACCGGGTCTTTGGTTGTAGCATGTGAACTCTTAGTTGCGGCGTATGGGATCTAGTTCCCTGATCAAGGATGGAACCCGGGCCACCTGCCTTGGGAGCATGGAGTCTTAGCCACTGGACCACCAGGGAAGTCCCAGGACCCAGGCCATTGATGGGAGACTAGGGAAAATGAGCCACAGCCTTAGGAATCCGGTCACTCCGCTCTCTCATGCATTCCACGCCAGCTGAGGTGCCAGACAGAAGCACCAAAGACACGAAGATGCAGAGACACAGTCTTCACCAGCAGGGAAGTCGGACATGCAATAGTTAGGGCACAGAGCAGCAGGGCTGCAGTGGAGATTCCGGTGCTAAGAGCCACAGGGGCAGACAGACTCAGGTGGGACGGGTGAGATGAAGAGGGGAGAGTCAGAGGAGCTGTTGGAAAAGATGACATTTAAACAGAGTCTTTCTGGGGTCAGTGGTGGGGGTGCAGAGAAAGGAACACTGGGCAAAGCCGTAGTGATAGGAAGTTCATGGGTGGCTGGGGTATGGAGATGATGAGGAAATAAGACCAGCGGAGCTGGGAAGGGTCAGATCACAAAAGGTGATCTGAGGGGGGAAGCCACTGAGCAGTTTTAGGCAGCAGAGCCCCCCTGGCTCCCCCACCTTAGATGTGACTTTCTCGCACCAGCAGAAGGGAAGCCCGAGGTCAAGACCCTGTGACCCCTTCCCTGTGACCCATGGTCATGCTACATCCTGGCTTCTTCCTGCCACCCATTTTTTCTGTAGGGTAGTCGGGAGGGAATCCTAGCCTTCAGTGGTATGTGACAGCTTTGGATATGGACACCTCCAGGGTACCCCTCCGTTCAGTTCAGTCACTCAGTCGTGTCCGACTCTCTGTGACCCCATGGACTTCAGCCCGCCAGGCTTCCCTGTCCGTCACCAACTCAAAGGTCCCCAAGCCCTGGCTGAAAGCATCCTAGGCCAATCGGCCTGTCCCAGGGGAGCCCCACACTCACACGCCGCTTCTCTCCTGCTGGGCAGAAGGCCAATCTGGACACCCTGAAGTCCATGAGGAATCCGAGGGACCCGGCTCTGCTTCCCCAGTGGGAGAGACTGCTGAGGGAGCTGGTGGAAGACTGCAAGTAGGGGCAGGGGGCACCCACCCCTGGGGCTAGGGGTGAGCTCGATCGAGTCCACACAAGGCCTGGGGCGCAGACCAGAGCCTGCAGAACAGCTACCCTCCCGCCTCCCTCCGCACCCCTGCCTCCACAGGAATCAAGCTCAGATCTCTCTCCAAACGACAGAGCTGCTTCTCTGCCATTCAGGGACCACAAAAAGGAGAGGAGAGGTCTCTCCTCTCATCATTGTCCCCTCTACTTCCACGCCTGATGCTCCTATCAAACCAAGCTTCTCTCCATTGTCCAGACAAGCCCTGCACACCCCAGCCCACACCTTCTCCTCCATCACTCCTCGCCACAAGGCCCTCGCCAGGCTTCTGTCTGTTCTGGAGGAGCCCTTGTAAGGCTTCTCTTGGGCCTGCAGCCCACTTAGATCACCTCCTCCCTGGGTTTGGTTGGCCCTCCTCTCACAGCTCACACCTCTGTCCATGAGGAGGTCCTGAGCACGGGCCTGGCACACCGCGGGGGCTGGGGGGACCAGAGCAGGAGGTATGGGAACCCAGGGCCAGACCCACAGTGAGCGTGCTTCCTGAGGAGGGCAGGCAGGGCTCCCTACCACTCACCAGGCCTGCACTCTGTGTCTGCAGGCCTGTCCACCAGGTCGACCAGCTGTTCCGGCCAACTTGGTCTCAGAGGACCAGTCAGCTGGGTCAACCAGTAGGGAAAGCTCTCCGGTCCAGGGAGGACACTGAGGCTGGGTGGGTGGTGAGCAGGTGAGATGGGACGGAGACCAGCCCCCGCTCCCCCGGTTCTGGCCACAGGCGGCCGCTGCCCTGCATGACCAGTCAGCCCAAAGCCACCGACCTGGACAAGAACAGGTGGAAGCTCCACCGCCTCCTTCTGCAGGAACTGGCCCAGAAGGCCAAGCAGGCGCCCCCCAGGGACATGGTGGCCACCGCAGAGGGCTGGCTGTACCGCCTCAACGCCGTGCTCCCCGAGGTAGGCGCTGGGCGCTCCGGCCGGGAGCAGGCCCTGGTGCCGGCTCCTCAGGCGGGCCTGACGCTCTCGCGCCCACAGCCGCAGATGAACCTCCCGGACGTGATGATCTGGCTGATGTCCCGGGAGCAGCGGGTGGCCTACGCTCAGGTGCCTGCCCACAGCGTCCTGTTCTCCCCAGACGGGGCCCAGCACTCTGGCAGGTTCTGTGGGAAGACACAGACCCTATTCCTGCAGGTGGGGAGGTCAGGGGTCCTCAGGGGAGGAGAGGGCCCAGGACACCCCAAGGGAGAAGCCCTGAGCCCCCCAGCCCCACCCCAGGGAGCCCCCATGAGCCTCTGGAGGGCATGCCCATTTCCTCTCTGCCAAGCCCTTTACCAGGAGAAATGGGGTTTAAACAAAGGGAGGCGGGAGCCTGGGGCCATCGGCAAGTAGCTGATGCCAAGTCCATGCCCATCACAAATGTTCCTCAAGTTTGTACCCTCCATCGTCCTCAAGCCTCACTTGGTCCTGTCCCTGTCCACTCTCCCCTGGTCCATGATTGGCTGCTATCTACAGTCCTGGCGTGCTGCAGTCCATGGAAACAGAGGAACTGGAAACGGGGTAGTTTCCCTCAGAACCGCAAACCCAGGGGGGGTGGGTGAGCAGCCGGCCAGAGGTTTTGCTCTACATATTTAATGCCTTTAAGGTTTGGGCTCCAGCCCTTCCTATCAGATGCAATCCATAAATAAGGCTGACTGAACGCGAGTCTCCAGTCCTGAAGACAGTCCTAACTTCCAGCCTTCCCCCTCCCGCCCCCGGCGAGGCAGGTGGGAGACCCTGCCTCCCTCTCAGAGACTCCCTGGCTCCGCATTGCCCTTCCTGCCGTCACGGAAGGCTCCGTCCCAACGGTGCCCAGCTGAGTCCTTCTTATCTTACAAGAACACTGAGACTTGAATCCTGGTTCTATGGCTCACTGGCTTGTGTGAGTTGGGGCCAGCCGTGTCTGGCCTCAGTCTGCTCCTCTGTGAAATGGGCCTGTGATGAAGGTGCCCACTTTGTAGTGGTGTATGAGCACTGAGCATACGTGACACATGATGCTCAGCACAGCGCCTGGCACATCACACAGCAAGTGCCACTGTCAGTGTCGCCATCAGCACCACCACTCCCTAGGGCACTCCCAGGTTCCCCAGTGGCCCTGCCCCTCCGCACTCCACACTCCTGCCTCTGTTATGCCCATCACCCAGCTCAGTGTGAAGCCCCTGCTCCCGGGGCTTGGGGTGAAGGGGCAGGTGTGTGTGCCCCTCCCTAACCCATGCCCCTGGCCCCGGGGGGGACCGAACTCCTGCGGTTGCTGACCTGCCTCTGGCTCAGTACCCAGAGGGAGAAGGAGAGAAGGACACCCTCCCCGGCCAGCTCCGGGTCTGCATGTGGCTGGGCAACGTGACTGACAGCAGGGACCTGGAGCTGCTCCGCCAGGGCGAAGTGGTCGTGTATGCAGAGACGGTGAGTGGGGGTGCGGCGGGGGCTGGTGGGGGTGTGGCGTGGCGCCTGCCCAACTCCGAAGGTGGAGGAAAGTTCGCTGGCAGAATCTGAGAACCGTAAAAGGAGCTAGAGGGAAGTGACTAAAGGAGTCCCTTGTTGACAAGCCATGGCCTTGGTAACAGGAGGGCAACTGAGTGGTCCCCTGGGACCAGTCACTTTCACAGGGATGGAGGCTTACGCGGAATTTCTCCCAGTTAGTTCAGGGCACATGAGGAGAACAAGGCTCAGACTGCTTGCCGGGTCCTTGTCCATCATTAACATGACAGCCTGGGACCCCGACCCACCTCAGCTGGGGAGGGGCAGTTCTGAAACAGAGGAACTGGAAACGGGGTAGCTTCCCTCAGAACCGTAAACCCAGGGGGGTGGGCGAGCAGCCGGCCAGAGGTTTTGCTCTACAATCAGAAAGGGGGGGACGTGGCTCACGAGAAGGTCCTGAGAGTAGAGGGGAAATAAGTTTTGAGTTTCAGACTTCCCAGGTGGCTCAGTGGTAAAGAATCTGCCTGCAATGTAGGAGACCTGGCTTCGGTCCCTGGGCCAGGAAGATCCCCTGCAGAAGGCTACCCACTCCAGTATTCTCGCCTGGAGAGTTCCATGGACAGAGGAGGTTGGCGGGCTACAGACCATGGCTCGCAGAGTCAGACACGACTGAGCAACCAACACTTCAGACTTAACTGAGTTAAAACCTGTTTTCATGGTTCCTATGTTGCATGCTGTGGATGGAGAGATGGCAGGACTTGGAGGTGCCGAGACAGACGGGGGTTAGGATGAGTGCAGGGTGCAGGGGCTCAGTGTCCCTCAGGGGAATGTGGAAGAAAGCTCCAGACCCAGTGGCAGTGGTGGAGCAGGACGGGGTTCCCCAGTGACGTGGGGAGGACAGGTCACGTGGCAGGCAACCAGCAGGCTCTAACGCAGGCATCCACCCCACTCCACTCCTCCATAGCTGAGCCACCTGGGGTAGAGGTGACCTCTGAGCCTCAGCCTCATCGCCTGTGAAATGGGAGAGTGTGGCTGAAAGGGGCCTGCGCATGAGCACTTGATTCATGGCAAGGTCCCACGCCCTTTCTTGCCCGGCTTCATGTTTCTAGGAGGCGCGTACAGCCCAGCAATAGGGGGCTTTGGGAGGGTGCCGGGTATGCGGAGGGGGCTGTAGGCGCTGGCGTTTTCCCCTCTCCCAGTACGAGAACCAGGCCAAGTTTAAGGGCCAGTGGGGACAACAGTTCCTGCAACACTGCCCCAACTTCTCGGATGTCTTGGGGCACAAGGCCCTTCCCAAGGAAGATTTCAAAGAGCCCCATGGATGGCACTGGGACGGTCCGTGGACAGTGGAGCCTCAGAGGAGGTGAGGCTGGGGCGTGGGGCTGGAGCCTGCGTGCCCCTGGACAGGCAGCCTTGGCGCTGGTACTTCATCTCACCCAGGAGGGGTAGTAGGCCCCAACTCAGGGAGACAGGCATACAGCCACTGGAGCCTGGTCCCGGGGCCCTGCCCACCCCCTTCCCTGCACGCTAGGCCCCCTATGCCCAGCCTTGCCCAGAGCAGGTGCTGCTGCCAGGTGTGGCCGTGCTTGGCCAGCAAAGGAGGACCCCAGGGGTCCGTAAGCTCAGGGAGGTGTGCTGGGAACTTGGGGTCTCGCCACCTCCCAGGCTGCTCCTGGACACGGACATCAACAAGAGCTGGGTGCTGGAGGAGGTGTATGAGAACCAGCGCCGGGATGCCGTGGGGGCCTGGGTGCCTGCCGCCATCCCCAACACGGATGTGGTGAGCAGGGGGTATGGGAGGCAATTCATGCTCCCGGGGTGGGGGGGGGGCGGGTTCTTGGAAGCTGGGAGCATTGGATCAGTGGGACCCTGATGGGGTTTGTATCCCAAGGTGGCAGGAAGAGGTGCCCCAAGTGGGAGGGAAGAATGACAGGGTATCCCTGTCCCCTGTGCAAAGGCGGTGCTTTAACCCAGAATGGGAGACTCTGGGGCTGCTCTAAACCAACACTGCCTGAGAGAACTTTTTTTTTTGAACTTTTTATTTTTTATTGCAGTAAAGCCAATTAACAATGTTGTGAGTTTCAGATGGACAGCAAAGTAACTCAGCCATACACATACATATATCTGTTCCCCCCCAAACTCCCCTCCCATCCAGGCTGGCACATAATGTTAAGCAGATTTCCCTGTGCTAGCCAGTAGTAGGTCCTTGTTGATCATCCATTTTCAGTTCAGCGGTGTGTACGTGTCCATGCCAAACTCCCTAACTATCCCTTCTCCCCTAGCAACCATAAGTTCACTTTCTAAGACTGTGAGTCCCAGAGAACTTTCTGTGATGATAGAAATGTTCTGTATCACCACTGTCCACATGTGGCTATTGAGTGCCTGAAATGTGGCCCTTGTGGGAGTGAGGAACTGAACTTTAAATTTTGTTTCTTTTCTATTTGGCCACACTGCACAGCTTGTGGAATCTTAGTTCTGTGGCCAAGGATCAAACCTGGGCCTCCGGCAGTAGAAACTCAGAGTTTTAACCATTGGACCACGAGGGAATTCCCAACTTTTGTTTCATTTTAGTGAACTTAAATAGAAGGAGCCCCAGGAGGCTGGTGGGCTTCTCAGGTGGCTCGGTGGTAAAGAATCCACCTGTCAATGCAGGAGACACAAGTTCAATCCCTGGGTTCGGAAGATCCCTTGGAGGAGGAAATGGCAACCCACTCCAGAGTTCTTGCCTGGAGAATCCCACGGACGGAGGAGCCTGGCGGGTTTTGGTATATAGGGTTGCAAAGAGTCCAACACAACTGCACAGCTGAGCACACACACATGGAGGCTGGTGGCTGCTGACTGGATCAGTTCAGTTCAGATGCTCAGTTGTGTCCGACTCTTTGCGACCCCATGAGCTACAGCAGGCCAGCCTTCCCTGTCCGTCAGCAACTCCCGGAGCTTGCTCAAACTCATGTCCATTGAGTCAGTGATGTCATCCAACCATCTCATCCTCTGTCATCCCCTCCTCCTTCCACCTTCAATCTTTCCCAGCATCAGGGTCTTTTCCAAGGAATCAGTTCTTTCACATTAGGTGGCCAAAGTATTGGAGTTTCAGCTTCAGCGTCAGTCCTTCCAACGAATAGTCAGGACTGATCTCCTTTAGGATGGACTGGTTGGATCTCCCTGTATTCCAAGGGACTCTCAAGAGTCTTCTCCAACACCACAGTTCAAAAGCATCAATTCTTCAGTGCTCAGCTTTCTTTATAATCCAACC
Source organism: Capricornis sumatraensis (assembly GCF_032405125.1). Taxonomy (NCBI): domain Eukaryota; kingdom Metazoa; phylum Chordata; class Mammalia; order Artiodactyla; family Bovidae; genus Capricornis; species Capricornis sumatraensis. The sequence goes on along the minus strand of NC_091069.1, from coordinate 103,564,855 downwards.
CTCACATCCATACAAGACCACTGGGAAAACCACAGCCTTGACTAGATGGACCTTTGTTGGCAAAGTAATGTCTCTGCTTTTTAGTCTGCTCTCTAGATTGGTCATAACTTTTCTTCCAGGGAGCAAGCGTCGTTTAATTTCATGGCTGCAGTCATCTGGATAAAAATAAAGTAAATAAAGTCTGTCACTGTTCCCATTGCTTCCCCATCTGTTGGATCTTAGTTTTCTGAATGTTGAGTTTTAAGCCAGTTTTTTCACTCTCTTCTTTCACTTTCATCAAGAGGCTCTTTAGTTCTTCTTGTGCTTTCTGCCATAAGGATGGTGTCATCTACATATCTGGGATTATTGTTTCTCCCGGCAATCTTGATTCCAGCTTGTGCTTCATCCAGCCTGGTATTTTGCATGATGTACTCTGCATATAAGTTAAATAAACAGGGTGACAATATACAGCCTTGACGTACTCCTGACTGGGCAGCGAGGTTAACTCGCGTCTCACAGGCTGGTCTCCTCTGCACAAGGGCAGAGCTGGCTTGAGTGTGGGCAGGTAGCAGCATCCACCTGAGATTCAGTCACGCTATTTTACTTTCATAGTCATACATATGGTTATTTCCTATTTGTGTTGAGTGGTTCTATAAAGTTTATATAAAACTGATAGTGCTTATATAAAGTTTCCTTTTAAAAATGCATGTATAGTTCAGAAAGGCAAACCCATAAAAGCGTATTAAGTGAACACTCGGATGGCCCTAGACGTAACAAGCACTGTCTGTTCCTGGGGTGGGAGGCCACGACGGCTGCCGTAGGCCTGCCCTGTCTGTCTGCCCACAGAATGGAGAGCCCGTGGAGGCCCGGGAGATTGCGAAGTGCCCTCAAGGCTGGCATGTGAAGCAAACCTGGGCTGTGGAGCTGAACCATGCAGTGGACAACGAGGGTCAGTCCTCTGGATGCTGAGGGCGGAAGGGTCTGGAGTTGAAAACCGCCAAGCTCTTGGGTGGAGTGGGCCTGTGTCCCTGGGGTCCCCAGCCTCCAGAGAGTGGGGCCTCCCTACTTGCCACAGACATGGGCCCCAGCTTTAGGACAGGTGTGTGCATGTGTGCTAAGCCACTTCAGTCGTGTCTGACGCTTTGCAACCCCATGGGCTGCCAGGCTCCTCTGTCCGTGGGGATTCTCCAGGCAAGAATTCTGCAGTGGGTTGCCATGCCTCCAGGGGATCTTCCCAGGACAGGGATTGAACTCGAGTGTCTTCTGCCTAACCTGCATTGGCAGGCGAGTTCTTTACCACTACCTCCATCTGGGAAGCTCATGTGCTGAATGCCTCCTGGGCACATGAGCTGAGGTCAAGTCCAGAGCTTGGTTCACCCTAGTGGCCCCAGGGAAGGACAGATGAATGGGCTAGGAGTCAGAAGACCAGGGCTCCGGATGCAGGCTCTGCTACTTATGAACTGGGTGATGGGTGTGGGTCCCGGGACATCTGCGAGCTCACCTTCTTCATCTGCCAGACGGGCTGCTGGGCTTGGGCCACTGGGGGTTGCTGGGTGACCACACCTTTCCCTGTGGCCAGACAGACCTGGACCTGAGGGACCACACTGCCCCCTTGGCCTGCCCTTCCCAGGTCCTGTGTCTCAGGCCCATCCAAGCCCCTGAGCCCGTGGCGCCTGGGCACCCACGGGCCGTGTCCTGGCCCCGCAGGCTGGGAGTATGGCGTGGGCATCCCGCCCTCGGGGCTGCCCAAGGTCTGGAACTCGGTGGAAAAGACCTACTACTCACGCCGGCGCCGGCGCTGGGCACGAGTGCGCTACCGGGACCACGGGCGGCTGAGCCATGAACAGGAGACCCTCTCCTTCCTGCAGCTGGTGAGGGGCCTCCAGACAGTGACCGCTGGGACCACGGGGTGGGAGAGGGGCCCACAGAGGGGGCCCACCCACTCCCACACCCATGCCGGGTGAGAGGGTGCCTCTGCTCTCCCCGCAGCACCACCCCGGCCTGGCTGAGGACGAGGCAGGCTGGGAGTACGGTGTCTTCGGCTCCAAGTTCCACCTGAACCCTGAGCCCCAGAGCCGCTTCCGCCGCCGCTGCTGGCACCGCAGGCTGGCCCCCAACAAGGTCAAGGGCATTGCACCCATATTCCTCCTGGAGGGATCCTTGGTAAAGCCCCAGTGGTCTAGGGGTCCCACCCCCCCCGCAACCCTGCCTCTAGAGCCAGGGCACACCTGGTGCGGCAGGCAGCCGGAGATGCCTCATGTGGTCAGATGCAGTGACCGCTGTGGGGTGGTGGAGGGGACATGCTTGGGCTTTGGCTGGGGAGAAGGGTACCTGGGCCTGGGCTGGAGGTGACAAGAAAGGCACCCAAGCGCCTCAGGGAGTCTGTCCTGGGCACAGAGCACAGATACGAAAGAGCAGGCGAGGAGGGAGGTGGACATGGTGTCGTCCACACGGAGGCTGGACAGAATCATGAGTTCTCGGAGGGCGCCCCCAGGGATCACCCAGACGCCCAGCCTGCCCTTCATCTACTGCGTCTTCAACAGTGAGCGTGCAGCGAGAGTCTGCCTGGGCGGCCCCAGAGGCCCCCAGTGCCCGAGGGCAGGGAGCAGGGGGCCGGGGGTGGGGGGCCTGAAGGCAGGTGCAGACATGGCCCCCCTCTCCCCCACCAGAGCCCCACTGCTACCAGCTCTTCTGCTACATCTACCAGGCCCGGAACCTGATGTCCAGCCGCGTCCAGACATTCCAGGGTAGGCGAGGGCACCCCTGCTCCGCCAGCCTCTCAGGGACCCCCTCATTTGACCCCTCAGCAGTACAAAGGATGGCAAGGAAGGGGGCGACAAACGTGCAGACCCCTGCCCCCAGCAGCTCACGACCCTGGTTTGCGGAAAAGACACGAGAAGAGGGGACACAGGATGGGCGTGGTCTGTCAGTGTGTCCCCAACACCGTGAGATCAAGAAGGGGAGGCTTCACCCGGAGGAGACCACTTAGCTGGGCCTTGAAGAAGGTGGGGGAGGGGGAGACACGCAGGCCAGAGAGAGGGCGACAGGCTTGGGCCCCACTTGTCCCTTGCATGGGACAGATGACAGGTGGGGATGAGATTTGGCAATTCCCAGCCCCACATGGAGATTTCAGGTGCCCTGGGCTGGCAGTGGCCCTCTTTGTCAGGGGCCAGAGTGCTGAACGGGGTCTAGCCGGGGCAGTGGGTGCCCGCTGGGAGCTGTGTCCGTTGGGAACATCGAGAGGGCTTCCCTGGTAGCTCAGCAGTAAAAAAAATTCACCTGGAGTGCAGAAGATTCAAGAGACGCAGGTTTGATCCCGGGCTGGGGAAGATCTCCTGGAGGAGGAAATGGCTACCCACTCCAGTATTCCTGCCTAGAGAATCCCATGGACATAGGAGCCTGGCGGGCTACATAGTCCATGGGGTCACAGAGTCAGACACCACTGAGCAGCTAAACCACCACCACCCTCTTCCAAAGGGCCTTGTGATGTCCCCTGATGCCAAGGCCACTTGCTGAAATGAGGAAGAGCAGCCACGTACATGTAGCCTGGCCCCCAGAACCCCTCCAGAGAAGCCACTGGGCGCTCCAAGTCTGTGACGCCTGGAAGCCATGACAGTTTAAAGTGGCCTCTGGCTATCAGCCCACGGGCTCTGCACCTAACGCTGAGGTGGCCTTCTGAGGGAGCTGGAATGGCTGCGGCTGGCGGGCCCGAGCCTCCCTGGGCTCTGGGTCCGATGGTGCCAGTGGCTGGAAGAGAGGAGGGCTTCACTCAGTAGCTCCAAGGCACCACCTCCTCAACTTCCGCCCCCAGGGCCCTTCATCAGGCTGGTCTTCTTGAACCACAGCCAGTGCACCCAAACCCTGAAGAGCTCTGCAGCCCCCACATGGGCCCAGACGCTCATCTTTCAGCACCTCCTTTTATACGAGAGCCCTCAGGACACCAGAGACAGCCCGCCATGCGTGGTGTTGGAACTGTGGCAGCGGGACCCCCAGGTGAGGTGGGCTGGGCTGGGCAGAGCTCTGAGGAGACTGTATTTTACTCATCTTATTCTATTTACTTCGTTGTGCAGCATGATTGGGGCTTCCCAGGTGTGGCTAGTGGTAAAGAACCCGCCTGCCAGTGCAGGAGACATAAGAGATACTGGTTCGATCCCTGGGTGGGGAAGATCCCCTGGAGGAGGAAGGCGTGGCAAGGCACTCCAGTCTTCTTGCCTGGAGAATCCCATGGACAGAGGAGCCTGGAGGGCTGCAGTCCGTGGGGTTGAAAGAGTCGGACACGACTGAGCGCCAGCGTGTATGAATGCACGTGGCATGAAGGGATCTTGGTGCTCTGGCCAGGGATGGAATTCGTGCCCCTTGCAGTGGGAGTGAGGAGTCCTATCCACAGGGCCACCGGGGAATTCCTGCGAGGAGGCATTCCTGTAGAGGAGAATATTCAGAAAGTGCTCAGTGAGGCTGATTCGCGGAGCACTTCCTGAGAACGTAAATGTCAGCCCTGACCCTGGCGTCATCAGAATCCCGGGAGGAGCCGGAATGCTGCCAGCCTGGCCCCCAGGTTCTGTGACTTCCCCCTTCCCTCCAGGGCAATGAGACACTGTGGGGACGGAGCATGTGGCACCCCGTGGTCTGGCTGGACGCCCAAGACCGGATCCTGCCCCCCATGAGGTGGCACCCCCTTGTAAAAGGGCTGGAGGACGAAGAGGGCGAAATCTTGGCGTCCTGTGAGCTGATCCTTGAGACTGAGGTGCTAGGAGAGGGGACCAGCTGGGAGGTGGGGTGCTCAGAGCCCCCACCCTGCCCCACTCCTCTGCCATGGGGTCCCACAACTGGCAGCTCCCAAGCCCAGTCCCTCAAGAAAGCCCTGGGGGGCCCTGGCTTAGACACCACTGGGCTGGGTGGTGCCGACCTGCCCAGCCTCTCCATGACTCTGCCACTAGCTTCTGCCCAAAGGGCTCCAGGGCCGCCTCAGCTGAGCGCTCTCAGGGTCCTGCTTGAGTCGGGGAGGGGCACGATAGGACCAGACCAGTGGGGCCTCATGGTCCCTGCTCCCCTGCCTCATCCCTTCAGAGCCTCAGACAGCAGCTGCCCATGTTAAGTGTGCCCTGGAAGAACGGCATCTACATCCTCCCCAAGAGCATCCAGCCCACGCTCCGGAAAATGGCTATTGAGGTGATCAAGTGTGGAGTGGGGCAGGCGGGCGGGCGGGGCACAAGCTGTCCCCAGAGCAGCTGAGCGTCGCGGAGCTCTCTCTGCTGACCCCCCTGTGCCTTCTGCCGACCTGATCCAAAGCTTGGACCCCGCGAAGATACCCTGTGAGAGACACAGGGAGACAGGAGAGACGTGAAGGGCAGAAGCTCTGAGTATTTTAATGCAAATCTCTGCAGCAGCAAAATATCGTGAGGGAGCGCTAGTGGTAAAGAACCCGCCGGCTAATACGGGAGACGTAAGAGACACGGGTTCATCCCCGGGTGGGGAAGATCCTCTGGAGAAGGAAAGGGCAACCCACGCCAGTATTCTGGCCTGGAGAATCTCACGGACAGAGGAGCCTGGTGGGCTACCGTCCGGGGGGCTGCAAAGAGTCGGACGTGACTGAGTGGCTTGGCACCCAGCGGGTCGTAGACCAAGGGCTTCAGCATTCATTACCTACTGTGTGTGAGCCTCACGTGGCCCCTGAGCAAAAATTAGGGACTACCGCCTTCCAAAGAAGGAAATTCAGGCTCTGAGAAACAACACAGCCACTCACAGCGATGCAGGGGCTCAGTGGCAGCAGCAGAGCTTAGGCCCGGCCCTGCCGGACTCCAAATGCCAGGACGTTTCTCACCTCTTCTGAGAGTAGCAGGGAAGGCCCCATGTCAGAACCCACGTGCCTGCCGCAGACCCGGCCAAGAGTGGACGATGGCCAGGTCTTCCCAGCACTGCAGCCCAGGTCAGGCCCGGTGGCTGGTCCCACACTGCCCCGAGGCAGCTCTGTGAGGAGGGTGTGGACCGCTCGTGGGGTGCCCTGTGTGGGTCCACTGAGAGCGAGTTCTCAGGGCACTATCCCGCTGACTGGCCCCGGGGTTCTGTGGGGCCCAAGTCAGCCATGAGCTAGAGGGCACAGCCATGCCTAGGAGCCTGGGGGCCACACCAGCTGCTGTAAGCCTGGGAGGCAGCCAGCGTCAGGAACTCACCCCCCAGAGAAATGATTAGAGGCCAGACAGGCAGCAAGGGAGGAAGGAGGAGAGAGGACAGTGCCGGGCCTGGGCGCCAGCGCTCCTCCCCACAGGAGAGGGGGCCCGGGTGCGCTGTCAGACTCTCCAGCACCCAGCCTCGTGCCCTGGCCCTGCAGGCCCCCAGCCAGGCCGGGCCCCTGACACAGAGGCGCCGCCTGTGCCCATCCCCACCTGCTCTCCATCCCTCCAGATGCTGGTCTGGGGCCTTCGCAACATGAAGCAGGCGCGCTCGCCCCGGCTCCTGGTGGAATGCTGGGAGGAGTGCCTGCAGACGGAGCCCATCAGGGACTTCCAGACCAACCCCAACTTCGCCCAGTCCGCCCTCCTCCTCACGCTGGTAAGGACGCCCTGGTCGAGGGCTGGGACAGTGCCCGGCGCGTGGGGAGCCTCACGCCCTGGCCTGTCCGGGGGCTGCAGTACATGCCTACGGAGGAGACCTTTGCGCTGCCCCTGGTGCTGAAGGTGGTGGACAATCAGGACTTCGGCCAGGAGACCGTGGTGGGTCAGGCCAACGTTCACTCTCTGCAGCCCTACTTCTGTGACCCCTGGGCCGAGGACTACGTGCCTCCGCGGCCCCCAAGTATGACCCTCTCTCCCTGCCCCTCCCCCGGCCTCACCCACGGGGGTGCCCCTCCTCCTCCCCCTCATCCCCTCTCCCGAGACTCACGACTGCGCTTTCTCCACGCAGCGCTGTCGGTGAAAAAGTACCAGGAGGTGAGTGAAGGGCCGGAGGCCCTGTGCCATTTCAGGAAATGGCCCTTGTGCCTGAGGGGGGTGGATTACACAGAGCTCTGATGTCTGTGCCTCCTGGGTGAGGCCTACTTGAGGAAACTCAAGGACAGCGATTCTCAACCTGGGCTGCACATTAGAATTGCTCGAGAATTTTAAAAAGCCCAGATGGCCAGACTACCAACCAATTGCTGGGGGTAGGACCCAGGTGGCATAATCTCTTTCTTTTTTTCCAAGGGCTTCCGTGGTGGTTCAGATGGTTAAAAATCCTGCCATGTAGGAGATCTGGGTTTGATCCCTGGGTGGGAAAGATCCCCTGGAGAAGATCCCCTGGAATGGCTACTCACTCCAGTATTCTTGCCTGGAGAATTCCACGGACAGAGGAGCCTGGCGGGCTACAGTCCATGGGGTCACAAAGAGTAGGACACGACTGAGTGACGAACGCTTTCATCCCTCACCCCACCCCAAGTGACTCCAGAGTTTCCGAACTTCAGAACTGCTGCCCTGGAGCAGCACCTGTTGACTTTGAATGCACAGGAATCCTTGGGACATCCTGAACAAATGCAGACTCGGATCCAGGCGCCTGGGGTGGGGCTTAAGGCCCACTTCTGAGCCTTCCGGAGTCCAATCTGGGCTGCGGGCAACAGGAACCTAGAACAAACCTTCCCCTCCTTCTCGGCCCCCATCCTATGTCTGAGGACCCCTGAATGAAGAGGCCTCTGTGAATGGGAAGGGAGCCGTGACCTCGAGCCCATTCTCCCCTGGGCAGTGGGAGGTGATGGGCAGCTGGGCCTTGCCCTGCTCATGTGCAGCCATTTTTCAGCTCCTAGGTTACCTCTGTGAGAAGTTCTGGTTCAAGTCCAGCAAAGCTGAGGTGATGGAGGCTCAGCCTCGGGGAATAAGCAACAACCCTGGGCAGCTCAGGGAGGGGTGGGGGCAGAGGAAGCCACCGTGCCCCTTCCCCAGGGGCCAAAATGCCCCCTCTCCCTGCCAGGACGAATATGACCAGGAAGTAGACTGGTGGAGCAAGCTGTTCTGGGCCACGGGAGACGCTCCCCAGACCTTGAAGTACAAGTACAAAGACTATCACACCCTGAAGGTTCGCAGGCCCCTGAGAGCGAGGACCGCTGAGGGATGGGGAGAGTCCGGGGGGAGGCCAGCACACGGGTACCGAGGCCTCAGGGAACGGCCAGGCTGGTGGAGACGGGGAGAGGGGCAGCAAGCGGTGTTCCCGCACCATTTTCACAAGACTCTGGACCACACGACCCCTGGCCACACTCTTTCAGGAACCAGCGCTCCCACTGGCAGCAGCTGTGCTGACCCCAGGGGTCCCTCCACCCGCCCCATCCTAGGAATGGTCCCCTCTGGCCGGGCCCTGGCCAGCTGCCCCCACCAGCGGGGTCCTCCGTGCCCTCCCACAGGTGTATGACTGTGAGCTGGAGGCTGTGCCAGCCTTCCAAGGCCTGCAGGACTTCTGCCAGACCTTCAAACTCTACCAGGAACGGCCCAGGCTGGACAGCCCTGTGGTAGGGGAGTTCAAGGTGTGTGTCCCGCCCTGCGTGTCTGCACCCATCACCCTGGGCCCCTTCCGCCCGGGGGAAGACTCTGATAGGAGCCCTGGTCCTATATTTTCATTGTGAGGACGGGCATGGAGGGCTTGACAGTCTTGGGAGTGGGGGGCAGAGACTGACCTCTGCAAGGACTCAGGGTTGCCTCCCCTGATGCAAGAAGGACTAGGGCTTTTCAATCCCCGCTCAGGCTCAAGCTTTTGAAAAGAAGTGTGGACCTGGAGGGGTGGATGGGGGTGGAAACAGAGCTCCCTTCAGCAGAAACCGGGAGCTCAGTTCCTGCGTTAACACCCCTCTGAATGCCCTTCCTGATCAGCCCTCCTAAACATCGTGGTCCTGGCTGAGCATCTCTGCAGCACTTGCCCCCACCGGTCCTTGTGGGTTTCAGGTCCTGCTATTCTCAACACAATCCACTCTTCTCTGACCTGGGACCCGGGGCCCCTCCTGGAGGGAGTTACACAGCCAGGCTGCTTTTGCCAGGCTGGCGGCCAAGACCTTCCCTCCCTGACACACGCACAGGGCCAGTTCCGCGTCTACCCCTTTCCTGAGAATCCGGAAGCTCCCAAGCCCCCTCGCCAGTTCCCGCTTTGGCCTAAGAAAGAGGACTTCCCCCAGCAGTGCCTGGTGCGGGTGTACATGGTGCGAGCCTTCCACCTGCAGCCCCAAGACCTCAACGGCCTGGTAACCAGCACCCCCGAGCCGCGGGGCCTCCCCGCCTGCCCACCCCTACACCTCACTCTGCACTTCAGCATCTCGGGGCTCCCTCAGGCTGACGCCGAGACTGCCGACTTCCCAAAGGCCTCCTCTGTACAAGGGGCTCCTCTCTGACCCACTCCTGCGCTCCCTCACCAAGCCGGGCTGATTCCTCTTTCCTGTCCTCCCCTCCCTTCTCTCTGAACCCCAGTGTGACCCTTACGTGATCCTGAAACTGGGACAGACGATGCTTGGCAACCGGGACAAGTACCAGCCCAACACTCTGGACCCCATCTTTGGCGTGTGAGCTGCCCAGTGCGCTGGGTCCCACACCCCTGTTCTCATCCCTCGTGGGTCAGGAGCAGTCCTGGAGGCAGAGAATTCTTCTGGCTTCTGCGTTCCTAGCACCGTGTTCAACGGATGGACAAAGCACCAGCACCAATGGGCAGCCCAGCTCTCCCCTCCCTCCTTAACACGCTGCCCTGGAAGGGAGCTCAGAGTCCTGCACCCCAGGCCTATCAAAAATTACTCCCAGCACTTCCCTGGTGGTCCGGTGGCTAAGACTCTGCACTCCCAATGCAGTGGGCCTAGGTTTGACCCTGCTCAGGGAACTAGACCCCACGTGCTGCAACTAAGAGTTCTCACACCACAACTAAAGATCCTGCGTGCCACAACTAAGACCCAGAGCAGCCAAAAAAAAAAAAAAAAAAGTTGCTCCCACCAGGACTGGGGGCTGGTTATTGGCAGAGGACAGTCATGCCAGGCTCTGCTCTCTATATTCACTGGGACCAAATAGAGGGGCGCATAGGCACACGGGGCCAGGATGCTGGAGAAACGGAGGCAGGTGGATCACACGGTCCTCCGTCTCTGTATCTCCAACACCCTTCCCCTAGGATGTTTGAACTGAGCTGCACCATCCCCCTGGAGAAAGACCTAGAGATCCAGCTCTATGACTTCGACCTATTCTCACCTGATGATATGATTGGAACCACAGTCATTGACCTGGAGGACCGACTCCTGTCTGGCTTTGGAGCTCGTTGTGGGCTCTCCAAATCCTATTGCCAGTGAGGACCTGAGTTGTGGGAGGGGTGGAGGGGTGGAGGGGTGGAGGGGTGGTGGGTGGTGGGCAAGGGAGCAGGTGAGGGTGGAGGAGGGAACCCACAGCTCCCCTTGAAGACACCTGCATCCCGAGCCGGGGCGCCGGGGCCCAAACCCATCTGCATGCCCACTCCCAGCACCGGTCAGCCTGCAGCGGGTAGCAAGGGCTTCTCCAGGACTCGGGTCTCCCCACAGGTCAGGGCCCTTCAGGTGGCGGGATCAGATGCCCCCAAGCTTGCTCTTGGAGCACCATGCCAAGCGAAAGGGACTACCGCCGCCTCTCTTCAGCCCTGAGGGTGACTCTGTTTATTACAACGGGAAAAAATTCGAACTGCAAAGCTTTGGTGAGAAGCGTACACACCTGCCAGCAAGCGCAGGGCCAGGCCTCTGCCTCCAGTGGTGCTCAGCATGGAGGCGTTGCCAGAGGGCATTGCCCCCCACCCTGTCCCCTGCACACATGCCAAGTCGCTTCAGTTGTGTCTGACTGTGTGACCTATGGACTGCAGCCCTCCAGGCTCCTCTGTCCATGGGGTTCTCCAGGCATGGAGTTGGTTGCCATTTCCTGTTCCAGGGGATCTTCCCAACCCAGGGATTGAACCCACACCTGTCTACCTGCATTGGCAGGAGGGTCCCCTACCCTCCTGTAATGGATAACCAAGTCCGCCTCCCAGGCTGAGGGTGAAGGCGGGGCCCACATGGGGCATGGGAAGGCCCCTGACTTCCTGATACCTCCTCCAATATAGAACTCAAGCCCCCTAGAGCACGCTTCCTGGGATCTAAGAAAGAGCGCCTGGCTCTGTACCTCCTGCACACCCAGGGGCTGGTACCCGAGCATGTGGAGACCCGCACTCTGTACAGCGACAGCCAGCCAGGCATCGACCAGGTATGAGACTTGAGGGGAGCGGGAGGTGGGGAAGGCCCACCATCTGGGATGAGAGGGGCAGGAAAGGCCAGGCATGCACAGGTGTGACTGCAAAGATGACGAATGTGTTCTGGGTGTGTTAATAAGAAGCTGCAGCGATGTCACGCAGAGTGGAGAGTCAGAGCTGGAAAAGTTGCTGATGAAAAACCGAGGCCCTGTGTCTGCTGTGGAAGCATTTGGGGGCCCCACCCGCCAGGGTCAGACATCATAACCCTGACTTGGCTGTGAAATGCAGGCTATGTTTTCTGCACAGCAAGGAACCCCAAACAAAAGGAATAAAAATCCCCACAGGCACCCCAGTGATCCCCCATCCTCCAGCCACCAGAACGGCTCAGCTCATTCTCCCCATCTCTCAACCTGACAGCACGTTCTGCGTAACAAACTTCTCTGCTGATCGCTTTTTAAAACCACCCTCACTGGACTTGTCTTCTCATTCAGTGGGGCCGGTTTCAGAAGAATAAAACTAGGTCACGTGGTTTGAAGGACTCTCACCGCTGGTAGCTCTTTTTGTTGCTGTTGTCCAGTTGCCAAGTCATGTCCGACTCTGTGACCCCATGGAGTGCAGCACGCCAAGCTTCCCTGTCTTTCACCATCTTTCGGAGTTTGCTCCAGCTCACGTCCATTGACTCAGTGATGCTGTATAATCATCTCACCCTCTGTTGCCCCCTTCTCCTCCTGCCCTCAATCTTTCCCAGCATTAGGGTCTTTTCCAATGAGTCGGCGCTTCACATCAGGTGGCCGAAGTATTGGTGACTCTACTTTCTTGCTTTCTTCTCTCCCCTTTCCTCACTGGTTCTATCCCTTCTTGCCTAGACCTCTGTGCGTGGTGAAAGCTTGACATCCTTAGGATGTGGTTCCATAACATGAAATGACCTGGAGATCACTGAGCTTACCCTTATTCAGGGCCACTAGGTGGTTAATCAACACAGCCCCCGTCCCATTCGTAGCCCTGTGCAGAGAGGCTGTCAGGCAGGGCCCGTTAAATGGCACCCCCCTCCAGACCCCAGTGACATGTGATGCCCTGGCACCACAGCCCCCAGCTTCACAGCCATCACACGCCACCAGCGTGTTCTCCCCACCAAAAAAAGACAGTGGAAGCTGGTGCATGGTGCGCTGACTTCCTGTCTGAAGTCCATTGACCTCCCAGATCCCCCAACGCTTAGTGCTAGAAACACAGCCTCAGCAGGCCTAGACCCTGGGACGGGGACCCCCGCCAGACCAGCACGCCGAGCGTGGGGAGTAGCGGCATGGGCGGGGGGGTGGCCAAGCCCAGCTTATCCTTGTCCACTCTAGGGAAAGGTGCAAATGTGGGTGGACATCTTCCCCAAGAAGCTGGGGCCTCCCGGCCCCCCAGTCAACATTGGGCCCAGGAAACCTAAAAGGTGAGTGACACCGGGCAGGACGGCCCAGCCAGTGTGCGGGGCACCAGCAGGCTCCAACCCTGAGTCACGTGACACTTCCCTCTGCTGGGGCTCGAGGGCGCCGCCGCCTCGTGCGGCCCCCCCAAGCCCAGGCCGACTTGGGTGGGCACGGAGCACAGCGCCCCCCAGGCCTGTTCCCTCGCTGAGGCTGCGGTTGGGGAGCTATTCCTCCACAAAGCTTCAGACAACCGTGGCTGCAGGTATGAGCTCCGCTGCGTTATCTGGAAAACCACCCTCGTGGACCCGAAGGAAAAGAGTTTAAGTTACGACAGGATAAACGACATCTATGTCAAAGGGTGAGGGAGGGCACAGGGTGCCTCCGGTGTGCCTAGTTCTGTCATTCCTGGGGGTGCTCCTGGTCTTGGGGTGTGCTGGGCGGCCCTCCAGCTCAGGGAGTGGGGGTGCTCCCGGTCTCGGGGTGTGCTGGGCGGCCCTCCAGCTCAGGGAGTGGGGACAATCAACCAAGAACCCCAGGTGAGAGGACTCTGGCCCCAGGTGGCTGTTCGGGCTGGAGAAGGACATGCAGAAGACGGACATCCACTACCGCTCCGTGACGGGGGAGGGCATCTTCAACTGGCGGTTCACCTTCGCCTTGGACTACCTGGCAGCAGAGCACGCGTGTGTCTTGAGCGAGAAGGTAACACGCCCAGGCTTCCCTGGTGGCACAGTGGTAAGGAATCCTCCTGCTGATGCAGGAGACACAGGTTCGATCCCTGGGGTTGGGAAGATCCCCTGGAGGAGGAAATGGCAAACCTCTCCAGTATTCCTGCCTGGAGGATCTCATGGACAGAGGAGCCTGGCGGGCAGTGCATGGGGTTGCAAAGAGTGGGACACGACTGAGGGACCGAGCACACAGCCAACAGGCCCGAGATGGGGTGGGGCTGAGACACACTCCTCCCCCCGCCCGCCACCCCCCCACACCCCGCCCCGAGCCTGCGAGTTGCACGGAGACACTTGGAATGTGGCCTTGGGTAGAAACCCTCCTGCCACTCGTCCTCCTCCACGGCCGTGCCATTGCTGCTGGGTGGTGAGCGGCTCAGTGGCCGTGAACTCTCAAGAAGAGCCAGGCTGGTAACACACGCTCTGCCACCCTCCAGGACTACATATGGAGCCTGGACCCCACGGTGACGAAGTTCCCAGCCCAACTCATCATCCAGGTCTGGGACAACAACATCATCTCCACGGATGACTTTCTAGGTGAGACCCTGGCGCAGGGCCCGCAGCCACGGGGCAGGGAAGTGCCTTCTCGCTGACGACCTTTCTCTGGGTTCAGGGGTCCTGGAGCTGGACTTGTCGGACATGCCCCTCCCGGCCCCGCACTCCAGGCTGTGCTCTGTGAGGATGCTGGAGGCTGACCCCAAGTGGCCCCACTTCCTCCAGCACAAGCACTCGTCTCTCTTTAAGATGAAGAATGTGGCTGGCTGGTGGCCTTGCCAGGTTCTCGATGGTGGCAAATGGCGCTTGTCGGTAGGAGCTGGGGCAGGTGCCTGTTGCCTGGGTTACAGGGCTGACTGCTCAGCCACACTGTTTGGTCGCTAAGTCCTGTCCAGCTGTTTGCGACCCCATGGACTACAGCCCACCAGGCTCCTCTGTCCATGGGATTTCCCAGCAAGAATACTGGAGAGGGTTGCCATTTCCTTCTTCAGAGGATCTTCCCGACCCAGGGGTTGCACCCAAGTCTCCTGCCTTGGAGGGTGAATTCTTTACCTCTGAGCCACCTGGGAAGCCCACCATGCCACATAAGCTGGCTCTAACAGACTTCTAGGGGCCTGAGCTGAACCCCTTTTCCCTTCTGAACCCTGGAAGAGGCAGGTTCTTGTTCCTGCCGTCTGAATTCAGTGCCCCCACAACCCATGGTTTCTAGGGTAAAGTGAAGATGACCCTGGAGATACTGACAGAGAAGGAAGCCTTAATCAAGGCGGCAGGACGAGGCCAGTCAGAACCCAACCAATACCCTACACTCCATCCTCCCTTGTAAGGGTCCCGCAGGGTAAAGGCACTGAGGCTGTCTTCCTGGTTCATAAAGCTGAGTTGCTGGGCCTGGCAGTTTGTGTTGGGTGGTGCTGGGGAGGGGGCTGAGAAGTAAAGAGGGATACCTAACCCACCCCCCAACTCCAACTCAATGCTCAGTTATAACCAGGGGAGTGCAGCTGCAGGGAGAGAGGGGTGGGCAGAAGCAGAGCTGCTTTTTTTCCACTGAAAGCCCTTTTGCTCTGGGTTACTTGACCTGAAGGTTCCCTCTGCCCTCTTCCCTTCTCTGCCAACCCTGCTCCCGGACAGACGCACCCACACCCTGTTCATGTGGTTCCGGTCGCCCATTGGGAAATTCATCCGTGTGGTCTGGAGACGCTACCGCTTCAGGATCATAGCCGCCGCCATCATACTGCTCATAGGGCTTCTGCTGTTCAACTTTGTCTACTCGGCTCCGGTGAGGGACAGGCCTGGGGGACAGGGGCGAGGGGGCCGTGCCTCTTGGATGATGTGAAAGCGCGTTTTTGGGCTGCTACTTCAGGCTGACTGTTGCTCATTCTTTCTAGAACTATTTGGCCATGAGCTGGATCAAACCGGAACTTCGGCTGAATGCCCCCATTCAAATATACGCCAATATCATCAACGCACCAAACACCAGTAGTGCCAACTCTTCCAACCTCACCACTCCCCAGCAGAGCCTGAAACCTACAACGGCCCTTAGGCTGAAACACCTCCAGGGACACGTGACACACCTGCGGGATATTCTTCCAGAACTTCTGGCCCCACAGAACTAATCCCCCCCCACCCGCCAGGCTGGGCTCCTGGCCCACCAACAGCCCTACCCCTCAGCTTCCTACCAGTTCCTCGTTTCTGGGGACCTGGAATAGTCTGGCCATTCTGTTCATAAACCACTTCCAACAAGCAGGGCAGAGCTGTAATTTTCCACTGAAATAAAGAGCATTTGTAACAGAGAGGCACCTCGTATCTGGGTGGTTGACACCACCACAGGCAAGGCCAGCCTCTGGGACGAGACCTAGAAGGGCAGGAGGAACCTCTTTGAGCCTCCAGGGCTCATCCACTGTGTGGGCCTCAGGTTGGAGGAAACAGAAGGCCAGAGCATCCGTGAGGAGAGATGGCTCCTGGAGGGTAAGGCCGCTGCCCTCCCCCGTCACGTGGCCAGGTGGCCCCTTCGCCCTGGGACACAGCTGGGACTCCAGGGCCCAGAGCGATGTTGGGCCCCACTCACGACAGGAAGGCTGCCCTGGGGGCTCAGCTGGTAAAGAATCTGCCTGCAATGTGGGAGACCTGGGTGCGATCCCTGGGTTGGGAAGATCCCCTGGAGAAGGGAACTGGCGTGTTTCTAGAACAGAAGGCAAGAACCAAAGCAAAAGCTACAACGCTAGTCAGACCTCACACATGTTGCTCTGAGGCTGGCCCCGAGTCAGGGGCTGGGGGTAGTATACCATCTTTCACATCTTCTCGCCTTCCTCAGAGCCTCGAAAAATTCCTGAGCTAGAATCACACAAAAGACACAAGTGTGGTCTCCTCAATGCTGAGATCTCCCTCCTGCACCCCAGTTTGGGCCAGTTTATGAGCCCAACCTTGTGCCCCCAACACAGGCGTCTGTCCAATCTCCCCTGGAGCTCAAAAACACAAAACAGCCATCTGCTTCCTCAGTTTCAAAGAAACTGGTCTGAAGGCCAAGCCCTGGCGCATGGGGGAGGTCGGGAGGGCCCCACTGTCACCCCACCTGCAGGAGACCTACAGCTCGTGGGAAGGATGCGAGAAAGCCAAAGACAACAGAAATCACCACCCCCCCCTCCACACCGGCCGAGGGGACCCCCCCCTTGCCTTCTGCACTGAGCAGAGGGCTCTTCCATCCCAGAAGGGCAAGGGTGGATGGGCTGAAGGTTTAGCCGAACCCACCCCTGGAAGGAAGGCTACACAGAAGGTCATGTTTGGTTTCCATCAGCCACATTAAGACTTTCCCTCGGGCTACAGAAGCGCAGGGCTAGGAGAGCTGAGTCCAGACCCTCCAGGGAGAGCCCACCTGTCAGCAACAGAATCACAGGGCACACAGGCGAGCAGCGCCCGACTCCTCGCCAGGTAAGGCAGTGGCATCAGGGCTGACCCAGAGAGGAGGATGCTCAGGCTCTGCTGCTCAAACAACATTGAACTCTTCCAGGCACAGGTGACGGGGATCCACTGCTCCCAGATTTACAACCACCATTTCCAATCACTTAAGAAAGGGAAGCAAGAGTTCCTCTTTGGGGAGCATCCAAACTGAGGCTATAGTAGAAAGGTTCCTTACATCTTGACACTCTAAGTAGGATTCCAAAAGTTATGAACACAAAACATGCAGCGAAGCAGGCTCTGGAGCATCCAGAAACGTCTCCACGTCCTCAGGTCACATGGTAGAGGCTGCTTTCGGTGTCAAAAAGTGGAGCGGTTTCACAGTTAGTCCCACAGCACCCGTGACATCTCCCAAGCGTCTCTTGACTTCACACATCTGACCAGGGGCCTAAAGAGGCCTAACTGGGAGTGTCAGGAACACACCAACAGAACCAAGATCCACCCTCAAGAACAAAGGCCAGAGCGGCAAGCCCCTGCAGAATGCCCCCTCCCCATGGCCACCTAACGAGGGTCAGTGACACCCGAGTGTGTCCTGCAGTCCCAGGCCCTAATGGACAGGCAGCCAGGTGTCTTTCCCAGCTCAGCTTGCATCTGCAGAGAATGATGGAAGGAGGGAGAGGCAGGGAAGAGATTTCCATCCAGATTTCCAAGGAAAGTGCCTCAGGTGGACCGGAGCTTGGACAAAAAGCAAAAACCAGTGGCTTGCTGGCCAGAAGGTGTGAGGAGTCACCAGTTTCTAGTCCTTCAAGTCTTACAAGTGAAGCCCAAGGGCCCTGTGAGCCCAACAGCAAGGCAGCCTGGGCTCGGTAACTCCTTCCAGTGGTTCTGGCATCACGGCGGCCCAGGTTCTCGCCAGCCCTCTTCACTCCCAAGTGGCGGGACCTTGGGAAAAGGCACATCGCAGTAGCGTCACCCGGGGGAGGCTTCCTGAGCCAGAGTTGGCTGTCCTCACAGGTGACGGGGGGAGCCAGCGTCCCTGCCCGCACAGCTCCAGTGACAGACCCGCATCCCTGACCAGGTGCTGGCGACAGAAGGCCCACCCGGCTGGGTGGGTAGGTCAGCGCGGCTGCTCCCACACCACCTAGGGCACAGCCACACAGGTCGCGGTTGCGGGGGGCACTCAGTAGAAACGCTTCCGACTCTGGTCCTGCCACTTGCTGTAGAGTATGATCCCGATGACAATGGCAAAGACGGAAAACACCAGGGAGAAAAAGACGATGAGAAAGAGGGCCAGGCCGCTGAGGGGAGGCAGCGGGGCTGTCACTGAGGAAGCAAGAGAGAAACAGGTCAGAAGGAGGGGGCCGCTCGGGGAGGGAAGGACCGACTGAGAGCGGTTCCAGTTTCTGGGAGCCGGAGCTCCAGTACACCCTTTCCACATGCCGAAATCTAAACCTAAGCAGCCCTGAACTGCTCATTGGTAACGTGGAGACCAGTGAGAGAGCAGGGGCCAGTGCCCCAGGTGCCCCGGAGAAGAGCAGAGGCAAGTCAGGCCCCACTGCTGGGCTGCACAGCCCCCCGGCCCCCCAGCAGCCTTCAACCCCCTGGCCGGCCGTGGGGCCCTCTCCCGGGACCTCTGTGCTCACTCTCAGGCAGCTTCATGTTGTCCACTGAGGGCAGGAACACGTCCCGATGCAGCTTCTCCTCTTCCGGGGTCCTCTCCACCGTCAGCTCAAACAGCTTCAGGGAAATGACATCATGGTTGTCTACAGACAGACAGAATGACAAAGGGATGACTCAAGACACCCTGAGAAGAATGTCTTGGTTCAAGCTTCTAGTTCAGAGTGACCTGAAAAAAAAAAAAAAAAAACAACCCACCACAATCCTCTTGTTTCTCATCTAAAAATAAGGTCAGGTAACAGGGGATATTCTACATTATCCTATGTATATAGTTTTCATCAACAAGCACGCATCACCTACACACATTTGTCTATTTCATTTTTGGCTGTGCTGGGTCTTTGCTGCCGCACGGGCTTCTCGCTGCAGCGGCTTCTCCTGTTTCGGAGCACGGGCTCTAGAGCACAGGCTTCAGGAGTTGTGGCGTACGGGTTTAAGACGCTCCACAGCACGTGGGATCTTCCTGAATCAGGGCTGAAGCTGTGTCTCCTGCATTGGCAGGCGGATTCTTTACCACTGAGCCACAAGGGAAGCCCCCTATATAATTTCAAAATTTAGAGATAATACAAGAGCTAAGCCCCAAACACAGGTAAGACCTTTCAGGAGACACAGCAGCCCCGCAGCTTCCTTTTAACATGGGCTACACACGTGACCGAAAGAGGAGCGGGCCGCACAGCAGCTGTTTAACGGGCCGTGAGCAGGGCACAGCTACTGGCCTGGAGCACACTTCCCTTCTGGACTGTGGCTAGCTCTTCCCAGTTCCTGTGACTATGACCCTGAATCTCACCACTAATTACCAGAGAAGGATAAAGGAGTTAGGGGCTCAATTTTTTTTCTCTCCCCTTTTAAAGTAACATTATAAACTCACAGATTCAAACATATTTGATGTGTTTCAATCACTGTGTTTCAATCATGACTGCAGCCATGAAATCAAAAGACATTTGCTCTTTGGAAGAAAAGCTATGACAAACCTGGACAGCTTATTAAAAAGCAGAGACATCGTTTTGCCAACAAAGGTCCATATAGTCAAAGCCATGGTTTTTCCAGCAATCATGTATGGATGTAAGAGCTGGACCATAAGGAAGGCTGAGCACCAAAGAATTGTTGCTTTTGAACTGTGGTGCTGGAGAAGACTCTTGAGAGTCCCTTGGACAACAAGGAGATCAAACCAGTCAATCCTAAAGGAAAACAGTTCTGAGTATTCATTGTAAGAACTGACACTGAAGTTCCAATCCTTTGGCCACGTGATGTGAAGCGCCAACTCACTGGAAAAGACTCTGATACTGGGAAAGATTGAGGGCAGGAGAAGGGGGCAGCCAAGGATGAGATGGTTGGATGGCATCACTGACTCAATGGACATGAGTTTGAGAAAACTTTGAGACAGTGAAGGTCAGGGAAGCCTGGCATGCTACAATCCATGGGGTGGCAAAGAATCGGACATTACTGGACAACCGAACAACAAAATACACTGAAGTTGAACCTCTTACTGATGCTCAACTCAAACCAACCTTACCCAGGGGGAGCCTATTCAAGTTGACTCCTGAGTCCTTTAACGTGAACCGACAAGTTTTTGATATCTTCTTTGCTTTTCTGGAAAGTTTTTAGCTTGTATTTGCTACCTTATACCTGGCATCAGACACATTCTCCAGGAAGCTTTTATTCCTGTTAGTGGGAACTGGTATTAACAGGCCACAAATAGGAGTGCAGAGGTGCTCAGTGCTCCTAGGTTGTTACTCCAGACGGGACTTCTTGCCATCTCTATTATTAGGATGACGTTTACGGCTGTTTGGGCTCTTAGAATCTTTAGCAGGTAAAACCAGGTTAAAAAAAAACAAACAAACTGGATTTACCTTCAATTAGAAAAAATGTTTTCTGTGCCAGGACTGAGATTAAACAACAGGACAGCCCACAGTTTCTCCTGGCAACAACGAGCTGGGACCGAGTAGATGCTGCCCGTTTCAGGTGGGCATTTGCCTTTCTGTTTTGACACAAGAAAGTTCCATTTCATACCAGCTTCATTCACAATACACTATATTAATCAAAAGAACCAAAAGTTTCTTTACCTCGAAAGACGTCATGATTGAGGCTTAGGGACATAAAAGAGAAACTTTGGAAACAAGTAGGTAGAAAATCCAGAGAAGATACAAGAGCCTGGTTCTGTTCATGTCACGTAAGTCAAGTAAGGCAGGAGTTTCAGGGTAACCGGTCAAATGAGCTCAAGAGAAAGACAAAGAGCAAACACGCAGAGCAAAGAAACAGAGGGGGCTTTCATGAGAGCAGGGCCGTGGTAGAGACACGGGTCCGAATGCAGCATCCGCCACGCTGGTAATTTACAGAGGGGTCTGCACACCCGACACGGCCAAAAGTCGAGCACACGGTCAAGACTCCGTGCTCCCAATGCAGAGGACGCAGGTTCGATCCCTGATTGGGGAAATGAAATCCCACATGTCTTTGGGCAACTAAGCCCAAGAGCCACAGCTACCGAGCTTGCAAGCTCTGTAGTCCACACGCCACATCAAGAGAAGCCCCAGTGCAGCCCAACTATAAATAAATAAATAAAATGTAGGTTTTATTAAAAAAAAAAAAAAAAGAAGAACTCTGAGCACAAAAGAGTTTGGGGGTCAGTCAAGGAGAAGCTTTGCGAGGAGAAGGGGAAGTCAGCATATTGGGTGAAAGGACTTGCCTGCAGAAACAGGCACAAAAAAAAGGAGAGCACAGACTGGAAGCACCGGCCTGATGAAGAGGCAAGCACTGCCTGCTGTTAGCAGCAAACCTCTCCCAGACACAACTGTGCGAGACGACCCCAGGCCTGGGCAATCTGGGCTCTACGCACAAGAATGCAAGAAGGGGAGCACTTGTGGGCACCTGCTTGCCAGAGCTCTGCCCAGCTGGCTCTCACGCCCGGGCCTGTCTCGTGAGACATGACCTGAGTTAGGGCCAGTAAGGAGCGCGCAGGGCAGTACCTGAGAGATCGCCCGTGATGGACGAGGTGCCAAAGTAGTAGCCCCGGGGCAGGCGGACCCCCGGCACCTCGATGCAGTCCCTCCACTCGTGCTTGCCGTCGATGTCCATCATGATCTACAACACAGAGGCGGGGGGCGGGGGCAGGTCAGGGCTGGGCCCCGGCAGCGGAGCGAGACAGCCACACTGCTGACGGGCGTCACCCGGAACGGGGACTCACCGTCAGGTGCCTCTTGACGTAGCGGATCACAAGGAAGGTGTCGTAATGGAGGTTGCGGACGATGGCTGTGCAGCCCCCCAGCTCTGTAGGCCGCCCATCCCGCTCGTGATCGTAGCTGAGAGAGCCGTTGTTCACCATGGCTGAGATGTAGGGGAACACCCGCTGGGAAGGCAGGGGAGGCAAAGCAGAGGGCGGTGAGGAAGAGCTCGCAGGAACGCCTGTGCCAACAGTGACAGGACTTCTGCACACAAAGCTGAGCTGTTCACGACAGGCCGGACGACCACTCTGCCCTGTCACTAGCAGCCTCGCAGAGCCCACGCTCGGAGGGTCACTCGAGGAACAAGGCCCGGAAGTGACTGACCTCAGTACCTGCCTCCAGGAATCCTTCTCCCATCTGGGGTGGGTCCGAAATGGCCCCTCTGACACTCTGGGGTCTGACTGGAATCCTCCCAGAGATCAGCACTTGGCACTGATATTCCACCCAAGATTGGTTTCCTTCTTCTTTGTATGTGCACGTGTGCTAAGCTGTTACAGTCATGTCCGACTCTTTCCAACCCTCTGGACTGTAGCCCAGAGGTTCCTCTGTCCACAGATTCCTCCAGGCATGAATACTGGAAGATCCCCTGGTAAAAGGGTTAATACGCCCTTTGCCAGGGGATCTTCCTGACCCAGGGACTGAACCCGAGTCTTCTGTGACTCCTGCATCACAGGCTAATTCTTCACCACTGAGCCCCTGGGGAAGCCCCTCTGTGTATGTGTGTGTGTGTGTGTATATACACACACATACAAACACGTATCACCAACTGCCATGTAAACTTCTTGAAAAATCATTTATTATGCGTCTTTGTATGTGTCCACCATAGCTCCACCTCTTCCCCGACAAGGGCAAGTACTAGGTTGGCCAAAAAGTTTTAATTTTCCATTAACAGCTTATGGACAAACTCGAATGAACTTTTTGGCCAACCTAATATTTGGTGCACCCAAGTATTCTGTTCGAAAATACCTGCTCGCTCAGGGAACTCTTTCCATTTAGGATAGCACCTTTCAAATTCTAACATTCTATAAGCACATGATGTGAAATGGATCAGGACTCAGCAAGGACAGTGCCAGAACCAAGTGGCCTGGTGGTACTCTCCAGCCACAGGTGACTCTCTTCAGTCAAAAGACCTTCCTGCCCTTCACTACACACACCTTCTCCCAATAATACTCAGTGGGCAAGGTTCTCCTACTGCAAGTCTCCCCGGAGCCCACCCATCTTCCCAACTACTTCGGAGACCCTCTCTCTCCAGTAGCCCTTGTGGAGCAAATTCTTCCTTAGAAACGACAAGCTAACCATTTCATAACAAGCCTGGGGCTAAGGCAGTGAAGAGAGAGACAGGGTGACGAGAGGACAGGACACACGAGACATGCCACTTCTCTGGGGAGTTCCTCGTGGTTCTAGACAATCAACATGCAAGATGAAGATGCAGGCGGAACTGGAGACTGGTGACTCTGGAGACAATGGCCACACTGACTGTGAACAGTCGCAAACGCTGGATGGGCACACAAGGGGATCGGGGACGGCCACAGTGAGTCAAGAATCGAGTACCTGGACTCCTGGAGAATACCGCCTCTTCTGGGCCTGAGAGGGTCCAGCAGGTTATTATAAAAACAAGACAGGGCACAGAAGACAGGAGACCAAGTCAGAAAGAAACATCTGTGCAAGAGCTATGACCCAGCTGCAGTGGAAGAGCACCAACCTCAATCCCCAAATAGAATTTCAGGGTCCATGGAGGGCATTCCATAAGTCATCAGACCCCTCAAAACTATAGGCAAAAATAATTGTAGGCGAAAAAACTACACAAGCAGGTGCTTGTACATTTTCTAAGGAGGTCTGCTGCCATCATCAGATTCTCAAGGGGGCCCATTAGGAAGACCTCTCTAACACGCACAGGGTCCTAAACTTTCACAACTTTACAAAAACACCCAGCATCACATTCTGTAAGCAGCCCTCACTTATGTCTCTGACAGTCCAAAGGTCAGGCCGTGAGTTTGTCTATGCCCAGATGACAGTACTTCTGCAGCAAGGAGAGAGACGAGGGTGGTAAATATGGCTAGATTCTTCCAAACTCAAGGTGTCCTTTACTGCCCAGGATCTCCGGCTATAGCTCTTGCCCAGAAGACAAAAATCCCACTTCAGAGACTATCAAATTAACTCTAATCCAAAGGGGTCATTTACCCTCTAATTGAGCCTTATGGGCATATGTCTCCAAACAGTTATTGTTATTCTAACCTACAACATGTGGGCAAGAAAGAGCTCCGTGGGAACGCTGCAGCAGGACAGACGTAGCAAAGTCACGAGGTTCGAGGGTGCTTAGCTTTGCTCCAAAAAAACTGCTACAGTTCTCAGCACCAGCGACAAGAGGCGCCTACACAAGCTCAGTTTAGCTCTGCCCTACTGTGGGCCAAGGGGTAGAACCCACAGCATTCCTTTCTCTAATACTCGGTATGCACCTAGTATGAGCCAGGCACTGTCCCCGACACTGGATGCTCAATGGGAAATAAGACAGGCAGATGTCTGCTCTCATGGAGCTGACATTACAGGGGAGGAGACATACAATCAACCTTGTTGTTCAATTGCTCAGTCAGGTCCGACTCTTTGCGACCCCATGGACTGCGGCACACCAGGCTTCCCTGTCCTTCTGTATCTCCCAGAGTTCGCTCACACCCATGTCCATTGAGTTGATGATGCCATCCAACCATCTCATCCCCTGTCGCCCTATTCTCCTCTTGCTCTCAATCTTTCCCAGCATCAGGGTCTTTTCCAGTGAGTCGGTTCTTCACATTACATGGCCAAAGGATTAGAGCTTCAGCATCAGTCCTTCCAGTGAATATTCAAGGTTGATTTCCTTTAGGGTGGACAGGTTTAATCTCCTTGCTGTCCAAGGGACTCTCAAGAGTCTTCTCCAGCACCACAGTTCGAAAGCATCAATTCTTTGCCACTCAGCTTTCTTTATGGTCCAACTCTCACATCCATACATGACTACTGGAAAAACCACAGCTTTGACTATATGGACCTTTGTTGACAAAGTGATGTCTCTGCTTTTTAAAATGCTGTCTAGGTTGGTCATAGCTTTTCTTCCAAGGAGTAATCATCTTTTAATTTCATGGCTGCAGTCACCATCTGCAGTGATTTTGGAGCCCAAGAAAATAAAGTCTGTCACTGTTTGAGACAGTGATAAATACTGATGAAAATAAAATAGGTAATATAATACAGAGGAGAAATATACCTGAGGAGACAACATCTGAACTGAGACCAAGCAGTCAGAGGGGATCTACCAAGAAATCTGAGGGCTGAAGAAGCATGAGGTTAGCATCTTCAGAACGAGGAGTGTCTGCAATTCAATGAGTGAGGAACAGGCTGGTGGGAGCTGAGGTGGGAGCCAGACCATGCTGGGTCTTACAGTAAGGGTCTTGGGGGAGCCTCAGACCAGCTCCCCAAGCTGTTCTCTTATACCACCAGTGGCCTATGTACAGGACTACACAAGGAATGAAATGAATCACTGGATGATTAAACTGCTGGAAAACTACTCTTCTACAACTATCATTTAGGACAAGGGAATCATGAATGCGTTGTCAGCAGTTTACAGAAATGGGTTTCGGACGAAGTGCATCACTTCAATGAACAATGAGGGAAAAGAAGGGATTGAAAATGCACTCGGGAGCTCTGGTGATCCCAAGGCTTGCTTGATGTATCAACCCCAGTATCTGGGATCAGAAGTTTAAGTTGTAACTTTTGAGGGAGTGCTGAGAACAGTGATCCTTAACCTAAGGGTCCCAAGGCTGGTGAGGCACCCTTTTTTTAGCACCAGCCAGAGGTCAGCTGGGCCTCACCATGACCTGGGGGAGCTTTTCAACTGCGCATACATGAGGGAACTACAGTCAGAGAGCCTCATTCAGCAGGTTTAGAATGGGGCATGGGACTATGTCTTTTTTAAAAGGCAGGACTTCCCTCGCGGTCCAGCGGTTGAGAAGCTGCCTCCCAAAACACGGGACACAGGTTTGATCTCTGGTTGGGGAACTAAGATCCCACAGCCTTGGGGTACCAACTAGAGAGCCTGTGTGCCGCTACTAAGAACTGATGTAGTTAATTAAAAAAAAAAAAAGGCACTATGGATGACTGGGATGTGCCAGGCGAATTTAAGAAACATAGCACGAGACAGAGGCCTACAGCTTCAAAGCTGGAATCTGTCCACTTCAGCAACTCATGGCTTGGCTTTCAACTTGACACCTCACATTAACCATAAGTCTTTAAATGCCACTTTAACTTCTATGCCTAGTCAGGAGTTCTTGAAGGGTTTCCTGGGTACCCACTAATTTCACACAGAAGCTAAGTTTCCTTCCTTGGAAAGCAGCCTATATTCAGCCAGAACCAAAGGCAGGAGAGTCACCCTGACTGGGCAAAGGTAGCGGTTTCATTCCTCTTTGAAGAGCCACCAAAAATTAGGAGCTCCTGCCTGCTGTCCAAATGGTGGTTGTCTGAAGAGTGGGGATGTGCTTTTAACTTTTTGTGCTACAAGGTACTATTGTACCTTCAGCACACCTTGAATGAAAAGAGACTCGTGAACTTGTGACTCCTATGCTAAAGCCCCACAGGTGCAAAGCGCACTCGCTGTGACTCACTAGGTAGAGGAAGGGGCGCACACAGCCGTCTGGAGTCAGGGAGGCCTGGGCTCTCACTGCAGGCGCCGACTCCTGCCTGTGTGGCCTCGGAGATCCTGTTTCCACACTGTACTCAGGCAGGCCAACACGCAGCTCCCAGGGCTCACATGAAGATGACGTGAGACACACAGCGCGTTCAGCACAGTGCCCGGCACTCCAACGGGGGTCAACAGACATTCATTCAAAGACTAAGTGAATTTCTAGACCTAAACACTGTTTGCAGGTGCTCATATGTAAACACAAAACCAAACATATGTTTTTTAGAGCAGGAATTCCCAGACCACTGGCTGTTACGGACCACTAAAAATCTCCAAACACATAACACATTCTGGGGATTAATAGGTTTGCTTTTTCTTGATTTTTTTTTTTTGCCTATTAAATATATTAAAATACAATTAAAATACAATAACTATATTAAAATACAATGACAAGACAGCCATCTAAAATAAACATCAGTTTTAAAAAGAACATTTTAAATGAAAAAAAATGAAATATTTCATAATAAATAAATAATAAAACATTTCACATTTATGAGAAGTCACTTCACTGTTCCTACTGTCAAACCAGGGAAGCTCTGTTACCAACCAACACAAGTCTATGAACCAGCATCCAGGAGTCACTCTCAGAGCAGGTTTACCAACCTAAACAACACTGCACTTGAGCAAGCTGACCAGGTCTGCTCTCTGGAACCTAGGTGTGAAGACAAGGAGCATGGGGCGGGAGAGGGAGAGCACGCAGCCTCAGCAGCACTGCCGAGATGTCTGCAAATGTCCCCGGGGACGTCACTCAGCGCTGCGCACACAAACAGCCAGCACTTTCTGAGAGTTTACCCTGTCCTAAGAGGCACGTATGAGCCTTCACTGCCACACACCGTTACGGGAGCATGGGAATG
The DNA here is from genome assembly GCF_032405125.1 of Capricornis sumatraensis. NCBI lineage: Eukaryota > Metazoa > Chordata > Mammalia > Artiodactyla > Bovidae > Capricornis > Capricornis sumatraensis. The sequence goes on along the minus strand of NC_091069.1, from coordinate 103,537,741 downwards.
CTGCGCTGTGCTGTAAACTCTCAGTGCAGCCAACTCTCTGCAACCCCATGAACAGACTATAGCCCACCAGGCTCCCCTGTCCATGGGATTTCCCAGGCAGGAATACTGGAGTGGGTTGCCATTTCTACCTCCAGAGGATCTTTCCAGCCCACGGATCGAACTCTTGTCTCCTTCGTCCCCTGCACTGCAGGCGCATTCTTTACCACTGAACCACTGGGAAAGCTCAGTATGTGAATGCTCTTGTTAATGAGAACATAGTTCAACTCTGTGGAAGAGGAGATCTTGTCTACAGTTCTACTTTGGGGAACCCAGGAACCTCCTGAAATTGCATGTAAAATCTTATTGTATTCAACTGTAGCCTTAATACATTTCTACTTCTCAGCCTCAATCCCTAATGACATCTGAGAGCTGGCCAACATTCCTGGGACCTAATTTCCAAAGGAGTGTCTCTTAGAAAACACTGCCTCACCAAGGATTGAGAAAAAACAAACAAACCCCACTAAATCACATCCAAATAGTATAACGAGAGAATTTACAAAGTTATAGAGTTCTTTTAATAATGTAAAAATTCTTTCCACCAACAACGAAGAGAGCAAGAAGGATCAGTGTTTTCATCAACATAAAGGTTGGAGGGAATGTGTTGTTAAATTCACGGCACATTATTGCTTATTCCAGTTTCAAAAGAGGAAAAACAACCATTACGTTAAAAAAATATGGGAAGCACCTCAAACTCGACTTCCAAGCTGGCCTGATCTGAGAAGAGCAGTAAGCTGCTCACGCCACTCGCCAACCAGCTGTTTCTGCGTCCAGGGGTCCTTTACACCAGCTATATATGGGACTCACCTAGAGATGTTTGAAAAGGTTAAGCTGCCTATCAGACTCTCTGAGCTTGGGGTCTAGAGAGCAGTAGCTTTAAATGCTTTGCAGATAATTCCGAGGGCAGTTGCAGCTGAGGCAGAAAAGAAGTCCCAATTTTAACCACCTGAAACTGATATTTTTGGTTAACATCTCCTCTCCTTACAAAACAAGGCCCATCAGATCTGCCCTCTTAAGCAGAATGACTCCTGACTGATGGTGAAATGGAAGCTGAGAGCGTGAATGATTTATTTCTGGGAGAAACAGAGAGCCATGTGTAAAACTCTAGTCAAGCCCTAAAGCCCATGTGTGCTTCAGATGCATTTCTAACCACCACTATTTCCTCAGCGGGACTGCAAACCCTTCTCACGACATCCCCCTCATTAAGATCCTAAAATACTTTTAGCTCCAGACTCCCTGATAGGTACAGCACCCTTCAGAACTCGCCCCACCGTGTGCATGGTTGAGGGAGAGTCACCTACACTCAAATAGCTCTGCTGCTGGTCTAAACAGTCAGGTCACCTGCCACCCGAGGAGACGCTGCTCAGTCACAGTGGCCCAGGAATGCGCTTGGGACAGAAGAGCATTAGCAGCAAAGAACGCAAGGTGAAGGGCAGCCTTGGAACACAGGGAGACTGAGGGCCCTCTTTCTCTCTAGCCTCATCTCTCTCTCACCCCGCCTTTTCCCCGTCACATTCATTGTCCCTTCTCTAACTTTAACACATTAACATACGCTTTTCTATCTGCATCTAATCTGGTCTAATTCTGCAGATTTCAAAGTCAATATCACTTCCTGGAGGAAGTCCCCCCACCAGTGAGATGCTCCTGCCAGGTCTTCCAAGAGGACCTCCGCAGAGCCCCCATTAGCACGCTCACATGCCAGAGCTACCGAGCACAAGGGCCACGCAGATCTCGCTCACTGATTCCCAGGCCAGGCACCTCAACAGTGGCTGATGTCTGGCAGACTGAAGAAGAGTCCAGAAGCGACACTGAGAAGCAAGTCTCTAACTGACCCACAACGAAAGGTTCCCCTTGTAACTCAGGTCTCACTTTCCACCCCCTTTAAGCCAAACTCTCTATGGAAATGTGAAAAACTGCTGAATCTGGGTGTTGCATAGACAATGATCTGTTCATCCAATTTTTTTTATATGTTTGAAATTTTTCATAAAGAACTTTTTGGGGAGAAACTAAGTTCTGCTTTCATTTCTAATTGTGCCTTTCTTGCTAAATATTATTTAGTGATAGGATACCCAGCAACAACATGTCCTAATCATCTTCCCACCATCTGCTGGCAGAGTCACCAGGCGGAGAGAGCGCACAGGCCTGCAGATGGTATAAGCAAGTACTAGAGAACCCTATGGTCAGCGAACGAAGCGCAGGATGCTTCTGCTAACAGCCAGACTGCTGTTGCTGTTGCTGGTTAGTCGCTAAGTCATTGCTGACTCTAAGTCTTCACTAAGTCTTTCTGACTGTAGTCCGCCAGGCTCCTCTGTCCATGTGATTTCCCAGGCAAGAATACTGGAGTAGGCTGCCTCTTCTGGGTGGTCTTTCCAGCCCAGGGACTGAACCCGTGTCTCCTGCACTGGCAAGCGGATTCTTTACCACTGAGCTACCAGGGAAGTCGACTGGATCCTCTACCAGGTTTCAACGAAATGCTGAGATTTCATCAATTTCTTTTACAGCCTTTCCTAGAGGAAAGGTCTGAGAAGAGGAAGAAGAAAAGGATACGGGCGACGGGGGAGCAGCTGCAGAAGCGAGCTCAGCAGCGACACAGGAAGTCAGGGGAGCGGAGGCACACAGTTCAGCCCGCTCTGGCCTAGGAGCCACAGCACCACCTGGCCACGCATGCTCGAGTCTAGCGGCTCCCAATGAGCGCGAGAGAGGACACTGATTAACACCGAAAAGCCCTCATCACGAGGACCACTCCCAAGACTGTGCACCATGAACAACTCTCTTCTAGAAAAAAAAAAAAACTGACACAGACATTAACTCTTGAAGTGCAACAGACGAAGAAAATAGAACCAAACCCCTCACGTCCTCTTCTGTGTTCCCGCCTGAACAACATTCCTAAGGCAAAGGGCTGTGGGGTCAGTTCAGTGTGGCTGACCTAAGCTAGGACACTGGCCATTACCTCTTGCTGCTTCTCCTCATTGGGATAGGTGTCTACAAATACTCCCAGCCCCACAAATTTGTCCATGTTTCCAAACACAGGCCCTAGAGAGAGAGAACAGATGATGAACAACAGTGAAACCAAGCCAAGAGTTGACAAAGGAATAATACATCACTGTGATGGAGGAAAAAGTGAGATTCAAAGGACCCCCAGGCGTCCCTTTAAGATGAGGACACAGCTGAAGAAACACCCCGTGAAGGGCTCAGCCTGTAACAAGCATTCAGTAAGCACCTGCAGTTGTTTGTCATTAAAGGGGAAAGAGAGAAGGCCAGCGTCTCCTTGCTTAGCACTCCAGCTGCTCCCTGATTTGACCTGGTTGCTAAGGTGCCCCTGAAGAATTCTGCTTCACAAACACTTGTTGATAACTATGCCCCTGAGTGAAATGAATTCCCAAGTTTCTGCTTCTAATTGCAGAAGAGATCAGGTCAGATCAGGCTCAGTTTGTCATGTACTTGCAGCAGAGCCTCCCATACAAAAAGGAAAAACAGCTAACTCTTCTTTCTCCTGACTCAGGAGTTCTGCGATGGGTCTCTACTCGGGCCCAGGAGAAACCAGTATGCCCAGCGTCAGTATTTGGGAGGGCCAGTGCTTTCCTTCAGCCAATTGGGCCGCGAAGTTTCAAAGAGAAAGCGGAAGTAAGCAATAAACAAGAAACCATCCCAGAATGAGTCAAGGTCAGCTGCTTTCAGGACTCAGACCCCATCCTAGAGACTAGACAGGCCAGTGTTTATCCAAACATCAAGGGAGAGGGAACACCACTGGCACTGTGAAGTTGTGCCCGTCTCACGAAGAGGGCATGAAAAAGCAGGCCTGTCACACCCCCACAAGAGCAGCCCAGGGTCCCAGTACCTGGCTGCATCCGATCCTTGGTGTACCAGATGGCCAAGCCATCCCCGTGCAGGTTCTTCTTCCCTTGCCCGTGGATTCGGAAGTGCACCTGTAACTCCCAGTCTCTCAGGAAACACGGCTAAAGGGAAAGAGACGCTGCAGTCAGAGAGGAGCCTGAGACACCAGGCCTCGGGCCCTCATCCACGGCCTACAGACTTGGGAAACACAAACGCGGGGCACGCGAGGCTAAGACGCAGAACCAAAATTTAAGACTTGCTAAGGGTTTGTGTAGTAAAATTAAACAGATTGAGCCATTTATCTGTATACGGTATTTAATATGAAAAGTGAACACACCTCCCAATCAGTCACCATCTCCCAACAGAAACAGGATAGCATCCCAAGGTTGGAAAAGACGAGAGCACTTAATGTTAGACTGCTGTGATCCTGTACCCGCCCAGCAAAAGATCTCAGCGTCCAGGGTAGAGGTGGCTGAATTAATACTCATCTGCAATTATGATCACCCCTCTGAGAGAAGGACTCTAACAAGCTGGGATCTCAAGAAAGGTCAAAGCCTCATCCATTACAAAAGAAAAAAATAACCTCAGTCATCATGCAAAGGTCTCCAGGAATAATTAACATCTGCTACAAACAACTCTAATTAGCTAGACTTGGCCCTATGCCAAGCTGAGGGGCAACCCAGAGTTCCCACGAGAAGGGATAAGCTATGCCCCCGCCAGTGTCAGGCCCTCAGCCAAGGAGCAGAAATCCACCAAAGGAGACACCCCCAGCCCCAGAGACAGCCTCTGGTGGAAAAACGCGAAGGAGGTGGGCACTAAACGGACTCCTGTTTTTCTTTTGAACTTTGTATCAAAACCTAGGGGGGAAAAAAAAAGTAGAGACAGAAGTAACTGGATAATTCAGTGTTCTAAACAGTTGAACACTTTCAAAGAGAAACTAGAGTAAGTATTTGGTTTAGAGAGGCTCCTAGTTAAGCTTCACCCTGAAAAACGAGGGGAATGAAGAGCAGATAGGCCAGTTCAGGCAGAGGCCCTCCACGTAGATTGTTCAAAAACAAACAAAAAAAACCAGTAGATTGCTCTGGCTCTTGAGCAACAATTATTTTCAGCTTCCATTTTCAATTTCTGGGAAATCCTCTGAAAGTACTAGTATTAGTACATAGTCAAAAGAAAAGGGGTGTGGACACTTCTGAGTTCACCAAAGAACCCTGAAATCTCCAATAGCTTCCCCTCCTCTGATAAGTCAAGCCCCCAGTTGTCATCTTGGGTTCTCATCTTTCTGCTATTTCATTTTGATTTCAGGGCAAGAGTGAAATTCAGTGGCAGGAAGCTGCCCCCATAGCCAGTGCTTAAGTATTACGCCTCTGGGAAGACACTGAGCCAAGAAGGGTCCGACGCTCTTGCCCTTGGCCTCGTGTAGTTCAATGCTATACAGCCCTGCTCGGGGTTATGTCTAACAATGGGTCTCAAACTTTGCTGCACGTCAGATTCACCTAGGGAGCTTTTAAAAATCCAAGTGTCCAAGATGTACCCATTCTAATTAAATTAGCATCTCTGGGGGTGGGACCCAGCCACTAACTCCAAAGGACAACCAAATTGGAGCACTACTGCTCAAACAAATCCATCCTATTCAAATAACTCAGAAACAATGCTAAGGCTCACTCTGACAGTCAGGTAACACAAAATGTAGGTGACAGAGCATCTGAAAAAGAGCAAGATATCTAGATCCTAGACTAGAATCACTGCTACATAAAAGTGTTACATAGAGACAGCTAGCAAGATAACAGCAAAGCATCAAGCCTTGGACAAAATCATTTATAATCCATAGACCTGTATCAGTGACTCCTGTAACAGATACGTAACAAACAACAGCGCATTTCTGTAACCATCTTAACTTTCCAGGGCTTTTTCACGTCTATTGCCTTATTTTATTCTCACAGTAACCCTAGTGGGCAAGTAGAACCAATATGATGAAGCTCATTTGACAGCTGGAGAAACTGAAAACTGAGAGAGGATAAATAACTGCCAGGGCTCACAGAGGGTCTGTGAGACCACTAGATTGAGAACTCAAGTCTTTCAGCTGCCAGCCCTCCACCTCTTCTATCCGAACACACTGCCCTGCATTCCGTCCAAGAATGAGCTCAGCACTGCAATCTGGGTTAAGGGGCCAGAGTGTACAAATAGCTCACATAGAAACTTCTTGTCTCTCTGCTTCTTCAGAATTCTCTGCCACATAAAATAAGCAGGAACAAGAAACTGTTCCTTTTTCTGAGATGCACTTATCCACAACCAATGATAAAAACCATGGGAAAGTAAGTTCTTAGCCTCTGAGAACCCAAAAGAAGTATTCAAGAATGCCAAGGTCACTCCCCAAAGTAAAGTGATCATAAAAGATTTGCAAAGAGCCCTGGAAACCGAAAAGAAAGCATCATCTTACACTTGTACCAAATCACAGTGCAGCCACACCAGGAATACTGCATTCACTTCTTGCCGCCATACCTCAAGGAAGACAATGTCGCTAGAAAAGGCCCAGAGAAGGACAAATAAAATGACCAAGGGCTCAAAGTGGCTTTTACATGAAAATAAAATTTAAAATTCAACTCAAAAGGAAATAACAAGGGGTGGTTGGGGGGGAAGGGGGTCAGGGATACTGGGATGAAGTGTAGGATAAATTTAAGAGTAGTTTTTTATTTTATAAAGCAAAGTAATTAAATGTGAGTTGACTTATTATCCTCCAAAGTAACACTATCAGGTCAATCAGGAACTAAAGACATTTCAGAAAACTGAATCAAAACCAATTATTTGCTATAATTACGGGAAGAGAGATCATCTCCCTAAATATCTGATTTCAATATGAACGTCATCATAATCTCTGAAATGAAAATACTTCATATTCACAGAAGACAGAATATGCGGGGGTGGGGGCGGGGACTGAGAATAAGTCAGTATGCCACTGAACTTTTTTTTAGTACTTTCTGGGTCACCAGCACAGGAGGGAGAAAGATTCTTACCACCCGGTTCCACAGGGCACCCTGTTTACTTTGCATATCCGGGGTAAGGCGGATATACTGGGTCATCACCATGGCATTGCCCATCAGATTCCACAGGGAGGAACTGCTTGTGCCCACACCTACGGGGAGGAAGTAGATCAGTTCATTCTCTTCAACCCCAACCCATCTGGAAAACCGCCATGGACCCTCTGAAAGCTGGAGTCATCCTTCTTCCCGCTTCAGGTCCCACCTCCTGTCACTCATTAAATCTTAACTCTTTACCACCTTCCTTCTTTTCACAAATACTTTCTCAGGTGAAGACCCTAGAGCACATCAGAGCTGTCGCTTCATCCATGCCACAGTAACCATTGCTCAGATTCATTCTTCCCCATTTTATATGTGAGTAAACTTTAGCACCATGAAAGAAAAAATTTCCCCAGTTATACCAAAAAGAGCTTGACTCTCTGGGGCTCTAGGGCTTAATCACATTCTTTCTTTGAAGGAGAAGCTACTTTCCCCCTTACCTCAGATTATCAGCCCCTTGCAAGTGAGAACTCTGAGTCTGTTACCCACAGTATTAGCAAGGAGAAGGCACTGGAGACATCCTCTAAGTGAATAAGTGATCCCCCTTAGCAGCAGAGTATACTCTCTTATGCTTTGTGTTTTGTTTGTATGCTGTCCCCATATCCTCCAGTAGGGAAACAAATTAAGCCATCTGCACTGATTTGGTCCTCTTTGCAGCTAACCATGTAAATTTGCTGGTTGATGAGTTGTGCCTAGTGGCCTATGTACACTAAACACACCAAAGCTAACCAGCCTCTTTCATCAGTAGGGCTCCCGGACTGGAGAAGAACAGGTGTCTTAATTGACAACAGAATTTTATCTTCTCAGTGCGGCCAAGTTCTACCCCAGTTCTGCCTCATGCTTCATTTCTCGCACATCCGCAGCTCCATCAGGAGCCCAGCTCACTGCTAGTGGCCCTCAATCATGGTCCACCGTTCGCAGTTCTCTCCCCTGCCCACATTCCACCTGTCCATCTCTAAATCCCCTTCATCCACGCCCGGCGCTAGTGGCATCTGAGAACCCTGCTTGGACCTGCTGGAAACTTCCAGGACTAATTCCGAGGGGTGGAGAGAGAGAAAGCTGACCCCTGCTCTTAGGATCCGTGGCTCCCGAACACAGCGAGAGTCCCCAGGGGCTCCCACCCACCGCCGCCAGCTTCCTCGGGGTCACGAAGCCCTTCGCCGCCCCCGCCTCTACGGACAAGCTCAGGTCCCGAAGCCCTCCCCGTGCACGACCACCTCGCCCCCGGCGCCTCACCCTGGTAGGGCTTCGACAGCGAGTGCTCCCGTTTCAAGTACTCGAACGTTTGACCCGCCCCGACTTGCCGTGGCCCCTGCCCAGACCCTAGCAAAAGGAGAAGGAGCAACATCCTGGAAACTTCCCGTGCCGACAAACGCCGCCGCCACCGCCGCCACCACCCAAAGGGTCCCAGGGCCACCGCCATCTTTCCCACCGCCGTCCCTTCATTAAAAGCCCGCCCCGTCCTCCAAGCCATTGGTCCGTGGGACCATCTGCTTCACGTCCTATTGGCTCTCATATAATCCCCGCCTCCGCAGGTGAGACTTTCACCGATTGGCTGGCTTGAGTACCAGTTGCCTTGCCAACTCGCCTGGACTCCCTTACGTTTTTGCATTTATCCTGAGTGCCACTAGGCCTCCTGGCATACATAGCGATTTCCATTTTGTGTCTGCGTTCTGGAGTAAATTTAAGGAGAAAAAATGTTTCTTCCAGTCCCCACGCAAACCTTCTAGCCTCACTGCCACTCACTCACTCACTCACTCCTGACTCTACAGAGGTACCAATCAAAAGACTATAGAACTGAAAGGAGAAATAGAGAACTTTACAACTCAAGGAGCTGGAAAACTATCAAATTTATAAGAGGCTTGAAGAGTACTTATCAGACAACTTGACCTGATGACATTTATAAAACCAGCCAACAATGGCAGAAGACACATTCTCTTCTGTGAAAAAGAAACATTTACCAAGATAATCTGAGCCAAAAAACTCCAAACCTCCACAAATTTAAAAGAATTGAATGCACACGAAGGATATTCTCCTATCGTGACGGTATTATACTAGAAATCTGTAACAGAAAGATTTCTGAGAAATCCCCAAATGTTTGGAAAGTAAACTCACTTCTATATAATCTGTGAGAGAGTAGGGGGCTCTGGGGGACTTCAGCAGGTCCTCTGAGAAAGGAAACAGAGTAATCAATCCTTTACCTGGTAGTATATTCATATCTCCAGCCCCGAAGCCAAAAAACTGAGATTCATACCAGCACCAGCTTCCATTCTCTTCTGCACCAATTCCATTACCCAACCAATAAATAACTGATGGTTTTAGTCTTAATTATTTCTCAGAGCCACCACAGCCTTTCCATCCCTCCCTCTGTCTTTCTGCTGAACAACAGCAACAAGTGTCCCAACTGTTGTTCTGGCCACCATCATCAACATGGCCATCCAAGTGATCTAAACCATGTAGCCGTGCTCTTTCCCGGGTGTCAGGGTTAAGCCAGTCCGTATTGATAAAGCTATTAGAGTAGTGTCTGGCAAGTTGTAAGCACTGCTTCTGTTTAGTCCCTAAGTCTTGTCCCACTCTTTGCGACCCCATGGACTGCAGCACGCCAGGCTTCCCTGTCCTTCACTGCCTCCCAGAGTTTGCTCAAACTCATGTCTATTGAGTCGGCAATGCTATCTCACCATCTCATCCTCTGCCACCTTCTTCTCCTTTTGTCTTCAATCTTTCCCAGCATCAGGGTCATTTTCAATGAGTGGGCTCTTCACATCAGGTGGCCAAAGTGCTGAAGCTTCAGCTTCAGCATCAGTCCTTCCAATGAATATCCAGTGGATTTCCTTTAGGGCTGACTGGTTTGATCTCCCTGCAGTCCAAGAATCATCCTTATTAAGGAAGCCCATGATGGTTCCCAGGTGGCGCTAGTGATAAAGAATCTGTCTGCCAGTGCAGGAGATGCAAGAGGTGCAAGTTCAGTCCCTGGGTTGGTAAGTTCCCCTGGAGGAGGAAAATTGCAACTCACTCCAGCATTCTTCCCTGAAAAATTTCATGGACATGAGGAGGTTGGCAGGCTACAGTTCATGGGGCTGAAAAGAGCCGGACCCAACTGAGCACACACACAAATGAGGGTTCACCATCACCCGTGAGGAAGAGATTCAGGCCCCTCAACTTAGCACACAAAGCCCTCTGGCATCTGACCCGCAGCCCCCGTCCTTCATCTATATGCTCCAGTTTCCCTGTTTCCTCTTCTTTCCCTTAATCCACTTCCTCTGAAAGCCTTCCCTGACTCTCTCAGGCACTCTGAGCTTTCCGTGTTCCAAGAACATTTCTTACACAGCATTTGCTTGTCTTCCTGATAGACTTAATCAAAGTTAAATCTTTCTTTCTTGAGCATAAATATATTTAATAGGAGATACATGACTGTGAGGGCTTCCTAGGTGGCTCAGTGGTAAAGAATCCACCTACACCAATGCAGGAGCCGCAGGAGACTTGGATTCAATCCTTAGATTAGGAAGAGCCCCTGCAGTAGGGAGTCGCAGTCCGCTTCAGAAGGGAATGGCTGGCTACCCACTCCAGTATTCTGGCCTGGAAAATTCCATGGACTGTATAGTCCATGGGGTCGTAAAGAGTCAGACACGACTGAGCAACATTCACTTTCACTTCACTTTTGAATATTCTTGCCAAGATAATCCCACGGACAGAGAAGCCGGGCAGGCTATAGTCATGGTATCGAAAAGATTCAGATGTGACTGAGGCGATTGAGCACACAAACACACGAATATGAGCCTGTTCTATGCGGAATCAATTTTTTAAAATTAAAGTTGTCACAGCCATTGATCTTTACACAAAGCAGATGACGGGGTGATAAAACCTTAGGAACTGAATGAATCTGTTTGTGTCATATCCTGGCTTTAAAATCATTCATGCCTCCAATTACCAGGAGTTAAAATTCAAACTCCCTAGTATAACATTGAAGGCCCTGCTCCGCCTGCATCAAGTCAGTCTACGTGTGTCTATTACAATGTGTGTCATCCTGAATTACAGAGCTCAATTAGTAGAGTATGTGTTTGTTGCCCCAGCAAGTCTGGGTACTCCTGGACGGCAGGGAACACATCTTACTCATTTCTTAGCCCAGGCCCCACCCACTTCCTGACTCTTTAACCCATCACCCAGCACATAGTAGGGATTCTAATTGTTTTTAATAAACAATGTCCATTGTATTTCTCTGTCAGCTGGAAATTTTTTATGGTAGTAAAATAGACATAAGATTTTCCATTTTAACCATCGTGAAGTATATGGTTCAGAGGCATTAAGTACATTCACATTGTTGGGCAGCCTGTCAGCTGGATTTTTTTGTAGATTGTGTCAGGAGATCTCTCATTATAAAATTCATCACAATGAATAAAAAGGGAATAAAAGAGGGGTGTGAAAGACAAAATGCACAGGGCCATAAATCAGACTGTTGCAAAAAGGAGAATGCTCACTAGTGAGGAGTGTATCACAGGAAAAGTGGGAGACCTGGGGCTTTATAGGGGCAGGTAGACAAGGAGCCGTCACGATGAAGGCTGGAGAGAAGCTTATCTGAGTCAGCGAGGAAGTGTGGAAGTGAGTCTTATCTTGGAATATTCTATTAACAGAATATTCTGTAACTAACCTCCTTTAAGGTTAGTCATTTTCAGAACTCAAAATGGGGTGGGGAGGGGACACCAAAACAGGGAAGGCATTTCTTGACCGTAGCTGCTTTCCAGAATTACAGGGTTCAGACAGAGTTCAGCATGTCCAGGTGTGGAGGGGAGGTGGAGGGAAAGAGAGAAAGGAGCCATGTCCCCCTCCAGCATGGCCCTACACACATGGACGCAACTTCTGAAAGCTGGGTCAGGTCTTGACCTACCACCCTTTTGTGCTAAGTCACTTCAGTCATGTCCAGTTCTTTGTGACCCTATGGACTGCAGCCTGCCAGGCTCCTCTGTCCATGGGATTTCCCAGGCAAGAATACTGGAGAAGTTTGTCACTTCCTTCTCCAGGGGATCTTCCCAACTCAGGGATCAAACCCACGTCTCTTGCGTTTCCTGCATTGGCAGGCAGGTTCTTTACCACTAGCATCACCCTTTCAGCTGCCTAATATTCCTCTTTACTCCATGGAATCACGACCTGGGGTTGCACATCTCCAGGGACAGGGCATTCATGTACAAAGTGAACTGTGCATTCTGGAGTTCTGGATAATTCCTAGCTTCCTGTCTTCAAAATCAGACAGGCACCTTCACTCAGGAGCACCTGGAAGCCTGATGCTCCTCCATGAAAGAGGCTCCAGGTAGAAGCTTGGCCCCATCCTTTCTTCTCTCTCCCATCCTTCAATTCTTTTTTTTCTTTAAATTAAAGCATAGTTGATTCACAATATTGTGTTAGTACTACCCTTCAGTTCTAAACCTTGACATTCCATTTAAATCTCACCCAAGTCTAGGACACAGAGCAAGGTTTAACATCAAGCCTTCTATTCTTCCAGGTAGACCATTCCTTGATCCTCAGAAATCCAGGTTGAGCCTTGCGGTTGGGCTCATCTTCAGCCCTGTAGTTACACCTGACCTGGCTCTACCCACCGCGTTCCCAGCAGACTCTGGAGGACAGAAAGCGACAGTAGCTCGAACATTAACCAGTTGGCAATGCATAAATTCTGACTTCCCAACAAGTCACAATTTTATATAACCTGGAGTGCTTTTGCTATGTACAGTTGCCTGAGACTCCCAGACACCTGATTCATAAGTCTGGGGTAGGGCCCAGGGATATGGTTTCAAAAATTACCTCCCAGAGAATCTGCCTCAGCCAGTTTCCAGACCCACAGCCCTCTCCAGTCCCTCATTTTAACATCACAAGGACTTGGCGTGGTGGACAAGGCAGCCACTGCTCTCCTTTCAGATGAGGACATTTGTTCTCAGTTAACAGAGTAAATTTCAAGCAGTTTACAGCACCTGAATTTAGAGATAAGGATCAGTTATTGTTCAGTCGCTCAGTTCTGTCTAAATATTTGCAACCCCGGACTGCAGCATGGCAGGCTTCCCTGTCCTTCACCATCTCTCCGAACTTGCTCAGACTCATGTCTGTTGAGTCGGTGATACCCTACAACCATTTCGTCCTCTATTGTCCCCTTCTCCTTTCTTCAGTCTTTCCCAGCATCTGGGTCTTTTCCAATGAGTTGGCTCTTCACATCAGGTGGCCAAAGTATTGGAGCTTCAGCTTTAGCATCAGTCCTGCCAATGAATATTCAGGACTGATTTCCTTTAGGATTGACTGGTTTGATCTCCTTGCAATCCAAGGGACTCTCAAGAGTCTTCTCCAACTCAACAGTTCAAAAGCGTCAATTCTTTCTTTATGGTCCAACTCTCACATCCATGCAAAACCACTAGAAAAACCATAGCTTTGACTATATAGGCCTTTGTTGGCAAAGTAATGTCTCTGCTTTTTAATATGCTGTCTAGGTTGGTCATAGCTTTTCTTCCAAGGAGCAGCGTCTTTTAATTTCATGGCTGCAGTCACCATCTGCAGTGATTTTGGAGCCTCCCAAAATAAAGCCTCTCACTGTTTCCATTGTTTCCCCATCTATTTGCCATAAAGTGATGGGATCTGATGCCATGATCTTAATTTTCTGAATGTTGAGTTTTAAGCCAGTTTTTTCACTCTCTTCTTTAACTTTCATCAAGAGGCTCTTTATTTCTTTTTTGATTTCTGCCATAAGGGTGGCATCATCTGCATATCTGAGGTTATTGATATTTCTCCCGGCAATCTTGATTCCAGCTTGTGCTTCATCCAGCCCAGCGTTTCTCATGATGTACTCTGCATATGAATTAAATAAGCAGGGTGATAATATACAGCCTTGATGTACTCCTTTCCCAATTTAGAACCAGTCTGTTGTTCCATAGGGTCTTCCCTGTAGCTCAAATGATAAAGAATCTGCCTGCAGTGCGGGAGACCCGGGATCAATCCCTGGGTCAGGAAGATCCTCTGGAGAAGGGAATGGCAGTCCACTCCAGTATTCTTGCCTGGAGAATCCCATGGACAGAGGAGCCTGGCAGGCTATGGTCTGTGGGATCGCAGAGAGGCAGACACGACCGAGCGACTAACGCCACTACTACTATGACCATGTTGTTCCATGTCCGGTTCTGTTTCTTCTTGACTTGCATACAGGTTTCTCAGGAGGCAGGTAAGGTATTCCCATCACTTTAAGAATTTTCCAGTTTGTTGTGATCCACACAGTCAAAAGCTTTAGTGTAGTCAATGAAGCAGAAGTAGATGTTTTATGGAATTCTTTTGCTTTTTTTGATGATCCAGTGAATGCTGGCAATTTGATCTCTGGTTCCTTTTCTAAATCCAGTTTGACCATATGGAAGTTCTTGGTTCACATACTGTTGAAGCTTAGCTTGGAGAATTACTTTAAAATACCCTGGGAGAATATGGTGTGTGTTCGGGCTAGGGTAGGATAGAATGAAAGAAAAAAAAGGCAGCAGGATATTGATAAATATTGAAACTGAGTTATGAATATATGGGGATTCCCTCTAGCTTTAAAGATGTTTGACAGTTGCCATAATAAAAAGCTTTATAAAATCTCCTTTGGAGATGATTAGGAAATGTGCTGGGTATACATTTGTGTGTGTCTGTGTGTGTGTGGTGTTTTCTAAATTTCCTGCAGAAAATGAAAACTGTGATTAGCTATAACCTATAAAGATCACTGTGACGCATCCAAAACAATGTTGTCATAACTAAAAAGAAAGGAATATACAATTTAGAAAAAAGAAGACTCAAGGGATGAAAATATGTCAGGGTGTATCAATTCTGTCCAGTTCAGTTCAGTTCAGTTCAGTCGCTCAGTCGTGTCCGACTTTTTGCGACCCCATGAATTGAAGCATGCCAGGCCTCCCTGTCCATCACCAACTCCCGGAGTTCACTCAGACTCACGTCCATTGAGTCAGTGATGCCATCCAGCCATCTCGTCCTCTGTCATCCCCTTCTCCTCCTGCCCCCAATCCCTCCCAGCATCAGAGTCTTTTCCAATGAGTCAACTCTTGGCATGAAGAGAGAGGCTATTTCCAAATGTCCTGTGTTGGGTATTCAAATCAAGCCTATTTTACTAATATATTCATGAGGATTTCCCACTGAACACTCCAACCCTTTTAGCAGTTTTTTAAATTTTTTATTTGAAGCACAGTTGTTTTACAGACTCTTAGCAGTTTAATTTCTCAGTATATTAAGAAATTGAGCTTCCCAGGTGATACAGTGAGAAAGAATCCACCTGCCAATGCAGGAGACACAAGAGAAGTGGGTTTGAATCCTTGGGTCAGGAAGATCCCCTGGAGGAGGAAATGGCAACCTGCTCCAGTATTCTTACCTGGAAAATTCCACGGACAGAGGAAACTGGTGGACTACAGTCTATGGGGTCACAAAGAGTTGGACACGATCGAACATACACACACATATTAAGAAATTAGTATTAGTATATTTTTATATAGTAAATATTAGTATATTAGTTAAGAGATTTATATTTGGGAGCTTCTCTGGTGGCTCAGTGGTAAAGAATCTGCCTGTTAATGCAGAATATAAGAGTTTGATCCCTCATCCAGGAAGATCCCATATGCCTAGGAGCAGCTAAGCCCGTGCCCCACAATGACTGAGCCTGCGCTCTAGAGCCCGGGAACTGCAACTAAGCACTGAAGCCCACGTGCCTAGAGCCTGTGCTCCCCAGTGAGAGTAGCCACCACAGTGAGAAGCCTGCGTACACAATCAAAGAGAAGCCCCTACTTGCCGCAACTAAAGACAGCCCACAAGCAGCAGTGGAGATCCAGCACAGCCAAGAATACATTAATTTAAAAAGGAAATTCATATTTGGGTCGACCACTTAGTTATGTGTTTAATTAGTGTGGCCTACCCTCCCCAATCTATTAACTCATCAGTGAATTAATAAAAGTCAGTGTCCTCAGGACCAGAACTCAGATCTGCAATGACTCGATGAAGTGGTAGAACGCCTACAGATTAGGGATGGCCTCTAGGCATCCCGAGGCCTGTTTGTCACGGAGTTGGGACATAAGTGTCATCAAGAATTGCAGGCAGGGGGTGGGGGAGGGAGGAGAACCCTGGCATATTTGAGTTGGAATGAAAACCTCTGCCCTTTTGAAACCCAGCTCCACTGTATGACCTTGGGCAAATTATATAATCTCTCTGAGCCTCGAATTCCTTATCTGTAAACTGGGTGTGATGAAACTTACCACACTGGATTGCTGACTGCATTAAACTAAAGAATGCATAGAAGATGCACAAGCACCTTGCTGACTCTGAAGAGTGCCTTAAGTACAGAAGTTACTATTGTTTGGAAGGCTTTGTTATGCCTTGTCCGCAGTGTTCTGCACTGTGTTCTGGTCCCTTTGGAAGAAAGTACCTCTGTCAGAGTTGCTTTCTAAATGAAGTGGAAACCACTGGCTTATCTGAGGATATTGCTCAGGGATCTGGGATGCAGAGTGGAAGTTGTGTAATGTGCAAATTTTATCACTAGGGTTTCTAATTACAATAAGCTATAGTTTTATAGGACTTCCCTGGTAGTGCAGATGGTAAAGAATCTGCCTGCAATGCAGGAGACCAGCATTCGATCCCTGGGTTGGGGAGATCCCCTGGAGAAGGGAATGGCAACCCACTCCTGTTTTCCTTTCTGAAGAATCCCACAGAGAGGAGCCTGGTGGGCTACATACAGTCCATAGGGCCACAAAGAGTCGGACACAACTGAGCAACTAACACACATAGCTTTGAAGGTCAAACAGCCAAGTGAAGTCTTTGTTGGGTATAATTTTCCTCATTCTCCTTCCTGTGGAAAATGGATGGGTGGAGGAGCCCTGACCTCTCCAGGAGCTGGATGAGTGGGGAAGTGCTTAGGCACAGCTGAGCTACAGCTACGAGAGAAGCCGTGGGAGGAGGTGGATGAGGTTGGACATTCTCATTCTGTGCAGAGAATTCAGAGCCCATCACAGCAGTGGCAGGCGCTTCAGGGTGACTGGGAGCCATGGGGTCCAGGGAGGCCATCCTTTGCCTTTGGAAATCAACCTGGTTCGAAGTTCTAAGTCAGTCTGATGATGGCCATTTCCAAAGTCATGTAGAGGTTTGTTGGCTCTGGGAGGAAGCCAAGAAGTCAAGGTTAGACTAAACACTAACGGACAAAACCTGAAGATTAATGTGCAAGAAGCCCAGTTATAAAAATATGGCTCTATTTCTTTAAATTGTATTCCATTTAGAATTTCTTTAAACAACCATACACATGCATGTCTGGGCTTCCCAGGTGGTACTAGTGGTAAAGAACTCACCTGCCAATGTAGGAGATATGAGATGCAGCTTCAATCACTGGGTGGGGAAGATCCCCTGGAGGAGGGCATGGCAACCCACTCCAATATTCTTGCCTGGAGAATCCCATGGACAGAGGAGCCTGGCGGGTGACAGCCCATAGGGTCGCAAAGAGTCAGATACAACTAAGCATCTTAGCACACATGTATGTCTGTTTCATAATAAAGATTTCTGTTTTCTGTCATGAAAACTTAGGATGCCCTTTGGTTTCAACACTTCTCAGTGAAAATGACAGCTTGGAAAGCATCAGCAGTAGACATGTTTCAGGTTCAGGACATGGCTCTGTTGACCTTGCCTAACTGTATGACCTTGGGCAAGTTATTTTACCTCCCTGGGACCTGATTTTTCTATCTGTAAAAGGAGAATAATAATAATAACCCTATTCATGAAATTGCTATAAATATTTAAATGAGAAAAGCAGTTCAAAGGCTAGAGCCTGGCACAGAGTACTCACTAGATGGGAGCTTTTTTTGTTAATAGCTACCTGTCCCTTCACATTTGAATTGCAATAGCAGTTTCCTCCTAAGCTTCACTGGTGGCTTAGCAGTAAAGAATCCGCCTGCCAATTCAGGAGACCTGGGTTTCAATCCCTGGTTGGGGAAGATCCCCTGGAGGAGGGCATGGCAACCCATTCCAGTATTCTTGCTTGGAGAACTCCATGGATAGAGGAGCCTGGAGGCTGCAGTCCATGGGACCGCACAGGGTTGGACACGACTGAGTGGCTAACACTTTCATTTTTCTGCTATTTATAAAAACCTAGGCCAGACTCCTAGTTGGCCTTTCTTGGTGTCCTGCCCACCCTAGGTCAACTTTTGTGGCCTAGGGTACTTTGGTTCAGGCCTGGTCAGTTGCCCACCTCCACTAGAAACCATGAAAATGCTGGTGGGACAGGTTCCCAGAGGAAAAGTATGAAAGTGTTAGTTGCTTAGTTATGTCTGACTCTTTGTGACCCCATGGACTATAGCCTACCAGGGTCCTCTGTCCATGGAATTCTCCAGGCAAGAACACTGGAGTGGGTAGTCATTCCCTTCTCCAGGGGATCTTCCTGACGCAGGGATCAGGAAGCCTGGCCTTCTACATTGCGGACATATCCTTTACCCTCTGAGCTATCAGGAAAGCCCCGGAGAAAAATGGAGGCACCATTTTCAGGAGAAGGGGAAGGAAGCTGAGCAGACCAGAGCAACAGAGGCCCACTACTACCTCTAATCTTGCTGGTCTGGCCTTTACCTTCCTCCCTTGGTTACCCAGGAAGAATCCAAGATCAAAGACTTTAAATTGGAATAGAACCTAATTATCTGATCCGGTTCCCTCAGGTTAAAGATAAAAACCTGAGGCCTGCAAGATGAGCTGGTTGCTGAAGGCTCCACAGGTGTTTGGTGACTTGGCGGTTGTTTGAGCTCTTGGGAATAAATATCTGAAAGGCTGTCTCCTTTCTGGGTCAGTCTGGGAGCCAGTAAGATTCGGGAATCAGGAACTTGGCTCACTGATCTGCTGGGCTTATTTATTGCCACGTGTGGATTATGGCACGCACTGTGGGTGTGAGGGCCATTTACAAACACAGTCTTCTAATTCCCACCATGCTCATAGGCACTCCCGAAGGGAATTCCAGTGGATGCTCATGAGCAGTGCCTGAGACTAGTGTTTTTCAAGCTGTGAATCTGTCAAGACATCAATTTAGTTGGGTCAAGATCAGATTTTTCTTTTTTTTTTAAGAAATAGAGCAGAGGAGAAATGATATCAAGGGACAAATATGAGACAGTTTTCTCAGTTACAATTTTATACATAAAGCTACTGGCTAAATGCTTTCCTCTCACTTCCCATCCTTGGTCCCCATTGGTGTTTTTCCCATCCTCTTTTTAAGGAAAATCCAATTCATTCTACAGATGCATATGGAACGCTGAATATTCTGGATATAGAGATGACTATGACACAGTTTTTGTCCTTGAAGTGTTCTCGACCCAGTGGGAATTGACCTCTAGTCCAGAGTAGGGAAGAGATGAAAATGAAGAAGGCAGAGAGTGGCGGAATACTTTGCAGAAAGACAGCCCCTGGGCAGTGGAAAGGGGGTGAGGGGGACTTCCATGTTTTACTTTATACACTCTGTGCTATTTGAATTTATTTCAATGAACATGTATAACTCGGTTATTTTATAAGCCTAGTAAAAATATAAAAAAATACACAAATGGAGAAATGAATGAAGGGTATAGTAATATGAAAGTCCTAGCCTGGGTAAAGGGAAATAAACCAAGGTTTACAGAGCAATGCTTAAAAAAAAATTTTTTTTTTCATTTATTTATTTGGCTCTGTGGGGTCTTCATGCAGGATCTTCAGTTACAGAGTGTGGGATCTAGTTCCTTGATCAGGGATCAAACTCAAGGCCCCGTGTATTGGGAGCTTGGAGTCTCAGCCACTGGACCACAATGGAAGTTTCCAGAGCAAAACTTTCAAACTTGGACTTATTTGGTCCTTTTAATACATCAAGAAAAGTTTCTTGTTCATCTTTTTTTTTTTTTTTTCAATTTTCCTCTTTTAGCTATATGAATTCTTATTCTGGATAGACATCACGGTCATCATTTTGATCATTATTATCATCAGTTTAAGCAGGTCTTCAGTCTACAGAAGAGTTATTGGAAATCAGTAAAATGTAATTATGATCTTCATCTTTCAGGTGGAGAAACCAATGCCGTAAGAGGCCAAGCACTTTGCACCAGTTTACCAGGTGGTGAGGTTCAAAGCCCATGACATTTCCTCCAAGGAAGAGTCCGAGATTAGGGACAATGACTCTGAAAACCGCTCTTAAGTCTCTGTAAATACTCAGGGTTTGTTATCTTGCTCTTCCTAGTTTTTCTCTAGTAATGAGCCATGACTTTGTTAAAATAGTAAAGGGTCTTGGGACTGGTAGTCCAGCGGTTAAGAGACTTCCGCTTCCAGTGCGGGTAGGGGTGGGGGTGCGGGT
The DNA here is from genome assembly GCF_032405125.1 of Capricornis sumatraensis. Taxonomy (NCBI): domain Eukaryota; kingdom Metazoa; phylum Chordata; class Mammalia; order Artiodactyla; family Bovidae; genus Capricornis; species Capricornis sumatraensis. The sequence continues at coordinate 103,517,479 of NC_091069.1, read as the reverse complement.
TCAACCCCTGGTCTGGGGGCTAAGATCCCACATGGCTCTCTGCCAAAAAAGCATAAAACAGAACAAATAGTGTAACAAATCGAATACAGACTTTAAAAAAATGATCCACATCAAAAAAGGGAGGCAGAAGGGAAAGCTTGCTGGGGTTGCCAGTCCTGGGGACAGAAGGTGTCCCCGTACTTCTGAGGGGGGGGGGAAGCAGGGGAGAGGGACGGGGGCAGAGGCCTGGGCCTGAGGGCCACCCTCACATCCAGCGCTGCCTGAGGTTCTCAAGGGGACCCTGGGTTAGCAGGGACTCCCCAAGCCTGAGCTTGCGCACTGTTAGGTCTGTCTGATCAGGATCCCGGGGGAGAGCCTTCTCTCCCTCCCAGCAGCGCGTGACACTCCCTGCAGCTACACTCCACCAGCCTCCCTGCTTCCTTTCCCACGGAGGCCCACAGGGCCCCCATGCGGTCTTGTTCAGGCCTTAGTGATCTCCCGCTCATCCTCAACTGATTTCCTCCCTCTGCAGGGAAGGGAAGGGAACGGAAAGGACAAGAAGACCGGCTGGAGTTGGATGGGGAGACGTAGGGGAGCTAAGGACATCTGCACATGCTCTGAAAATCCTGGCTACCTCTTTCCCGTTGTTGTCGTGGTTACTGATCATGTACTGAGCTCTCACCACGGGCCAGACTTCCTCTCACTAGGCACTCAAGGGTGTCCCAGAGTCCTAGGTCATGCAAGTGATCTGTGGACAAGCCAACCCGCGAATTGGGCCTCCAGAGCTCCACCTGAATCCCCTGAATAGTGGGGCATCCTGCCTCCTGTGGGCCTGTCCTAAAAGAGAGCAACCTGTCGTATGGCAGTAGGAAGCCTACCCAGTGAGTACAAACGCGCCTCCCCCTTGCCACTCCCGCATTTGACTGCCTGTCAGAGGCACATCCTTTTATGGGCCTGGATCTGCTGACCTGATGTTTTCATCCACTTCTCTGGCTCAATGAAGAGTCTTTCTCACACACGGGGTCCCCATGACCCGACCCCCTGGGATGACCTGAGTTGGAAGGTGAGTCAAGGCAGCATCCAGGGACTCTTTTTCCTGGCAGTCCAGTGGTTAGGATTCTGGGCTTCCAATGCCGGGGAGCATGGGTTCAATCCCTGGTCAGGGAACTACAATTCCACATGCCCCTAGGCGTGCCTCCCCCCAGAAAAGAGCAGCATCCAGCTACCTCCATACTTGCTTCATCCCTCAGAGGAGGAACAACTGCCCCTTCCATTCTGAAACAATTAAATAGCACAGATCTATCTTGCAATGCTCAGAGTCACTGTAGACTTACAGACAGTGGTGAACAGGCCACGGCATGTATTTTTTAAAAGGATAATTTATTTATTTTTGGCCATATTGGGTCTTAGCTGTAACATGCAGAATCTTTGCTGTAGTGTGCAGGCTTCTCTCTAGTTGTGGTGTGAGAGCTTAGTCGCTCTGCGGCATGTTGGATCTTAGTTCCCCAACCAGGAATCAAATCTGCGTCCCTTGCACTAGAAGGCAGAGTCTTAACCACTGGACCACTAGGGAAGTCCTCACAGCATGTACTGAGGATGGCCCGTGTCTCACTCTGCTGCTATCCAGGCTCTCATACGCCAGGCCCACAGCATCCTGGAGGGCTCTGCCCAGCATGGGGGCTGTGGCAGGCCTCAGGCTCTGAGTTCCACCAGCGGACAGGCAGCTGTTCTGCCCGCAGCTCCCCATTGTGTAGACCCAGAGGTTGAAGAGGGCTAAGAAACCAGCCCGGGAGGATCCCAGCCTAGGGAGTAGGGAGGGGCAGGAGACCCCAGGTCACTGATTGAAGACCTTGTTCACCAAGGATCCTCAGTGTCAGCACAATCCCAGGCATAGAAAGGGCAGAACCCTTTAAGGTTGTCTCCCTGCACAGGACCAGAAAGGAGTGGACGCAACCACGGGAGCTGCAGACATGCTTGTGCTCCTGTCTCATTCAGTTTATGTTTTCCAATTTCTCCATCTCTTCTTTTTTTTTGATGTTCTTTTTCAAACCCTTATCAAGGGTAGTAGAAAAACTTTTGTATACATATATACAAACAGTAAGGGCTTCCCAGGTGGCACTAGTGGGGACTTGAATACATTCTTGTATTCAAGTATTCTTGCCTGGAGAATTCCACGAACAGATAAGCCTGGCAGGCTACAATCTATAGGGTTGCAAAGAGTCAGACACAACGGAAGCACCTGGCATGCAAGTATATAAATACTATGTGTAATATATATATATATATGAGAAAACTTATGAACTTTTGCCTAAAATATTAATGGCATTTTGATTCTACTTATTTGACTTAGTATGAATAGAATGCTAGATTTCTAATTTAAAAAATAGATATGCAACAAGAACAAACATTTACTATATAACCCAGGGAACTATAGTCAATATCTTGTAATAACCTAATGGAAAATAGTCTGAAAATAATTTATGTGTATGCTGCTGCTGCTGCTACCAAGTCGCTTCAGTCATGTCTGACTCTGTGTGACCCCATAGACGGCAGCCCACCAGGCTCCCCGGTCCCTGGGATTCTCCAGGCAAGAACACTGGAGTGGGTTGCCATTTCCTTCTCCAATGCATGAAAGTGAAAAGTGAAAGTGAAATCGCTCAGTTGTGTCCGACTGTTAGCAACCCCATGGACTGCAGCCCACCAGGCTCCTCCTTCCATGGGATTTTCCAGACAAGAGTACTGGAGTGGGGTGCCATTGCCTTCTTCAATATATGTGTATATATATATCCAAATCACCTTGTTGGGTACCTGAAACATTGTAAGTTAACTATACTTCAATAAAATATATATATATATTAAGAAAAATATATATATTAAAAAAACACACAGACACAGGAGCTGTAGACATGCTGCCATAGGGCCAGGAAAGAACGCTTCAGGCCCATGTCAAGAACAGAGTGCTTAGGGGGACTTCCCTGGCAGTCCAGCAGCTAAGATGCCCGATCCCAATGCAGGGAGCCCAGGTTTGATTCCTGGTCTGGGAACTAGATCCTGCATGCCACTATTAGGATTAATTAATTAAGATCCCGAATGCCACAACTAAGGCCCGGTGCAGTCAAATAAATAATAATAATAATAAATTAATAAAGAATGGAGTGCTTTGTGAGGCTTGGGGGGGGGTCAGGTATCAGGACCCCTCAGAGAAGGATCCTCTCTAAACTCCTTACTTGCAAATGGAGAAAACTCAGGTGAGTAAAGGCTTCTGCCCCAGGTAGAACAGGTCTGCCCCCCAAAGGGGAGAGGATTCTGACTTGCAGCTCCCTCTGTGCCATCCTCACAGACTGGTTTACAGGAGCCAGACATGGCCCAGGCCTCCTGCTCTGTACATTGAAACACCTCCATCTCCACGTGGTCCTCACCATGCTGTGGGAACTCTGCAGATGAGGAAAGGTTAAATGCCCTAACCAGGGACCAAAGCCAGGCAGAGAATGAACATGGACTCCAGTCTGGGCCTCAAATACCTCTTCTGCCATTTTCTGGGTTATATTGCATTTGACTTTTTCTTGGGAGTCCCTCAGACAGCAAGGAGATGAAACCAATCAATTCTAAAGGAAATCAACATTGAATATTCATTAGAATGGAGAAGGCAATGGCACCCCACTCCAGTACTCTTGCCTGGAAAACCCCATGGACAGAGGAGCCTGGTGGGCTGCAGTCCATGGGGTCACTAAGAGTCGGACACGACTGAGCAACTTCACTTTCACTTTTCACTTTCATGCATTGGAGAAGGAAATGGCAACCCACTCCAGTGTTCTTGCCTGGAGAATCCCACAGATGCTAAAGATCCAATACTTTGGCCACCTGATTCGAAGAACTGAGTTATTGGAAGAGACCCTGATGCTGGGAAAGATTGAAGGCAGGAGGAGAAGAGGGCGACAGAGGGTGGGATGGTTGGATGGCATCATCAACTTAATGGTCATGAGTTTGAGCAAACTCTGGGAGATGGTGAAGAACAGGGAAACCTGGTGTGCTGCAGTCCACAGGGTCGCCGAGTTGGACACAACTTAGTGACTGAACAACAACGACTCTTGTCTTACCTGCAGATTAAAGGCCTTGGGAGGGTAAAGAGGAATTTCTTTATTCTGTCTTTCTTCTTTCTCTCCCTCTTTTTAAGACCGTATAAACTATTTAATAACAGATTCCTTCTCTTCCTTCATTTGCAGGACATCAAGGATTCTGGACATTGCAAGTTTCCCTTTAAGTTACACTGGGAACCTAGAGCAAGGCTGTATGGACCCCTGCTGGGGTAGCATAGAAAGGGGAATTTCATTTCTTGACTTCATTGGATTGGCTGTATTCAGTTAATCACTGGTGTGAATAACAGCATGGACGGGTGTAATTAGATGAACTGTGGTGGTTTGGTCGCTAAGTCATGTCTGACTCTTTTGCGACCCCATGGACTGTAGCCTGCCAGGCTCCTGTCCATGGGATTTCTCAGGCAAGAATACTGGAGTGGGTTGCCACTGCCTTCTCCAGGCGCTCTTCTGACCCAGGGATCAAAGCGGCATCTCCCGCATTGACAGGTGGATTCTTTACCACTGAGCCACCAGGGAAGACCCACCCCTTGCATTTTTAACCTAAGTATCTCGAAAGCTTCTGTTTGTTCTTCCTTCTCTTTGCTGGTTTCTGTTATTGGCTCAGTGCATGCATAGAACGATTCTGAGTACAGACATCTGAAAAGGGCAAAATAAAAACAGCCAATTGGTTGATAATAGAATGGGAGTCTCCGAGGACCCTGAGGGAGGGCGCTGGTCCTAAAACTGGCTGGAAAGATATGAGGGCAGAAGACCCCTTGAGACTGCACTTGTTCCCAGGCAATGGCACATGCTGGTTGGAGGAGGTAGGTGGAAACAGCTGGTCAAAGGTTCTGCTTGTGTTCTGTGTTGGCCAGTGCCCACCTGAGGGTCCTGTTTTCTGAAAAACTGGCAAGCTGGGTGCTCCCTGTGAAATATGAAGTGAGGGACCTCCCTGCAAGGGATTGCTTTAGGCTGGCCTGGGATGCCACATTCATTACCCCTGCTAACAGGGCTTATTTGAATCAGCCTTCTGCCACCTTCCTAAACACTATATGATTGTTCCTCTCTGTTTAGTCTCTTTCCGGCTGGTATTGATTGTTGCTTCTACTGGCAAACAGCACGCCATTATAAAAATAAACACCAGTGTTTATGTAGAGAGTGAAATGGATTTCTGTGTCTCCAGGGCCAGCAAAATCCTTGCTTCAAGACCCAGTGGTCAACCTGGTACTTGATCCTCTCGTCAGCACACCTCTGTGATTATTATAAGGATGTTTGTCTGTCTTTCTCCTCCCCCCACCCCCAACAGGAGTGGCAGCTGCGGCTGGTCTTCCCCCACACCCTGAGAGCTTGGCACTCAATTCATAGTTGCTGACTGACACTGAGGAGGGCTGGCCAGGAAGCAGTCATTTCAGGGTTAGGCCTGGCGCCGTGCCTCTCAGCTCGTTTCCACATGCAGCTGTCCCAGCTGGTCAGTCACCACAATCTAGGGTTAGGAGTTTGGTCCCGGAAGGGCAGACAATAACAATAACAACGACAACAACAATAACAATAACAGCTGCATAGTCAGAGAGCATTCAGAGAGTCGTCCTGTCCTGTCCCATGCCTAGGGCAGCTGTTCCCACAAGGTTAGTGACGTGGTGCTCTGTTAGCATTTCTTGCTTTTTATTTATTGATTTGGCTGCGTTAGTTCTTAGTTGTGGCTTGTGCACTCTTCCTTGCAGTTGCTTTGCGGGCTTAGGTGCCCTGTGGCATGTGAGATCTTAGTCCCTGGACCTGAGATCGAACCCACATTCCCTGCATTGGAAGGTGGACTCTTAACCAACTGGACCACCAGAGAAGTCCCTGTGTTATCATTCTTACCCCCATTTTACAGAAGAAGCAGCTGGGGCTTAGAGACATTCCAACTTGTCTTACTGAAGTCACACAAGCCTGCTCTTAAGATAACAGTCTAGATGGGCCCTGCTTTGTGCCTAGACACAATTTCTTCATCTGTAATACGGAAATATCTTAGGGTTGTTTGGGAGGATTAAAAAATATTCTGTATTAAAAATGTTTTTGGCTGAATTGGGTCTTCATTGCGGCACAGGGGCTTCTCTAGCAGGCAAATTCTTAGCCACTGGACTAACAGGGAAGTCCTTGCATGTGTTTGTTGGTTGCCTGTTTCCTATCCTAGACTGCCAGCTCCAGGGGGCAGGATCTTTGGCTCATCCACTGCTATATTGTTTGAGCCTGGAACAAGTGCCCAGCACCGGAGCGCTCAGTCTTTGTGTCCTAAAGGGAAATGAAAGACCATGCTCCTTCCATCTGCATTCCCTGCATCTGGTCCCCCAGACTTCCCCTCCACTGGCCCCAGAGATCTCTGGCCTGGTCCTGGGGGATCAACTTCTGGCCTCTGGGCAAGGTGGGCAAAAGCCCCAGGAGTGTAGAGGTCAGAACAACGTCTGTGGACGTGAAGACCTCCCTCAGGCCTCTGCTCTCCGGTTCTCCTTTTCTTTTCTTAAAGCAGGAAAAGCAATTTTCTGGCCCCGAGCACCACGTGGTGCTGCTTCGGAGGTTCTTACAGAGAAGAGTCACCGCCTCCGTTGCAGCTTTTTTGGGCAGGGGAACGAGCCCAGCAAGCGAGGCCAGGATAGGCTGCGGAAGCGGACAGTGCGATAGGCAGAGCAAAGCGGCGCGGAGGAGAGCAGGACCCGCCAAGAGGGCGGAAAAGCTTGCGATGAGGAGGGCGGGGCGGAGAGCCTCCCGCTGCTCCCGCGCTCTCACGCCACGCCACCTTAAATGCCGGACTTCCTTAAGGGAGGGCGCGAGCCGCGCGCCAGGGGCGGAGCCTCCCATGCAAATGAGAGGCGTGGGTCGCGGGGCGGGGCAGATGGGGCGCTGACCTGACGTCAGGCCCGCGGCCGGGACAGTTGGCTCGGCGGCGGCGGAGCGGCAGGAGTGGCGGCGCGAGCGGGGCTGCGCGGCGGAGCGCGGGGAGCGGCGGCGGCGGCCGAGCCGGAGCAACATGGCGCCGGTGGGCGGGGGCGGGCGCCCCGGCAGTGGCCCGGCCCGAGGGCGCCTCCTCCTGGCGGCGCTGGTGCTGCTGGTGCCGCTGTGGGCGCCGGGGGTCCGCGGCCAGGGCAACCCCCAGCGGAGCGCGATCCTGGGCATGAGGCTGACGAGCTGCAACAAATCGTGTGGGATAAACACGGATGGCATCATCTACGTGTCCGAGGGCAGCACGGTGAACCTGAGGCTGTACGGCCAGGGGCTGGATTCCTTCTCTAGCAACCTGATCTCCTTCACTGAGGTGGACAACGCCGAGACCTTCCACAACTCCACTGACTGCCTCGAGCTCACCAAGGACCTGGTCGTCCAGAAGCTGGTCAACGTGAGCCGCGGGGACACGTCGGGGATGCTGGTGGTGCTCACTAAGTTCCTCCGGAGGAGTGAGAACATGAAACTGTATGCGCTGTGCACCCGGGCGGGCGTGGACGGGCCCTGGCAGAGGTGGACGGACAAGGATTCGCTGCTCCTCATGGTGGAGGAGCCTGGGAGGCTCCTGCCCCTCTGGCTGCACATCCTCATCATTATGGTGCTGCTGGGGCTGTCGGGCATATTTTCCGGCCTCAATCTGGGGCTGATGGCCCTGGACCCCATGGAACTGCGCATCGTGCAGAACTGTGGCACTCAGAAGGAGCGGCGGTATGCCCGCAAGATCGAGCCCATCCGTCGCAAGGGCAACTACTTGCTCTGCTCCCTGCTGCTGGGGAACGTGCTGGTCAACACCTCCCTCACCATCCTTCTAGACAACCTCATCGGGTCCGGCCTCGTGGCCGTGGCCTCCTCCACCATTGGCATTGTCATCTTCGGGGAGATCGTGCCTCAGGCCCTGTGCTCCCGACACGGGCTGGCCGTGGGTGCCAACACGATCATCCTCACCAAATTCTTTATGCTGATCACCTTCCCCCTCAGTTACCCCATCAGCAAGCTCCTGGACTTCGTCCTGGGTCAGGAGATCCGCACCGTTTACAATCGGGAGAAGCTGATGGAGATGTTGAAGGTGACGGAGCCCTACAACGACCTTGTGAAAGAGGAGCTGAACATGATCCAGGGGGCCTTGGAACTGCGGACCAAGACGGTGGAGGATATCATGACCCAGCTGCAGGACTGCTTCATGATCCGCAGCGATGCCATCCTGGACTTCAACACCATGTCGGAGATCATGGAGAGCGGCTACACCCGCATCCCCGTGTTTGAAGATGAGCAGTCCAACATCGTCGATATCCTCTACGTCAAGGACTTGGCCTTCGTGGATCCCGATGACTGCACCCCGCTCAAGACCATCACCCGTTTCTACAACCACCCAGTGCACTTTGTCTTCCACGACACCAAGCTGGATGCCATGCTGGAGGAGTTCAAGAAGGGTGAGGCCCCAGGATGTGGCTCCCGCATCCCTCTATGCGGTACCTCGAGTATCCTGACCTGTCTTGTGTCTGCTGATCTTAGCATTCCATTCGTGTGACTCTGTTCATTTGCCCAGCACTCCCGATGCCTCGGCAGAGATGGGCACTCAGACCAGCAGAAATAGCTCTTAAGCATCTGCCAGGAAGTGTGCTTTGTGCCCCAGGTGGATCCAAGCAGGGCAAGACATACTTGCCTGCGTGGGAGCAGGATGGAGTGAGGCTAATGCCTTCAAGGAGGCCAGCACCGGGGCAGGGAGATTAGGGTGTGGTACTGGAGCCAGCAGGTCCTATTGTGGTCGGGTGGGGAAGGGGCTGGGGAACCCGGAAAACCTTCACAGCGGAGGGAACATTTGGGGGAAATCCTTGAAAGCTGGGGAGACTTGGTCCTTGAGGCAGAGGGAACCCCTTGAGCAGAGAAGCTGAGTTGGGGAGCAGACGATGTGCTTCTGGTTCAGCAGGTAGTTCCCTTCCTGTGGGTACAGGCTCTGCTGATCAGTGGTCAGTAGGGGAGAGACCGAGTCACCCATGGCCTTGGGAAGAACCTGAAAGTCAGGGCAGTCAGTCTGCTGGGCTCTCGGAGCTCTGGAAGGTTTTGGAGCCAAGCGAGAACGGTGTCACTGGAGCGCCTGGCCCACGGAAGCCAAGTTGGGAGGGCACTCATTGGCTCCCTGCAGAGAGCAATGCCAAGTAACGCTTTTGACTGTTCAGCAGAAGCGAGCAGATTAAGCTTTGGTTATTCTGTCTTTCCCAGGCACCCCACATAAGCTTCCCTCCTGTGGTCTGCTGGGTATCTTCAGTCGGCCTGGTGTTTTTTTTCTCACACGTGCTCTTGGTTGTTAGACACTTGGAGGGTTTACTCGGCAGCCTCAGCGCTCAGAGCACACACCCCTTTCCTTACTTCTAGCAAAACTTTCCTCCTGCCTCTGCCACTCCGAGTGACACTAAACAAGCCAATTATGGAGCAAAACCCTCCTCGGCCAAAGGCGGAGAGGAGACCGAAAGGGGAGCTCTTTATAAAGGAATGAGGGAGGTCACCTAAACCCCAGAGCTCTGTTTCACTCCCCAAGACCTCAGCCCGTTGTTGCTCAGTTCTGGAGAGCCTCAACTGGCTGGATCAGTGGGTGACAGAGTAGGATAGGGAGGAGCTGGCCTGGCAGGATGCTGGGGTTAGAGCCAGGGTGGGGACTGGGTACCTTCCCTTTTTCAGTTTGACAGACTGAATCTCAGCATCAGAGCTGAGGAGAGAACTCCAGTTACATAAGCTTGAGTGGGAGACAGCCTGTAAAGTGGTCTGCAGAGGGGCTGGTGGTAATGGCACAGCCCCGGGGGAGCTTCAGTGTGGGCAGACCCAGGAATGTTTCCCCCAGGGATCAAGTCCAAACAGAAGAGCAGGGGGAACTTGAGCTCCACCCCCACCCTGCAGCCTCTAGGCCTGGAGGACTTTTCCTATGTTGCTTGGTCAGGAGCAGGGTTGGGACTCACCAGGGCGGCTTCCTCCTTCACCACCTCTGTGGTCTCTGGGACTTGCTGGTGACACACCCGACAAGCACGTTTGCATCGTCCAGCCCGGATCTGGATCCAGCCCGTATGGACTGGCATGGTCAGGCTTCCCAGCCCCTGACCAGCAGGGTGGGAGCTTCCTGACTCCCGGCAGGGCCATCTTTGGGCTCATCTTTTTTTTCTTTTAAATACCACCACTTCCTGAAGCTGGGAAAACAGAGCTAGCATCTCTGAGGGCAGAGCTGTGTTGAGTGGGGCTCTGCAGACACACACTTTAGTCCCCTGGACCCTCCTCCTTATCAAGCCTGTAGCCTGAGGCTGATGCCTGGGGGGGCTGCTGGTAGTTCTGTGGGCGCGCAGGCACAGTTTGCTCCCTGCATTGTGAGGCCCTGGGCATTACACCATCACTTCTTGGTTCCTAGTTTTAACTCGTGGCTGTGCTGGGCTCCCCAGAGTGTGATCTCTCCCACATCTTCTCCTTGGGCATCTGCGTTTTCAGTCTGAGGCCCTCTTGGACATGGCAATGCTCAGTGTACACCTGCAACTTACTGCCTTTTCTTTACAAATCTGGTATTTAGAAGGCTTCTCATTTTTTAAAATATTTATGTATTTGGTTGTTCTGGGTCTCAGTTGCGGCACATGGGATCTTTCTAGTTTTGGCCTGTGAAATCTTGAATAGCAGCATGTGGGGATCTAGTTCCCTGCCAAGGGATCGAACCCAGGTCCCTGCATTGGGAACGTGAAGTCTTAGCCCCTGAACTGCCAGGGAGGTTCCAGGCTTCTTTTGTTGTTGTTGTTAAGAAAAACCAATGAGCCAGGTTAACACAGCCAGCATTGTCAGCAGCACAGATATTTGAGCCGGGGTCCCTGCCTGGTCGAGCCAAGAGGCTTTTCCGTGTTCTGGGGGACCTTTCGTCACCTCCAGGTTGGATGAGGGCCCTGAGTCCCTCCAGAGTCTTTCCGCTGTGGCTGTGACCCTCTTTTAAGGTCATACCCACCAGCATTGTGAGTTCCTTGAGGGTGGGCATTGTGCCGTGCTAGCACTTTCTCCACTCATTTGCCTGGCGAAGACACGAAGAGTAAACGTTTGTTAAACAATGAGTGAGCAACTAGTGAGTGGCTCTGCCACTAGCCAGGCCAGCCTTGCTGGCCCTGAGGACACTCCCAGCCTGGAGCCTTTGCCCTGGCTGCTCCTGCAGGCGGAATGTTCTCCCCCAGACTCTGTGGCTCACTCTCCCCTCCCTGTGTCTGCTTCATCTTCTCAATGAGGCCTTCCTGTCACCCTTATTTAAAACTGCAACCCCTGGTCCCTCCTTGACCTTCCTGATCTAACCTGACCCACCCTGTGCTCATTTTTCTTTTTCTCCTATCACTTTCTAACAACTGTGTGATTTATGAGTTTACATTTTTATTGTCTGACTCTTCCCACTGTACCAAAGGGCAGGGTTTAAGTTTTATTCACCCATATATCCCTACCCATAAAATAGTTCTCATTGTTTAGTTCCCTCAGTTGCGTCAGACTCTTGCAACTCCACGGACTGTAGCCCACCAGGCTCCTCTGTCCATGGGATTTCCCAGGCAGGAATATTGGAGTGGGTTGCCATTTCCTCCTCCAGGGGATCTTCCCAACTCAGGGATTGGGTCCCCTGCATTACAGGCAGATTGTTTATCACTGAGCCACCAGGGAAGCTCTAAAATGGTTCTTGGTACATAGTAAGACTTTGATTAAAAAGTCACTGAAGGGAAAAAAAAAAGTCACTGAAGGAACAAATGACCTGTCAGATTTGAGAATTACCCCCATTCCAGAAGTGTTAGAATTTTGAGGAGCTGATAAGGGATAAAGACAAATGGGTGTGCGGTGCTGTTATCCAGGGACTTGACCATTTCCAGCTCCACCAGGAAAGCCAGGAGGAGCTCCTGCAGAGACACATGTGTTAGAGGTTCAGGTCACGGCCTGAGAAGCAGAGTTTGGGGTCCTGGTTCCCCTTCCCTGTGCCTCAGTTTCTCAGTGAATAAGAGGTCTTTGAGCATCAGGAGCTGACGTGACTTCACTCACCAGCAAGAATCATGAATATGCTCTGCACACTTAGAGACAGGCGCAGAGAGTCATTGCAAGCCTGCGGCTCTGAGCTTTGCCTTGAAACTAAAGCAAGGAGGTACCAGCTTCCTGGGCTTCCCAGGTGGCTCAGCAGTAAAGAATACACCTGCCAGTTCAAGAGACATAGGAGACACAGGCTCGATTCCTGGGTAGGGAAGATCCTCTGAAGGAGGAAAAGGCAGTATCCCTGCTCCAGTGTTCTTGTTCTTACTGGGAAAATCCCATGGACAGAGGAGCCTGTAGTCCATGGAGTCATGAAGAGCTGAACTCGGCTGAGTGACTGCATGCCCACCTGACTGCTTCCTAGTTGCTTCTGCCTCCAACAGAAGGCAGCTGTTGCCATGTGTTTTCTGAGCCCTGTACAGTGTGTGAGACCTGATGCCCGCTGCTGTGGGCCCTGGGAGCAAGGCCTGCCAGCTGGTGGGGGCTGTCAGGCCACTGGGAGGCTCCTGCTGTTGGAACTTTGGTCCTGCTTCTACTTGAACCTCCCCTAGACTGTTGGCAGTACCGGGTGTTGTGGCTGAGTTTGGCCACAGCTGGAAATCTGAAAACAAAGCCTCCCTGGGCGACTCTTGGCTGGCCATGTCTTTCCTTCACCACCGATGCCTCCAAAGACCCTGGAAGCACAGGAATGAATGAACTCTCCACTAGAGGGTTTGGAAGCCCCGCCCCTGATTCAAACCCACCCTCCAGCCTCTGCTCTGCCCCTCCCTCCGGTTCATCCCTCCCCCTGCCAGACACTGAGCTCTTCTTTAGTCGTCTTATCTTCCCCCACCCACTTTATAACCACCTGGCCCCCAGTAAAGATTTAAACTCTGGGTTGGTCACTGACTCCTGAGGTAACCTTAGACCTATTACTGCTCCTTACAGATAGTGGGTTATATATTGGAGGGAAAAAGCTAGAAATGATTTCGTTAAAAACTCCTCCTGTCTTTCCTATGCCACATCACATTCTTCCCCAGCAGCTTAATTTTATTCCTGAAACAACTTCATAAAAGCCGGAAAGAACACTGCATAATTTTTGCTTTTGGTTCCTACCATCTGGCACACCTTAAAAGTATCTTGTTTCCCTCCGCCTGCTTGTTCTTCCATTTGCTCAACAAACATCTAATTTTTGGAATCCTGTGTGTCAGATGGTGTGCTGGCTGTTGGGAGTCAGAGGACTAACACAGCCCTGTTCACAGAAGTCGCGGTCTACTAGGGAGACAGACGTGTAAACAAAACTTAGGTAGCTGCTGTGGGGCTCCCAGGAAGGCCTAGGCTTCCAGAAACTTCTGAAGTTAGAAGGATGGGACCCAGTGATTATGTCAGAGATGTCGAAGTCTGACTGGGAAGTATTTGTGAACATGTGAGGTTTTTGCCTGGGATTCAGGTTGAAGATGTTGTCATTTAAGGGAAGCGGGTGGAGGAGGGAGCAGAGCCAGTGTGGCGAGGGTGAGGGGAGGGGCGGCAGTGGGTCAGTGAGCGTCCATCCCCGCCTGGGCTTCCTGTTCATGTGCAGATGGGGCGCAAACAGAACTCAGTGGGGCGGTCCTAGCATGTGCTTGCTGGTCCTAGACCACCCTGAGCAGCACGAGGGCAAAGTCCACCCGGGTAGGTGTGCAGGTCAGGTCCCACGTGGGCTTGGGAGTGAGGCCCGAGTGGGGCTGAAAGGTTTGGGAGTCAGCTGAGAGCGAGCAGCGTGTGTGAGGCATGGAGGGGCCTGGCTGAAGCGAGCCCAGGTGTGGGATGGGATAGTCGTCAGGAGGAGCTGGGAGAGGGCAGCCTCCAGAGTGGAGATCAGAGGCAGTCCCACACCTGGACGATGCCACCTAGAAACAGTCTTGATCCAAGCTGGTGATCTGATCTCCAGAAGCCTCTCCGGGGGCCGGTGTATCTGAGCGAGTGAGGGAGATGCCAGCGGGCAGCTGAAAAGATGCTGGCCAGGCTGCCGCCTGCTTCTCTTCACTGTGAGGCTTGTGGGCACCTCTTCCCCTCGCTGGCATTGTGCAGCCCATGGACAGCTACCACAGAGGTGCTGGGGCTGAGAGCACTTTGAGCCATCTTCTGTTTACAGACCTCTTCCTATAGCTCTTGTGTGTGTCCTGGAAGGTGCTGCCTTATAGCCAGGCCCTAGTAAGAGCTGCTTAGAGCTGAGCTTGTCAAAAGTCTTGTGTTCCTAATTCAAAAGACCAGCTCCAGAGTTTTCCTTGACCACTCTGGTCAGGACAGGGGGTATCGGACAGTGCCCAGACATCAAACCCCAAGCCGCAGACCTGTGTCCACAGAAGCGGGGAAGAGGCAGGAGACTCCCAGGAAGTGAGGGTTGTCAGTAGAAGTCTGACGTTTCAGTTGGCTTTCAAAGCAGAGTAGACACGGCTCTTTTCACGTGCTGCAAGCACTTGGATGAGGTCACGGGGTGGGAAATGAGCTTCTCAGCTCTGGGTGCCATCCTTGGAGAAAGCTGCTTCTGTGTGTTGTGACTGCCTCTCAGGCCTTCCCAGAGGGGCGGGGAGGTTCCCGCATTGAGTGCCCATCCCCCAGGTAGTGCTGTCTTGCTGATGAGCCAGGAACTGAACAGCTGGGACGTCCTTGAGGGAAAGGAATGGTGCCTTGTGACGTTTTCCTTGTCTCCTCGATGGAAGGCACTGCAAGCCTGTTTATCAGACACTCTCTAACAGGGGAGTGTGCCCGGAATGGAAGGATGGACCGGGCCCTTCTGTCACTGACTTAGTGACTGATTCTGGCAGAGCCCCTGGTTACTACAGCCGCTCCCTGTGGGAACGGACAGCTTGTCTTGTCCCCTCATCACACCTGAGCATCCAGGACGGACATCTGGTTGTACAAAGCTTCGTGGCTACAGCACAGACTCCTGGCTCATTTCATGGACTGGATTCTAGACTCCGTAGTCTATTCCGGTTCCATTGATTATGTGATGTTCCATTTCTTTTCACTGATGTTAATTGAAGAGACAATTATTATCAGAACCTTTGAAAACACACAGAAATCAAACCAAAATATCTGTAAGCCTGTGATCTTGTAGATAGAAAGAACCACTTTTGATATTTTGATCTATTGTGATAAATTTTTAAGAAACTAAAATATTTTTTTTAATGATTGTTGACTTTTTTTTGGGATGTAGGCCATTTTAAAGTCTTTATTTGTAACAATATTGCTTCTGTTTCATATTTTGGTTTTTTTGGCCTCGATGCACGCAGAATCTTAGCTCCCCCGAGAGGGATTGAACCTGTACCCCCTGCATTGGAAGCTGAAGTCTTAGCCACTGGACCACCAGGGAAGTCCCTTAAATGTTTTTTTCTTCTAAGTTTAAAAAGTCTTATGACAAAACAACAGGGTCAAACCCATTTTCATTTTTACTGTCATGCTCTCTCCATTGAGCTTCCCACGTGGCACAGTGGTAAAGAATCTGTCTGCAATGCAAGAGACCTGGGTTCGATCCCTGGGGAGGGAAGATCCCCTGGAGAAGGGAATGGCAACCCTCTCCATTATTCTTGTCTGGAGAATTCCACAGACAGAGGGGCCTGGCGGGCCACAGTCCATGGGGTTGCGGAGACGGACATGACTGAGTGACTAACTCTACTCTCTCACTAGCTGTCCTTATGTGTTTTCACATTGAAATCACTGTTTGTGTACACAGTTTGCTGCTCTGCTCTTTGGACCAGAGTTTAGATCCCTTCTTCAGATTTCTCCTTTGATAAGAAATGAAATCCCTTTCTATCCCTGGGTTTCTTAGGAGGAGCGTCTAGGAGGATTCCCAAAGGCTGAGGGCTGGACTGTGCCCTGTGGCTGACAGGGGAGCCCAGAGGGCTGGGGTGTGCAGCCTCCAGCCTGTTGTGTTGGGGGTTAAAGCTGCGCTTGCTGGAGCGGTCCCCAGAGCTTACAGCCAGAGGCGCTCCCCTGCTGCAGGGCTCATTTACTGTGAGCTGGGCAGGGTGCACTGGGCAGGGTGCTCGAAAGACTGGTTTCCCCGGGCTCTCCGGAACCCTGGCCTCTGGCCAGCAGGCAGCCAGAAGCCTGGGTTGGAAGGTCTCCCCCTCCTCCACATTGCCACCGCCCCGGGCAGGCTCACTCACACACCCAGACACATCCACACCCCCACACACTTACAGTCCCCCACACGCCCATACCCACACACTCAACGACCCCCACAGCCACAGCCACACACTCACACACACAACTCCCGCCCACCCCCTGTACACCCAGACACATCCACACCCCCACACACTTACAGTCCCCCACACGCCCATACCCACACACTCAACAACCTCCCACAGCCACAGCCACACACTCACACACACAACACCATACCCACACCCACTGCACACCCAGACACATCCACACCCCCACACACTTACAGTCCCCCACACGCCCATACCCACACACTCAACAACCCCCACAGCCACAGCCACACACTCACACACACAACACCATACCCACACCCACTGCACACCCAGACACATCCACACCCCCACACACTTACAGTCCCCCACACGCCCATACCCACACACTCAACAACCCCCACAGCCACAGCCACATACTCACACACACAACACCATACCCACACCCACTGCACACCCAGACACATCCACACCCCCACACACTTACAGTCCCCCACACGCCCATACCCACACACTCAACAACCCCCACAGCCACAGCCACACACTCACACACACAACACCATACCCACACCCACTGCACACCCAGACACATCCACACCCCCACACACTTACAGTCCCCCACACGCCCATACCCACACACTCAACAACCCCCACAGCCACAGCCACACACTCACACACACAACACCATACCCACACCCACTGCACACCCAGACACATCCACACCCCCACACACTTACAGTCCCCCACACGCCCATACCCACACACTCAACAACCTCCCACAGCCACACACTCACATAACCCCACAGCCACAGCCACACACTCACACACAACCCCATACCCACACCCGCACACACACACAACTCCCACCCACCCACTCCACACACATACACAACCCTACAGCCATACCTGCACACACACAGCCCTCTACCCACACCTGCACACACACACACAACCCCATACCCACACCTGCACACACACACACAACCCCATACCCACACCTACACACTCACACATACAACCCCATACCCGCACCCGCACACTCACACACACAACCCCATATCCATACCTACACACTCAACACACAACCCCACACCCGCATGCACACACACAACCCCATACCCACACCCGCACACTCACACACACAACCCCATTCCCACACCTGCACACTCACACACACAACCCCATACCCACACCTACACACTCAAACACACAACCCCATACCCACACCTGCACACTCACACACACAACCCCATACCCACACACGCACACAATCCCATACCCACACCCGCACACTCACACACACAACTCCTGCCCACCCACTGCACACCCAGACACATCCACACCCCCACACACTTAACAGTCCCCCACACGTCCATACCCATACACTCAACAACCAGCCACACACACACACACACACACAGCCCCATACCCACACTGACACACACACAACCACACACACACATACACACAACTCCCACCCACCCACTCCACACACTTACACACGCAACCCTACAGCCACACCTGCACACACATACAGCCCCATACCCACACCGACACACTCACACACACAGCCGCATACCCACACCCACACACTCACACACAGCCCCATACCCACACTCACACACACAGCCCCATACCCACACCTGCACACTCACACACACAACCCCATACCCACACCTGCACACTCACACACACAACCCCATACCCACACACACAACCCCATACCAATACCCACACACTCACACACACAACCCCATACCCACACTCACACACACAACCCCATACCCACACTCACACAACCCCATACCCACACCTGCACACTCACACACACAACCCCATACCCACACACACAACCCCATACCAATACCCACACACTCACACACACAACCCCATACCCACACTCACACACACAACCCCATACCCACACTCACACACACAACCCCATACCCACACCGGCACAGTCACACGCACAGCCCCATACCCACACCCGCACACTCACACAACCCCAAAGCTACACCCTCACACACACACACAGCCCCATACCCACACCCGCACACTCACAGAACTCCTGCCCACCCACTGCACACCCCACACACGTCCATATACACGCGCACATCCCCCTATCCAGCCACACACACCCCACACAGGCAGGCTCACTTACACAAAGGGACATGCTTTTACACGGGCAGACAGGCATACTCATTTCTCCCCTCCAGGCAGGTGATCCCCTCCCTCTCTCTCTCTCTCACACACACACACACTCACACACACACACACACACGCAGGCCTGTGCACATATGCAAAGTCCCTTGGAGTCCTGCTTTAATGTACAGCCGTCTCTCATCAGACTTTCCCAAGAGGGAGTTTAAAGAGGGGCAAAAGCTTATGTAGTGGAGTTTATTTTGTTAAAGGCTCAAAACAGTGACTGGCTTGCGGGCTATGTGGTGGCTGGTGACTCGGTCACCCACATTAATGACAGCATCTAGCCAGAGGCTGTGGGGAGGACGGAATGAGGTGAGGCACGCACGGGGCTTAGCTCAGGGCCCGACACCGTGTCGTCATGCAGGGTCAGCTGTCTTAAACATTACTGTTATTACTGTCCGAAAGATGCCCCCATTTGGGCCATGGTGGTTCTCACGTACCAGCTTGGCTGGCAGCTGCCCCACCGTCTGGGCGTGGTGCCTTTCTTGGAATTATGAAGACATTGAGGTCAAAAAGAGTCTGCTATATAATTACAGGCTCTTTTTAATTCTTTTTAATTTAAGGTGGCATCTTATCTGGACCCTAGCGGGTATGTTAAGGGTAACAGAAGCCAGAGCTTAAGGAAAAGAAAAGTCCAGAACGGTAACTTAAAACTGAGGAAATGCTCCTCATTTACTTATAATTTTTTTTCCTGCAAATTCCTGCCACCATCCCGATCGCCAGCGCCTTCACTGCAGGAGCACAGAGTGGGGGTCGCTGCCCTGGGGGGATGGCCTGGGAAGCAGTGTGGCTGCGCCCTGCGTGGGTTCTCTCATCTCAGGACCTGCCAGTTGCCGGTCCTCCTTGGTTCCCCGGCTAGGGAGGCGAGAGGCTGTGACAGAGAAGCAGGAGCAAGAGGGGGACCCACGGTCTGGAAGAGGGTGGAGCAGGGATCATGAAGAAGGAAGTGCCTTCATGAATGGTTAGCCTTTGTTGAATCCTGGGTTAACCCTCCAAGCGCTGTAGACGGGGAGCCGAGGCTCAGAGAGGACAAAAATCTTTCTTTCTCAGCCACGTGACAGCTAAGTGGCCGCCCCAGACTGCTCCCCTCCCCGGGGCCAAGCCCTCAACTGCTGTTCTGTGTCACTTAGTGAGATTGTAGATTCTGAAAATGAGACCAGAAGATTGGGATATCCCAATAACCCCAGGCTAAAAAATGTACTATCTGTTCTACATTAAAAAAAGAAAAGTTATTTAACCGGTCAGGTATGTGGGTGGTAGTATATCACTGTGATTTTCTTTTCTTTGTGATTTTAATGTAGAGTTTCTTAGTGACTATTGTTGATCACATTTTCAGCTGCTTATCATCCATTTTGGTGATTAATGCTTTTGATTCTGTGTTAAAGATTCTTTGGGGCTTCCCAGGTTGTACAGTAGTGAAGAATCCACCAGCCAAAGCAGGAGACTCAGAGGTTCAATTCCTGGGTCGGGAAGATCCCCTGGAGGTGGAAACGGCAACCCACTCCAGTATTCTTGCCTGGGAAATCCCATGGACAGAGGAGCCTGGCGGGCTACAATCCATGAGGTCACAAAGAGTCAGACACGACTGAGCATGCACACACAAATGCATTAAGATTCTTTGCCCGTATGAAAACCAGGAGGAATCCTGTGTTATATTTGGGAAGCTGTATTGTTTACCTTAGAGAGCTATAATCCTTCTGGAATTTGTTTTTTATGTGTTACAGGTTAAAAAAATTTTTTTTTTTTTTTTTGTTCCTATGGATGTCCAACTACTCCAGCAGAACTCATTGAAAAGACTCGTTCCTCCACTGAACGTGCTCTATGTGGGGGTCTGTCTCTGGATCCTCTTCCATTGGCCTGTTTATTTTTTACTTTTTCCAGTACTGCGTTGCCACAATTGCAGTAGTTTTATAGTGAACTATAGTTTTATAGTGAACTTTGGTTAATGTTAAACACTGTGTTCTTTGTTGTTCTTCAAGATTTAACCTCTTGCTTGGGAACTGTATGGAATTGCGTTGATTTCCTGTGTAGCTCAGTCAGTATCTGCCCAAAATACAGGAGACCTGGGTTTGATCCCTGGGTTGGGAAGATTCTCTTGGAGGTGGAAATGGCAACCCACTCCAGTATTCTCGCCTGGAGAATCCCGTGGACAGAGGACCCTGGCAGACTGCAGTCTGTGGGATCGAAAGAATCAGACTTAGCACTATCTTTTTTTTTTTTTTAATACATAACTTGGAAACTTAACATCTTTATAGTAAAGAATCTTCCAGTCTCCAAACATGGTTACCGCTGTATTAGTATATGCTCTCTCTCTCTGTTTTTTCAAATCTATACTTAACATTTTATTTATTTGGCTGCACCAGATCTTATTTGCAGCATGTGGGATCAAGTTCCCTGACCAGAGATGGAACCCAGGTGCCTTGCGTTGGGAGCTCAGAGTCTTAGCCACTGTAATACCAGGGAAGTTCCTAATTTGTACTCTCTTAATTTCTTTCAATGATAATAGTCATTTTCTGTGTAGAAGTCTCACGCTTTTCTTAGATTTATTGCTAGATATTTGGTGATTAAAAAAAATTCTTTTTCCAAATGTTTGTTTCAGATTGTTCCAACCAGGGTGTTCTGCAGTCCAGCTCAGGTGCTAGCCACTTGGAGTTGGTAGCCTCAGTGCCCTCAGAGGGCTCAGTCCTGCACAGACTGCCCTCACCTCAGATGCCAGCCTCAAGCGGGTTTCCCTACACCTGTGTGCGTCTGGCCAACTGGCTATAAGTTCGGGGTTCTCATGAGCCCCCCTCAGGTTTGAGAATTTGCTAGAATGGCTCACAGGATTCAGAAGAGTGCTCCACTCAGGACTGCAGCTTTATTTTAAGGGCTGTACCTAGGATGGGGTCTGTCTGAGGGACAGAGTGTTCCGGGCCTTCTCCCCCTGAGCCAGGGTGTGTCACGCTCCTGGTCCATCAGTGGTTTCACCAACCAGGATGCTCCCCTGAGTTTTGAGATCTAGAGTTTTCATCGTCAGAACTTCCTTAGCATGACTGGTGCAGTCATCAGGCTTCCCTGGAGGCAGGGCCTTGTGTAGCTTCTTGTATTTAACTGGTGACCATCTCCAGTCTCCCTCTAGGGTCCCGCCTAGAGTCACCTTATTAACATCACGGAGACACTGCTGTCACTCAGCAAGTCCAAGCGTTTTCCAAACTCTTTGACAGGAAGCAGGATCAGAGACCAGGTATATTCTTTTTATTAAACACACACACACACACACACACACACACATATATATATATATTTGGCTGGACTGTGTGGCATGTGGGATCTTAGTTCCCTCATCAGGAATTAAACCTGAGCCTTCTTTGGTGGAAGTGGAGGTTCTTAACTCCTGGACCACCAGGGAAATCTCAGATATATTCTTTATTACATTACACAAGTATAGTGAAATATAGTTAATTTTTGTATAGTGACTCTGAATTTATTGACCTTACCAAGTTGACTATTCTAATAGTTTATTTTAGATTCTTTTGGCTTTTCTACACATGTTGCCTATGAATAATGACAACACTACTGATCAACTTTAAGCATTTTATATCTTGTTCTTGCCTTATTTCACTGGTTAGGACCTTTGGGATTATGTTGACCTGGTGACAGCGGGCATCCTTGTTTAAATATCTATTGAGATGATTGAATGATAAATCTCCTTTTTTCTGAATTATACTGATTGATTTTTGAGTGTTAATCCTTAAACATTTGTTGCATAACTGGAATAAACCTAACAGTCAGGATGTATTCTTTTTACACATCACTGGATTTGCCAGTACCTTTTTTAGAATTTTGGTATCTACATTCATGAGGGAGATAGGTCTCTAATTATTTCTTCTGCCATTAAAAAAAAAAAAAAACAATTGAGAAAGATATTAGTATAGGGTGTCCCTGTTAGGTTTTTGTTTGTTGTGATAGGAAAAATAATTGCTTAATTATTACATCTTTTCCCTTCTTTCAAAATATCCCAATTTAGGCAAGCAAATTTGAACATAGTAAGTAATATTCTCACCCTCTCCTTCCGCCTCACCTGCTTCTCCTTCTGACAACAAGCCTCTTACATCACAGCAAATGTTGCTGCAGGTCTTTTTTTCTTTTTTCCCCCATTTTTTAGTTTTTTTCTCCTTCAGGTTTATGATATCAAGGTCTTGAGTTATTTTAATAGTTTACAAATTATTTGGGAACATGTGTGACTATCAGGAACCAACTGGGATTCACCAAGGGACCCCCCCCCCCTTTTTTGCGTGTGAAAGGGGTAGGATTACTAGGTTAGTTCAGGAGAAAACCAGCCCTCAGTTCAGTTCAGTTCAGTCGCTCAGTTGTGTCCGACTCTTTGCAACCCCATGAATCGCAGCACGCCAGGCCTCCCTGTTCATCACCAACTCCCGGAGTTCACCCAGACTCACGTCCATCCATCCAGCCATCTCATCCTCTGTCGTCCCCTTCTCCTCCTGCCCCCAATTCCTCCCAGCATCAGAGTCTTTTCCAATGAGTCAGCTCTTCGCATGAGGTGGCCAAAGTATTGGAGTTTCAGCTTTAGACTTAAGGTATCTTGATGTCAGCATTTAAGAGGATTTCCTGTTATGTCTTCACGGCTAACACGAGACATGTGGGCCATGGATGCCCCATTTAATTTTTTTAAATTTATTTTTAATGGGAGGATAATTGCTTTACAATGTTGTGTCGGTTTCTGCCTCGCAACAAGGTGAGTCGTCCATACGGCGCATGTATACCCTCTCCCTGTTTGGCCTCCGTCCCACCCACCCCGGAGCCCACCCTCTGGGTCATCACAGAGCGCTGAGTAAGTACATCAGCTTCCCGCTAGCTCTCTTACACATGGTAACATATATATTTCAGTGCTTCTTTCTTAACTCGTCTCACTCTCTCCTCCCCTCACTGTGTCCGCAAGACTGTTCTCTACGTCTGCATCTCTATTCCTGGACGGTGGTCCAGTTTTTAGATTGATTTGCTTGTAGATTATCAGCTGGTTGCACAAACAGGTCCGAAGAGTGGATGCCTCTCAAGGCAGTAAGTACGCTGTGAGTCTGTGAGCCGTCTTGCGAGGAGTGAAGGGGAAGGGGCGCCTCCTGGGGTGGGGGCCTCTGGGGTGGGAGGCCAGGCAGCCAGGAGCTGGGGTTCTAGGGGGAAAGGCCAGAGGGGCTGCTGAGACCAGAGGACTGGGCGAGAGAGAATCAGTTTGCTGGAAGTGTCTGAAGTCAGGAGGCTGGCTGCTCCTTCCTCCTGTCACAGAGCGGGTCAGCCGGGCCAGCATCTTCTCTCCTATTTCCTCTGCTGTGTAACGCTCCTCCAGTTCCGTGTTCCTCCCCGCCTTCTGCACCATCCCCGCCTGTGTCCTCCGGGAGAGGTTTCTATATCCCTGAGGACCAAGACACCAGCTCGAGGTCTGAACTCACACCTCAGCTAACTGAAAAACTTCAGACAAACAAGAAATAACCCCTGTCCTTTGATCCAGGTATTCTCCTTCCAGATATCTATCTTAAGGACATGAAGATAGACCCAAATATGTTTATTACAGGGATTTTCATAACGGCAAGAAAAGGGGAAGGGCACATTTTAGGAACCCAGTGGGGCTTGGGATTATGTGTATATGTGTACAATGAAATATTATGAGGCCATTCAGTTTCTACAGATATTTCTACGACATGGGCAAATACAGACTATGTGGAATATTTGAAAAGCAGGGTGCAAAACTATTTACCCGATGATCCAGTGCATGGAGAAGATATATTGGGTTGGCCAGAAAGTTCAAGTGTTTGAATACATGGAAAAACACAAATGAACCTTTTGGCCCCTGGTGTATGGTACTGTTTTATTTATGTATATTAATTTTAAAAGGCCAAAGAAAACATGCAGTTACCAGTACTTACCTCTGACGAAAGGCAAGATTAAAAGTTACATTAATTTCTTTCTTCTACTGTTGTTACTGCTATTAAAAAAATCATGTAAAAATAAGTTAAATGTGAGAAAAAATTACTAGAAAATTGGAGAAGTTAGAGCACTGACTGTTGAGGATCTTAAGGAGTTACATGTTTGGGTGTGATGATACTCTTGTGGCTTTGCTTTTTTTAAAGGGGCCTTAACTTTTAGAGATGCTTAGTGAAGTGGAGAAGGAAATGGCAACGCACTCCAGTGTTCTTGCCTAGAGAATCCCAGGGACGGGGGAGCCTGGTGGGCTGCCGTCTGTGGGGTCGCACAGAGTCGGACACGACTGAAGCGACTCAGCAGCAGTGAAGTGGTTTGGGCTTCCTTCCCTGGTGGCTCAGTTCGTAAAGAATCCGTCTGCAATGCAGGAGACCTGGGTTTGATCCCTGGGTCAGGAAGATCTCTGGAGAAGGAAATGCCACCCACTCCAGTGTTCTTGCCTGGAGACTCCCATGGACAGAGGAGCCTGGCGGGCTACAGTCCATGGGGTCGCATGAGTTGAACATGGCTGAGTGACTAAAGCACACCGCTGAAGTGCTTGGGTAAAAGTAGCAGATGTTTACAGATAAGATCTGGGATTTCCTTCATAATAAGCCAGTGGAGTGGGTGGGAGGAGAGAGGAAACAAGATTGGCCAGAGGAGTCGTTAATTGTTTGAGGTACGTGAAGGGTGTAATTATATTATTTCCTCTACTTTTGTATATGCTTTTATTTTCCATCATAAAAGGTTGGAAATTAGAGACTACTGGCTAACTGAAAAATCAAAGGCATGAAGACCTGTCCCCAGCGTGAGAGACCAGGCTTAGGGTCCCCCAGCATCTGCTTGTCAACAGCTTCACCCCTGGGGCACTTGGGTTAAAGAAGGCCTTTTGGGGAAGTCCCATTTCTGAATCCTAGCTTGCTCACTCCCTCACAGTGCGATCCTGGGCAGGGACCTCTCTGAGCAGGGGTTCCCTCCTGTGAAGAGTGGATCCATCATAGGTGCTCCTCAGGGCTGGGGGAGAGGAGAGGGGGACAGTTCCCGCCCCCCTCCCCCACCTCACTCGCCCTGACTGCTCAGGGGTGCGGGGGAGTGGACCCTGGGAGGGACACCCAAGTGTCCACTAAGTGAAGGGACAAAGAAAGTGTGGCCACCTTTACAGGGAGGCTCTAAACAGCTCTTTAAACTTTTTGGATTATGGACCTTATTAGGAAAAAAAAATGTTTTTTTTTTTGTAATTGTTTTGGCCACTCCACACGGCATGTGGGATCTTAGTTCCCTGACCAGGGATTGAACCCTTGCCACTTGAGTAAGAAGCTCAGATTCTTAACCACTGGACTGCCAGAGAAGTCCTGCCTCTAAATTTTTAAAATTTCTATTTCCGTTCAAACACTGTACACATGTATGTTTTACTAATACAAATATTATAAAACAAAGGAAAAAATTTTTAAAGAAGTAAAAATAGAATAACCGCTCTTTTAAAATGTTTTGCTAATAGTTATCACTTCCTATCATCTCTAGCAAATACTTTATATATTTTCTCAAGGCACAAAATACCCTTGTGCTGGGGTCCCTCAATAGTGACAGTGGCTGTATGTCTATGTTTCACATAGTTTTCTTTGTTGTGAATTATTTTGGCCAGTCACTCAGCCCTGACTCCATCCTTACTGATTTCCCCCCAATGCTGGTTGGGGCGGCTGGTGGCAAGAGGGCCTTTGTAGGGGCCTCTGTCTTCACCCCAGGATTTCCTTGGTAAGCAGCTCTCTATCTTGCGAGCTTTGCTCCAGTTATGTTTTTCACATCATGTGTAAATCCCTGTCTGCACTTGCTCTCGATTTGCTAGAATATGAGTGAGTGAGTGAGTGAGTGAGTGTGTGAGTGAGAGTGTGCAGGAGCCCCGGAGCCCCTTGGTCAACCGTGATGGCTGGTGACCTGCTGGCTTGCAGACCTAGTCTGGACCCACCCATGGTCAGTCTGTGTAGTAACAAAAGCTAAAGTTGCTTATATATCTTGGATTAAAAATCCATGGAAACAGTGTCGGGGATAGGTACCGCCTTGGGAGATCCTGTCCTGACAAGCCATGTCTGCGTTGCTGTCTTTTTTTAATCTTTCTTTATTTGGCTGCGTTGGGGTGTTAGTTGTGGCACGTGGAATCTTCTCTGTGTCATGCGGGGTCTTCCGTTGTGGCTCACAGACTCTCTAGTTGTGCTTGGGCTTAGTGGCCCTGCAGGTTGTGGGGTCTTGGTTCCCGGCTCAGGGATCGAGCCCCAGTCCCCTGCATTGGAAGGTGGATTCTTAACCACTGGGCCACCGGGGAGGTCCCTGGGTTGTTGTCTTGCTCAGGGTGGCTGGGCTGGCTGGTTTCCTGGTCAGTCTGTGAACCCCTTTTACCTGTGCACTCCTGTGCAAGTGAGCGCCCGTGTCTCCGTTTCCATTTCTCTTTTCCATGAGGCTGTCCCCATATCACTTTCTTTTTTTTTTTTTTCTGCTTTGCTCTGTTTAACCCTTTTTCTTGCCATCCATTTTCATGTCTTTCCTTTTAAAAACCCACCAAAAGGCAGTATTTTCATTGGTGATATTTACTGAGTAGCTTACTTACCGAGTACCTGCTGTATATCTAGACATGGAGGAATGAGTCAGCAACCACCAAGTATAACTTCTATAGGTGAGAGTGTAAACGCGGACACATCCCGGAGAAGGCAGTTTGGAGGTTTCTGTCAAATTTGCCCTTTGACTTAGTGACTCCACATCTATAAATGTTATCTCACATGTGCCAAATGAGGGATTATCCTTGCGGGCTTGTCTGCAGTAGGAAGACACCTGGAAACAATCGTGTGTCCATCAGCAGAAGCTTTATCCTGGCCCCTACCAGCGGATTTCTCCACGGGGCAGTTGAGGAGGCCTGTGCTACAGTGACGTCACCGAGTGCAACATGCCAGGTGCAGAAAGGTGTGCCTTATATTTTCAGGTAAAAATAGAAGTAGTGGATTTTATCACTGAAACTGTCAGAAAAGTGGGAAATGATTGAGAATTAAAAGAGTCGCCCTCATCCTGCCACTGTGGTTTTTGTTGGGTTTTCTTCCAGTGAGTCAGCAGCGAACTAGATTGCTTCTCCCCTTCAAAACGAGATAGACTTCTTTTCTTTTCTGATTATAAATGGAAACATTAAAAAGTAACACAGGCTGACGTTAAACTCCTTTTAAAATTCGACCCCATGAGCTGTAGCCTCTGTCCGTGGAATTCTCCAGGCAAGAATACTGACTCGAGTGGGTTGCCATTCCTTTCTCCAGGGAATCCTCCAGACCTAGGGATCAAACTAGGGTGTCCTGCATTGCAGGCAGATTCTTTACCATCTTACCCTTAAAAATGCATTAAGCCAAAGCAAAAGAAACCACTGTCGCTCTTGCTGCCCTGTTTTGGAGCTATCCGCTTTACACAAATGTAAATAAATAAATCTGTGTCTACATTAGCCTTTATAGTGGCTGGCGTACTGTGTCATAAACCACACTGGGTAGGACCCTCCTGGGCGCACCTTGCTCATGGCCTGGGCACTTCTTTTGTGTTAAGGTCTTAGGAGTGAAAGAAAACTGGCTAGGCCAAGGTCTTACATGTTTTACGTCTTGATGCATGCTGTCAGATCATGATGGAAAAATTTCATTGTTCTTTCCAATAGCGCTCTCTTTTAGTCACCATGGCCTCATATTTTAATTTATTAAAATGATTCTAATGAATTAAGGACCTCCTCGGTGTTCTTTTCATTAAAAAACTAAAAAGTTTTTTCACTGTTTTTTTTTAATATATTAAAAGTTTTATTTATTTAATTTTAGTTTTGGCTGCCCTGGGTCTTTGTTGCTGTGAGTGGGCTTTCTCTAGTTGCAGCAAGTGGGGGAATACGCTAATTGCAGTGCTGGGGCTTTTCTTTGTTGTGGCTTCTTGTGTTGCGGAGCACAGGCTCTAGGCACGAGAGCTTTAGTAGTTGCACCCCTCGAGCTTGGTAGTTGCAGCTTGGGGGGCCTGAAGCAGGCAGGTTTCAGTACTTGTGACACAGGGGCTTCGTTGCTCTATGGCACGTGGCTCTTCTGGGACCAGGGATTGAACCCGTGTCTCCTACATTAGCAGGTGGAGTCTTACCCACTGAGCCACCGGGAAAGCCCCTCTGTTCTTTTAAATTGCTCATTGATTAAACAGTTCCCTCCCGGCCCATCCCAGTCAGGCCTTCCCTGCTGTAGGTGCTCTGCGGTATTCTTTCTGCATGTAACTCTCCCACCCTCTGGAATCGATGGCACTGGGGTTGGGAGGGCTGTGCTTTGCCTCTCTGGTCCCTCTCCTGCCCAGCCCTGCCTTCCTGCTGGGCTGGGCCGAGGCTCCTCCTGCTGGCTGAGGTCAGCACTATTAATAGTCAGCTTAATCCTGCCCTGGCCGGATGGAGGGGGGCAGAGGAGGGGGATTCCCAGGAAATGGGGGTGCCCCCTGTCTGCAGGTGCCGACCTCTGGCCCAGGGCTCTATCTTCTGGCAGCCTGGCCAGCTCCTCTCCTGGTGGGGGTTGCTGAGAGTTCAGGGCCAGCCCTGGAACCTGGGTTGGCAGGAGATGGGACCTGCGGGAGGCCAGAAAGAGATGCCGAGGACACCATTTTGGGTTGTGGGATGCCCGCGTCTGACCTGGGGCCCCTGGATCTTTCCATGAGCAAAGGCGGCTAGAGCAGGTGAGTAGGGCCTCTTGGAGCTCTTGTGGACTTTGAAATCCAGCACCTAGTAACGTGTGTTTTTCTTATGGTCTTTGAGAGACTATAAAGGTTTTTTATGGAGAAGAGGACACAGGCGGTTGCTAAAATGGGAGTTGTGGCGGGTTGAGGAATGGGCTTTCCGGTGCCCCTGGAGACCTCCCTGTGTGTTTCTAGCAAAGGCTTTGGAGTGTCTGCTGTGTGCTGGCATTGGGTGAGGGGTGGTGGGAGGATGCTTGAAGAGGAGTGAGTTACCGTGCCGTGCCGAGCTGCATCCTAACCTGGCTGGATGCCAGGCGGCTGATGAGACAAGCCCTGCAAGTACTGAAAGGAAGACCTGGGGCGCGGCGGGGGCAGTGAGTGTTCACAGGGCACCCAGGGCTGAGCCTGGGCAGGTGGAAGGGTGGAGAGGTGGGGGAGGGTTGCTGAGGAACTCGGGCAGGTTCTGGGTCCTCCCTCTTCTTGCCTCCTCTTCCCCGTGGGAGAGGGCAGTGAAAGAAGCCCAGGCTTGCTTGGGCTACTTGGCAGTCTGTACCTGCCAGTCGCGCCAGGGTTTCTCGAGGTCTCACATGCAGGTTTCTAACCTGGGCCAAGGCTGACCAGGGTGGAGCAGGCAAGCTTGCAGCCAGATATGGCCCAGAGGTGCCCTGGGGACAGCAGCTTCAAGGTGCCTCCGGCCACACAGGAGTTTCCCCGTCCTCTCAGTGCTTGAGTGTAGAAGACATGGGAAGCCCTAAGCTCCAAGAAGCAACGTTGAGAATGTTTGTAAGAGTTTCTTTCTTATGTGTTTCTTCCTGATTGTACTATTGACTATGGAAATGTTAGAATTTCTATTTAGGAAAGTATAAAAAAGAAAACAGAAGCCATACTGAATCCTCCTAGACTGGTTAAACTGTTTGAATTGCAATTGTCTTTTTTCTTTTTTTCCAATTGGAAACACTCAAACATCAGTAATTTCATATGGCTCAGCCAAACGTAATCTTTTTGCTACATTTTTTCGGGGGGGGGGGGTGCTGGGGCTGGTAATTAGGACTTTGGAAAATGTGGGATTGTCAGTTTTTGGAGTAGACACATTATGTCAGTTTACATGTTTCATTTCTCATTCCTGCTGCTGCTAAGTTGCTTCAGTCGTGTCCAACTCTGTGCAACCGCATAGACGGCAGCCCACCAGGCTGCCCCATCCCCGGGATTCTCTAGGCAAGCACACTGGAGTGGGTTACCATTTCCTTTTCCAATGCATGAAAGTGAAAAGTGAAAGTGAAGATGCTCAGTCGTGTCCGACTCTTCATGACCCCATGGACTGCAGCCCACCAGGCTCCTCCGCCCATGGGATTTTCCAGGCAAGACCATCCCCCAAAACCCAGTTATCCAGTTGAATGGACATTCATAATCAAATGAGATGACTCCTTAAAATAAAATTCTACATTAGATTTAATAAATATCATACAATGAGAGTCACAAGTCTGAGTCCGGAATTGATCCTCTTATTCTAAATGGTAAATCAGCTAACAGTAATTCCTGAATTATAGAAGCTTCTTTTTTTTAAAAAATATATATATTCTATTGATTTCATTTGGTTGCACTGGGTCTCAGTTACAGCACATGGGATCTGGTTCCCTGATCAGGGATCGAATCTGGGCCCCCTCCATTGGGAGCACAGAGTCCTAGCCTACTGGGCCCCCTGGGAGATCCAGAAAGCTTCTTGATGACTAAAACTCAGAAGGACTCTTTGCCCAGACTCTGTCCCTCTCCCCCTCCACCGTTGGTTCCTAAGGCACAACCACGTGAACTGTGTCATCCATTCCACGCGTGTTCATTGCACACCTGTTATGTGCCGCTCGCTGTTCTGAGTTCTGGGAACACAGACGAAAGCCTCTGCTATGATGGAGCTCTCAATCTAGTGGGAGAAGATGGGCCATGAAACGATAATTGCAATGAACAAGCACTTCCTATTGTTTATTCTAGGTGATAAAGACCCCGGTTGTGGGGCTGGAGGAAGGGTTGCAGTACTCAGTGAGGCCCTCTGCACTCAGGGAGGCCTGAAGCAGGGCTGAGCTGGGCAGGTGTTGGGGGAGGAGCAGGTCAGGCGGAGGGAGCGGCCTCAGGTGCTTGAGGAAGAGCCGGGGGCTGAGAGTCACCTGCGCTGGAGAGGAGGGCGGCGTGAAGGGCTTTGGGGCCCAGGCCTCTGTGGGGAGTGTGGCATCTCTGTGGAGTGAGAGAGCCACTGGAGGGTTTGGGGTGCAGCAGGGCCCCCCTTGCTGCTGTGTGGAGAGTAGACTCAGGTCCAGGGTGAAGACTTGGGATCTCGCTCTTTGGGTGAGAGGAGATGCCCGTGGCTCAGCATCCTCAAGACGGTAAAGAATCTGCCTGCCATGCGGGAGACCTGGTTCCATATCTGGTTGAGAAGATGCCCTGGAGGAGGGCATGGCTACCCGCTCCAGTATTCTTGGGCTTCCCTGGTGGCTCAGGTGGTAAAGAATCTGCCTTCCATGCGGGAGACCTGGTTCCATATCTGGTTGGGAAGATGCCCTGGAGGAGGGAATGGCTACCCGGTCCAGTATTCTTGGGCTTCCCTGGTGGCTCAGGTGGTAAAGAATCCGCCTGCAATGCGGGAGACCAGGTTCCATCCCTGGGTCGGAAAGATGCCCTGGAGGAGGGCATGGCAACCCACTCCAGTATTCTTGGGCTTCCCTGATGGCTCAGATGGTAAAGAATCCGCCTGCAATGCAGGAGACCAGGTTCCATCCCTGGGTCGGAAAGATGCCCTGGAGGAGGGCATGGCAACCCACTCGAGTATTCTTGGGCTTCCCTGGTGGCTCAGGTGGTAAAGAATCTGCCTGCGATGCGGGAGACCAGGTTCCATCCCTGGGTCGGAAAGATGCCCTGGAGGAGGGCATGGCAACCCACTCCAGTATTCTTGGTTGGAGAATCCCATGGTCGGAGGAGCCTGGCGGGCTGCAGTCCATGGGGTCGCAGAGAGTCGGACATAACTCAGCGACTAAACAGCAGCAGCATGTGACAGTAGCAGTGGAGGCTCCCAGAAGCGGTTGGATTCTGGGTGTCCGTTGCAGGCAGAGCTGATGGGATCCGCTAACTGGCTGGATGCAGAAGGGTAGAGAAGTAGTGGAAGCAGTTTATGCCCCCAGGCCCCCATCCACTTCCACAGGTCTGGGGCAGGAGGTTGACCGAGTCAAGGTCAAGATATTGGGTTAGCCAAAAAGTTGATTCAGGTTTTTTTCTATAACGTCTTACAGGAAAACCCCAATATTAGACATCCATGTGGAGCTAGCTGTCAGCCAGCAGCTGGATGTGAGTCTAGAGGGCACAGGAGAGGGCTGCAAACAGTTGTTGGAGATGCCTTGATGTATAGTTTGTATTTAAAGTCTTGAGGCAATGGCCAGGTGCAAGGACTGAGCCCCAGGACTCTTCTCAGGAAGGAGAAGCAGCCCTGGGGTCAGAGGAGCACCAGGAGAGCTGTGCCTGGAAGCCGAGGGCAGGGAGGGTTTCCAGGAGGAGGGAGAGAGTTGCTCAGAAACTGCAGCCAGGGCCGGTCTCCTGGGAATGAGATGCCACCATCGGAGGTCATTGGTGACCTGGGCAAGGGAGGTTTTCTGGCCAGGGGAGGAGAAGGTTCTGCTAGAAGAATGGCCTCTCTGGAGACACATAAGTTAGGAAAAAGGCAAACACAGCCCAGGGTCCATACTCGGGTCAGCAGAGGCTTACCTCTGTGTCAGGGCCCCAACTGGCCAGCCACAGTTGGCGCCAGGGCTCCATGCTCTCAGCCTACAGGGCAGGGCTGGCTGAGGGAGGTGCCCCAGGTCCACTCACCTACAGGGTACCTACCTGGCTGGAAAGTACTGCCATTAGAGGGCGCCCACACCCAGCAGTGGAGTCCACAAACATAGGTGCCCCAAAGAGGAGGCGAGAGGGCTGAGCGGGAACTGAGGAATCTACTCGTTTCATCCACAGGAGGGGCATTTTGGTCCTTCAGAGAAGCTACCTACCTTTCCCAGTGAGGCCCAGGGTGACCAGTGACCATTTGTGCTGCAGGGCTAGTTCTGAGCCTGTGGGTTAATTAGAGGGTTCAGCCATTGTTCAGTCATAAGTCATGTCCGACTCTCCGGGACCCCATGGACTGCAGCACCCTGTCCTTCACTGTCTCCCAGAGTTTGCTGAAACTCATGTCCATCGAGTCAGTGATGTCATCCAACCATCTCATCCTTTGTCTCCCCCTATTCCTCTTTTCCTCAATCTTTCCCAGCATCAGAGTCTTTGCCAATGAGTCAGCTCTTCCCATCAGGTGGCCAAAGGATTGGAGCTTCAGCATCAGTCCTTCCAAAGAATATTCAGGACTGATCTCCTTTAGGATGGACTGGCTGGATCTCCTTGCAGTCCAAGGGACTCTCAAGAGTCTTCTCCACCACCACAGTTCAAAAGCATCAGTTCTTCAGCACTCAGCCTCTTTATGGTCCAACTCTCACATCCATACACGACTACTAGAAAAGCCATAGCTTTGACTGTATGGACCTTTGTCAGCAAAGTGATGTCTCTGGTTTTTAATATGCTGTCTAGGTTTGTCATAGCTTTTCTTCCAGGGAGCAAGCGTCTTTTAATTTCATGGCTGCAGTTATCGTCAGTCGGAGGGGAGGAACTGTCCTTTCTCTCTAGGGGCTCTGACTTCTAGGCTGTGAGCAGGGACCCCCTAAGGGGGGTCCGACACGCACCTGCTCCCGAGGCTCAGTCTGTGGTAGGGGCTAGGCGTGGAGGGCCCTTGTCTACCCTCTTTCACCACTTTCCCTTTGTTCCCTTTAATTTGTTTCTCCCCTTCATTTTTTTTCTCAATTAAAAAAAAAAAGCTGTAGAAGTGAAACATGCCCAGCAAGTAGAGCGATATAGAAGGGTTCTTGGGCCCTCCCTCAAACTCCAGATACCCCAGAGGTGACCGTCATCACCGCCTCCCGACAGTGGCAGGGCGGTTTAGCACCCCCACCCCGCATGACTGCAGGCGGCGCCATGCATTCTGTCGCCGTGAAGTCTCTCCAGGGCTTCATTCCATGCTTGGTCCATCCTGCTCTGCCACATCCTCCCGGAGCGGCAGTGGCCCCTGCTCCACTGCCTTTTTAAAAAATAAATTAATTTTTAAATTTTAATTGGAGGCTGATTAATTTACAATATTGTGGTGGTTTTTGCCATACATTCACATGAATCAGCCATTGGTGTACACGTGTTCCCCATCCTGACCCTCCCTCTCACCTCCCTCCCCATCCATTGCCCTTAAGGTTTGAGATTGTTGAATGTTCTGATGAACCCTTTTGCTTTTTCTGCATTTTGAAAATTACATCCATAGAAAAAGTTCCTACCCCTGAAATTCCCAGATCCAAGGTTGGGGACCCTGAATTTTGAGACATACTGCCAGTTTGGCCTGCTGAAATGAGCGACCGACCTGCCCAACAGAGTTGCCTGTGAGGACCTGTGTGTCTCCCCGACACTGGGTACTGCCAGGCTTAATTAGGACGTGTCAGTCCGAAAGTGGTAAGAGCTGCCTTGCTTTAATCCTGGCTCCCCGCCCCGCCCCATGACGTAGTTTAACTGGCTGCCCCAGGCCCCTGGGGACACTGCTTCTGTCTCCAGAGGGCACTTCTGGACCGGCTGCATCCAGCAGGTGAAGAGACTGGGGGCTGGACCCTAGGCTTGAGTCCCTGACTGGCTGCTGCCTACAGAGGACCTTGGCCAAGCTCTTGCTGGCTCATCTCTCAAGACCCTTGGGAAAGCCATGGTTCTAGCCATGGTTCTGCCTGGCAAGGTGCTGAGAGTTATTTGACCATGTGCATGCGTGCTAAGTCGCTTCAGTTGTGTCCCACCCTTTGTGACTATAAACTGTAGCCTGCCAGGCTCCTCTGTCCATGGGATATCCTAGGCAAGAACACGAGTGGGTGGCCATTCCAGGGGCTTCCAGGGGATCTTGCTGCCCCAGGGACTGAAACTGGATCTCTTAACGTCTGTTGCATTGGCAGGTGGGTTCTTTACCATCAGTGCCTCCTGGGAAGGCCTTGTTTGACCACAACTGGAAATCAGTGTACCGCAGTGACTGGCACATTGTGGAAAAGTTTCATGAAAGGGGCAATACTTCCCCCGTCACATGTGGTGTCCTCTGTGATTTTTTGCTTTAATTTATAAAATGCTGGTCACAGGAAGTGGCATTTCTCTGTTCCCCCTCCAAGGCCCGTGGGAGTTGTGGGCTGGGCTTCCCAGGGACCCTGGAGACCTGAAGAACCTCCTCCAGGGACATGGTGCAGAGTCACGGCTAAGATTGGGTCATGAAGGGGAAGCTGAGCGGGAGACCTGACTTGACCTTCACGGCCCTCCGGCTCTTTCCCCCTTAGGCCTTTCCAGACCCGTGTCCCTGTGTGAGGGGCACATAGTCCCTTTGAACCCAGAGTGGGGGCCAGGCCCTGTCATTGTCACTTGCTGGGGTTCGGGACCTGCGAGAAGCATGGGACCCCAGAAGAAGGCCTGAGAAGCCTTGCCACTCCACTCAGCTTTGTGGGAGGGTCCTTCCTCCCCACCGTCTACCTCCTAGCTTTCTCTTGTTTTGGGTTCAAGGGTGGCCCTCCTCTAATTATAGTACCCTCCTGGCCTAATTATAGCCTGGGCTAATTTGTTCATGGCTTTGGGAACTGAGAGCCTTGCTTTGGGCAGGATCATGGCTCCTGGGTACACGCAGAGGAGTTTTGCCAAGGGGCACTGGCTGAAGGAATGTGGGTGGCCCTTGGGGCCCCTTGGGGAGCCCCGTGTCCACCCGGCGCACACAGGGCTCTGACGGATGCTGTCTGTGTCTGCAGGTTGTCAGGGTGGGGCTCTCCCCTTCCCAGGAGCCCCTGATACACCACACCAAGCAGGGACTTGCCATCTTCATTCTATTTAAACACATGATCCTAAATTAAAAAATACTTTTGGTTTTCTTTTCTGTAAAAGCAATATCCGTTTCCAGTAAAACTTCAGGACTCGTGACCCCAAATGTGTTAATATTTTGCTCGAGGAGTCTCAGGACTGGTCCCTCTGCTCCTCCAACTCATTACGTTTTCTCCTCAGGGAAGTCCCACCTGGCCATCGTGCAGAAGGTGAACAACGAGGGCGAAGGTGACCCCTTCTACGAGGTGCTGGGCCTGGTCACCCTGGAGGACGTCATCGAGGAGATCATCAAGTCCGAGATCCTGGACGAGTCTGATATGTACAGTGAGTTCCCTGCCCCACCTGCCTCGCTGGGACGGACCCTGCTGTCCTGGGGTGGGAAGGCTGAGTGTGAGGCCAGGGCCGTGCTTCCTCCCGGCCTTCGTGTCTCGGTCCAGACGCTGCTTGTGCTGCTTCTGGTGGAAGGAGGCCCCGCTCAGCTGGGAGCCAGCGGGTGGGCTCTAGTCTTTTCCCGAGTCCTCGCGGGACGCTGGCCTCAGTTCCAGATTTTCTCTTGCAGCTGACAACCGAAGCCGGAAACGGGTCTCTGAGAAGAACAAGCGCGACTTCTCAGCCTTCAAAGATGCTGACAATGAACTCAAGGTGAAAATTTCACCTCAGCTACTTCTGGCTGCTCATCGCTTCCTGTCCACGGGTAAGAGCAAGAGGGGGGCCCTTTAGGTAGGACCAGAATATAGCCGTGGAGGGAGACATCCTGTCTCCTCCTCCCCAGAGGGCTGTGGCAGATGAAGGGCCTGGGCAAGCTTGCCTGTCTCTGGAAGGGGGCAGGGCATTGTCCCTCCATCTGCCCCCTGACAATCCCTGGAGTTTATTTTCCAGGGATTGCTGGAGTTGCAATTAATGAGTTGCTGCTGCAAACTTCCAGGAAGCGTCCGGGTTTGTTTTGGAGGTTTTGTACTGGGAGGATGGGAGGTGGGCACCAGGATCCCCACCGAGGAGGGAGAAGAAGGCCCTTCCACATGCTGCCTCCTGGTGGGTGTACCTGCAGCCCTGCCGGCTCATCCTCTCCAAGCCCCTGGACCCTGCTCTGTTCTCATCTCTCCACCTCCCCTCTGCCTGCATCTGCTGGGTCCCACGGGACCTGACCTCCCAGTCAATCATTTTTCTCTCTTCTCACCCCTGATTCATAGCTCCCTTGGAGACCTGGGTGATTAAATGGGAGCATGCCTGCCCGCCCCATCCTCTCCCCTCACTCTTGGCTTCCTTCCCACCCTCACTTGCTGAAGCTGTGATCCTGTGATTTTTCTGCCAGGATATGGATGCTGTGGACTCTGACAGCAGCACTAGTCATGTGTACCAGGCACCTCCCACATGGCAGGCACGTGTCTCAGTGTCTTACGTCTGTTATCCCATTTCAGCAAGCAGTGACCCCATGACGTTTTAAATCCCCATTTTACAGTTGAGGAACCTGATACTCAGGTGAAGGAATGTGTCCGCGGTCATGTTCTATCAGTGCAGGAGCCGTGGTTCCAGCAGGCAGACAGCTTCATGTTTGCTGAGGCCGGAGCCAAGGCTGCACCCCCGGCCCGCCCCAGGGAGGCAGGGCCAGGTGATGAGGAGCTGTCCAGCGCAGGTGTGACCGGGCCCCAGGTGCCGCTTGGCCGCCTGTGAAACCCACCTCTCTCCTCCCTCAGAGGTCCCCCAGTTCAGCCCCTCTCTGATATCAGAGAAGATCCTGCTGCGGCTGCTCAAGTACCCAGACGTCATCCAGGAGCTCAAGT
Source organism: Capricornis sumatraensis (assembly GCF_032405125.1). Lineage (NCBI taxonomy): Eukaryota > Metazoa > Chordata > Mammalia > Artiodactyla > Bovidae > Capricornis > Capricornis sumatraensis. The sequence continues at coordinate 103,479,694 of NC_091069.1, read as the reverse complement.
TTGACGAACACAACAAGTACTATGTCCGTCATTACCTGTACACTCGCAACAAGCCGGCCGACTACTTCATCCTCATCTTGCAGGTGGGCCTGCGCCCCCCGTGCCTGTGCTGCCCCCTCGCCTGCCCTCTGCCCACCCCCCATTGCCCATCCTCCTCCCAAGGGCCCCCTTGGCCTCCTCGAGGTCTCCCGGGGTCCACGCCCACTCACGCCTTGCTCCTCCCTTGTGCCTCAGGCTTTTCTCCCTGGTGGTGTTCTCAGTCTGTGACCTTGACCCTTGCTCTTTCAGGGGAAGGTGGAGGTGGAGGCCGGGAAGGAGAACATGAAGTTTGAGACGGGTGCCTTCTCCTACTATGGGACCATGGCCCTGTCCTCGGCCCCTTCTGGTGAGTCGTTGGACCTCCCCCAGCACGTCTGGAGGGGTCGGGATATGGACAGGCTGCCCCCCCGGAACCTAGGGCCGTCTACAGGCTTGTTGCCCAGGTGCCCTCAGGGAGGGGAGGCCAGTGAGGGTCCGGGCTTTGAGGAGGTAGGCTGGAGAGATGATTTGCCCATGGGGACAGGGGTCCGAGGGTGGAGGGAGGAGATGGGAAGGGGATTCTGAGCAGAGCCTGGAGGGGAGTGGAGAGTGCGTTCTGAGATGGTGAGACCAGCCTGGAGGAGACAAGGGAGCTGGTGGGTGTGTGTCAGGGAGGCCCAGGAAGTCGATGGAGTTTGCTCATGATACAAAGCAGGAGGCCGTTAGTGGCCCGTGAGTAGGGGGGCCCACGCCAGCAGGACGGGCGAGCTGGGCAGGCAGGCCGCCATCCGGTGGGGAACAGTTGAAAGAGAGGCAGGTGGAAGGAGGCTGTGTGGCCTCACTAGTGAAGACCCAGCCAGGGGCGTCGGATGGGGTAAGGAATCCGAGGCGCCCGTGGCCGGGGGCCAGGCCAGGGCCTGTTGGCCATGCAGGAAAGGGGCTGAGCCACCGCCTCTTGGTTGAGAGTCGGCTCTAATGGAATAAAGGAGCTTGGGGACAGAGAGAGGACTGGCAGCCCCTGAGAAGGCCTCTCTTGCCGCCCCAGTGCCCTCTGCTTCTCCGGTGGCTCAGGCTCCTGTCACCAGAGGGGCCTTGTGGCTGGAGTGGGTGCCCTGCAGACAAGGCCCAAGTGTCACCCAGCTTGGCATCTCGCTAGTGGTGTGATGCCTCCAAGCCTTGAGAGCAGCCGCAGTTCTGCGGGCTGGAGAGGGGAAAGTCTGTTTTGGTGCTGAGCGGCGCGTGGTAGGGGGATGGGCGCCTCCACACTATGCCTGCTGCTATCCTTTTGGGCGGCCGGGCACACATCTACCGGCCTGAGCAGGCACCTGCAGGGAGGGGGATGGGAAACAAGGCTCCAGAGCCAGATTTGGGAACAGGTGCCCCTGCCCAGGTGCCCCAGGCCTGGGGCGACGTCTCTGCCCCTCCCAGGAGGACCTCTTACCATCCAGCTTGGGGAAGCCTTCTAAAGCAGGGCACACCATCACAGGATGTTCCTCTAAGCGCTTTCTCTGCAGCGGTGCCTCAGAGCTGGGTTGGGGGCCTGGGCCCTGTCTTGACCTGGAGGCCCTTGCTTTCCACGTGCAGTGGCCGGCAGGGAGGGGAGATGACTCCTGGGGGCTCTGTGTTCACTGTGAGAACTTGGCTCACTCCGCCAGCTTCCGCCCTTCTCTGATCAGGGCTCATTTGTGGGCTCTGAGCGCCCTCCCCGGCAGAGCCGGTGCCCCCTCTCTGCTCAAGGCAGCCCGGCCCCCAGCAGGGCTGCTTCTCCACACTGTTCCTGTGGCTCTGTGTCCACCCCACCCATCACTGACCTTCTCCTCTTTTGCTCCAGTACCTTCCACCCTGGTTGGGTGTCCGCCTGGCAAGCGGAACTCCCTGCTCTCCTGGCTCTCAGGTAACAAGGCATGGCTGGAAAATGTGCACTGCCTCCTGTCGCCTGAGCCTGCACCCTGCAGCTGCGTTAGCCTCTCCCAGCAGGCACTGGGGCCGCCTGTGCCCCCTCCTCCCAGCACCCCGCCCGTTTACGTGTGTGGGCCAGCCTGACAAGTGTTGGTTCTGCTTGACCTGGGGTTCTGTGTTACTGTGTCCCTTTGCCCAGGTCCTGGAAGGGTTTCCTCGAAGGTCCTTCAGTCTTTGAGAAGACTCGTGCACACGCACATACCCCTGCAGGTGACAGGCTGGGAGTGAAAGGCTGTTCCTGGCCAGGCCAAGTGAGCCCTGCTGCTCAGGGCCACACAGACTTCAGCAGGATGACTTGTCACCTGTCAGTGTTCTTGCCTGGAAAGTCCCAAAGACCGAGGAACCTGGTGGGCTACAGTCCATAGGGTTGCAAAGAGTCGGACACGACTGAAGTGACAGGGCACACACATATGCAACTTTCTCTAAAATACACTTCCCACCTTTCCTCACAAGCTTTGCTTTTTTTATTCTGTGGCTGAAATGGTGTCCACCGGTCAGCGGGAGGCAGCCTCTGGGAGTTAGAAGTGCGGCCACTCAGACTGCCCTAGTTGAGTGGCGTCTCCACCAAGACCGGCTGAATGGTTCTGGGAGCTGACTGACCTTCTCTGAGTCTTGATTTCCTCCTGTGAAACGGGAACAAGACATGTGCCCACTTGTTAAGAATTGTTGGCCACAGTAGGCAAGAGAATTGATATAAAATGTTTAGCTAGAGCTCAATTACTACTTGTACTTTCTCTATTATAGTCAAATCAGGAAGTATTTGGGAAAAGTCCAAAGGCCCTGTGCTGTTTCTGGCCTCCTACAGGTCACACTCCTGAGTGCTGAACCGGGGTCGACGGAAACCGTGTTGGCCCAGCATCATTCAGTCCATGGGATCCCCGTATCCCACGTACACTGGGGCAGCAGAGGTCCTGCTGGCAGACCCGTGGCCTGGGCTGCTGAGCCCGGGGGTGAGGAGCACGGCGAGTGTCTCTGGGCTCCAGTTTCAGTGCAAAGCTTCAAGCAGCTCCTGGGACCCTGGCCATCCTAGAAACCTGTCACTTCAGGCCCTTGTTTCCTGTTGATGTTCATACAGTTGAGCTACTTTCCTTCCTAAATATACGAAAGCGCACCTAAAAAAAAAAACAAACGGATTCTCTTAAAAAAGTAAAAAGGTGATTTAGCAGTCACTGGTCCCATTCAGACGCAGCCAACTTTTGGCTGTGATGAGTGGCCTTTGAGCAGGAGGCTGCCTGATGAGAAGAGTGGACCGTGTCACTGGCCAGCCCCTCAGCCTCCCTCTCCTTGCCTCCACTTGCTCCTGTCTCATAGATGGCGGGGTTGACACACACATGGCTTGAATCCTAATGTCCTTACCTGATAAGGGAACCGAGACTTTTCCGTAAGCTTTCTAGTCAGAGCTGTGCAGGGTCTCACCAAGCAGAGGTGCCTTCATTTGTTACTTCCCCCTTATGCGTGTTCATGGGGGTCTGTATTCTAAATAATGGCATGATATAGACCTCTTTATGGAAAAACTTCTTCTGTGTTTAAGATTATGTCCTTAGAATATTTTTTCCAGAAATGGAATTACCAAGTCAAAATTACCTGTGGTTTTCTTTTTTTGTTACTTTTTTGGGTTTGTTTTAATAGTACCATAGCTTATTTAGAAAGTTAGAAAAGTAGGAAAAATCCTAAGAAAATTAAATATCATAATTTCATTATTCAGAAACAAAACTTTGTATTTTTTAAATTTCTAGGACCTCTGTTTTAACACACCATGTGACTAATGTATGTTGGTTTAAGTTCACTCCCTGTTTCTGGAGTGTTAATAAGCATTAATTAAAAGCATTCTGTCATCCAAATAATTAATGTTAAACAATAAGAAATATTGAACTTACAGGGTGTTACTTAAGTTTGAATGAGTGATAGATGCACATGGTCCTCTAGTGGTTGTATACCACGGGTCCCCAACCTCCGGGATCTAATGCCTGATAATCTGAGGTGGATCCGATGTAATAATAATAGAAATGAAGTGCACAATAAATGTAATGTGCTCGAATTGCCCCAAAACCATCCTTCCCTCACCTCGGTCCATGGAAAAATTGTTTTGCATGGAACTGGACCCTGGTGCCAAGAAGGCTGGGGACTGCTGCTGTATGCTACCCATCATAGAATATCCAGACTGTGTGTTCCTGGTTTTATGAATGAAATTCAGTCAGTCACCCAGACTCAGTGGTTGCTTTTTTCACTGGGCTGTTTGTTAGAATAGTTAACTGAGTCATTAGTAAGTTAGCAGGTAACTAAGCAGATCAGCTTAGTCCACTGCCTGTTTGTTTAAAACAAGCCAGCATGCCTTCACAGTTAACTTCTTGGTGCATTTCATTGTTCTCTGACTGTTCCCCCAAAATATGAGCTAATGAGGTACAATAATGTGTGTGCCCTTCCTTTTGCAAAATAAGGAGCTGGTTCCTTCCTCATTGGAAGTTGAGTCATTCCTCTTTCCTGGTTACTATCAGCTGAGTGAAGCCTGTTCTGCCCTTAGTGATGGGAAGAGCCACTGCATAGCTACCCCAGGGCTCTGCCTCCTCGGACAGAGACTGGGACCAGTCTCCAGACACCCCAGCATGGGAAGCTGGAGCTCTGGGGCCTCCAGGTTCCTGTGAGAAGAGTGTGCTGCCTCCATCCCCCTGCTAGACTGGCTGGGCTCAGCAGACACAGGCAGGACTGTTTCACACACAAGTCTCACAGAACACGCTTTTGAGCTCTTACAAGCATTGTAAGATACGAGCAGGGTTTCACGTTGGGGGTGTCTATGTGTATGGTGAGAGAGTGCAAAGAGGTTCTTCCTCTCCATATAGTTTAAAAGTGTGCAGTTCACATCCCTTGACAGAAGCGGTCATCGCGGTGCTATCTACCACACTCGGGCCACCTTTGTGTTGCCCCTGCCTCGTTAGTTGTCTGGGGAAATGAGGGCTTTTGTAGACGTAGACTTTCTGTGTCTCAGCTTTTTGCTTTCTGTTTTGTTCTCTGTTCGGGTAGACTTTTGAACACTTACTGCACAACACTTCTAAACAAACTAACTCGTTTGCTCTGATGAAGTCAGACCTTGCAGTAAGGGCTTTGTTTGCACCCGAGAACTCCTTCCCGTTTCCCGTGAGGGCACCACTGCCCAGGTGCCTGAGGGACGCGGTTGGACCAGCAGGCTGTGCGGGGCGCCAGGCTGGCCGGTGACCTCACGGTCTCTGTCCCCGTCACAGACCGCTCTCCATCGCACCCCACGGCCCTCAGCCGCTCGGCCTCCCTCAGCTACCCAGACCGCTCCGAGACGGCGAACGCCGTGCCCTTGGCAGGCAGCAGCAACCAGTTTGGCAGCTCGATCCTGGGCCAGTACATCTCTGACTTCAGCGTGCGGGCACTCGTGGACCTCCAGTACATTAAGGTGAGCCCTCTGCCTGGGGCAGCCCCACCCTCTGCCTCCGGGGCGTCTGGATCGCTCTGCCTCCAGGCCATCGGCAGCTTCTTTGATCCACGGCACCCAGCATGGATAGGCTTCCCAGGTGTAGCTAGTGGTAAAGAACCCACCTGCCAATGCAGGAAACACAAGAGACATGGGTTCGATCCCGGGGTCGGGAAGATTTCCTGGAGGAGGGCACGGCAACCCACTCCAGTATTCTTGCCTGGAGAATCCCGTGGACAGAGGAGCCTGGCTGGCTACAGTCTATGGGGTCGCAAAGAGCCAGACACGACTGAAGTGACTTAGCACACGGCACCTGCACCCAGCACGCGGGCCCGGACCTGGGATGTGTGTCCTTCCTACTCTAGCTTCTCAGTCTTTGGGGGGTGGGGGGGCGGCTTCTGATACCCTCTGCCCTGGGTCATGCCCGCTTTCCTGGACTCAGCTTCTATCCCTGCCCCCCAACCCTGCTCTCAGTGACCACCCCACGCCTGCCCACCCCCCTGCAGATCACCCGGCAACAGTACCAGAACGGGCTGCTGGCCTCACGCATGGAGAACTGCCCCCAGTTCCCCCTGGACGGGTGTGCTATCTGCACCGAGAACTCAGCTGACAAGGCCGAGCCGCCGCCGGTGGACGAGACCACGAACCTGCTGAATGAGCGCAACTCCTTGCTGCACAGGACGTCTCACGAGAGCGCCATCTGACAGGAGGGCCCGGGGTCCCCCGCCAGCCCCGCGGGGGCCTCCCCAGTGGGCCCACAAGAAGACAGGGAGCCTGTTAGGCCGGAAGGGGTACAGTTACCTTGTCTGACTGAGCAGCCGGAGGGTCCCCTGCCTGAGGGGGATCTGGTCTCTGACAGGGACCTCTGAACAGCTCGGAGGTGGCAGCTGCACAGCCCTGGACTGTGGGGTAGTATACCGGCGACCAGGAGCGCTTCTAAACTCAGCTCATTGCACCTCTTTTTAAATATCACAGGGGGAAGGGAAGACAGGGTTAAGGAACTTTATTTAAAAGCAATTTTTTTCCCACAAAAACTTTAAAAGGGGTAGGGTTTCTCACCCCAGGAAGCAATAGCCATAATGTGCTCCCAGTTGTGACCCCCTGGCTGCATCCCTGACTCAGGGAGCCACCTCTCCCTGCTCCTCTTCCACGCCCTCCAGAGATGGCACCGCTGCGGCTTCCTGGAGGAAGATTTCTTCTTGGGAGAGAAGACAGTTCTTCCCAGGAAGCAAAGAACCAAATAGCGCTGAAAAAAACTGCCTGGACACACGCTGAGGCTCACCTGTCGTCACCGAGGCCAAGGGATTTTTCTGGGAACCGTAGTCAGGGAGGTGATACTCCCAACTGTGGAGAGGAGCACGCCGCCTCCTGTCAATCGCTGGACCCAGGAACCTCCTAGAACTCTGCTGATGGGGTCTCCTGGTGAGTTGGGCTGGGCCAAGGCCTCTCAGCCCTGTCCCCACGATCTGCCTCACACCCCTTTGGACAGCTCTCCACTTGTCATGGGGCTGACTCCAAGTGTTAGGCAGGGTCTCACACTTTTAAGACTGCTAACCAGACTGCTCCCAGGCCCTGCCCTCAGTTTCACCAAAGGTTTTCCCCAGGTGGGGAGAGTGTCTGTGTGAGAGGGGCTTACCTGTGATGCTCCTTTCGGGGCCAGGAGGGAACTTGCTCATGAGCATCTACGTTGTTAGCAATCAGTTTATCCCCCACCATGGCCAAAGTCCAGTCTTGTTACTGACCCACAAAGCCCTTCTTTCCAGACTCCGTGCTTCTAATTCCAAACCCCAGTGTCTCTTAGGGATTGAGGTCAGGAGGATGTGTAGGAAGCCAACCCAAGTGGGTTCTCACGGCCTTTCCTGTGTGGCCGAGGCTCACCTGACCTTGTTCACGCACTTACAGACTCAGGAAAGGAGGTTTCCACCTAGAAGGCACTCAGCCAGCAGCCCTGTCCTACACGTGTGAGATCCTAGTGTGAGCTGTCATCCCAGTCTTTGCTGAAGCCCGTGGTACTGGACCCTGAATGCCCCAGCCCCATCTGCAGTCCTGCACCATCTTCTGAGCAGCAGGCTTCCTACTGTCGGGGAGGCTGTGGGACCAAGGTCCACTCTGACCCTTTGGTTGGGAACACTTGCTGAGGGGCCTGGAACAGACGAGGGAGCCTCGGCAAGCCTTCCCGCATATTATTTATTCACTTCTTTCCTCAACCTGTGAGACCTGGAACCCCAAGTGCTCTGTTGGCAATGACCAGAAAATGCCTTGCACCAAGTATGCTGGGCCCTGGTCAGTTTAACAGGCCTTCCCAGTGACAGAAGTGATTCCTACAATTCTGGAGAGAAGGTGGTGACACCTATGGGTTCTCAGCCATAAGGAAGACACCAGACCTTCGTGCCCTGTCCAGGGAAACCCCTTTGTTTTCTCCAGGAGGAGCTTGCTCTCCACGTCCACGTGGGGTCTTGCAGTGTGGTTTTCCTGGGGCCTGAGTGCTGCCTGAGCCCACGCACTGCCCGAACCTAGTGTTTGTGTGTGAAGTCCATGGAGCAGGTGCACACACTTCCACTGCTACCTCTGTGCACACACAGATGCTCTCAAGAGATGGTCCCTCCTTCCCACCTCTCCCTGTCCCCATTTATAATCACTTTCGGCGGAGGGTCATGGTTATTTCCAAATATTACTGGTCCGATGACTTCCTCTTCCCAGTGCAATTTCTCATTTCCTATTCTAGCCTCTGGTTCCTGGGCTGAGCCGTACCCTGGACCTGGCCCAGCCCTGCGCGTCTTCCCGTGGAAGGGGGACCTCCGCAAACAGCAGGCCTCCATGTGGGTAGGCGAGTCACAGCCACCGTAGCAAATAACTCGTATTTATTTTGCATAAGATTTTAATTTGTATATTTTTGTGATTTATTTTGGCATTGTTATGAGTTTTGACTCTCGGGGAGTTTTGTTGTTATGACTCTTGTGTCTTTTGTCACAAAACAATGATAATATTTGCTAAACAATATATGGAATTTATTTTTGATTGGTAATAAAAAAATGAAATATGGATAAATCTTGGAGAGCCTGCAGTTGGCCTGTCTGAGCTCAGGACTTGTCACAGAGCTCGAAGTGGCTGTGCTTGGCTATGACAGGGCAAGAGGCAAGCATCCTGGGACTGTTCAGCACTAAAAATAATGAAATGGAGACATGTAACTTACAAAAACATAATCAAGGCTGTTGTCACAGGAGCTAGAGAGTGCCAGCTGCTGCTAGACCGGTACGGCAAGTGTGCTCAACTGCCACTGTTACGAATTCAGTAAAATGGAAACCAGAGGACCAAGGGCAGCTGGAATGGGCAAACTGCCCCTCCTCTCTCCTCTAGGGGCTAAAGGAGAAAGCTGCTTGATCTAAAACTGGGATCACATTGTCTAAGAACAGCAGTTGCCTCTCGGTCCAGACTTGGAGGCTGGTCGTGGTCTCCAAGTTGGAGTGCCCACCCCCGGAGAGCCCACCTAGAAGGGACCTCACTGCATCCACTCTGGAGGCTTCAGTCGGGCAGACTCCCACAGCGCCCCCATGTGCCTAGCCGGAGGGTACAATCGAGTGCACCCAGGCCAGGGGCTCAAGGAACCCTGGCTTAAGAGGGGAATTGGGGGGATGTTAGGCATTGGGTAGGCAGAAAGGAAAGAGGACATTTCAGACAAAAGGAGCAACAAATGCAGAGTCCTGTGTATAGGTGGGCAAGAGTAAATTTCATTCATCCAGCCGTCCCACACACGTTTCAGCCTCTGCTACATGCCACATGCCACCAACCCCGCAGGCTATCTTCTCCATCTGGAACATTCTCCCAAGTCTTTGTGAGGCTCACTCCTTGCTTCATCTAAGCTTCTGTTCAAACGCTACCTCCTTGAAGAGGCCTTCCGCCATCAGACCACCCAAAAGAGCTTGGCCCCCATCCCTCTGTCCATCTCCTCATCTTGCCTGGTTTTTTTTCTCTGTAGAACTTAACTGTCACGTATTAAAATAAGGATTTGTGTATTTTTTGTTGTCCTCACACTAGAGCTTAAGCTCCAGCAGGTCAGGGTATTTGTTATTTCAACTGCAGTCCCAGTGCACTGCAAGCACCGGATGCAGGAAATACTTGTTGAATGAATGAATGAATGGGCCTTACCAGAAGGTAAGTACCGGATTTTATTGGAGGGGAGCATGCTGCTCCTATAACCTTGATTGAACCTAGTAATGATGGTCGAGGAAAACTGGCTGGAGGAAGTGACGTATAGACTTGAGAGGAGGAAGAGTCAGTCAGGGGTCACACACATTAGTTATGGGTTTAAAACTCAAGAGTAAATATTTCGATAAAACATGGAAATGTCTTGAGCTGAATGGCCAGAAAGGAAAATCGCCCATGGGGGACCTGAAAGTCTGGTGACAAGTGTCTCCACCGATGGATGCTGTGATAATGAGCTAAAGAATGGTGCAGAGCCAAGGAAGACAGAAGCTGGTAAAGTGGTGTGGGACCTATGTTGTTCACAGAAAGTCATTCATGGGCAACTTTATTTGCCCTGCACTGGATCCTTTGGGTCTCATGGTTTAAATCATCATTTGTGTTTTCCAAGTGTGATCTGATTGTTCTATCCAAAGGTTTCCCTGCCAAAATAAGTTACAAGGTTGTTTTCCAAGGGAGTCTGAGACCAGAGGAAAAGTAACTTGTCAGAGGTCAGAGCCCTGTGTAGATGTACTGGGCGTTTTTCCCACCTTGCCTCTGGAACTGTTCTTTGCTGGTTAACTTTTCAGGCATGTGGCTCATTTCAAGCTGTTGTCCATTCTATCTGTGTCAGCATTTTTATCTGGACTTGGAGACAGAAGTGTGAACCAAAGGGACTGAGTCTATTATTTTTTCAAAAGAGGCATGCCAGTCTGGTGGAAAGGGTCAGAGGTCATAATTGCTTCTGCTGGCAGCTTATTCTGGAATTTTTCACACAATACTTTTGTTGGTCACTCACCACAGGTTTACTCATTTTTGCACATTACCTTCCACACAAGTATATTTCACTTAATTGTGACCACAGTGCCTAAGCTTTTTAATAGTATTTTCATGACAACATATGTGTTTCTATACAGCCCTTGCAAAGACCATTTTAAATGACACGTATATGGATGCTCTTATCAGTCTACTTATGTTAGGAAAGTTGAAAATACATAAAAATGTAAAATACAAAAAAAACATTTTGTCGGGACACTTATAGAGAAGTCTTGTTAGCTTGTCTGTTTCCTTCCAACCAGGTAAAGTTCACATATAACAGGTTGAGGAACATTCCATACTGTCAAGGACCATACAGTCTTCTAAAACAACAATCCGGGGAGGATCCTCTTGAATAGTTCCTGTTGGTCGTTAGGAATTACTTTCCCAAGGATGCTCTCCTAGAAGTGAAGTGACCAGATACAGTAATTTCTGACAGAGATGCCAACTCCTAGTGTTGCTGGGATGGCGACAGGATATTAGGCTGGTCGCTTTGGAACCCATCATCCGTGCCCGAGTAGTGTTCACTTTTCTCTGGTAAAGTGTATTAATAATGAAGTAGCTGCGAGGATCCAATGAGGCGGTGATTTCGTGTGTTTACGTCCTTCGTTCTCTCTGGCAGGGGTGCAAGTTCATCTAAGGAGGGACTGAGTGTGTCACGTCCCAGACCCATAGCAGAGTCGCGCGCGATCAAGGAATACTTTCAATAAGCTTTAGCTTCCGACGCCCGGTCGTCGGTTCTTTTAGCCCTCTTCGAGGTTTGGGTCGTCGGTTTCTGAGGAAACGGACCATCTCCCTTCGTTAAACTCTCTATCTGCAATTTCAGGAGCGCCACAGCTCTCGGCGGCCCAAGTGCCGAGCCAGGGACTTCCCAGAGTACGGGCCTGGCCTCCCGGCGCTGGGGACGGCCGAAGGGAACTAGACCCCCACGGAGAGCGGGCCAGCTGGCCGCCCAGCGTCCTCCGGGTGCCGCGGCCCAGGCCCACAGGGCCCAGAGCCCCACGCCCCCGGCCCGCCCCGGGATCGCGCCGCCGCTTGTTTACTCCCCGGCGCAGCCTAGTCCGACCCTGGGGCCCGCCCCTGCCCGCCGCCTATTGGCTGAAGAGGCTCCAGGGCTGGCGACGATTGGCCCGGCGGAGGCGGAGAGGTAGGCTGCGCGGGAGGCCGAGAGGGGGTAGCAGGCGATGGCGGTGGCGGCGGCGGCGGCGGGTCGGCTAGGCTGGTTGCTCGCCGCGCTCTGCCTGGGCAACGCCGCCGGAGAAGCGGCGCCGGGCCCGCGAGTGCTGGGCGTCTGTCTAGAGGAGGACGGAGCGGCGGGCGCGGGGTGGGCGCACGAAGGGGAGGTGCGGGCCGCGCCGGAGGCCACCTTCCGCTTGCGCCTCTTCGGCTCGGGCTTCTCCAACAGCTCCTGGTTCTGGGTGGCTCCTGAGGGGGCGGGTTGCCCCGAGGGCGGGCCGGCCGCAGCGCCCGACGAAGCGGCGGCTCCCACGGGCGAGTGGCGTGCGTTGCTGCGCCTGCGCGCCGAGGCCGCGCGCCCGCACTCTGTGCGGCTGGCAGTGCGCGGGGAGCCGGGGGGCTCGGCGGCCGAAGAGGCGGCAGCCCTCACGGGCGAGTGGCGCGCGCTGCTGCGCCTGCGCGCCGAGGCCGCGCGCCCGCACTCGGCGCTGCTGGCCGTGCGTGTGGAGCCGGGCGGCTCGGCAGCCGAGGAGGAGGCGCCGCCCTGGGCTCTGGGCCTGGGGGCGGCGGGGCTGTTGGCGCTGGCGGCCCTGGCGCGGGGCCTGCAGCTGAGCGCACTGGCGCTGGCGCCCGCCGAGGTGCAGGTGCTGCGCGAGAGCGGCTCGGAGGCGGAGCGTGCGGCGGCGCGGCGCCTGGAGCCCGCACGGCGCTGGGCGGGCTGCGCCCTGGGCGCGCTGCTGCTGCTGGCCAGCCTGGCGCAGGCGGCGCTGGCCGTTCTGCTGTACCGCGCGGCCGGCCAGCGCGCCGTGCCTGCCGTGCTAGGCAGCGCGGGGCTCGTGTTCCTGGTGGGCGAGGTGGTGCCGGCCGCCGTGAGCGGGCGCTGGACGTTGGCACTGGCGCCGCGCGCGCTGATCCTCAGCCGCTTGGCGGTGCTGCTCACCCTGCCCGTAGCGCTGCCGGTGGGCCAGCTGCTGGAGCTGGCGGCGCGGCCAGGGAGGCTGCGCGAGCGCGTGCTGGAGCTGGCGCGCGGCGGCGGCGACCCCTACAGCGATCTCAGCAAGGGCGTGCTGCCCTGCCGAACAGTGGAGGACGTGCTCACGCCCCTCGAGGACTGCTTCATGCTAGATGCCAGCACCGTGCTGGACTTCGGCGTCCTGGCCAGCATCATGCAGAGCGGCCACACGCGCATCCCCGTTTACGAGGACGAGCGCTCCAACATCGTGGACATGCTCTACCTCAAGGACTTAGCTTTCGTGGACCCCGAAGACTGCACGCCGCTCAGCACCATCACCCGCTTCTATAATCACCCACTCCACTTCGTCTTCAACGACACCAAGCTGGACGCCGTCCTGGAGGAGTTCAAGCGAGGTAACTGTTGGGGAATCGCGGAGGGGACGCGAATGTCAGCTCTCTCTCCCCAGAGAAAGAGTGAGGTTTAGGGAAGCCTTGGGGAAAGGTCCCAACCCGGTGGACGACAGGGAGGCCTCTGAGCGCCCTTTTAGTGAAGTTGATGGTTTTTTAGCTCTGAATAATCTTGCAAAATATCATTTAAAGCCTTTGGTTCCGAAAATGACAGTACTATAGACAACAAAAAGCTTTTCCGGGCAGGCCCCCAGTTTGGGGAGATATGTGTGCTTGATTCTAACTCTCCAGCTTTTTACCGGATCATTTTTATGGGCTTGGGCTTTGTGGCAGGTTCGGACTCCTGGATAGAAACTGAAAGAACGTAGAGTATACGGTCTAGATACCTGGACGCTGTTGTTTGCACATATGTAATACCAAACTAGCTGAACTTGTGATGTTTTCAAGGCGTCCTTGTTAAGGTCAGTGATGGGCTGTTGCCTTCCTGGTTACAGAAAAGGGTATGATTGATCATTACTTCCTGCAGTGTGAAAGAAACTTCCACTTTGATTTCACCAGAAGCAACTTGATGGAGGCCAGACAGTCTCCCCTTCCTTTAAAAACAAACAATAAAACAAAACCCAAGTAAGGGCTCAAGTCCTCTTAACTCCACATTTTTGTCCTCTCCTTTGACCCGGGTTCAGGTGAAAACTGAGACCCTCCCATTGTGAAGGTTCGGGTTCTCCTGCAGTCTCCCTCTTGGTGATGGGGCTTGAGGTCCTCCCCAGAGCTTGGTCATGCTTCTCACACCTGAACTTCTGGAAGGACACTTATGGACTCTGAATGAGCTTGACCATAAAGACTGCATAATTGAGGCCGAGAAGTGAGCAAGGCCCCCTCATAATGACTTCCTGATAGCTGTGAAGTCTCCAGGTCCCAGGATCCCATAGGAGGTTCCCTGTGAGCCCCTGGACTGTCAGGGCAGGGAGGCAAAGCTCTGCTGCAGTGACCATTAGTACTGGTGCATGCCAGCCACTAGTGGGCACCCTCCTGCACCATCTCCTTAGTTTTAAAGAATTAGGCAGTTACTGTTACTACTGTTTCTCAGGATTGGGTGGGAGACTTTGATGGGCAGCTCTGGCTGCTGCACTGGAGAATCTCTGGGTGCTTCTGGTTGTTTCCTCAGAATGTAGCCATGCAGCCCTGCTCTGCAGGAGAGGAGCCCGGGATCCGGGCAGGCAGAGCCTCCTAGGAGCAAGTGCTCCATCTCTGAGTAATATGGTATTTCTGAGGCAGTGGTGGTTCTCGTGGCTGTGTGGCCAGCCGGGCTGGCCCTGGAGTCAGCAGGGGAGGGTACCATCCTGCCCCTGCCATCTTTCAGCTTGAGGCCAGGCTTGACCACCAGGGCGGTAGCTGCAGGCAGAGCATAGCACCCTGTTTAAGTGGTTTCCACAGATCACTGACTGGTGTGGAGACCAGAGTAGGGGGGGTCCCCGTGGTTGGGGGGCCCAGTGAGAGGTGATGGTAGCCTGAACAACGGTGCTCAGTGAGCATAAAAAGGAACACCCAAGAGGGCATTGAAAGGTGAACTTAGGATTTTGTGGTTTGCTGAGGGGCTGTGGGAGAAGGCAGTGGCAACCCACTCCAGTACTCTTGCCTGGCAGATCCCATGGACGGAGGAGCCTGGTAGGCTGCAGTCCATGGAGTCAATAGGAGTCGGACACGACTGAGCGACTTCACTTTCACTTTTCACTTTCACGCATTGGAGAAGGAAATGGCAACCCACTCCAGTGTTCTTGCCTGGAGAATCCGAGGGACGGGGGAGCCTGGTGGGCTGCTGTCTGTGGGGTCGCACAGAATCAGACACGACTGAAGCGACTTAGCAGCAGCAGCAGCAGAGGGGCTGTGAGGCAGGAGGAGCTGAGGATGAATTGGGTTTGGCTTGGTGGTGGCCTTGCCTTTCCCTGAGGCTGAGCACACGCAGGGAAGAGAGGGCTTGGGGGTTGGGGTTGGGGCTGGGGCAGGCAGACGAGTTTGTTGTGAACATTGGAATTTGTGTGCAGTGGCCTGAGACGTGGGTTGCTAGGAGCAGCCCATGTACAGTGAAGCACAAGTGAAAGTCTCAAGCAAGAGGGAAGGATCTGGATGTCGGTGGGGAGGTGGTCCTGGGGAGTGATCCTGGAAGCCGAAAGAGAGGCGCTAGCAGGGCAGGGGTAGATGGGCAGTGAGGACAGATGCTGAGGAGAGCCAGGGCCCTGGAATGTCCCGGAAGCTGAGGGAAGGAGAGTGATCAGGGGAGGAGGCTTGCATCATGTCCTTTGGATCCAACAGCCAGGATACCCTTGACCTTGCAAGAGCAGTTGTGGCATGGTGTGGGGAAGCTGGGGTGGGGGCCAGCAGTGAAGGAGGCTAGAGAGCGGGGGCTCGGAGAGGCCCGGCAGGGCGGGAGGCCTTCTGCTCTGGTGGGGTTTCCCCGCCTTTGTTAGCTTTTTAAAAATTTTTAATTAGAGGAAAATTGTTTTACAATATTGTGTTGGTTTCTGCTGTACAGTAACTCCAACCAGCTATAATTTTACATATGTCCCCTTCCTCTGCTGTTTTTATTTCTTTATTTAATTTGGCTGTGTGTCATGTGGGATCTTGGTTCCCTGACCAGGGACTGAACTGTAGCCCCTGCGGCCAGAAGCGTGGATCTTGGTTAACCAGTGGACCACCAGGAACGCCCTGCTCTTTGGTTCTGATGTGTGGGAGTCCCGTGGGCTTAGGTCTAAATGTTGGTAGGAAGTTGCTGGTAGGGAGGGACAGCCACAGTGCAGGCTGCTCTTCTTCTGGGCTGGTGGCCTTGGGGCAGCTCTGGAGAGCCCCCTTCTAGAAGGTAGTGCAGGGGTGCAGTGTGGAGGTTGAATGGAGGACTCTTTGGTCCCCTTGGCCTCCTGATTCCTGTGGAGGGTAAGGGCCGTTCTTGGGGCAGGATGGCCTTATCTTTCCTGTGTCACCTGAACTCTCTGCTTCTCCTGTGCCATGCAGTCCTTTGGCAGCTTCCTTTATGTTTCCTCGCTAAAGTCCTCATTGACCCAGCCCTCCTCTTCATCCCTCTGCTCATGAACATAGAGCATACTGTAGCCTCCGTGGTGCACAAGGTTTTAGAAATCAGTCCCCTTGTCTCTCTGCCAAGTGTATGAGGCAGGGTTCCCTCTGAATTCCCTGAGGCGAAAGGCCCTGGCATCTTGGCAGTACCATTTCAGGCCCCATTCCTTTCTCTTTCAGATTGTGGTTTGTTCTGGAACGTTAGAGTCTGGAAGAGGCCCCTTCCCCGGTGAGGTGCCCCTCAGTCAGGGTGCAGACCTGAGGTGACAGCTGATTGTTTTGTGCACACGTTGCCAGGAGGAGTGTAGACTTCTGGAGGTGTAGTTCAGTTCGGTTCAGTCCCTCAGTCATGTCCGACTCTCTGCGACCCCATGGACTGCAGCACACCAGGCCTCCCTGTCCATCACCAACTCCCAGAGCTTACTCAAACTCATGTCTATTGAGTCGGTAATGCCATCCAACCGTCCCATCCTCTGTCGTCCCCTTCTCTTCCTGCCTTCAATCTTTCCCAGCATCAGGGTCTTTTCCAGTGAGTCAGCTCTTGACATCAGGTGGCCAAAGTATTGGAGCTCCAGCATCAGTCCTTCCAATGAATATTCAGGACTGTTCTCCTTTAGAGTTGATTGGTTTGATCTCCTTGCAGTCCAAGGGACTCTCAGGAGTCTTCTTCAATGCCACAGTTAAAAGTATCAATTTTTCAGCTCTCAACTTTCTTTTTTAAAAAATTTATTTATTTTAATTGGAGGCTAGTTACTTTACATTATTGTAGTGGTTTTTGCCATACACTGACATGAATCCGCCACGGGTGTACATATGTTCCCCATCCTGAACCCCCTTTCCACCTCCCTCCCCATCCCATCCCTCAGGGTCATCCCAGTGCACCAGCCCTGAGCACCCTGTCTCATGCATCGAACCTGGACTGGTGATCTATTTCACATATGATAATCTAATGTTTCAATGCTATTTTCTCAAATCATCCTACCCTTGCCTTCTCCCACAGAGTCCAAAAGACTGTTCTATACATCTCTGTCCCTTTTGCTGTCTCATATATAAGGTCATTGTTACCATCTTTCTAAATTCCATATATATGCATTAGTATACTGTATTGGTGTTTTTCTTTCTGGCTTACTTCACCCTGTATAATAGGCTCCAGTTTCATCCACCTCATTAGAACTGATTCAAATGTATTCTTTTCAATGGCTGAGTAATATTCCATTGTGTACCACAGCTTTCTTATCCATTCGTCTGCTGATGGATATCTAGGTTGCTTTGATGTCCCAGCTATTGTAAACAGTGCTACAGTGAACGTTGGGGTACATGTGTCTCTTTCAATTCTGGTTTCCTCGGTGTGTATGCCCAGCAGTGGGATTGCTGAGTCATAAGGCAGTTCTATTTCCAGTTTTTTAAGGAATCTCCACACTGTTCTCCATAGTGGCTGTACTAGTGTGCATTCCCACCAACAGTGTAAGAGGGTTTCCTTTTCTCCACACCCTCTCCAGCATTTATTGCTTGTAGACTGTTTGATAGCAGCCATTCTGACTGCCGTGAAATGGTACCTCATTGTGGTTTTGATTTGCATTTCTCTGATAGTGAGTGATGTTGAGCCTCTTTTCATGTGTTTGCTAGCCATTTGTATGTCTCTTTGGAGAAATGTCTGTTTAGTTCTTTGGCCCATTTTTTGATTGGGTCGTTTATTTTTCTGGAATTGAGCTGCTGGAGCTGCTTGTATATTTTTGAGATTAATTCTTTGTCAGTTGCTTCATTTGCTATTATTTTCTCCCATTCTGAAGGCTGTCTTTTCACCTTGCTTATGGTTTCCTTCATTGTGCAAAAGCTTTTAATTTTAATTAGGTCCCATTTGTTTATTTTTGCTTTTATTTCCATTACTCTGGTAGGTGGGCCATAGAGGATCCTGCTGTGATTTATGTCAGAGAGTGTTTTGCCTATGTTCTCCTCTAGGAGTTTTATAGTTTCTGGTCTTACGTTTAGATCTTTAATCCATTTTGAGTTTATTTTTGTGAATGGTGTTAGAAAGTGTTCTAGTTTCATTCTTTTACAAGTGCTTGACCAGTTTTCCCAGCACCACTTGTTAAAGAGATTGTCTTTTCTCCATTGTATATTCTTGCCTCCTTTGTCGAAGATAAGTTGTCAATAGGTGTGTGGATTTATCTCTGGGCTTTCTATTTTGTTCCATTGATCTATATTTCTGTCTTTGTGCCAGTACCGTACTGTTTCGATGACTGTAGCTTTGTAGTAGAGCCTGAAGCCAGGCAGGTTGATTCCTCCAGTTCCATTCTTCTTTCTCAAGATGGCTTTGGCTATTCAAGTTTTATTGTATTTCCATACAAATTGTGAAATTATTTGTTCTAGTTCTCTGAAAAATACCATTGGTAGCTTGATAGGGATTGCATTGAATCTATATATTGGTTTGGGTAGAATGAATACTCATTTTCACTATATTGGTTCTTCCCATCCATGAACATGATATATTTCTCCGTCTATTTGTGTCATCTTTGATTTCTTTCATCAGTGTTTTTTAGTTTTCTATATATAGGTCTTTAGTTTCTTTAGGTAGATTTATTCCTAAGTGTTTTATTCTTTTCGTTGCAATGGTGAATGGAATTGTTTCCTTAATTTCTCTTTCTGTTTTCTCATTGTTAGTGTATAGGAATGCAAGGGATTTTTGTGTGTTAATTTTATATCCTGCAACTTTACTATATTCATTGATTAGCTCTAGTAATTTTCTGGTGGAGTCTTTAGGGTTTTCTACGTAGAGGAGCATGTCATCTGCTTTGAGAGTTTTACTTCTTCTTTTCCAATCTGGATTCCTTTTATTTCTTTTTCTTCTCTGATTGCTGTGGCCAAAACTTCCAAAACTATGTTGAATAGTAGCGGTGAGAGTGGGCACCTTTGTCTTGTTCCTGATTTTAGGGGAAATGCTTTCAATTTTTCACTATTGAGGATAATGTTTGCTGTGGGTTTGTCATATATAGCTTTTATTATGTTGAGATATGTTCCTTCTATTCCTGCTTTCTGGAGGGTTTTTATTATAAATGGATGTTGAATTTTGTCTAAGGCTTTCTCTGCATCTGTTCAGATAATCATGGTTTTTTATCTTTCAGTTTGTTAACATAGTGTATTACATTGATTGATTTGTGGATATTAAAGAATCCTTGCATTCCTGGGATAAAACCCACTTGGTCATGATGTATGATGTTTTTAATATGTTGTTGGATTCTGTTTGCTAGGATTTTGTTAAGGATTTTTGTATCTATGTTCATCAGTGATATTGGCCTGTAGTTTTCTTTTTTGTGGCATCTTTTGTCAGGTTTTGGTATTAGAGTGATGGTGGCCTCAGAGAATGAGTTTGGAAGTTTACCTCCCTCTGCAGTTTTCTGGAAGAGTTTGAGTAGGATAGGTGTTAGCTCTTCTCGAAATTTTTGGTAGAATTTGGCTGTGAAGCCTTCTGGTCCTGGGCTTTTGTTTGCTGGAAGATTTCTGATTAAAGTTTCTATTTCTGTGCTTGTGATGGGTCTGTTTAGATTTTCTATTTCTTCCTGGTTCCGTTTTGGAAAGTTGTATTTTTCTAAGAATTTGTCCATTTCTTCCAAGTTGTCCATTTTATTGGCTACAGTTGCTGATAGTAGTCTCTTATGATCCTTTGTATTTCTGTGTTGTCTGTTGTGATTTCTCCATTTTCGTATCTAATTTTGTTGATTTGATTCTTCTCCCTTTGTTTCTTGATGAGTCTGGCTAATGGTTTGTCTATTTTATTTATCTTCTCAAAGAACCAGCTTTTAGCTTTGTTGATTTTTGCTATGGTCTCTTTTATTTCTTTTGCATTTATTTCTGCCCTAATGTTTACGATTTCTTTCCTTCTACTAACCCTGGGGTTCTTCATTTCTTCCTTTTCTAGTTGCTTTAGGTGTAGACTTAGGTTATTAATTTGACTTTTTTCTTGTTTCTTGAGGTAAGTTTGTATTGCTTTGAACCTTCCCCTTAGCACTGCTGAGTCCCATAGGTTTTAGGTTGTTTTGTTTTCATTTTCATTCGTTTCTGTGCATATTTTGATTTCTTTTTTGATTTCTTCTGCGATTTGTTGGTTATTCAGAAGCATGTTGTTTAGCCTCCATATGTTTGTATCTTTAATAGCTTTTTTCCTGTAGTTGACATCTAATCTTACTGCATTGTGAACAGAAATGATGCTTGTAATTATTTCAAGTTTTTTGAATTTAGCAAGGCTAGATTTATGGTCCAGGATGTGATCTATCCCGGAGAAGGTTCTGTGTGCACTTGAGAAAAAATGTGAAATTCATTGCTTTGGGGTGAAATGTCCCACTGATATCAATTAGGTCTAACTGGTTCATTGTATCATTTAAAGTTTGTGTTTCCTTGCTAATTTTCTGTTTAGTTGATATATCCATAGGTGTAAGTGGGGCATTAAAGTCTCCCACTATTATTGTGTGACTGTTAACTTCCCCTTTCGTACTTGTTAGTATTTGCCTTACATATTGTGGTGCTCCTATGTTGGGTGGATATATATTTATAATTGTTATATCTTCTTGGATTGACCCTTTGATCATTATGTAGTGTCCTTCTTTGTCCCTGTTCACAGCCTGTATTTCAGTCTGTTTTATCTGATATGAGTACTGCTGCTCCTGCTTTCTTTTGGCCTCCCTTTACGTGAAGTATCTTCGCTTTCAGTCTATATGTATCCCTTGTTTTAAGGTGGGTCTCTTGTAGATAGCATATAGAGGGGTCTTGTTTTTGCATCCATTCAGCCAGTCTTTGCCTTTTGGTTGGGGCATTCAACCCATTTACATTTAAGGTGATTATTGATAAGTATGATCCTGTTGCCATTTACTTTGTTGTTTTGGGTTCAAGTTTATACACCTTTTCTGTGTTTCCTGTCTAGAGAAGATCCTTTAGTATTTGTTGGAGAGCTGGTTTGGTGGTGCTGAATTCTCAGCTTTTGCTTTTATGTAAAGCTTTTGATTTCTCCTTGCTGGGTATAGTATCTGGGCTGTAGGTTATTTTCTTTCATCACTTTAAGTATGTCCTGCCATTCCCTTCTGGCTTGAAGAGTTTCTGTTGAAAGGTCAGCTGTTATCCTTATGGGAATCCCCTTGTGTGTTATTTGTTGTTTTTCCCTTGCTGCTTTTAATATCTGTTCTTTGTGTTTGATCTTTATTAATTTGATTAATATGTGTTTGGGGTGTTTTGCCTTGCGTTTATCCTGTTTGGGACTCTCTGAGTTTCTTGGACTTGGGTAGCTATTTCCTTCCCCATTTTAGGGAAGTTTTCAGCTATTATCACCTCAAGTATTTTCTCATGGCCTTTCTTTTTGTTTTCTTCTTCTGGGACTCCTATGATTCGAATGTTGGGGCTTTTGACATTGTCCCAGAGGTCTCTGAGGTTGTCCTGATTTCTTTTAATTCTTTTTTCCTCTCTCTTTATTTCCACCATTCTATCTTCCACCTCACTTATCCTATCTCCTGCCTCAGTTATTCTACTGTTGGTTCCCTCCAGAGTTTTTTTAAAAAAATCTCATTTATTGCATTATTCATTATTGATGAACTCTTTTTTATTTCTTCTAGGTCCTTGTTAAACATTTCTTGCATCTTCTCAATCCTTGTCTCCAGGCTGTTTATCTGTAACTCCATTCTGTTTTCAAGATTTTGGATCATTTTTACTATCATTATTCTGAATTCTTTTCCAGGTAGACTCCCTATCTCCTCCTCTTTTGTTTGGTTTGTTGGGCATTTATCATGTTCCTTTACCTGCTGAGTATTTCTCTGCCTTTTCATCTTGTTTAGGTTGCTGTGTTTGGGGTGACCTTTCTGTATTCTGGCAGTTTGTGGTTCCTCTTTATTGTGGAGGTTCCTCCCTGTGGGTGGGGTTGGACGAGTGGCTTGTCAAGGTTTCCTGGTTAGGGATGCTTGTGTCCCTGTTCTGGTGGGTGGAGCTGGATTTTTTCTCTCTGGAGTGCAATGAAGTGTCCAATAGTGAGTTTTGAGATGTCTGTGGGTTTGGTGTGACTTTGGGAAGCCTGTATATTAAAGCTCAGGGCTATGTTCCTACATTGGTGGAGAATTTGTATGGTATATCTTGCTCTGGAACTTGTTGGCTCTTGGGTGGAGCTTGGTGTCAGTGTAGGTATGGAGGCTTTTGGATGAGCTCTTATTGATTAATGTTCCCTGGAGTCAGGAGTTCTCTGGTGTTCTCAGGGTTTGGACTTAAGCCTCCTGCCTCTGGTTTTCAGTCTTATTCTTACAGTAGCCTCAAGAGTTCTGCATCTGTATAGCACCAATGATAAAACATCTAGGTTAGTGGAGAAAAGATTCTCCACAGTGAGCGACCCCCAGAAAGGTTCGCTGAGTTGCATGGAGAAGAGGAGAGAGAGAAGGAGATAGAGGTGACCAGGAGGAGAAGAGGGAGACTCAAAAGGGGAGAGAGCAGGCTAGCCAGTAATCAAATCCCTATGTGCTCTACACAGTCTGGACCGCTCAGAGATGTTCACAGAGTTACACAGAGAAGAGAAGGGGGAGGAAGGAGACAGAGGTGGCCAGGAGGATAAAGGGGGGAATCAAAAGGAGAGAGACAGATCCAGCCAGTAATCAGTTCCCTGTGTTCTCCACAGCCCGGAACACACACAGAGATTCACAGAGTTGGATAGAGGAGATAGAGGCGACCTGGTGAGAAAAAGGAGAGTCAAAAGGGGGAGAGGGCAGTCAAGCCAGTAATCTCGCTCCCAAGTAAAAATGGATACTGAAGATTGGAGTCTTAAAGGTACAAAATTGATAACAAATACCAAAAAGCAAAGATTAAAAATCTAGAGTAGAAGTTAGACTCTCAAAAATACAATATTAAAAAAAAAATCACAAAATTATAAAAATATATATAAAATTTGCTTTAAAAATAGTTTTTTTTTTTTTTTTTGCAAGGTAATAGGTTACTCCTTGGAAGAAAAGTTATGAGCAACCTAGATAGCATATTAAAAAGCAGAGACATTACTTTGCTGACTAAGGTCCGTCTAGTCAAGGCTGTGGTTTCTCCTGTGGTCATGTGTGGATGTGAGAGTTGGACTATGAAGAGGGCTGAGTGCCGAAGAATTGATGCTTCTGAACTGTGGTGTTGGAGAAGACTGTTGAGAGTCCCTTGGACTGCAAGGAGATCCAACCAGTCCATTCTGAAGATCAGCCCTGGGATTTCTTTGGAAGGACTGATACTAAAGCTGAAACTCCAGTACTTTGGCCACCTCATGCGAAGAGTTGACTCATTGGAAAAGACTTTGATGCTGGGAAGGATTGGGGGCAGGAGAAGAAGGGGACGACAGAGGATGAGATGGCTGGATGGCATCACGGACTCGATGGACGTGAGTCTGAGTGAACTCCGGGAGTTGGTGATGGACAGGGAGGCCTGGCGTGCTGTGATCCATGGGGTCACCAAGAGTCGGACACGACTGAGCAACTGAACTGAACTGAATAGGTTACAAAAATGAAAATTAAAGGAGTAATAAAGGATTAAATGTTTTTTTAACTTAAAAAAAGATAATAGTAAAAATATATCTTGAAATTTCTCTAAGCTGTTGCGGGCAGTGTGGGGTCAGTTCAGTTTCAGATAGTTCCTTGTTCCAGCTTATACTTCTCAAGGTCTGTAGGCCCCTTCCAGTGTAGTCGGTGCTAACTACAGGGTTTTAATCTGTGGCACCTGTCACTTCCAGAGCAGCTTCCCTCTGTTATTTTGGCTTCTCTTGTTTGCACGTCTCTTCAGTGTCTAATTTCTGCCCTGACACAAGGGGGCAAAGGTGGTCACTTACTCAGGCTCACTTGTTCAGTTGTGTTGTGGGGAGGAAGGAACGCTGCAAACAAATATCACTGGCGTGTGTGGGAAGTGCTCGCAGTGTCTGGGCCACACTGGGTTTGCCCCCGCTCACGGTGTGTGTGCTTTCCTGGTCTACACTGCTCAGGCTCCAGGTTGCTCTGCAGGGGAACTGTCTAAGGTGGGCCGTGGGCTGCGTGTACTTCCCAGGTCTGAGCCGCTTGGGTTCAGGTTCTCGGGTACTCCGCAAAGGCACAGACTCGGTTGGGCCTGCGTTTTGTGCCCTTCCCAGGTCCCAGCCGCTCAGGCGCCCAGGTGCTTGACGAGCACACTCTCCCCAGGTGGGGCGGGGTGTCGTATGGCCTCCCCGTCCCAGCCGCTCGGTTTCTCGGGTGTGCCCTCTGTCTCCTCTGGGGAGCTGATCTCTGGCTGCGACCCTCCTGGCGGACGTCCACTGTCCAGGATCCCAGGAAGGAAGACTCGGCTAGCAACTGGGAGCCTGCGGCAGTTTGGTAGAGGATGCCGCCTCTGGGGCCGAGATAGCCCTTTTCCGGCTCTGGCTGCCACCCGCTTGCCTCCCTGCCTCTGGCGGGGGATGGGCCGGTCCCCAGACGGCTAGCTCTCCTCTGGTATTCGCTCAGTCCTTTGTTCTGTGAGCGGGCCTGGCTATCCCACAGTTTGGGTTGGCATTCAGGAGGCCCAGTCCTTATCCGCACTGCAGCACTCGCTTCCCTGTTCAGCCCCCACTTGCTGGTGGTGGATGCCAGCGTCTGGCCAACTTCTCTGCTGGGAGGTGCCGTTAGGCACGTCATCTGTGGGCTTGATTTATTCATTTATTTTTCCTCCCGGTTATGTTGCCCTCTGAGATTCCAAAACTCCCCAGTACATCAAGGCTATATCATGTCACCCTGGTTGTTTAATTCCTATGCAGAGTACATCAGGCAAAATGCCAGTCTGGATGAAGCACAAGCTGGAATCAAGACTGCTGGGAGAAATATCAATAATCTCAGATACACAGCTGACACCACCCTTATGGCAGAAAGCGAAGAGGAACTAAAGAGCCTCTTGATGAAAGTGAAAGAGGAGAGTGAAAAAGTTGGCTTGAAACCCAGCATTCAAAAAACTAAGATCTGGGTGGTTATCTGGGGAGTGAGAGGGTTTCCTGGTGTTTGGAAACATCTCCGCTTTTACGACTCCCTCCCCGGGATGGGTCTCTGTCCCTGCCTCTTTTGTCTCTCTTTTTATCTCTTATATTTTGTCCTACCTCCTTTTGAAGACCATGGGCTGCCTTTCTGGGTGCCTGGTGTCCTCTGCCAGCGTTCAAAAGTTGTTTTGTGGAATTTGCTCAGCATTCAAATGATCTTTTGATGAATTTGTGGGGGAGAAAGTGGTCTCCCCATCCTATTCCTCCACCATCTTAGGACTGCCCCTCTCAGCTTTCTTTATAGTCCAGCTCTCACATCCATACACGACCACTGGAAGAACCACAGCTTTGAGTAGACGGACGTTTGTTGGCAATGCTTTTGTCTCTGCTTTTTAATATGCTGTCTAGGTTGATCATAGCTTTTCTGCCAAGGAGCAAGAATCTTTTAATTTCATGGCTGCAGTCACCATCTGCAGTGGTTTTGGAGCTCAAAAAAATAGTCTCTCACTGTTTCCATTATTTCCTCATCTATTTGCCATGTGATGGGGCCAAGTGCCATGATCTTCATTTTTTGAATGTTGAGTTTCAAGCCAACTTTTTCACTCTCCTCTTTCACTTTCATCAAGAGGCTCTTTAGTTCCTCTTCACTTTCTGCCATAAGGGTGGTGTCAGCTGTGTGTCTGAGATTATTGATATTTCTCCCGGCAGTCTGGATTCCAGCTTGTGCTTCATCCAGACCGGCATTTTGCCTGATGTACTCTGCATAGGAATTAAACAAGCAGGGTGACATTATACAGCCTTGATGTACTCCCTTCCCGATTTGGAACCAGTCCATTGTTCCATGTCCAGTTCTAACGTGCTTCTTGACCTTCATACAGATTGTCAGGAAGCAGGTAAGGTGGTCTGATAGCCCCATCTCTTTTAAGAATTTTCCACAGTTTGTGGTGATCCACACAGTCAAAGGGAGACCCAGGTTCAATCCCTGGGTTGGGAAGACTCCTGGAAAAGGAAATGGCAACCCACTCCAGTACTCTTGCCTGGAAAATCCCATAGACGGAGGAGCCTGGTAGGCTACAGTCCATGGGGTCGGAAAGAGTCGAACATGACTGAGTGACTTCACTTTTTACACAGTCAAAGGCTTTGGCGTAGTCAATAAAGCAGAAGTAGATGTTTTTCTGGAATTCTCTTGCTTTTTCAATGATCCAGCGGATGCTGGCAATTTGATCTCTGGTTCTTCTGCCTTTTCTGAATCTAGCTTGAACATCTGGAAGTTCACGGTTCACATATTGTTGAAGCCTGGCTTGGAGAATTTTGAGCCTTACTTTGCTAGCGTGTGAGATGTGTCCAATTGTTTGGTAGGTTGAACATTCTTTGGCATTGTGTTTCTTTGGGATTGGAATGAAAACTGACCTTTTCCAGTCTTGTGGCCACTGCTGAGTTTTCCAAATTTGCTGGCATACTGAGTGCAGCACTTTCACAGCATCGTCTTTTGAAATAACTGGAATTCCATCACCTCCACTAGCTTTATTCATAGTGATGCTTCCTAAGGCCCACCTGACTGTGCACCACAGGATGTCTGGCTCTAGGTGAGTGATCACAGCGTCGTGGTTATCTGGGTCCTGAAGACCTTCTTCTGTACAGCTCTTCTGTGTATTCTTGCCACCTCCTCTTACTGTCTTCAACTCCTGTCAGTAGCAGATGGTGTAGTAAGTAGCACATATCTTCGGTAAAGCCATCAACCCCTGCTTTCCTTGTCAAGCCTCAGCGACCTCAAGGACATTCAGCCAAAGGAGGAATTAAAAGAGGGGAGCTTTTCGGAGTCCATTTCAGATTCACTAGTTCTGGTTCATTGTTTAGCAGAAACCAAAGGATTGTCCCAACTCTGAAAACAGTTAGACCTGCTCAGACATCTGTGAGGGATGATCACACAGTACTTTTCTCATGGGATACATTCAAACAGTTAAAAAGAAAACTGAAGTGAGAAGACAGGAATTTCAACTCCAGTTGCAGTTTTAGGAATGTTCTAGAAATTAGGTCCTCTAGCATCCATGTTGGAGAAGGCAGTGGCACCCCACTCCAGTACTCTTGCCTGGAAAATCCCATGGATGGAGGAACCTGGAAGGCTGCAGTCCATGGGGTTGCTAACAGTTGGACACGACTGAGCAACTTCACTTTCACTTTTCACTTTCATGCGTCGGAGAAGGAAATGGCAACCCACTCCAGTGTTCTTGTCTGGAGAATCCCAGGGACAGGGGAGCCTGGTGGGCTGCCGTCTATGGGGTCGCGCAGAGTCGGACACGACTGAGGCGACTTAGCAGCAGCGTCCGTGTCGTTGGTGAGTGTTCTCAAGCCTGCTAACTAAAGTGAGAGCGTGAGCGCTTCCCCGGCTTCCTGGCGGTGGCGGCAGGTGTGCAGGGAGAGCCCGAGGCCTCTGTCCTGGGGTATGTGTCAGTGTTGGTAGTCAGCCAGCAGAGCCCCGTGTCTTGCGAGCATTTTACCCAGTCAGATGAGAAACTTGAGTCTCTCCAGCTGCCCTTTCTCCTGGTTGCCTTCTGGACCCCTCAAACGTTCTGTCTTAAGGTTAAGTCACACAGCCAGTGTTTGAGGGATCTTCTTTCTTCTGTTCATTATTGAGTCATCTCCTCACTGAGAACCTTGAGCCTCTTTTATAGAAGTTTGGCAGCATGGGAGGACTTTGTCATCTCTGCAGATAAACTGCCAAAGGGACTGGCTTCCTGGAAGGAAGGGGTCCTCTCTGCTCCCAGGTGGCCATCTCAAACCTGAGCTTTGGTTCTCAAAATCCAAGAAGACTGCTGACCGATATTCTGTGTTGAGGCTCAGCCTTCCTCATGTGGCCTGATGGATTTATATTCTGTGGTTGTCTCTCCGGGGCCCTCGTAGCGATGCTGCCTACCCACTGGTGTCAGCCATTCCCAGCTCAGATATCACGGGGTGGGAAAGGCCTAGAAGTTCCTCATTTGGTGTCTCTCAGCAGGAATTGGGCGGGCAGTTCCCCAGGCATCCCTCACCCGTTCCTCATGGGAAGAGGGGAGACAACTTAACGTGGGCGTTTCTGCCGTTAATTGATGTCCCAGGATGGTGGAGCCCCCTGAGGAAGGCTGCTTGCTCCTCTCCAGCTGGGCCCTGTGCTGAGGACGATGCCTCGGTGCCATTCCTGTCACCCGAAGGGAATGAGGCTCCTGAGGTCCAGTCTGTTCTCTTCAGTGAAAGTCACTTGTGCAGGGCGTTAGGAGAGTGGACCCAGAGCCAACTGTCTGGGTGCCAGATTGCGGGGGGTGGTCACTGACTCTCTTGGCCTCAGTTTTCTCTGTAAACCGTAAAATGCAAATAAAAAATATTATGTGCCTCATAGAGTTTGTTGCCAGAGGTTTGGTAGGTGGATCAGTGAGTAAAGCACCTGGTGGCTGACACACAGCAGGCAAGCGCACGGTACCCACGTGCCCTGGCTCCGGACCACCATGGCAAAGTGAGGCCTGCAAACTGTTTGGTTTCTCAGTGCCAATGAAAGTTACGTTTATGCTGTAGTCTGTTAAGTGTGCAATCGGCATTAGGTCTGAAAAAAACAATGTATATATCTTAGTTTAAAAACATTTTATGGCTAAAAGATGTTAACACCATCTGAGCCTTCAGTGAGCTATAAACCTTGATGGAGGAGGGTCTTGCTTCCATGTTGGTGGCTGCTGGCTAATAATTATGGGTGGTGGCTGCTAAAAGTTGGCATGGCCACAGCAGTTTTTTTTTTTTTAATTGAAGGGTAATTGCTTTACAATATTGTGTTGGTTTCTGCTACTCATCAACACGAATCAGCCACAGGTTTACGTATGTCCCCTCCCCCCACCGCCCGCCCCATCTCAGCCTCTAGGGTGCGCACCCGATTGAGCGCCCTGTGTCACACAGCAAGTTTCCACTGGGCACCTGTTTTACATGTGGTAATTCATGTGTTTCCTTGCTACTCTCTCAATTCGCCCCACCCTCTCCTTCCCCCACTGTGTCCACAAGTGCCTTCTCTTTGTGTCTCCATTGCAGCTCTGCAGAAGGTTCATCAGAACCATCTTTCTAAATCCCATATATATGTATTAATACATGATGTTTGTTTTTCTTATTTTGACTTCACTGTGTATAACAGGCTCTAGGTTCATCCACCTCATTAGGACCGACTCAAATGTATTCTTTTTTATGGCTGAGTAATACTCCATTGTGACCGTTTCTTAAAAGAAGACTACAGTGACGTTTGCTGCATCGATGAACTCTCCCTTTCACCAGCAGTTTCTTTGTAGCAGGCGGCAGAAACGTTTGGTAGTGTTTTACCCATGGTAGACATTCTTCCAGACTGGGAGTGTGTCCCCTCAACTCTGCCAACCCCTTATCAGGTAACTAGATAGAATGTTTGAAATCTCTTTTGCCGTTTCAACAGTCTTTGCAATACCTTTAACATGAATAGCATCCATCTCAGGAAACTGCTTTCTTTCCTCATCTGGGAGAAGCAGCTCCTCATCTGTGGACGTTTTACCACAGGGTGGCAGCAGTTCAGTCACTCTTGAGGCTCCACTTCTAATTCCGGTTCTCTTGCTGGTCCCACATCTGCAGTTACTTCCTCTAGTGAAGTCATGAGCCCCTCAAAGTCATCCGTGAAGGTTGGAATCATCTTCCAAACTCCTGTTAGTGTGATATTTTGACCTCTTCTCATGAATCATGAATGTTCTTAATAGCTTCTTGAGTGGTGAGTGTTTTCCAGAAGTTTTTCAGTTGACTTTGCCCAGGTCCGTTAGAGGAATCTTATCAATGACAGCTATGGCCTTATGAAATGTAGTTGTTAAATCATAACACTTGAAAGCTGGACTTCCTCCTTGGTCTGTGGGCCACAGTATGATGTGTTAGTGGGCATGAAAATAGCATTCACCTTGTGGGACATCTCCATCAGAGCTCCTTGGTGACCAGATGCATTGTCAGTGAGCAGAACTACTTGGAAAAGAATCTCTTTTCTGAGCACTAGGTCTCAACTGGGCTTAAAATATTCAGTAAACCACGTTGTAAAGAGCTGTGTTGCCGTCCAGGCTTTATTACTCCACTTGTAGAGCATGGGCAGAGTAGATTTAGTGTAGTTTGCACAGGCCCTAGGGTTTTAGGGCTGGTCAGTGAGCACTGGTTTCGGCCTGAAGTCACCTGCTAACTGCATTAGCCCGACAGCAGGGTCACTTTGAAACCAGGTCTTGACCTCTCCTCTCTTGACTGTGAGATTCTCCATGGTATCTTCTTCCAATCCTTAAACCTCATGAACTGATCTCTGCTAACTTCAAAATTTTCGTCTATAGCTTCCTCGCCTGTCCCAGCCTTGATAGAATTGACAACAGGTTGGGTCTTGCTTTGGCTTAGGTTTTGGCTTAAGGGAACATTGTGGCTGGTTTGATCTTCTCTCCAGACCACTCAGACTTTCTCCATATCAGCAATAAGACCATTTTGTTTTCCTATCATTCACGTGTTCATTGAGTTGTTCAGTCGCTCAGTTGTGTCTGAGTCTTTGTGGCCCTGTGGACTGCAACACGCCGGGCTTTCCTGTTCTTCACCATCTCCCGGAGTTTGCTCAAACTCATGTCCATTGAGCCAGTAATGCCACCCAACCATCTCATCCTTGTCGTCCCCTGCTCCTCTTGCCCTCTGAGTAGTGCATTTATTTATATGCTTGTTTGTGTTTATTTTGAGGGAGTAGCTCTTTTAATTTCCTTCAAGAACTGATTCTTTGCTCTCATGACTTGGCTGTTTGACGCATGAGGCCTAACTTCCGGCCTGTCTTAAATGAGGCAGCTCTTCACATCAGGTGGCCAAAGTATTGGAGTTTCAGCTTCAACATCAGTCCCTCCAATGAACACCCAGGACTGATCTCCTTTACGATGGACTGGTTGGATCTCCTTGTAGTCCAAGGGACTCTCAAGAGGCTTCTCCAACACCACAGTTCAAAAGCATCAATTCTTTGGCGCTCAGCTTCCTTCATAGTCCAACTCTCACATCCATACATGACTACTGGAAAAACCATAGCCTTGGCTAGACAGACCTTTGTTGGCGAAGTAACGTCTCTGCTTTTTAATATGCTGTCTAGGTTGGTCATAACTTTCCTTCCAAGGAGTAAGCGTCTTTTAATTTCATGGCTGCAGTCACCATCTGCAGCCCAGAAAAATAAAGTCAGCCACTGTTTCCTGTTTCCCCATCTATTTGCCATGAAGTGTTGGGACCGGATGCCATAATCTTAGTTTTCTGAATGTTGAGTTTTAAGCCAACTTTTTCGCTCTCCTCTTTCACTTTCATCAAGATGCTCTTTAGTTCTTCACTTTCTGCCATAAGCGTGGTGTCATCTGCATATCTGAGGTGATTGATATTTCTCCCGGCAGTCTTGATTCCAGCTTGTGCTTCTTTCAGCCCAGCGTTTCTCATGATGTACTCTGCATATAAGTTAAATAAGCAGGGTGACAATATATAGCCTTGACGTACTCTTTTTCCTATTTGGAACCAGTCTGTTGTTCCATGTTTAGTTCTAACTGTTGCTTCCTGACCTGCATATAGGTTTCTCAAGAGGCAGGTCAGGTGGTCTGGTATTCTCATCTCTTGAAGAATTTTCCACAGTTTGTTGTGATTCACACAGTCAAAGGCTTTGGCATAGTCAATAAAGCAGAAATAGATGTTTTTTTGGAACTCTCTTGCTTTTTGATGAAATTAAGCCATGCTGTGTAGGGCCACCCAAGACGGACGGGTCATGGTGGAGAGGTCTGACAGAATGTGGTCCACTGGAGAAGGGAATGGTAAACAGTTTCAGTATTCTTACCTCGAAAATCCCATGAACAGTATGAAAAGGCAAAAAGATAGGATACTGAAAGATGAACTCCCCAGGTCAGTAGGTGCCCAATATGCTACTGGAGATCAGTGGGGAAATAATTCGAGAAAGAATGAAGGGATGGAGCCAAAGCAAAAACAACACCCAGTTGTGGATGTGACTGGTGAGAGAAGCAGGGTTCAGTGCTGTAAAGAGCAATATTGCAGAGGAACCTGGAATGTCAGGTCCATGAATCAAGGCAAATTGGAAGTGGTCAAACAAGAGATGGCAAGGGTGAACGTCGACATTCTAGGAATCGGTGAACTAAGATGGACTAGAAAGGGTGAATTTAACTCAGATGACCATTATATCTACTACTGTGGGCAAGAATGCCTTAGAAGAAATGGAGTAGCCATCATGGTCAACAAAAGAGTCTGAAATGCAGTGCTTGGATGCAACCTCAGAAACAACAGAATGATCTCTGTTCGTTTCCAAGGCAAACCATTCAATATCATGGTAATCCAAGTCTGTGCCCCGACCAGCAATGCTGAAGAAGTTGAAGTTGAACAGTTCTATGAAGACCTACAAGACCTTCTAGAACTAACACCCAAAAAAGACATCCTTTTCGTTATAGGGGACTGGAATACAAAAGTAGGAAGTCAAGAAACACCTGGAGTAACAGGCAAATTTGGACTTGGTGTACAGAATGAAGCAGGGCAAAGGCTTACAGAGTTCTGCCAAGAGAACGCACTGGTCATAGCAAACACCCTCTCCCAACAACACAAGAGAAGACTCTACACGTGGACATCACCAGATGGTCAACACCGAAATCAGATTGGTTATATCCTTTGCATCCAAAGATGGAGGAGCAGTTGGTGGTGCCACCACCCCCCCCCAAAAAAAAAAACAGTTACAGTAGAACATCACAGATCGCCATAACAGATATTATTATATCTTGTTATATTTTGTTATTACAGTGAAAAGCCTTGAAAATCAGCAGAAATGACCCAGGTGTGACACAGACACTGGACAGATGCTGTTGGACAGATGGTGCCAGCAGACTTGCTCAGTGAAGGGATGCCACAAACCTTCCATCTGCAAGAAGTGCAGTGTCTGTGGAGCACATTGAAGCCATGTAGGCCTGTACTGCATCTCATCCGTGCTCAGATGCACGGTCTTTTTGCATTTCAACATCTCTCTAGTCTCGTGATTGATGATGTCTTGGATTTGATGAAATACAGTAAATGTGATCTTTTTATTTTACAGCCTCATTCCTTTTTTAAAAAAAAATTAGTTGAGTTCATTGTGTTGGTTTTATATATGTATAGTGGTTTGAAGTTTTGTGTTTTTTTTTTTACTTGATGTGTTTTTAAAAATTATTTATTCAGTTGTGGTTGCGCTTGGTCTTCGTTGTGGTGCTCGGGCTTCCCGCTGCGGTGGCTTCTCTTAGTGGAGCACGGGCTCAAGGCCTGCAGGCTCAGTAGTTGCGCACAGGCTTATTTGCCCTGCAGCATGTGGGGTACTCCTGGACCAGGGATTGAGCCCTTGGGCCTTGCACTGGCAGGTGGATTTCTTCACCACTGTGCCATTAGGGAAGTCCCTTATGCCTTTCTTGACCATCTGGTTAGTGGCCTAGTAGTAATAGCTTTTGCTTGACTCTGGACAGTTTCATTCCATCCAGCTTTGGAGCAGAGGCCTTCCTATATCTGATTACTGGGGGCAGGGGAATGGGCTGGGGAGGAGCGTGGGGCATAGGTGCTGAAAGAATGAGGCAGAGCATGATGCTTCCAAAGAATGTGCTTCTGAACCCAGTCCCTTGCACTGGCACTGAACCCAGGGCATGTAGAGTAAGATTCACACACAGACGTGAACTTCGCTTTCTGCTTTGCCAGAAGATTCTTGAAGCAAGCACACCAGGCCAGCTTCCACCCTGCGCTTTTTTCACTAGTGACAAAAGGCATGGTTGAGATGAGTTTGCTCCCAGTTCTGTATCCCAGATCTGCACAGCCTGGGCCAGTAGTCACTACCCACATGTGGCTGCTAAGTTCTTGAAAGGTCACCAACAGTCCTAACTGAGGTTGGGGTGTGCAGTGAGCACCAAACACGTAGCAGATTTCCAAGATCTAGTGCCCCCCAAAGGCAAAATATCTGTTCATATGTTTATGTTGATTGCATTTTGTGATATTTTGACTGTACTGAGTTCATCATAATATATTATTAATTTCATTTCTCTTTTTTTTTTTTAACACAGCTACTCAAAAACTTTGCCTTGCGTTCTATTTCTTTTGGACAGGCATAAAGGTTTATAGCTTCCCTGGTGTCTCAGTGGTAAAAAAAAATCCACCTGCCAGTGTAGCAGTTGTGGGTTCAGTCCCTGGGTCGGGAAGATCCCCCGGAGAAGAAAATGGCACCCCACTCCAGTATTCTTGCCATGGACAGAGGACCCTGGCGGGCTACAGTCCATGGGGTCACAAAGACTTGGACACCACTTAGTTTCTAAGCAACAACAATAACAAAGTTTTACAGAGGAAAGCACTTAGCTGAAGCAGAGTAAATTCTTGAGGTTTCCGCAACAGTCCCCAGCACTCTGAGGCTAGGCTTCTCTCAAGCTTACGTTTTCTCTTTAAACAAGCAGCTGGCTGGCCTGAGGAGGAAGGACAAGAATCACAGCCTCATGCTCTTCCTCCCACACAGTTTGGGCTCTAACTGCCCAGGTTGCCACTGTCTTCATCCCCCTGCCTGACTTTCGTGAAAACAGAGGGCAGCATTCAGAACTGGGAATGCTTCCCTTGGAGACTTCCGATGTGGCCCTGTTGGCTCCTGCGTCCAGATGGTCCCTGGGGAGCCGGCGTCTCTGGCGTCAGGGCCTTGTCCTCGGTCCAGCTGCCCTTTACCATGTCTGTTCTGGTCCAGACGCCTCCTTGTCTAAACCATGTTTGCGGCGTGGAGTCACGCAGACCTGGAGTGGCTCCAGCTCTGCCGCTGCCTGGGGGGTTCTTGGGCAGGTGGACGTGGGGTCTGAGATTTAATCCTCACGGGCACGTGGAGAGTCTTAGGTAGTGAGAAGCTAGGAATGATCTCTCCTGAGGCACGGCGCATCGTGGGAACACAAATCAGCTTCCATCCTTGTGGTAGCCTTGTCAGTCGAGATGAGGGAAAACAAGAGGCCTCCAGCAAGCTGTAACGTGAGCGTTCTCTCCCTGCAGGGAAGTCCCACCTGGCCATCGTGCAGAAGGTGAACAACGAGGGCGAAGGTGACCCCTTCTACGAGGTGCTGGGGCTGGTCACCCTGGAGGACGTCATTGAGGAGGTCATCAAGTCCGAGATCCTAGACGAGTCTGAAGACTACCGTGAGTCCGGGCTCCTGTGTGTTTCCAGCTCATCTGGTCTCGAGTTTACGGAGACGTGTATATCAGAGGCTGGAGGTGCCCATGTTGTTCGAAGTGGGGCTGGATCTCGGGGCAGAGCTGTCACGTCCCCCAGGCCCGTGTCCTTACCCCTGCGGGGGCTGGAATTGCCTCTCACTGGAGATGGGGCTCACCTGTGGCTGGACCGTCCCTTTGGTGGTTTTGCAGTCCCGGCACTGGACTAGGCTCTGGCCTGAATGGGCGCTGCCCAGTCTTCCTCTTCCTTGGCCTCTTGTCCTGTTGTACATTGTAGAAGTTCTCAAAGAACCCCCTGCTTTACTGCCGAGAGGTTCTTCCCCAACCAGATGATCTTGGGGCCTGTGGTTGTGTCTTAGGAGGGCCTGCCTCTCAGGTGGCTGCAGTCTGCAGGGCAAACACAGCCCGTGCTTGGTGGGGACTCACAGGGGCCCCAGAAAGCTAGCTGCCCGCCCCTGTGAGTTTGCACGTGAATCTCTTTGCCCGGGTGCCTGTTCCCCAAATGCGACGTCTTGGTTCGGCTCCTCAGACAGCCATAGGCATGGGGTCTGCAGATGAGCGGCTGGCTGTTTGGCACGAGTGGTGCTCATACTCATGCTTCCTGGAGGGGGCTGCTGTCCTATGTAAGCTTTTTGCTGTTAGTCTGCATCATATGTTCCCAGCTCCAAGGAGGGGAGCAGGCCTTTCTGCTACTTCTCAGGCCGTCCCTGGAACGCAGGCCACTGCCCCCCTGACGCGGGTACTGGATCATTGCCTGGTGGGGGTGGCAAGGCAGGTTCCGGCAAAGCAGCGGTGCCCAGGACAGGGCCTGGGGTCCTGACGCCGTTCCCCCAGGAGCCCCAAGGCCTTGGAGGCGGGAGCGGCAGCAAACCCCTCAGTCCGGTCGTGTTGGTGGAGGGCTCCTGGCGCCTCAGCAGGCCCTCTTCACCCCACCCCAGGAGACACCATAGTGAAGAAGAAGCCTGTGTCTCTGAACGCCCCTCTCAGGCAGAAAGAGGAGTTCTCCTTGTTCAAGGTGTCTGACGACGACTGTAAAGTGAAAATCTCGCCTCAGCTGCTCTTGGCCACCCAGCGCTTCCTGTCCCGAGGTGAGAGGCGGGGTGGGCCTCGTCCCTGCTCTCCGGCTCACCCCACCGCCCCCTGCCGTTCCTGGCGCTCCTCTCTTCTGCCCTGTCAGTATCTCGGTTCACCGGAGGGTGGCTGTCCTCTGCCAACAACAGAAAGCTGTGTCCGGTGGGTGTCGGGGAGGCTGGGGGAGCCGAGACGGGCAGTGGTGTGCTGACATGGCCTGTGCTGGGCCCAGAGGACGGTGTCCCCATCCCTTTTTCCCACTGTGGGGCAGAGGTGGACGTCTTCAGCCCGCTGCGGGTCTCTGAGAAGGTCCTTCTGCACTTGCTGAAGCATCCCAGTGTCAACCAGGAAGTACGGTTTGATGAGAGCAACCGCCTGGCTGCCCACCACTACCTGTACCAGCGCAGCCGGCCAGTGGACTACTTCATCCTCATCCTGCAGGTACTTGCCAGCCGGCCTGCAGCCCACCGCTTGCCCAGGATGTGGGGAGGGTGTAGGAAGAGGAACACCCAGGTGCATGCCCCCTGGATAGGGGGGTCCATGCTCTCTCCTCCTGCTCTTTGCTGGCAGGAAAGGTGACCTGTCCACCCCTCTCCCTGTCCTCTTTTCCTCCCTCTCTCCCCGCACCTCCAGGGCAGGGTGGAGGTGGAGATCGGTAAGGAGGGCTTG
Organism: Capricornis sumatraensis; assembly: GCF_032405125.1. Lineage (NCBI taxonomy): Eukaryota > Metazoa > Chordata > Mammalia > Artiodactyla > Bovidae > Capricornis > Capricornis sumatraensis. The sequence continues at coordinate 103,442,771 of NC_091069.1, read as the reverse complement.
AAGTTCGAGAATGGGGCCTTCACCTACTATGGGGTTTCTGCCCTGACAGCGCCATCCTCAGGTAAGCTGGGTACTCCTCTTGGCGCTGGAGGCAGGGTTGGGTGGGCACTGTGGGGGCTCCGCAGGCCCCTCTTGCAGGGCGGTCTGCCTGGGGACTTGCTGGCCCTTACCGCCTCCTGGCTGTGTGGAGGGGAGGGCAGGGCTTCCTCAGGCCTCGCCTTTGCTGTTCTTACCCCTGCCAAACCTGTCCCGGGAGGGGCGCATCTGCCCTCCTGCCCAGAGTGCCGGGCTGCACTCCCTCGCTGGGGGGATCAGTAGGGTGGATCTCAGAGGCTGGGCGGGGGCCTGGCCGCTCCCCCGTTGACAGCTGGCATCACTGACTGTGCTTTCTGCAGTTCACCAGTCCCCCGTCTCCTCGCTCCAGTCCCTCCGCTATGACCCACCGCCCGAGCCCACTGACGGCACCCGCCTGTCTGCATATTGTCCTGACTACACCGTGAGGGCCCTCTCGGACCTACAGTTCATCAAGGTGACCATCTGGGTTGCTCCTTAGTGCTGGCTTTTAACCAGCTTTGTGTCCCCAAGGGCTAGAGCGGCTGGTCACACGTTAGAATGGATTAAATTGTGTTTGAGTCTCAGAGCAAAGCCTTGTACTTGCTCTGAAGGACAGATCGCCTGGCCGCTCTGTCTGCTGGTGGCCTAGGCACCCGGTGTCCTTGGGGATCTTAGCCATTAGCTAGTGGCCCCGGGTGCTTCCTTCCCCCTTGTCCTGCAGGGTGTGGCTCCACCCCAAGTTTGAGTGCTGAAGGGCAGGAGGGGGTGCTGTGGGCCCTCGTCTCACTTTGCCTGCCTGCCCGCACGAGTTGCAATGCTTCCTGCACCCCAGGTCACTCGGTTGCAGTACCTCAACGCACTCCTGGCCACCCGCGCCCAGGCGCTGCCACAGTCCCCGGAGAACACAGAGCTTCTGGCCATTCCTGGCAGCCAGACCAGGCTCCTCGGTGACAAGGCGGCCATAGCCCCAGGTAAGCCCGGGTCCCGCAGTGTCGACCCAGGGTGAGTGTGCCCTCTGCCCTCCTGGCTGCACACACATGGCCCTGCTCTCTGCCTTGCCCTGCCCTCCGTCTGTTCTTTCTCCTTTCATCTCCTCATCCTTTCTGTCTCCCTTCTTGTGTTTTTAATAATTTAGACAATACGGAGCTACAGCCCAGCTGGCATTTTGAGTAGAGCACAGAGGTTAGCATTTCCTCTCAAGGGCCTGCAGGGGGTTTGGTTTATTTAGGGAATACAGTTAACCCTTGAATAACATGGGTAAGGGGTGTCAGTTCCCTGTGCAGTAGAAAACCTGTGCATATCACATGGTTGGTCCTCTGTGTCCGCAATCCCACATCCACAGATTCAGTCAGCTATGGCCTGTGCGGCGCTGTAGTATTTACTGTCGGAAAGAATCCCACATGTAAGTGGACCCACGCCGTTCATACCTAAGTTGTTTACGGGTCAGCTCTAGTTGCTAAATGGGAGTAAGTGTGGATTCAGACACGCTATTAGTCAGTTAGGGAAGATCCCCTGGAGGAGGGCCTGGCAACCCACTCTAGTATTCTTGCCTGGAGAATCCCCATGGACAGAGGAGCATGGTGGGCTACAGTCCATGGGGTCACAAAGAGACGGACATGACTGAATGACTAAGCACAGCACAGCACCTGGAAAATGAAGATTTAGGTCCAGTGGGCCTGACTAAGAGGTTGGGTGGCAAGTAGACCCCATCCCAGAACCAGGAGGGGCACCTGCCGAGGCGTTTGTTCAGGGTACCCCTCCCGTGGGACTCCCCTGGGAGAACGAGAAAGAGGACTCTGCAAGGGAGAGGGTAAACCCCACCCTAACTGTGTAAGGAGGGGAAACAAGCAGGAGTCCGTGAACTAGGGGCTTCGGGTGGGAGTGGTAGGACAGGCCAGAGAGCTTTCCTGCCCTGGTTGTTCAGGAGGCTCCCGGGTGGGGCTCTGAGGGCCAGGGCTTGGTGGGGCTTTGGAGAGGCCGCAGGGGGCCTGCAGGGGTCTGACTCCCCTTGCTCCATCCCCCAGCGCATCCCACCCTGCAGTGGGGACACGGAGATCTTCCTGAAGGCTGCCTGTGTCTTGCATTGCATTGAGAGCCCGCCTTGTCCTGACTCGGCTAAGATAACTTCCCTGAAGCTCTGAGAAGTGGTAGTTGTTACGCCCATTTTCCAGATGAGAGTTGGAGGCCAGGAGAGACAGGCACTCTGTCTTAGAAACTGGGCGTACCCTTGGCCTGTGGGTTGTGGTGCTTCACAGGAAATGGGTCTGGTGACTGGAGCCACAGTTGAGAAGAAGACACGTTTCAGTAATGGACAGGTGCTTCCTGAGACGTGAGGGGCAGAGCCCACCCCACTGGCCTCGCTGTGGCTCCACTCTGTGAGTCTGGTACTGGTGAAGGACTCCCGGGTTATGCTGGGTCCTGGAGCCGGGCACAGTCTCGGCCCTTTCTGAATGAACAGATCCTTCGTTCCCTTCAGCCCACTCCCATGTTTACCCACCATGACCTTTTATTTTGTGAGACACCCCTTGCACAGACATTCACACCATCTCTTTAGACTCAGGTCTCAAAAGCCAGGGTGGTTTTGTGTTTCAGAGTGTGAGCCTCTTGGCTTTAGTTTCCTCACGTGTGAGCCTTTTCTGGCTCCATCTCCTACTTAGACTGCACGGGTTGTAGTTAAAGTACCAATCTAAGAATCCTGGTTTTTCTGTTCATCTTTTACCAGAGTTTTTTAAAAAAATCCTTTTGTGGTTTCAGCCACTTGTTGAACAGTCCGCTGGGGAATGGTTTATAGTGGCTTTTGGGTCATTTCCTCTTTGTAATGGATTATTAGGCCCTGTTCGATAGTCACAATGTTAATTCTTCCCTAAATGCAGCCTGATGTTGGCCCTGGGCAGCTCTCAGGGTCTTGCATTTCATCTCTCTTAACCTTGTGCTTTGCTGCTGAGGGAGCTCAGTGGACATGTCCCAGTGCCCTACTGAAACAGCGCAGGTCAGAACTGCCTTCTGAGTGACTCCGGCTCTTGGTTCCCCAGCAGAGAACTGCTTTTATTAAAATGCTTGGAAAGCACCATAATTTGCAGCTGCATACAGCTGGGTCGGCAAATGGCCGGAGGGTCAAGTCTGCCCATTCTCATAGTGTTTTATTGGAGGTGCCCATCTGCTGATGGCTTGGCATGCGGCTGCCTTTGAGCTATGACAGTGGAGCTGAGTCGTTGTCACCAAGACCCACAAAACCTAGGCACGCTCTTTGACACTGCTTTCTGAGCCCTGGGCTGCTGTTTGAACTTTGGAAGCTCACCACGTCCGTCGCTGCCTGAGCGGGGTTGCCAGGGAGAGCTGCGCTCAGTGCTGAGCCGCCCAGGCCCCTCTGGCTTCGCGGCCTCGCCTCAGCCGCGCTGCCGAGCCGGGGCCCTGCGGGTTCAGCTCCGTAGCTCGCATCCTCTCTCTCTCCCCTCCTCCCCCCTCTTCCTCTGCTCTCTCTCTAGCCTTTCCAGTAGACCTTTCCCTCTTTGGCACATTTGGAAACTGCAGTTGATAATTGACTGTGGACTAGTGAGCATTTTTTGCTTAAGACAGCACCCCAGGTAAATATCTCTCCTTTCACTTCACCTCCTTTTTGTTTCCCTTCCCCAGCCTGTTAGCTGCTGGGGGTGCCCTGCAGACCTCTCCCCCCAGGAGGGAGGCTCTCCTCCATGGGGCTGAGTGGCACTTCCTTCCCTTGTGGCTGCTTCTCAGGTCATTTTCCTGGAAGGCAGGAGGCTTGGCAGTGACCGTTCTTTCTGGTGCCAGGTGTGCTGTCCAGAGCAGGTGTCTCCTGCCTGGCCCTGTGGCCTTGGCCTCCCGTGGGCAGCAGCCCTGCCTCCCCTGCCTCTTGGATGGCCTCCATCCTCACCGTGGTTTTCTCTCGTGAGGCTGACCATTTCCCTAACTAAATCCTCCCAGCTCTGCCTCAGTGCCTCCTGAAGAGGCCTGAGGCTCCCCTGCCTCACCCGCCCGCTCCCTTCCTAAAGAGGATTTACACCTGATTTCATAGGACCCGCTCCCTTGACTGATGTTCTAACGCTGACCCTCCTTTCCTCTCTAGGATCCAACCACAGCAGACCCGGCCTCCCAGCAGAGGAGAGCCCCGGGCGGAACCCAGGAGTTTAGCCGCTTGTCAAGCAGCCCCAGGTCTGGGGAACAGACAAGCACGTGGGGAACTGGAGCAAGCCGGAAAGCAGCTTCCTGCCAGCCCATCGCGTCCCCTGCAGGCCACGTTTTAGATGGCCTTGTACATGCAGGTCCTGGCTGTCCTCCGAACCAGACATCAGTGCCAGGAGCCTTCAGCAGGTTCTGCCTCCCCACCCCTAGAACATGGGGGTCAGTGGAGGCCAGCCCACCAGGTCTGCTTCCGAACGGAATGAACGGAACAGCGCCACTCCCGTCCCCAGGGCCAGCCTCCCTGTGACAGTGTATTCATACCTCTTCCGGGCAAGCCACGGTGTGCGCGCGGTAACTGCCTTCCTGTGGCCGTGGCCTGCACTCTCTCTGCTTTATTTGCCAACCTTCTGCTGCGGGCAGCATTTCTCGAGCAAACCAAGAGCACCGTGTGGGCTGGGGGTTCACGCCCACGGCCTTGGCCACACCACCACGTTGGCTCCCCTTAGGACAGCGTGCTTCTGAGCACGCACCTGGCCTGCCCCACGTGCCAAACCTGGAAGCAGCCGTGTCCCTCCAGGCCCGCTGCCTCCCATGGAGGTGGCTTTTCCTGCCCTGTCCCAAGCCCAGAGCGAGCACACTGGCCCTTGCCGGGTTCAGGAGCCCCTTCTTCCTGCCGCGCCTCCACCTGCCTGGCTCGGTGACCACTAACAGTATTGTAGTTTTCCACGTGTTAAGAGGAGGGAGGTCACAGGTCGGGGGAAGGGCTGCTGTGATGCCCCTGGTCCATTGTTGCCGGATCCCAGAGTGGGTCGCCGGCGGCCCCCGGGGTGCTGAGTGGCTGGAAGGTGCCTGGGGAGCAGCAAGGGAGGCAGGGCTGGGTGTGGCCCAGGGCGACCCCCGTCACCTTTCTTTGCAGAAAAGGTGACATCAGAAGCTTTTCTTAGAGCTCTGAAACATTTTAAGCTCTCGGCTTTCTTCCCGTCCCAGCTCTGGGGCTTTAGAGAAGTGGCAACAAGAAGGCGTTTTTGTCGTCTTCCGGTTACCTACATCCACCTTCCATGGTGCTTTAGCTGCGCAGAAACTGGGGCATCGTGGGGACCCTGGGGAGGGAGGCAGGAGGATTTCTGGAACCTTTCTCAGTGGCATTTGGGTCCTTATCCAGGATCAGTGGGAGTGAAGGCCAAAAAACAGTGGCATGCTCACTTAGAAACTCTTCTCAAGGAATTCTCTCCCAAGAGCAAACCCAGGTGGGAAACAGATACTTGAAAATATTTTCTCTCTGCAGAAGAGTGTTTGCTAACCTTGGCTGCACGTTGGAATCACACACACGGCAAGTTAAACGTACTGCTCCCTCGGCCGCTCCCCCCAACCCACCCACCCAGGGATTCTGATTTACTCAGTCCAGGCATCAGGATTTTATTCTGCAAAGTTATTTTCTATTCACAGATCATGCCTGCTTCCCTGAATGTTAACATCTTCTATAACCTTGGTGCACTTATCAAAATTAAAAAATTAACATTGGTACAAAACTATTAACTGAACTACAGACTTCACTTAGGTTTCTATCTAATTTTCCATAATGTCCTTTTCTGTTGCAGGACCCAACCCAGGACACCAGGTTGCATTTAGAGCTATTGCCTTTTCCCCTATTTTCTCCTATAACTTTTTACTTTGGAATAATGACAGATTCATAGGAAGTTGCAAAGATAGAGATCCCATGCACCCTTCCCCCAGTTTTCCTCCCTGATTACACTGTCGCACGCAGTTAGACTATAGTATGGAAGCCGGGAACCTGACTCTGGCGCAGTGTGGGTGTGGAGCTCTGTAGCGTCTCACCACCTGCAGATTTGGGTAACCACTGCTCCCGTCTAGATACAGAACTGCTCCTCACTAGGACCTCCCCCAACAGGCGCTCCTAAAGCCACACCCACCCCTCCGGCCACTACCCCTAACCCCTGGCAACCACTGATCTGTACATCATCTCTGTAATTTTGTCATTTCAAGAATGTTGTATAAACGGGACCCTATGGTATGTAAGTGCTGGGACTGGCTTTCTTCGCTCGGCACATTGTTCTGGAGTCTCCTCCAGGCTGTCGCACATGTCAGTCAATTGTTGCTCCGTGATTGCTGTGTGGTATTCCACCACAGACTCACTGTCCTGTCTGAGGACATCTGGGCGGTTTCCAGTTTTTGGCTATTCCAAATAAAGCTGCTATGAACACTCATCACAGCTTCTTATGCAAACATTGGTTTTCTTTTCCCTGAGCTAAATGATTAGGCATGCAGTTGCCAGGTCTGTATGGTTATTGCATATTTAGGTTTTAAAAGAAACTGCCAAACATTTTCAGAGCACCTGTACAACTTTACATTCCCCCCAGCAATATGTTGAGTTTTTTTCCATATCCTCCCAGGACTTGGTGGTGTCAAGTATTTTAGCCCTTCTGGTAGGTGTGTAGTGCTATCTCATTGTGGATTTTATTTGCATTTCCATAACGTGTATTTTTTCATGTGCTTATTTCACTTTGTGAAAAGTCTGTTTATGTCTTTCGTCCATTTTCCAGTTAGATTGTTTGGTTCTTTTACTGCTGAGTTTTGAGAATTACTAGGCTTTATTGGGTTTTTGGTTTGCAAGTATTTTCTCCCAGTCTGTAGCTTATTTTTTTTTTTAATCTTAATGGGATTTTTTATAGAGCAGAAATAAATTTTGATGAATTCCAGTTTACTCATTTTTTATGGATCTTGCTTTTGGTGTCATGAAATGGCAGCCCACTCCAGTATTCTTGCCTGGAGAATCCCATTGACAGAGGAGCTACGGTCCATGGGGTTGCAAGAGTCAGACATGATTTAGCAACTAAACCACCTAAGAAATCTTTACCTAGTTTTTTTTTTTTAATTTAGACTTGATCATTAAGATTGTTTTTATAAAGTGTTTATAGTTTTTCATTGCATTTAAGTTTGTGATTTTTTTTTTTTAATCATTTATCTTTGGCTGTGCTTGGTCCCCCTTGCTGCTCGGGCTTCTCTCTAGTTGCCAGGAACGGGGCTGCTCTTGGCTGCAGGCTTGCTGTGGCAGCTGCTCTGGTTGTGGTGCTCAGGCTCGCGGCATGCAGGCTCAGTAGCTGTGGCTCATGGGCTTAGTTGCTCATGGTGTGTGGGATCCTCCCAGCCCAGGGATCGAGCCCGTGTCTTGTACGTTGGCAGGTGGGTTCTACCACTGAGCACAGGGAAGCCCTTTGTGATCCGTTTTGAGTAAAGGGTGGGTTTGTTTTTGTGTTTTTTTGCCTATAGATGTCCATTACCTTAAGTACCATTTGTTGTAAAGCCTGTCTTTTCTCCAGTGAGTAACTTTTGGGTCTTCTGGCGTATTTGTTTTATGTATTTCTGGGTCATCTGTTCTGCTCCCCTGACTGATGTGTCTGTCTCTCCATTGGTGCCATCCTGTCTTGATCACTGAGTGCTGCCAAGTGACTTCAGTCGTGTCCAGCTCTGCAGCCCCACGGACTGTAGCCCACCAGGCTCCTCTGTCCATGGAATTCTCCAGGCAAGAGTACTGGGGTGTGTTGCAATGCCTTCCACCAGGGGATCTTCCTGACACAGGGATCAAGCCCACATTTCTGACCTGTCTCCCGCATTGGCAGGCAGGTTCTTTACCACTAGCGCTACCTAGGAGCTATTCAGTCGTTCCCCGAAATCAGTAGACTGATTTCTCCCATTTTGTTCTTCTCCAGAGTTGTATATTTTAACATAACTTCTCTAATCTAAAAAAAAACACAAAGCAATTTTGCTGGGATTTTGTCAGGAACTGGTTAAACCTGTGTATCGATAGGTGGCACTGACATCTTTGCTCGGTTATGACTTTGAATCCGTGTGTATGTCTCCGTCTAGTTAAATCTGATTTCATTCATCAGCACTGTAGTTTTCAGCCTGTAGGTCCTGACATGTTTTGTAAGATTTACACCTAAGTGGGTTTCCTTTTTAGCAAATTATAAGTAGTACTGTGTGTTTTAGTATTCAGAATCATCACTAGTATATAGAAAAAGGATTTTGTATCCTGAGATCATCCTAGGTGCTGTTTTTGTTTTTTTTTGAAAGTAAGATTCCTTAGGATCACCTTCATAGACAGGCATGTCAACTGTATGAAAATGCTTATTCCTGGGCTCACCTTGGGATTCTGATTTACTCAGGCTGGACATCAAGGCTTTGTGTTGTTTTATCCTTTTGGCCATGTGGCATGCCGGATCCTAGTTCCCTGACTAGTGACTGAACCCTTGCCCCCCTGCCGTGGAAGCACTGGGCCACCAGGGAATTTTCGAAATTCCCTGAACATCACGACTTTTTCAGTGAATTTTTTTGACTGTGCCGAACCTTCGTTGCTGCGCTTGTCTTCTCCGGCTGAGTAGGTGCCATCTGCAGCTGTGGCTTCTCGGCGCTGAGTGCAGGCTCTAGGCGTGTGGGCTTCGGTAGTTGTTGCCCCAGGCTCGAGAGCACAGTCTCAATAGTTGTGGCTCACAGGCTTAGTTGCTCTGCATGTGGGATCTTCCTGGACCAGGGGTTGAACCCATGTTGCCTGTGTTGGCAGGTGGATTCTTAACTACTGAGCCACCAGGGAAACCCAGTAGGAGGATTTCTGAAACCTTCCCTCCTCATTCTCACAGGCAGCCGAGCTGAGAAGCACTGCCCTGCCTGCCTGCTGTGCTTTCAGGGGCCGGTCTTGCTCTCAGGCCAGCATGGTGATCAGGCCTGGGCTTTGCTGCTGAGGAAGATGAAGCCCAGGGCCAGTGGAACTGGCCCTTCTGGCCCAGAACGGACAACCAGGCCACGATGGATAATCAGCCAGTTTTAATGAACAAAAAATAGTGATGTGTATAAAAAGGTATTTCTGTCTGTCACTTAAGTGTCCTCATTTTCTAGATGGGAAGTTGTCTTCTCCGTGGACTTGACCACCTGTTCACCCATGGCCCCCATGTCTGGGCGAATGGGGGGCTCTGTCACGACAGGGCAGGAGCTGCCCGTGTGAGGGGAAGGCATGCGGCCGTCCTTCGGAGCTCTCGCCAGCTTTTTCACTGAGTAGAAATTGCCTTGTCCTCGGCCTGAGAAGGCGGCCGGCCATTGAGACAAAAAATAACTGCTGCAGAGCGGCTGTCAGCCCAGGTTCCTTATGTGACGGAGGCTGACCTCCGTCCGGGAGCCCGTCACTCTGCCTGTGGTTCTCCATTTGGGGCAAAGTTGTTCTCAAAGGCTTGCTTTCTGGCTTCTGGCGTTACAGGACCCAGCCCCGCCAGCGGCACAGGCACAAGTCTGCGTGTGCGCGGCGTGGCCTGGGAAGGGTGCTAAGAGGAAGCCTGGGGAGTGTGTGCAGGCTGGGCCTTAGGCCACCTCGTCAGGGGAGAAGGGGAAGGAGCAGGTGAGCTCAGAGCCCTCCGCGTCCTGCCTTGAAGGAGGGTGAAGCGGCGTGGCCACAGGGGCCAGGCCACGGTGCCGCGCTCGGGCCAGGGGGCGTCCACGCCCAGGGCAGAGCAGGGTCACGGGCCACCGCCCCAGAAGCTGAGTGGGCCACAAGCAACCCCCAGCACCCGGGCGCTTCCTCTGCAAGGAGCTGCCACCTGGCGGACGAGTGCGGCAGGCGGGCCTGACCCAAAGCACAAGGCTTCCCTGGGGTTAACGTTAGCTCCAGCTCATCAGCCCTGGGGCTGCTGAGGCAACCAGGCTGGGGCTGGCCTTCTGTGCTGGGGGGCTCAGACCCGCTGAGCAGCCCCCTCCAGACAGCAGACCCAGCTCAGAGCCTCAAGGCTAAAGCGTCTGGAGCCACTCCGGACGCTATCAGGGTTGCTGCTGATAGGAACTGAGGCCCCTGGAGAAACCTGTGCCCAAGGGCACCTGTGTGGCCCGGATGGCGCTGGCCACGCAACATGTCACCCCTGACGGCAGGCGGGCCCTCGTGGAGGGCTGAGCCTGGTCGTCTCCGGGCCGCAGGCCCAGCGGACACAGGAGCTGCATCCTGCACTGGCCCCGGAAGCCTGAGGTTCGCTCCCTTCCCGTTCCATCCTGGCGCCGACCCCCTGCTGCCCCTTGTCTGGACCCAGTTCCCTGCCCTGCATACCCGGGTCCTCTGCCTTGGCCCCCAGCTAGCGCCCTGCTGGGCACGGCTCAGCCGCAGATTGGAGGCAGGAAGGCTTTCTTACCTGTCCCCCTCTCGGAGTGGCCCTGTCTGACAGGGCTGCCTGGAGACGAGGGGTCAGGCCGGGGTGGGAGGGTGTACCAAGGAAGGACCACGGGGAGGGCGGGAGGTGATGGGGCTGGAATGAGACTGAGCGGCCCCGCAGGTCATCAGCACCGGGTCCGGGTATGCCTGACGTGGGCCTGCAGTGCTTCCTGAATGCCCCTCTGCCAGTCCCGGGCCAGCTGCACTGGGGTCACCGAAGCCTGGAAGGAGGGCGCTGGCTCAGTGCCCACTCTCGTCCCCGAGCCGCCCACTCCGCTCAGCTGCCCACCCGCACTCACCGCATTGCGCACGCCCAGCGCAGCCCCATAGAGCAGCAGCAGCTTCATTGCTCTGTAGCGCCCATGCCGTACTGCCTCGTGCAGAGCCGTGTCGCCTTCCTGTCGAGAGGGACGGGGCAGGCAGGTCAGCAGGCACCACGCATGGCTGAGCTTGGGCTCCTTCAGTCCCCAGCCCCGGGTGGGGAGATGCCCCAACCTCTGGTGACCAGACACTGACCTTGTCCTGCGCGTCGATGCGGGCCCCGCAAGCAATGAGGTGCTCCAGGCAGTCACAGTGTCCCGTGCGCACAGCCACGTGCAGGGGCGTGCTCCAGATCTGAGGGAGCAGTGAGGGCGGCGGTGTCACCGCCGGCTGGCACGGCTGCGTCCCGACCCCTAACGAGCATGGGCTTCCCCCCGGCCTGTGCCCTTACCTTGTCTCGGGCGTTGACCTGGGCGCCCCGGTTAAGCAGCTGTTTGAGGATGTCCAGGTGCCCTCTGCGGCAGGCCCAGAACACTGGGGTCCTGTCCAGCTGCAAACAGAAGCACCCAACTCACCCTGATGTTTGGGGAAGCGAGTGGGAGGTTTGCCGTGGGGGTGGCCCTTCCCTGGGTCTCACCAAGTCCCGAGTGTCCACGGCCGCACCTGCCTCCAGCAGCTTGTTCACAAGCTCACAGTGACCCTTCAGACAGGCCCAGTGCAAGGCCGTGCGGTAAAGCTGGGGAGAGCGGGAGGTCAGGTGCGGGAAGCTTGGCCACCCTTGGCGGTCCCACCACATGACCTTGCTCCCAGCCCCACTCCCTCCCGACTCAGGAGGCACCACGGGACTTGTGCCCCATGAAGCAAAAGCCCGTGGTTTCCAAGGCGCTCACCATGCCTGCACCACCCTTGCTACCTTGTCATGGGCATTGGGGTCCCCTCCGTCCGCCAGGTACTTGTCAATCAGGGCCTCCTGGTTCTCGGCAGCTGCCTTCAGGAACACCTCCAGGCCCACGGGTTCCTGCTGGGCCTGTGGCTGCGGCTGAGTAAATTCAAAGTGTTAGTTGCTCAGTTATGTCTGACTCTTTGTGACCCCATGGACTACAGACGCCAGGCTCCTCTGTCCATGGGTTTTCTCCAGGCAAGAATACTGGAGTGGGTTGTCATTTCCTACTCCAGGGAATCTTCCTGAACCAGGGATCGAACCCTGGTCTCCTGCATTGCAGGCAGATTCTTCTACCATCTGAGCCACCAGGAAAGCCAGGTAAGTTCAAGGACAAGGCCCACTCACTCGAGAGGCTGCTGGGATGCACGGCCTCACCAGTCTAACCAGAGAGCCGGCTGAGGACCAGCGCACTATCAGCTTATACAAACAACAGATTAAAAAAACCTGCCCCCAGGGACGTCTCTGGTGGTCCAGTGGTTGAGAATCTCCCTTGCAAAGCAGGGGACATGGGTTCCATCCCTGATTAGGGAACTAAGATCCCGTATGCCCCGGAGCAACTAAACCCACACATCAAAACTACAGAGCTTGTGCGCTTCAAAGTCTGGGAGCCACAACTAGAGAGTCCATGCGCTGCAACCAAAGGTCCAGAATGATGCAGTTAAGACCCCACACAGCCAATTACGTAAATGAATACAAGCTTTAAAGAACAGAAGACTGAGCAGGTATGGGGTGGGGTCACGGGTTGAGCTGTGTCCCTTCCAGGCTCATATGTTACGGTCCTAACCCCAGCACTCTGAGCGTGACCTTACTGGGAAATGGGGTCCCTGTAGCTGTAACTGAAAGACGAGGTCATCCTGGAGTAGGTGGGCCCTGTGCCAATACGACAAGTCCTTACTGAAAGGGGACATTTGGATACTGACATGCACGTGGGGGAGGCCTCGTGGACCGTGTGAGCTCAGAGCAGAGACGGGGCAGTGCGTCCACAAGCCAAGGAAATGACAGCAAATTACCACCAACCCCTAAGCTGGGGAGAGGCATGGACAGATCCACCCCAGAGCCCCGGGATGAACCAGCCCTCATCAGAGATGAACCCCTGGCCTCGGACTGCCGGCCTCTGAGCAGACCTTACATACACAGCTGTGTCTAAGCCCCCAGCTTGTACTTTGTTCTGCCAGCAGCTAAGGCAGACTGAGCCAGGGCAAAGTGGTCTCCAGGTGAGAGCTGGGCAGCTCCTCCCCAAGCCTCTCATGGGGACAGGAGGCTCTGGCTCATGAACTCCAGCCCAGGTGTGGCACCCTCACTCACCTTGACCTCAGGCTGGGGTGTCTTGGGGGGGACCCTGCGTTTCAGTCGCTTTTCTTTCCGTCTTTGAACCAACTTTTCCAAATCAGCCAGGTTTTCCAAGTTAGTTCTGGAACTGTTAAATCTTTCAAGCTGTGGCAGAAATAGGACCATGCCAGCCGTCAGCCACTGGAGCCCTGGGGCATCTCTTGGTTGGTCTCACCCTTGTCTTTAGGCAGCAGGAGTGCCCACCCAGGCCATCAGCCCCCAAGCCCCGCCGCTCAGCGTGCCCACACCCAGCCCCCCCGGCCGCCACCTCCGGCCACTCACTCTCCTCCTCTTTTCCTCGTCCAGTTTCTGCCTCTCCCGGGCCTCGGCCTCCTGGGGCCCCAGCCTCCAGCTGCGAAGCCCCCCTCCAGGATCAGGAACTCCATGTCCACATTCCAATTTCGTCCTTTCAACTCTCTCTCCACTTACCTGTAGGGACAGATGAGGACAAAGACTCGGGAAAATTAGGAGGAGCCCTAAGGCAATGGCTACCCACTCCAGTTTTCTTGCCTGAAGAATTCCATGCACAGGGGAGCCTGGTGGGCTGCACAGCCCATGGGGTTGCGAAGTCAGACACGACTAAGTGACAAAACTTAGAAAACACAATTGTGCTGGACGGGGGGTCCTGCCAGGAGCTGACACACGAAGATCAACAAGCCTGTCTGGACCTGTGCAGAGTGCCGTGGCGGTCCACCCGCTCCTGGGCTCTCACCACCTACAGCATCGTCTGAGACCCAGGAGGGCAGCTGGCTGCTGCCCACTCTGTCCTGTCAGCAGAACCCAGCAGCGGGCGCCTGACACCGCATCTATTTATACTGCTGGGCCGCATCCAGGTGAGCTCAGGGCCTCCCTCGTGGGTGGCTGTCCTTGCATTCCTACCAGATCACGCCACACTGCCACCTGACCCCAGGTGGGGGCAGGGGGTAGGGGGACAGCGGAGATGCCTCCTGGGTAAAATGCCAAATCCCTGCATTCAACGGCTCTTTGGGAAGCTAGCTCTTTCCTTGGTGCCGAAGATGAAGTGAGTTACTGGGGCTGTGCTTAGGGTGGAGCCCATTGTACAGCAAACTCTTCTTTTCTCCCTCCCCTGGCCCCCGCCCCCAGGATTCAGAAGCTGGCATCACCCAGGAAGAAGCAAGTTGAGGGGAGAGAAGAGGCTGGAATGATAGGATGGCAGAGTGTACGGCTTCCAGCCACATGGCACTCTATTCCATTCCCTTCTAAAGTGAACAGTTCCTGGGCCCTGCAACCCGCCTCCCAGCACAGGCTGAACTGGCTGGCAGTGGGGCCTGTGGGGTGAAGTGACGCCCGCGGCCTCCATGCCCGGCCTCCCGCAAGACAGCCTGAAGTGCCACCGGTGTCCCTGCTTCTCACTGCCCAGGGAACGCGAGCACCGTCTCCCCTCCCGAGCCAAGGCGGGCAGACCCTCCAGACCGCTTCCCCACGACCAGCAGCACAGCTGAGTTCAGCCAGCGCCCGGCCACACTCGTGTCTCCCGGGGTAGCGTGCCACTTCCCACTCCTGCCACCACAGTCAAGGGCAGAACCCACTGAACTCAAACAATTTCCTGACGACCGTGGCCTGGCCCCTTCCTGTCTTCCTCTCTCGCTCCCTAGCCCCTCACGTGAGACCTGGGCAGACCGACCAGAACGGAACCGCACGTTTCTACTCCTCAAACCTCCTCAGGCCGCACGAAGCAGCTGCCCGACCCCCTCGTTCTGCTGAGACAGTCCCGGGGCGCCCAGACCACTGCCCGGCCCCCGCCGCCCAGCCCCAAGTCCTCACCAACTGCTGGATGCTGAAGTTCATGGTCCCCCCGCTCTTCAGGCCCCTAGTGAGAGGAGCCGCGCAGCTCAACCCTTTTATAGTAGAGCCAGCGGCGGGCGGGAGAAGGGCAAGGCAGAGGCCTGGGCCTGGGCCGGATAACTCTGTGGCTCCGTAACTCACCAAAATACTGCCTCGGGCACTTAGCCCGGGCAGGCAGGAGCAGGAGCTGTTCTGAGCTGAGTCAGCTGCATCCTCAGACACCCCCATCCCGCACCTACTCAGCGGTGCTTCAACCAATCAACACATCCCGGACGCGGGGCCACCAGCCCAGGCTCAAGGGGAAATGTCTCCTATTCTCCCAGGTGTGGGCTTCTCAGGCGGCGCTAGTGGTAAAGAATCTGCCTGCCAATGCAGAAGAGGCTGGTTTGAACCCTGGGTCAGCCAGGAGGAGGGCATGGCAACCTACTCCAGTTTTCTTGCCTGGAGAATCCCAAGGACAGGGGAGCCTGGCGGGCTACGGGCCATAGGGTCGCAGAGTCGGACACAACTGAAGCGACTTGGCACACAGGCATGCTCCTAAATGTAGACACCATGGAGAAAAAGAAGTGTGAGCCTCCGCGTTGCTGTGGAGGGAGACCCCAGGAGACGGCGTGACAACCCTGGCAATAGGAGGCCAGAATCCTGAAGCGGACCTCCACGGGAGAGGCCAAAGAGGCTGACTTCTGCCTCAGGAAGCTTCCTGGCTCCTACAGGAAGAAACCAAGTGACTTCCCACCTCTCAGCCAGTTTCCAACCTGAAACCTGGCTGCTCCCACTGGTTTCCTTCCCCAGGCAACCCCCTGCCCCCTCACCACTCCAATGATCAAGGTCAACGTACTAAGCTAGGCCACCATCAGGAGCCAAGCCCAGTCTGTCATTGGCACCTCACGCCTCTGGAAGAGACTTCCATGGCTCACATGCAGGTCCCCAGCCAGACACCCTGCTGGGCCTGGGGCACATCCTTCCCCAGCAAGGTGAGGTTCAGACGCGCTCCAGGTCCAAGAACAAATGTTAACCGTTAACCCAGTTGCAAAGCAATTCGTCTGCAGCTACTGGTCAACCTTCCTGATTCTCCCTAAGACACCAAGCATGCCTTCCACCCAGCTGTGCCTTGAATTTCTGCCTTGACCTTTGAAAGGAAACCTGATAGCTGGTAAGACTCTGGCCTTGAAGCCACATGAGCAGAGTTGAGCAGGACGGGCGCGGGGGAGGGAGAGCTGTGGGCCCAGGGCCGCTGAGGGCCCAACCACAGCTTCTGAGCTCCCAGACCTGGGGAGCCCAGGGCTTTTTAGAGCAACTCTTCTGTGCTTACAGCCCAGGGTGTTTTTCTCAAAGGTGATTTTTGGCTTGTGGTCCTGAGGAAGGGAAGAGTTACCTGGAGGAGAGTGAGGTGAAACCGACAAAAATAAGCAGGATTTGAACTCAAGACTCCACTGCCTGCCGCGGACACCACGACTCCTCTCCTGCAATATCCCAGGGCGAGGGTATCGACGCTGCATCTGAAATGCTCAGCGGAAGACTGATGGTACTCACATGGAGCTAACTAGTATTAATTTATTGTTGGTATTACTTTATCAAAGAAAAAAATTACCTAAGTCCACAAATCAAGCTCAGGATCCCTACCTGGGGAAACAGTGGGTGCAATTTCACACACCTCCTCCTGACACTCCTCCTGAGTGTGTGTGAGTGTGTTTGTGTTCCTATGTGGCCCCACCTCCTCTACTGTGGTCACGACTCAGCACTCTCTCCACGTCGGCACAGGCTGCACTCATGGGCGGGAACCTCATCTCTGCCCATGTGGTTCCAAGGCCGGAGTCTTACTTGTCCCCCTGTTGGGAGCACTGGGTTTAGCTCTAATTTTCTGTTTTCAACATTTCACCCCATGCTCCAGTGCACATCTTTGTAAATGCATCGGTAAATAGACATCTTTGGGGACCTGTGGTTAAGACTCGGTGCTTCCAATGCAGGGTATGCGGGTTCCATCCTGGGTGCGAGAACTAAGATCACACACACACACACACACACACACACATTGTATACATGGATATTTCTCTAGACACACACACACACACACACACACACGCACACACACTTTGTATACATGGATATTTCTCTAGGGAGCTACAGAGAAATTAGAAGTATTGGTCTTGCTCACTTAAATTTTAGTAGATATTGCCAAACTGCCATCCACTGTACCAATTTTCATAAACAGGTAACAACAAACACAGTTAAGAGAGCATGAAAAAGATCTATGTGGATATATATACAAAACAAAGGACCAATATCCAAAGTACATAAATGACTCCTATGAATCAAGGAAAAAATTTAGAAATTGAAAAATTTAAATTTGAACAAGGTCACCGAAGACAGGCATTCCGCCTCACTAGAAACTGGCAATGGACGCAACATAAAGCAGCAGCACCTGTAGTCCCAGACGGAGAAGGCGATGGCACCCACGCCAGCACTCTCACCTGGAGGGTCCCGTGGACGGAGGGGCCTGGTGGGCTGCGGTCCATGGGGTCACGAAGAGTCGGACACGACTAAGTGACTTCCCTTTCACTTTTCACTTTCATGCATTGGAGAAGGAAATGGCAACCCACTCCACTGTTCTTGCCTGGAGAATCCCAGGGACGGCGGAGCCTGGTGGGCTGTTGTCTATGGGGTCGCACACAGTCGGACACGACTGAAGCAATTTAGCAGCAGCGGCAGTCTCTCGGTTAACATGAATGAACTTACGGTATAGATGCAGGTGTGGGCCACGTTTTCGGGAGGTGGGAGCTCAAATGCTGCCTGCGAGGCTCTGGGCGCCCCGTCAGTGCTCCTCAGGTCTCCACTTGTCTCGTGCCCACAGGGACCCCCCACCAGTCACTCCTACCTGAGATGGGGCCACGGGACACCATGGGTACAGTGACTTGTACCAAGGTCACCTGGCTAGAAAGCAGCTTTTCACGTGTCACGTAATCCATAGCTGCTTCTCATGCTTACGCAGTTTTATATTTTCAGATTTGGGTCTTAACTCCAAATTTATTTTTGTGCAGGGGATGAGGTAAGGCGATAACTTTATTTTTTCTACATGGATAGATGTTTCCACATGAGCTAATTTAGAATACGATCATCTGTCCAGGCAGTCACCCTGGCAGCCCCCGCAATCTGAATTCCCTCCCTTTAAGGGGCCAGAATGAGGCTCTGCCGGTCCGTCGGCCTCGGGCTCTCGCCCTGCGACTCGGGTGCTGTCCAGGTGGGGGCTGGGAGAGCTGTCCGAGTCCTCCGAGCGCTACTGAGACGGGAGGCGGCGACTCAGCTGGCCAGCAGGTCCCGCAGGTCGCTGTTGCCAGGCAGCAGGTCACAGGCGAGCCGGGCCTTCCGGTCCCGCACGGCCTTCAGGGCTGGGCTGTGCTGCAGCAGGAGGGAGCAGACGTCCGTGTGACCCTTCTCGGCAGCCTGCGGGGAGAGGAGCCCGATCAAAAGCTGACCCCACTGCGCCCGCTCTTTCTCGCTCCACGTCTGGGGCCCTTCGGGTCCTACAGTAGGCCTTGCTGGCTGGCTGAGCAGACTTCCCTGGACTCCTGCCAATGATGCGCGTGCAGGGCACTGGGGCGCCCTGGTGCCGCTCGGGAAGTCAGCTTGAGCTTTCCCTCCTGTGCCCTCTACTCAGGGGCCATGCTTCGTGGCTCAAGCCTGAACATTAACGACAAGTTCAGAGGACGCCCCTGGCCATCCAGTGGTTAAGACTCTGCACTTACACTGCAGAGGGTGCAGGTTCAACTCCTGGTCCAGAAAAATTCCATGGGCCACAGGGATCTGGCAGGGAACTAAGATCCTACATGCCACCAGGTGTGGCCAAAGAGGGGAAAAAAAAGGACAAGGAGAGCGGGCCCCAGCCTCAGTGGTCCAGTGGTTGAGAATCTGCCTGCCAACGCAGGGGACACAGGCTTAATCCCTGGCCCAGGAAGATCCCACACTCCACAGGACAGCGAGTCCACATCCCTGGAGCCGGGCTCTGCAACGAGAAGCCTGTGCACCGCAGCTAGAGAGTAGCCTCCACTCGCTACCACGAGAAAGGCCCCCCAAAAGAGCAAGTGTAGAACCTTGGACTTCTAAGCATCTAGACAAACACGCACATTGTCTAGAGGGGACACCATGGGCACAAGACGTATCGGACACGGCCCTTGTCCTGGGGAACTTTCAGATGAGCAGAGAGAAACAGGTCTACTACCCAGGTTTCTCCTCTTCCCTCTGAGATAAACAGTTTGGATGTCAATTCTAACTCACATCCTCCAAAAAAGAACAGAGTTAGGTGACTTACACAGATTATCTTATTCAACGTTTCCAATAACCATCAGAGGTAAGAAATACTATTGTTTCTATTTTATAGATGAAGAAACTGAGGCTTATAAAAATTGAGTAACTTGTCCAAGGTCACAGAGCTAGTGTAGCAGCCTGGGGAATTCTAAGTCAGGTCTGTCTGACCCCAAAGTTCGAGCTCTCAATAGCTATATCACGCTATTCCCCACTTCTTCCAACAGACAAGGGCTCCTGAAGGATATCAAATATTAGTACCCAACACCATCTCAAATTTGAATCTATCTTTACTAGGCATAAATATCTTGATGAGGACAGACCCGGGGTTCTGAATATTATTGCTTCAATTATGAGCAGTTGTGAGAATTCCAAATAATTTTTAGCAAAAAAAAAGGTGCCAACGTTTGCAGGAGGGAGGGAGAATGGAAGCAAGGGCCGGGTGATTCAGAGTCCTCACACATACTTGCTCTCTGAATTTCTCAGAATGCTGCAAGCCGTGGGTGAAAGCAGCTGGGTCCGTCCCGGCAGTGTCCTGCCTGTCAACACTCATCATGGGCGCTGTGGTGGTGAAACACTCGAGCAACACCGGTTCAGACCACTGGGAAATGAGCAATCTGCCTCTCCAACCAGCAAGGGTCTCCACACAAGAGGGCCCCCAGCTGCTCTCTCGGCATCTGAGCCTGGTGCTCCGGCTGCAAGAGGAAACAAGGCCAACTCCAGCCGCCCCAGTGAGAGAGGCAGAGATCACGGAGAGGGGGCTCCAAGAGGGAAGAGAGGCAGGAGTCAGGTGCAGGGTGCTCTGGGCATCCGGGTGGGGGGAGCTGCGCTCCGCGAGGAAGAGGAAGGCTCTCTGAGCGTGTGATGGTCCAGAAAGAAGAACAGACACAAGCCAGAGGGCAAAGGGAAAGGAGAGGCCTCCGGACAGCAGGAGCCGCTGCCTGTGGCTGGCAAGGGATGCAGAAGTGGGTTCAAGAGATGGGCGATGGGGGCTTCCCTGGTGGCTCAGTGGTAAACAGTCTGCTGCCAACACAGGAGAAATGGGTTCACCTGGGAAGACCCCAGACGCCGAGGAGCAGGTAAGCCGCGGACCACTTGACCGGACCTGTGGTGCGGAGCTGGGGGCTGCAGCCACTGAGGCCTACATCTCTACAGCCTGTCTTCCAGAGCTAGAGAGGCCGCTGCATGAGAAGCCCACTCACTACAACGAAGAGGAGCTCCTGCTTGCTGCAGCTACAAAAAAGCCCACACAGCCAGCCAAAAATAACGAAATAAATAAAACTACTTAAAAGAAAAAGAAAGAAGCTGAAGACAACTAGCAGGGTCTGAGCATAACAGGCAAGGGGCCGGGAAGGAGCTCAGGACAAGCTGCCAGGTAGGCAGGGGCCAACCCCCGAAGGCCTGTTAACCAGCTTAAGGACTCGGTAGAAGCAAGCCTCCAGAGGACTCTAAGGCGTGGTGTGGTCCGAACTGCGCTTTAAACCATGGCTCTGGGAGAAGATCAAGTGGGCTAAGAGAGGACCAGATTATACGCACAGGCCTCACGGATGCATCAACTGCCTTTTAAAGATGAACAAGAAATCAGCAACAGGGGATGACCTAACACATGACTGACCGGAGACCTATCAATACGCTTTCAGACAGTGATACAGTTAACTCACTGTGCACTGCTGGAGTTTAAAACTGACCAGGGTTCATTACGCAACATAATCGTCATCATCATTCACATTTTGCTCCATTAGGTTCCTATCCCAACACTGTATATATCATAAATGTAAAATTTTCAAAAATAATGCATCGAGAAATTTTGAGTGAAGAATTTTTTGGTGAATTTTATGAAGATACTTTCTGCAATCCTCCAGTGACAGATATGCTAGCGTCTAAGAAGATGCTGGCTCTCCAGAATAAAGTCCTGATTCAGACGATACGAATACTAGACCAGCAAGAAGAGAGAATGCTCCTTTGCTTCGACAGCAGAGCGGACTGAAGACAACGTTTCACAAAAATGAGAAGACTTTACAGGCGTGTCCGGTGGTAACCGCTGAATGTAATAACCCACAATGCGTGCGCTCAGTCACATCCGACTCTGCGCAACCCCATGGACTGTGGGCCGCCAGGCTCCTCCGGCAAGAATACTGGTGTGGGTTGTCATTTTCTCCTCCAGGGGAGTCTTCCCGACCCAGGACCAAACCCACATCTCTTGCCTTGGCAGACGAATTCTTGACCACTGCGCCACCTGGGAAGCCCAATAACTTGCAAAGTGTTGGTGAAAGAAAAATCGCCAGCCATAGGTGTTAATTTCTGCAGAAATCCCCCAGTCAATAAAGTGACCCAGAAGACTGAGCTGCTGAGAAGGGGGGCAGGGAGCGAATTTGTGTCCAGAGCAGGTATTCTGTACTCCTCAAGCTGTTCACTGTGGGTACGTGTTTCTAGGCAGAAAACTTTTAATTAAATGATTACTCTGGTCACAGTGTGGAAAGTGGACTAGGACAGGCAAAGGTAGGTACAAGTTTCAGAAAACTGCGTGAAAAAAGCATTGAGGATGCATCACTAAGAGAAAGAAAATGACACCTTATGTTTTGTACTAATTTACATGCACAGGAAACTTGCTGGAAAATTATATGTTAATCCTAAAGTGATGATAGGTGAGCACTGAGATTACAAATGATTCTGATTTTCTACTTTACACTTTTCTGTTATCCCCATGTTTTCTACCATGAACATGTTATACCTTTTTTATTTTTGGCTATGCCATGTGGCCTATGAGGTCTTAGTTCTCTGACCAGGGATGGAACCTGGGCCCAAGCAGTGAGAATGCCACGTCCTAAACCCTGGACAGCCAGAGAATTCCCATGTTCTAGGTTTTATAATGACAACAGACAAGAAGTTCCTGCAGCCTGTGAAACTTCTGAGAGGCGACGCACCTTGTGCAGACTGGTCATGCCGTCGGCGTCCACCAGCCTGGGGTTGGAGCCGTGCGAGAGCAGGAGCCGGGCAATGTCCGTGTGCCCGCAGTAGCTGGCGCGGTGCAGGGCGGTGGCTCCCCCGTGGGTCTGGGCATCACACTTGGCCCCACTCTCCAGCAGGAACTGGCACACGGCATAGTGCCCATTGCGGCTGGCGTAGTGCTGTGGTGAACAGAGCCGGGGTCAGGAGGCAGAACCCTGGGTGAGGCGTGCAGCGGCGGCCGGAGCCCCCTCTGGCAGCTGGGTGGCCAGGGCGAGCCTGCACGCCTAGCTTCAGGCTCAGCCACTGCAAAGTGGGAGTGATAACCACTCCTTTTTAAAAATATATTTATTTATTTTGGGGTGTGTCAGGTCTTAGTCGTGGCATGCGGGATCTTTCCTCGCGGCACTCGGGCTCAGCACTCCCCAGGAATGTGGGATCTTGGCTCCCCAGCTAGGGGTAGAACCCATGCTCCTGCACGGGAAGGTGAAATCTTAACCACTGGACTGCTGGGGAAGTCTCAATAATTACCAATCCTATCTCACAGTATCATTATGAAAGTGAAAAGTGAAAGTATTAGTTGCTCAGTTCTGTCTGACTCTTTGCGACCCTAAGGACTGTAACCCAAGAGGCTCCTCTATCCATGGGATTTTCTAGGCAAGGATACTGGAGTGGGTTGCCATTCCCTTCTCCAGGGGATCTTCCTGACCTAGGGATGGAACACAGGTCTCTCGTGTCTCCTGCCTTGGCAGGTGGATTCTTTACGGTTATGAAAATGATGTTAAACAATCAGTGAAAAGCACCTCGGCTAATTAAAAAAAACCCAGGTTCATAAGATGCTTAAACAGAAACCCTGCTGGGAGAGAAGAAAGAGTGGGAGAAGGGAAACGGCAAACATCATCCCCATCCAGAGAGCAGGAACCCAGAGCTGAGGCTCCTCCCAACTCACTAGAGCGGTGTAGCCTGCGGAGTCAGGCTGGCTGGGGTCCGCTGCCTTTTGGATTAAATACTTCACTCGGCCCAGGTCTCCGTTCAGGGCTGCCGACCAGATTCCTGCAGAGGCACAACCCAAGCACTGAATAATGTTCACGGACTGGGGGCTTCTAGCACTTCCTTTACCTCTCGACCTCAGTCTTCTCATCTACCAAATGGGAATTCGTCTGCTCAGCAAATGTGACCTGAGCACCTCCTCTGAGCTGTGCACTGAGGGGTGCTGGAGCCAGACAGACCAGGGGCTTGTCTAACCAGGAGACTAGCCAGACACGACTTCCCTTCTCCCCCACTTCAAACACACCAGTGTTGGATAAAGTACTATTTGAGATGTTTGAATATACAGTCACAAGCAAACACTGTCAGGTGTCAGCCCAAAGTGAAAACCACAGGGACAGTGGTGAGCAGGCATCTAATTTGTGGAATCCTCAGAGTCCTCGGAACCCCACACACATCTCAGGGACTGGCTGGAAGGCCTGAGCAGAGTCGGGAGCAAAGGTGGCAGGCCGTGTGGGTGCTGGGGAACCAGACAGAGCAAGGCTCTGTGCACACAGCTGCGGGCACCATGGATAGTATGGGGCAAAGCATTCACCCCGCTTGACGCACACGTAAGGATGACACCTGCAGTGCCCGACAAACAGCCCGGAACAGCGCAGCCCCCTGGTCTGAAGCTCCATACCCTGGGGGTGAGTGCAGCACCCTGGAAGCAGACTCTGCCTCCCGGTCCCTCTCAGACCCCCGGAGCGGGCCTGGGTGTCCCGGGGTCGCACCAGGTGGGGAGTCGGATCCCGGCGCACCACCGGGGAAAGTTACCGAAGCCAATGCCTGTTTCCCGACCCGCAGACGAGCCGGCGTTTCTACTGCCAAGCTCGCGCCAGGTCCCCGGCGGGCTCTCCGACCAGACCCGCTCCCATCCCCACCCCGGCAGCTTCCCTCCAGGGATCCCGGTTCATGGCCACCTCCTTGGCCCCGGGGGCCTGCGGACGCCGGAAGGCGCCGGGCCGGCAGAGCCGCGCACCCCCTCACCCCTCTCGAAGTCCATCTCGTCCAGCGTCTGCTGCACGCCGGGCGCCGCGCTCGGGTGGGAGCAGCAGGGGCCATCCGCGCAGGGGCGCGGCGCCGCCATGTCGCTCTCCGCGCCCGCCCACCGGCTGCCGGGCGCGGGCGCCGCCACGGGCCGGCATGGGCGCGGCCTCAGCGCACCGCCCGGTCTGACCATTCGGCGTCCGCACGAGCCACGGGGCCGACCAATCAAGCGTCTGAGTCTGGGCGCGGGAGCCAATCGCGACGGCAGGGCGGGACCTGCGGCGCTGAGCCGCGCCGGCCCGAAGCGGCCACGAGAGGGCGTCCCAGGCTAAGCGGAGGCCCGGGCGCGCCCGCGGAGACCCAGGACCGACTCTTGGGGAGGGCAGCCGGCCTTGTATGTGGCCCCCTCCAGGTTCTCTTGGTCCCACCGGGATCCCCAGGGTCGGGGGTCACCAGGCGGGCCCCAAGGCCCTTCCCCACCATCTCGGACTCAGGTTGATGGGTCCCCACGGCCGCGCGCTGACCAAGTTGAAAGGCCAAGACCCCCTCCTTCCTCTCGTCCCTGCTGCCCACTTCTTGAAACGCCATGGGAGGCAGATGGTCACAACTTGTATTGGCTCCTGAAACCACCTGCAAGTAGGCCCGGGGTAGGGCGGGGGGAGTGGGTAGGGAAAGGAAACTGGAACCGTCACCCCGCAGCGGGCACCTAATTTACTGAATGAACTTGCTTCGGCTGTGGGTTACTGACCATGCAGGAAGCTAGCTGCTCAGATCAGCAGATGCCAGGCCTCTGTTACAGCAGGAGCTTGTTCCAGCCGCAGCAGGTCCCCTAGACTGGTCAAGGGTACAGAGGACTCTTCATTTCCACTGCCTGTGTGTGGGCGTGAATTACAGAAGCCAGGCTAGGTCCTGGTTTTCTTAAAAATATCTTGGCCCTGGACAGGCTCCTTCCTAAAGCAAAGGGGCTTGGTGCCTACCTGTGGCAGTGGAGGAAGTTCCATATTGCATGGTTATCTGAAGCATTCAAGACTAACATTCCTGCAGGTAAAGGCTGAAAGTAATCCTTCTTCCCTTAAAGTGGTGGGGAGCCCCATCCTCACATGAGCCAGTCCGCACAAGTTTAAGCTGCTTCTAGGAAGCTCCTCTCCGCGGCCCCCACTCCCATTTCCCCTTCCCGGAGTCCTGGGAAGCCAGGCCCCTCCCCTCTACTGCTTCTATTCCCCAAGCCCTGACTTCTCCCTTTGGCCAGAAGCCGTGGTTGGCTCCCCAGAGGCTGAGGCCCTGGTCTGGTTCCCAGCCCAACCCACCACTGTGGGAAAACACTGGAGCCTGGCCTCTGGACCCCTCTCTAGAGAGGGGCACAAGCAGGAAGGGGGCCGGTCCAGCCCCACTCAGCCCACAGGGAGCCTCCCTCTTGGCACCCAGAAGGTTTCAGCCCAAGTGTCTTATCTCCATGACAGGAACAGTTTCATTTTCTCCATTTTATTTGTCAATATAAAAATACTCAAATATTTACAACAAATAAATACGCGGGGACACAATAAGTTACACTGCTGGGAGCCCTCCTCCTAGGGCTGGGAGAGGAAATGCCAGATCCCCAGCATGCCCACCCCTCTCGCCTCCCCCCCTCCCCCCCCACCACACAGCCTTTCCCAGCCCTGCCAGGGAGGACAAGTATAAAACACCACTGAGCCCCAGGGCCAAGTGGGAGGCCCCTCCCAACCCTTCCCCCCAAACACACAGGAGGCTGCACCTCCCTCCCCCCCACCCTGAACACATTCATAGCCCTGGGAGCAGGACCAGGCCCCACCCCAGAGTCCTGATTCCCCCCAAGGGGCACAGCACCCTGCCCGGCCCACCCCCATATGTACACGGCTGCCCCCTACTGGGGACAGGTGGGGGCAGGAGAGGCAAAGTGTACGACCCCTTCCCCTTCATAGCGCCAATGACCCACCAGGAGGACCCGAGGCCAAGGGAAGACTCGACAGAAACAGGAAGACTGCCTCTCACACACACACATGCACGCACGCACGCACAGGCGTATGTGCACACATCTGCATTCACACACATATGTACACAAACACACCCACATCTGCAACTTCTGCCTTGAAAGGTTTTGGCTGTTGGGGTCCCACGCGTCTGTGATCCACAGCCTCTCACAGAGGAGGAAGGTGCCCTCTGCAAGGCTGGTGCCCTGGTAAGCCACACCAAGTGGCAGTGCCCGTGCTGGCAGAGCAGGTCCTCATGGCCGGGCGGTCCCGGGCAGAGCAGTTGCCCATGCCATGTCCCTGAGGTAGCTGGTGCCTGTGCAAAAACGTAGGGAGCCGTGCCTCCCAGGCCACCGCCCGAGGGGCCCCCTCATACTGAGGACTCCTCGGGGTTGGAGTCTGGCAGCGGCTGGCGCTGCTGCAGTTTACGCCTCAGTTCGTCGGCGAGCTCGGGCAGAGGATGCCCGAGGCCGCCGCGGTCCTCCCCTCCCAGCTGGAGACGCACGTAGCCGTTGGCGTTGGAGTTCCGGCCACCTCCCAGATGGAGCCGTGTCGGAGAAGGCAGGGGCTGGCCGGGGATGCCGGGGGGCGGTGAGGGGGGCCCACCGCCAGGCTGGCACCGGGCGTGGCCAGGCACGATCTTGAGGGACCCATCTGAGTAGTAGTAGCCCACAGGGTCCCAGAGCTTCTCGTCCGTCTCGGGGCCGGGCCGGAAGGGGGGGCTGGTGGGCTCCTTGGGTAGCTCCAGCGGGTACACCAGAGTCCTCTCGGCCGCCTTGGCACCTTTCTCCAGCTCCTCGCGCAGCCGCCGGCGCAGGGACAGAACCAGCAGCAGCAGCACCAGGCACACGGCGCCCAGGGCCACCACAGCCAGCCACACCAGCCCCAGGTTCTCCAGCGGGGCCCGGGCCTCCAGCGTCACTGACGGGCCAGCCACCACCGCCACGAGGTAGCCTTCAGCAGCCAGCCGGGCCCCCTGCTCCTCCGAGAAGCAGTGGTAGGCACCGGCGTGGCGGGGTTGGGCAGCCATCACCACCAGGGCCTGCAGCCGGGCATCATAGAGGAAGGAGCCGGGCTGCTCCGCGGGCAGGTCGCGGCCCCCGAAGGTCCAGCGGGCGTGGGCGAGGTTGGAGGAGAGACGGCAGGGCAGCACCAGATCCGTGCCCGCCACCACTGTGATGTTTTTGGGCGTAAGCCTGACTGTAGTGGCGGAGAAAAGGAGAGTCAGTGGGGTGCAAGATGCCCAGGGCGAGGGAGGACAATGACACCCCAGTTCTGGTCCCCCGAGGCCCGTACACCCTGGAAGGAGGGCTAAGACAACAGCCTACCTTTCTTACTGCCCCGGAAATTACAGATGCTCGAGGTATCCGAGACCGCCACGTGCTGGATCAGCAGGGACCTGGTGCGAGGAGAGGGATCCGTCAGTGTCCCGGCTCCAGCCCCCCTCCCCTCCCCTCCCCGCTGGTCCCCGCACATGCAGAAGCCCCCCTCACCCGGAGTGACCGCCCACGGCCACGCAGCGGCTGCTGTTGGCGTTCCAGGCACAGTAGGGGTCCCGGGCGAGCACACAGTCGGCACAGGAGCGGTACTTCATGCAGTCGGCTGGGGGCAGCTGTACCAGCTGGGAGCGGGAGCCCGCGAAGAGCAGCTTCTGCCGGAGAAGCACAGGACGGAGACTGAGCCAGGTCCGGGCCGTGCCCGGGCGGGGGCTCGGATGACTGCCAGGGCGCCG
Organism: Capricornis sumatraensis; assembly: GCF_032405125.1. Classification (NCBI taxonomy): domain Eukaryota; kingdom Metazoa; phylum Chordata; class Mammalia; order Artiodactyla; family Bovidae; genus Capricornis; species Capricornis sumatraensis. The sequence goes on along the minus strand of NC_091069.1, from coordinate 103,415,055 downwards.
GGCCGAGGAAGTGGGCTGTGCTCACGTCCCAGAGCGGGAAATCTGAGGGCTGGAAGGCACTCAGGACTTACTATAAGCCAGGAGCAATCCTAAGCCCCTTACAGCTGTGACCTTGTTAGAAAGGAACAGCAGACCTGTGAGGCTGAGAAGTATCCTTGTGCCTGCTCACTCAGACACACGTACACACACTCACACACAGTCCCCCCCCACATGCACACACACATACTCTTACACTCACACACACTCACTCTCTCTCACACACACACACACACACACACACACACACACACAGCTCCAGAATAGTATAAATAGCGCAGGAAGTTCAGTTTCCGCAGATCCCGTCAGCCTCACAATAGCACCAGCAAAGCATAAAGCATTTTCCTGTTTCAATGGAGATAGCCAATCTGTGTGTTTCTGCAACTACAGGCTTTCTTTCTGCCATGATTCCACGTTCTGGGGAACAACCTGAGCCTCCAGAGTTGGGAAACGCCAAGCATGTGGAAGTGCCACAGACATGCGGGAAGAGAGGGGCTGGGGAAGGGACGGGAGGGGCTGGGGAAGGGACGAGAGGGGCTGGGCAAGGGACGAGAGGGGCTGGGCAAGGGACGAGAGGCGCTGGGCAAGGGACGAGAGGGGCTGGGCAAGGGACGAGAGGTGTTGGGCAAGGAGGCGCTGGGGAAGGGAAGCTTCAAGCAGCACTTCAGGGAAGTGCTGACTATGCTGGGGGCTGGGGATGGCAGGCAAAAAGGCATCACGTGGGCGTCAGGAGCCAAAGTGGCATGAGGCTGGGCGGGCGGCGGCACAGCCCCCCCGAGGGGCCTGAAAACAGCTGCTAAGTGCCGTCAGGACCGGGCTGTATAGGGTGCCCGCAGAGTGCAGATTCCACGAGAGCGTTCTCGCTCCCCTCTCGGGCATCTCCCCGCCCCTGGGGGCCATGCGGGGACACGGTGGGTGGGGCCTGATGGTTACCTTGCTCCGGGACAGGACCAGGCTCTCCACAGGCTCCTGGTCAAATAGCTGCAGCTCCTCAATCAGGTGAACCCAGGGCCCCAGGCTCACAGCCTTGAGCAGCCAGCCGTCTCCTGTAGGAGTGGGGGGGGAACAGATGTCAAGTAAAGGGCAGGAGGGTCCTGGGGTGGGGCTGTCTCTGGATCTCCCTGCCTCAGGCACACAGGCCTTTGCCTATCCCTAAGCTGCCACATCCGTACCCACCTGTGCCGATGAACAGCACCGTGTAGGTGGCTCCATCAAGCCCCGTGACCCGGTCCGCCACCAGGTGGGTGAGGTTGGCATTCTTCTTCACCAGCAGGGGGCGGCCCCATCGAGGCCTCACCTGCTCCTCCATCAGTGGGTGCTTCTTGATGAAGTTGAGGATGTTGTCGGGCAGCTCCAGGGAACTGGTGTAGCCGTGGCGCCGGTGCCAGTTGTTGATGCACTGGGGGGTGGGCAGGGTTTGGGGGGCAGCTGTCAGCCCAGAGGGCAAGGCACCAGAGCAGAGAAGGTGTGCGCGTCCCCGCCTGGGACAACTCACCGAGCCGGGCCTCGGGCTAGGGACAGGGTCGGTGTAGCGGCCCCACTTCTGGGCCTGCTCGTGGTACTCCTTGTAGGGCCCCTCGAACACCTTCTGGATCTCCTCCAACTGGTACTCGCAGACTGCTGACAGGTCCATGTCGCCCCTGTCACAGCAAGGGAGGGACCCCAAGGGTCAGAGCTGGGTGCCCACAGCACAGGGCGTGCAGCAGGAAGGGAGGGCCCGAGCCCAAGGAGGCCATGGCCACACGTGATGTGGTGGCAGCTCAAAGTGCCACTGGGTCACCTCTCACGGAGGGGTGGTGAAAGGGGCAGGAGCCCAACGTCCTGCTTGACCCCCAGGACCTCCCCGAGAGGCCTGCCCCATCAACCACCCCTAACCCACAGACCCGCTCCTCCCACCCCCGAGGGCTCCTGGCCAGCTCACCACCGCGCCCGGAAAACCCCGAAGAAGGTGGTGTTGTGCCAGGAGGCACCCTGGAGCGTGTGCAGCGCCTGCAGCCGGTTGAAGTAGAGCTGCCAGTCGGGCGCAGAGCACACCAGCCGTGCCTTCAGAAACGTGGTCCACTTCCTCTGCAGCGTCCGCGCGCCCCCCACGTCGCCCTGGCGAACGGCAGGGGACACCGCGGCCGGTCAGCCCTGCTGGGCTGCCGGGCACCCAGGGCTGCCCGCCTCGGCGGTCTATACCTTGCAGACGCGGGCCACACGGGCCACCACCTGCTCGGCGTAGCAGTCATACTCCACAGCGCGTTCACTGAAGAAGAAGTACACCTTGTCGTCGTCCCCCGTGTAGCTGCCCACACTCTCTGGGACGTAGGCGGAGCCCACAAAATGAGGTTCTGGGGGGAAGGGGAGGTGTGTCAGCCCAGACATCGGGCCCTCCAGGTGCCTCCCACACCTAGCTGGCTTCTCAGGGCTCACCGTTGAGCCAGAAGGCCAGGTACTCAGTCTTCATGGCGTGATGGGGCCCCATGTTCCGCAGGATGACTGGTTCCGTGCCCAGGAAGTTGTTGAGCGTGGCCGAGTACAGCTCACCGTCTACAGGAGACACGGGGTCAGCCCATGCAGAAGCGAGGTGCAGACACCCAGGCCACGTGGTCCCAGAGCAGGAACAAGTCCTGGGGACCCCCAACCTGCAATGGGACAGCCACTCACCCACAAGGAGGCCGGTGTGGCCCTTGGCCGGGTCATAGGGGCACTTGCCCTTGCCATCCTCAAACTCGCTCCGCTCCAGGGTGAAGGTGAGCATGTCCTGGGGGAGGGGACACGGCCATGAGAATGCAACAGGGACAGGCCTGGGGCCTGGGGGAGGGGCGCAGCACTCACAATGTAGGCGCACTTGGGCTGGAAGGCGTAGGTACCGCACACGTACAGGTGGGACGTATTATATGGCTGCAGGAAGCGGATGAAGTTGAAACACTCCGTCTGGGGACAGAGAGGCATCTGTTAGTCTGAGTGCCTGGAACACAGGGACCCCGGGACCCAGACCACCACTGGGACGGAGCGGAAAGAGCGTGCATCATGCACCCCCCGCCCGCCAGCAGGTCCCAGAGAGCCGACCTGGTTACTCTTCCCTTTCTGGATACACTCAGCCTTCTTCTCCACTGGCGCCTCCCATGAGATCTGAGGACAGGGAGGGAACACGTCAGCATCGCTGCAGGTGCACACCAAGCATGTGTCATCAGCACCGCTCGTGGCAGCAACATGGGGACTCCGGGTGGGAAGACACTGTCCCCACTCTCTGGGAGCTTATTCCAGAGAGGACCAGGGCCCCCGCTCCCCCAGCACAGCGGTCCCAGCGAGTGCTGCAGACTTGCAGGCGAAGCGACATGCTCACCAGGGAGGATGGGGCGGGGGCGGCCAAGCCCAGGGGACAGCCCATCCAAGCGAAGCCCCCAGGTCCTTTCTCTCACCCCTGTGTGCCTCCCGCTCCCCCACCTCTCACCACTCCCTGCAGCTCCAGAGCCTCCACGCTGAAAGCAAACAGGGCCTCCCGGGCCCCGACGTACAGGAGCCCCGTCTTCTCGGTTAGGGTCAGCGTCAGGAAGTCCTGGATGCCCGTCTGGGAGAAGCGCCGCACCACCGTGGCTAGCTCTGCAGGGACAAGGCCAAGGCCGGAGTGACCAGGGCTGGGGTGAGTGGACCTTCCCGGGACTCCAGGCATCCCCTCTCCCCCAGAATTAGCCCTCCTCTATGCAGTGGTCACTGCACATTAGAGCCAGCATCCCACAAGCAGATGCCAGCCAAGCTCCTCTGACCAGCAATAAGGGGCATTTTCTGAATAGGCTTTTGATTCTGACAGCTCCACCCAAGCCTCCCTGGCTTTCTCCACCCAGGGAGGCAAATCTGGGCTGGAGAGGAGGAAGGAAGGAAGGAAATCTCAGCCACAGCTTCCGGCCAGAGGAAACCATCAGCCTGGTGGCTCTCACTCTCAGGGTCAGCAGCCACCTCCCCACCCCGCCCCCGCTTCCTCCGTCGCTGCATCCTTCTCTGCTCTGCTGCCCGCTGCCCCCACCAGGGTCCAGCCTTGCCCTGGCCCTGTGATCCAGCTGGGCAGGATGGACGGAAGTTGCGAGCGTTCCTTGTCTCAGAGAGCCCTTCCCTCCAGTGGGTCCCAAATGCAGGCTGCTAGGGTACAAGCAGAGTGGGCCATGGAATGTGGAGACCAGGGCAGGGAGGGCGGGGTAAACCAGAGGCTGGGGACCAGAGATGGTGCTGCAGCCTGGGGCTGGGGAGACCTGTTGCCATCCGTTGAGCAGGGTGCCACGACATTCATGTAGCCACAGGATTCCCATGTCAACCCCCAAAATAGCTGCTGGACTGTCCTCAGGGTCCCCCTAAACCACCCTTAGTGTCTGGAGCCAACGATGGGCCCAGACACAGACCAGCAAGGGAGGGCTTCGCTAGCACAGAGGAGCCTGTGGGAGGTGACCTCATCCCAGGTCCCCAGAGCGCAGGGATGATACAAACACCTGACATCACCTCTGCATGCAGGCGTGTGTGCACAGAAGGGCTGTCAGGCCACTGACCCCCTCCCCCACAGGAGCATGTGCACATGCACACACCCCACCCAGGGCCATCAGATGGCACGAGTATCAGGTCAGCAGAAGGGGGAGTCTATCATATCAGGATCAGGGTTGCTAAGGGGGCTCCTGGGGGCACAGAGCTTGAAGACTTGGGAGTGGGTGGTAACACCCTTTGCTTCGTGCTTATCTTGGCTCAGGTTTCTCTCTTTAGGCTCTCAGTGCTAGGGAAAATTCCGGAAGTGAGATGTGGGGAGAGAGACACAGAATGATCACTCTTGGATAACAAGGCAGCCAGGTCCTAAGCGTAAGGAGGGCCACCCCAGATCCTGGCCTGGACGACCAGTTCTGGGTTCCTAGAGCCACTCACATTTCTTAGAAAGCTGTGTCACGTACATGAGAGCCTTGAGCCCAACTGCAGAATAAAGCCAGACGTTCCAGAAGGCAATTCCTTAGCACCCCTCTTCCCCCAGCAGTCCCTCCTGGCCTTCTGCTCCCAAGCCTTCAGACACTCACCCCCAGAGGATACCGTCTTGCGGGGTACCAGGTTCCACCACACCTCAGCCCCAAGGCCCAGGCCCCACAGCTCCACTACCAGCAGCCAGACGGCCCAGTGTGGGGCCATGGCACACACTCCGGCTCTGAGCTCCAGGCCAGCTGCCCTGCTGGGGGAAAAGAAAGGGTCAGAATCATAGCCAGAGAAAACAGACCGGAAGGGGGCCCGCACAAGCCCGCCAGGAGGCACTGACAGGACAGAAGGTCTGATCAGGCCTCCCCAGGGCTCCCCCCCGCCGCCCCAGCCCTGGGAGCCATCCCCTAGTCCCCTCCCACACCTGGCCTCTTCCCCACAGCTTCCAAAGGACCATGGGGTCTCCCTGAGGGGACGAGAGCCGAGTCAGCTGGAAGAGTGGACACTCAAAGATCCTCCGGCCCTCCCCCACTTTTCCTCTACAGGAAGTTGTTTAAGAAAATAAAGAGAGGACCCTCCTCCCCCACTCGGGCCTGACAGATTGGAAGGATTTCTTAAAATAACCTCTGCGATCAGGACCTGGCCCTACTGGGGCTCCAGCCAGCCCAAAGGGGATGAACCTGTAAGTGGGGCAGGCGGTAGGAAAAGCCCCCCAGAGAGGACTCGGTGCATCAGGCCTGCGGGGGTCGCGGTCCAGCCTCTCCCCTCCCCCAGCGCAGACAATAGCCGGGCAGAGCTCAAAACCCCGTTCCACATCACAGGGCTGAAGTGGGGCCGGGAGCTGGAGGGGCCCCCTGCTTCCCGAGGCCCCTTTGTTGCCCAAGAAGGCAGGCAGGAAGTGGAATGGGATGGGCGTGGAAAAGACCGGGGCTTCATCCTGTTCCACGCACAGCCTCCTAGGAGACACCAGCCCTCGGGCTGAGCGGTGCGGGACAGATCTCTGGTCTCATCAGGGATCTTCCCTGCGGCGCTTTCAGGCGGGGGCGGGGGGAAGTAAGGACCTCGCGGGGAGCGTCGGGGGGTTCCTCCTGAACCGCGGGGGCTACCGGAGCAGGGCCAGCGCCTGCTGCGCTCTCCCGGGGTCTGATGAGCCTTCCCAACTCAGGGATCGCTCCGGGACCCCGGCCGGGCAGGCCATCCGGATTAATTTCCACTGCTTCGGCCTTCCAGGGCACAGAGACACAGAAGCTGAAGATCTGTTCACCCCAAAGCAAAGGGTCCAGTTGGGACCCTGTCCTGGGTTCCCCGCGATTCTCCCCTCCCCCAGCTCCGGGGATTTGAATGCAAACAAAGCGGAGGCGCTGGGAGCGTGGCGGAGCCCGACCGACAGACGCCCCCTGTCGGCCCAGTTCCCCAGCGCGGGAAGGGCGGCGGGGGGTGGAAGGGAGCGGGGATGCGTTCACCCCTCAACCCGTCCCCCCCAACACACTCCCAGCCTTCTCTCGATTCCTTACCCCAGGCCCAGGCCGGACCCCGCAGCGCGCTCCGAGGCTCTGCCGGCACTACTCCTCCCAGGGCGGCGGAAACGGGCAGCCCCGGGGGTGGCGGTGTGTAGAGGGGTGCGGGTCCCGGCGGCGCGCCCCCCACCCTTGCCCACCCCGAGCGGCGGGCCGCGGACGGCGCCCCAGCAGCTGCAGGGCGAGCGCTCCAGGCGGGGACTGGGCGGCGCGGCTCTGGAGCCTGGCTTTCCAGGACAGCCCGCCTCCCCAGCGGAGCGGGCGCGCGGCCGGGGGCCGCGGCAGGGAAATCCGATCTCACAACATCGGCCTCCGTCCAAGCCCGCCCCAAACTTTCCGTCGGGGGTGGGGGAGCCGGGGGCAGTTCGGGGGCCTGGAAAAGATCGCGGGCGCGGACCGGACAGTACGAGGGACCCCCCGCACCCTGAGCCCCGTCCCCCCTGGCCAGTTCGTGCCTCCGGACGCTGGGGCTGCGGGCGCCACTAGCCCCGCTCCCGAGCCCCCGCGAAGCAGCCCGCGGGAGGCGCAGGGAGGCGCTCGGGCGGACAGCTGTCCTCGCCGCCGCCCCTCCCTGCGCCCCCAGACCCTGTCCCTCGCGCGCGTAGCGTCCTCTGCTCGAGTCTGGGGACAAAGCGGCGGCCCCGGAGAGCCCCTTGGCTCTGGCCCCGTGCAACCCCGGCCTCACTCACCTCTTCTTCGCTGCTCGAATCTCCGGGCGCCGCCCTCGCGTTCGGCTCCGACCACGGTCCGCCTCTGCCCGCGCGCCGCCGCCCGCCCGCCCGCGCGCGCCTGCCCGCCCTGCTCCGCTGCCCCTCTGCCACCGCCCCTCGGCCCGGCTCGGCTCGGCGCCCCTGGGCTCGGGCTCCCCGCGCCACCGCGGCGGGCGCCGGCTCTTTCTCCGCCGCTGCCGAGGCTCTCCGCCACCTCCCCCCTGACGTCAGGCGGGGTGGGGGATGTCGTCGGAGGCCGGGGGCGTGACGCGAAGGCCCGCCCCGGAGGGGGCTGCGACCCGCACGCCTCCCTGCTCCCTGCCTGGGGGCTCGGACCCCCGCCCTTCCCGGTGCCAGGCCGCCCCGCGCCCCCCGGCAGAGATCTGCGCCACCGCGCCGGGAGGTGGGGCGGGGGAGGGACATCGGGCCCTAGCAAGGCGGGTGTCGGACTCACCCGGTTTTTCCGAAGTGTCCCCCTAAGCCAACCGTGCGAGCTGGGCAGCCCGGCTCGGGAAGGGGTCTAAGAGGCTCCCCACGCTATGGTTACTGGAACGAAGGTGGGCGGGCCACCTTCTGGAGAGTATCCCAGGCTTCTCTTTGGGGCGCACCAGAGTGGTCTTTTGGCCCCCCCGATTCTGTTTCCTTTCTTCAACTCCCACTGAGCCCTGCGATCAGACCGGAACGGACTTCACCAGCCAGGAAGACGGACACCCCACCCCCACCCCCACCCCCCACCCCCGCCTCAAATCTCCGGAGACCTAATGCCTCTTGCTTCGCAGGCTCCAGAAGGGACCCGCTTAGCGACCCCTCGTCCTGATCCGGGTGAAACCACCCTCGACTCCAGTTGTGCTGAGCGTACCCTCAGGAAATGACTCCTCCTGGTGCCGCTAGAAGGCTGAATAGCAAGTGACATGAGCCCTGATGTTCAGATGAAACGGGCTGAGGGGAGCCTCGCTGGAGAAGGTCTCGAGCCTCCGCCCACAGCCGCTCCTAGAAGTACCTTGTAGCTCTGGCCTCCTGGGCTGTGCTGGGCTGTCCTCCTTGCCAGCTAGTTAGTCCTCGGAGCTGGGCGGGTGAACAGAGGAACCCCAGGGAGGCTACCCCACTGGGACCTGGAGACAGATGCCACCTCCTAGCTAGGGACAAAGGGCAGAGGTGAAGAGACTGGTGGCCCAGTGGCTTGAGTGGTAACTTTAAGCATGGTGCAGCCCTGGAGGGGAGGGACCCTTTAGGGCCTTGTCAGCAGATCTGGATTATAAATCAGTCCCGACAGGAGCTTTTGTTCTGGGTTAAAACTTGGCATCAGAAAAAGTAGAGACCAGAAGAGTAGTGGAGATAATTGGGAAAAGCAGCCCAGTTTGGATTCAGTAACAATTGGGTCTTTGGTGGTATACATAAAGGCCCCTTCTCCCGCACTGGCCACAGCATTTCCCAGCTCCTTTGCACCAGAAAAAGAAAAAAAAAAAAAGCTGAGGCCTTGGAGATACTGGAGCTAGGGGGTGAGCCAGTGAATCAGCAGGGGTGGGCAGGGAAGGCTCTGTTCCAGTTGACAGGGTGGGAGAAGATGTGCGACCCCCTTGTCCCAGTTAGACCTTGCTTTCTTAAGGGCAGGTAAATCCACAGGCGAGTACCCTCATATTTGGGTCTGTGCTTTAGACTTTGCAACCCGCCTTCACTCTGCCCTCACGACCACCCTTTACAAAGTAGGCATTGCTTCTCTCATTTTATAGATCAGATGAGTGGCAGGAAAGCATAACCTGCCCAAAGTCACACTGATAACTAGCAAGGTCAGAATGTTAAATCAGGCTTTGAGACTCCTAATCCCATCTTCCCACTAAGTTATGGGATATCCCGACGTTTAGGCCACAGACACTTCGTTTTCTGCTGTCTTTCCTCACCTCTAGGTGTGAGGGTTACCAGGCCAAGACCTGAGCTCCTGGCCCCACCTGCAAGACTGGCCCCAGCGGAAAGTCTCTGAAGGGTTTGGTTTCACTGGCAGGGATGTCTTCTGTAGCTCGAGGCGGGCTTCTTGGTTCCTCATCACACAGCTCTCCCCTTTCCAATGCTCCTCGCCTGCTCCCCTTTCTACCTTGCTCATTTCCTGCTGGATTCTGTTCCTTTCCAGTGCTCGCCTTTTCCGTGGGTGGGTGGGCAGGGGGTAAAGTTTCCTGCATGCCTGTTTGCTCATGATTCATACTTTAAACTGAGGGTTTCCCTGGTGGCTCAGATGGTACAGAATCCGCCTGCCAATGGAGGAGATACGGGTTGGATCTCTGGATCAGGAAGATCCCCTGGAGGAGGGCATGGCAACCCACTCCAGTATTCTTGCCTGGGAAATCCGATGGACAGAGGCGGCTGGCGGGGCTACAGTCCATAGGGTCATGCAGAGTCGGACTGAAGTGCAAAGCTGTACTTCAGTGCAACTGAAGTGACTGACCACACTCGTATGGAAGGGGCCCAGCGTTCACAGCTTAGGCCTTCACAGACCCTCTTACTTACCCCATTTGTTTAACTGCTTGTGGCCAAGAAAAGGCAGATGGACTAAATGCCACACCACCTGCTCCCCCCACCCCAGCCGCCAGGTTCCCTAAGGACCCACTGGCGGCTCATGCTGGCCCTAGAGACAGATCTGGGAGTCTTATCTAGATAGCTAGGGCCCCCTTGTCCCCATGTTTTGGTTACCCGCCATGGTGCCCCTTCCTTTTAACTCCAGCTCACCAGAGGCTGCCTTTTGCCAGGAGCAGGGCCCAGGGTTCACAGTGGGGTTCTCTAGTCCACACTGCTTGGCCAACTTCCAAGGCAGTCAGGAGCTGTCGTCAACCCACAGGGGGGAAATGAAACAGCCTGGGTCAGCCTCCCTTCAGGGATCTGGGGGCCTGGGGACCGAGGTGAGTGGGGACAGAGGAAAAGGAGTTCCTCCCTCCACTTCCTCCTGAAGGAGGGTTATCAAAGCCGTCCACCTGGGAAGCCCTTCCCTTCCACCATCACCGAAGGAAGCAGGAAAGCATCCGTCATCACAGCCCCGGATGCTGCGTTTCCAGTGGCCTCCATCAGGATATCCCCCAGCCTTTTCCCAGGCGCTCAGGGATCTGGAAAGGGTGAGTGGTGAAGTAGCCAGCATCACTGTGAATTTCTGGCCTCAAGGAGGCTCTTTCACTCATCTTGGACTGGTTTTAGAAGATTTGGTCAGCTCCAAACCAGTTCCAGAGAGGGCCCATTACACATCCTGAGGGATACTGCATGCCCTTGGGTGACCTCAGAGTGCACACCTCTGCTCAGGTTACAGCGAGGCCTCTGGAGGGCCTGAGCGTCACCCACACCTCCTCCCTCCTTGGTGTCTGTTTCTCTCTCGGGGGTGTGTTTGAGGGGAGAGGGCTGTGCACAAGAGCGCGGCCTGGAGAGGAAGGATCCTGAGCTGGATGCTCAAGCCCTTTCTCTGAGCCCAGTAGCGGCAGCCTCAAGAATTTGGAAAAATCCCCACTTCAGTTTCTTAGGCCACCCTTGGCAGCGAGAACAAAGAAGGGAAATTTCAAAGGTGATTTCCAGGTTTCCAGAGCAAACTGAACAGCCGAGCATAACCGTCAGGATGTTCGGTGTCAGGAGCCCGGGTCGCCCTGAAGGGGGATTGAGGGAGGTGGCTTCCCGCAGCCGCCGCTATGTTACCTGAGGATCTCAGGCCTACTTGATTCTGCTGGGGCCTCAGAGGCACCCTGGCCGAGGGGGCCTGTGACGTGGCCAGGAAAAGAAACCAGAACTCCCAGGCAAGCTGCCTGGGCCTCCAAGCCTCCCTGGCAGACAGCTTCTCTACCTCTCACCTGGCAAAGGCAGGGAGACAACCTGCATGGTGCCTGGTGCCCTGCTGTGAGCTCGCGCCCTTTGAATTATAGATGCCCCCGACTCCCAGCAGCTTCCCAGGTGGTGCAGTGGTAAAGAACACACTTGCCAATGATCCCGGGGTCGGGAAGATCCCCTGGAATAGGGAATGGCAACCCACTCCAGCATTCTAGCCTGGAGAATCCCATGGACAGAGGAGCCTGGTGAGCTAGTCCATAGGGTTGCCAAGAGTCTGACGCAACTGAACGATTGAGCCCACACACCGGCTCCCAGCATTCTGCGGACCCAGTGAGGACCTCCAACAGGCCCAGGGAATGATGGGCTGCCCTTCGGGTCTGCAAACTGAGGCACTTGGCCTGGACGGTCCTTTATTTCGGGGGAGTCTCTCTCCTACTTAACTGGCCTTAACTTGGCATGACAGAACAAAGGAGACAAACACAGCCATGGTGAACGCAGGCAGATGCTAGGGGCTGAGCTGGATCACGGGCATGGGCCCAGTGCGCAGGGCTACTTCCTCTTCAACTCCTGTGGCCCCTGCAAAACCCCTCCCAACCTAGAAAGGCTGAGGAAGGGCCAGAGACTAGCAGTGGATTCTCAGGGCAGAGAGAGAAAGTGATACCCATGGATACCCTGGGGGTGCCGAAGGATACCTGCTCTCAAAGGGAGCAGGTCGAAGACATCTAGCATCCCTTTAGGGATCAGGGCCCACAAAACCTGATCTTGGGTAAGGCCAAGAGAAAACAAAAAGTATTGGGAGCTAACCACCCCCGCTCCCAGCTCCTAAGTCTGGGAGTTGATTTCAGAGCTCAACAATAAACCGAATTAAGGGTAATTACAGCCCTCACCATTTCACCCCATGGCTCTTCCCCAGTGGCTGCAGGGGGGTGGTTTCAGACTGGTCCAAATGGATGTTTCCTACCCCTGCTGCCAGGATTTCTGACAGCTTTCAGGCCATAGCCAAGACTGTTCATAAACCCTGAAGGTTTAATAAATAGTCCTCTGCTGCAGGGGGCAGGGCAGGGCCTGAGACCCAGTCACGCAACTGGCCCCCGGTGAGAATTCTGCAAAGCACAAGCGGAGAAATCAGGAAACTGGACGCTGGGCACAGGCCCTCAGTAAGGGACCAGAGGAACTCTTCTAAACCACTGATGCTGAGACTTTAGTGTGCACAAAGAACCCTCACATAAATGACACACGGAGAAGTGGAGGAGGGTGGGAAGGAGGGTGGCCGGGGGGCTCGGGAGGCCCAGGGAAACCCGAGTTTTGGAGACGATGGCCTTGGGGAGTGGAGACGATGGGGAAGGGATGGAGCCGTGTGAGGCAGAACCCTTGCCCAGCGGGCCTCAGGGCAGTGGGGGAGGCAGGCGCTTGCTTCGGCTGGTTGGTCTTCCCCTGGCCGCCATTCTCCATGACTCGTTGCCTAGGCTGTGTTCACTGCTTGCCAGAGCCAGGAGCGCAGGGCCACCCTTGCCCTGCTCCATTAGATGCCCTCCCAGAGGCGGAAGTACTGGGCCTGCAGCAAAGAGAAGGGCATGGTGTGATGGTCTGGGCCCGCGGGCCCCACGGACCTGATGTTCCCCGACTCTCCAGCGCCCCCTGAACATCCACCAAGGCCTCTTCCTGCCACTTGCTAAGCCACAGGCTCCGGGGGCTCCTGTCCAGGTGAGGATGCGGCAGGTCAATAGGCCCCCCGGTCACAGCTCTGCCTTGCTTCACTCTACTGCCAGCTCGCAGGCCCAGGCGGTGTGAGAGGAAGCTGGGGCCTGGCCCTGGCTCGGCCAGGCCGCGAATCATTTTCCCTTCTTTTCATGACAAGCACACCGCTTCCCACCAGAGACCAGTGTGATCCAGTTCCTCAGGGGTGGAGGGTGAGGGCTGCTTTCCAGCTTTCTCAGAGATGTGTGCAATCTGAGACCCAAGCCACAGCCTGGGGCTGATGTGTCAGCCCCAAGTCAGAGGTCACGGGCCGCTGGGGGGTGGGGCATGGAGGGGAAGGAAAGCTGGGGGCTCAGGGGGCAGTGTGAGGGGAGTTGGAGACAGAGTTCTTAGGAGACCCAGCTCATCTCTATCAGGGGCTGGGGGTGGGACGGCTGCTTGTTGGTGGAACCAACGGAGGCCAGAAGCCAGGCCGCCAGAGAGAGGGGCTGGACCGTGCTTAATTCTGCAGGCGTGCAAGTCAGGCTGGCTTGGTGCCCTGGTCTTGATATTTGCAAGCCACAGCCTGTGTGATGGAGCAAGCTGTTTAACCTCTCAGCGACTCTTAGCTAGCTTGTCCATCTGTAAAATGGGATCACAACAATACCTGCCTCGTGGAGGGGGCGGTTATGTGGACTCATGTAGAAGAGGATCTTTATTCAATAAATATTAGCTATGAATATTATCACAAGCCAATCCTAAAGGAAATCAACCCTGAATATTAGCTGGAAGGACTGACGCTGAAGCTGAAGCTCCAATCCTTTGGCCACCTGATGTGAAGAGCTGACTCACTGGAAAAGACCCTGATGCTGGGAAAGATTGAGGGCAGGAGGAGGAGGGGGCGACAGAGGAACAGATGGTCGGATGGCATCACTGACTCAACGGACATGAGTTTGAGCAAACTCTCGGAGATAGTGAAGGATGGGAACGCCTGACTTGCTGCAGCCCATGGGGTCACATGCAAAGAGTTTGTTTAACACGACTGAGTGACTGAACAATTATTACCCAGAGAGCCTGAAAAATCAGGAGCGCAGGGTCGTTGCTACAAAAATTAAGAGGAACCAGGGTCACCTGGGTGTGTTCCTCCCAGCAGAGTAGGAGGCCAACCTCAAGCCTGCAGGACAGCTGGGCAGAGGGTGGACAGCTGGTGCCTCTGGTGTCCCTTCCTGGAACCACTCTCGACAAACCGGCCCTCTGGTCTAGGCGCCTCCCTCTTTCTGGGGTGAAGTCTCTCTTTGCCTTTACCCAGGAGCCAGCTTGTCTGTGTCCCTCTCACTGCACCCCTACCCTGGGCGTTTGACCCTTGATGAGAAAGATGATGATCCACCAAGATGCATCTCCCCCCTACCCCTCACCGCCCTCTCCCATCTCCCAGCCAGGAGCCTGGCAGCTGCAGAGAGGGCAGATGCTCTGCGGGCTCTGGTCAGTTAACTGACCACTTCCCTCCCCTTCCAAGCCTGGGGGCAGGTGGGGCGGGGGCACCACCTGGGGCTGGCAGTGTGCCAGCAGCTCCTGCCAGCGGATGTAGGTCTGGGCAGCTAGGTCCTTGAGAGTGGTCCGATGCATGGCCTGGGGGTTCTCCCGGATATGGGTATTGATGTGGCGGTCCAACTGCATGCAGAGCAGCTGCAGCTCTCCCTGCAGAGGCCACAGGAGGGCAGGGCGGGCGGGCCACGGGGTGGGGGAGGGGAGCACGGAGTTAGAGAAAGAGGAGGCTGGTTTGAGTGACTGCTCAGCAGTGGGGCAGGAAAGGGAGGGGAGGCATGGGCAACTGGGGGCATGGGTCAGTATCCCTTCGGAGGGCCTGCTGGGAGGAGGATGAGGCCGGCTCCCCAGGCGTGCTTTTTTCTCAGCCTCCCACTCTTTCCAGTTCCTGGCAGTGGGCTGGGCTCCTCCACTGCCAGCCCCAGCCCAGCCTCTCCTGGGAGACTCACCCACTGGTCTGGAGTAATGTCCTGGCAGCTGACCACCACCCCGGCCAGGCTCAGGAGGCTGTGGCACAGGTAGCAGACCTGGGGAGAGACGGGCTTCCTTGACTCCACTGCCGCAAGCCCAGCCCGGGTTTCCTGCGCCCGCAGTGTCCGGAAGGTGTCTTTCAAGAGGGCTCTGGGCCCCAGTCACTCAGCGCTCTCTAGGGTCCTGATGAATGACCATCCTCTCCCCCTTCAGAAAAGGAAGAACTCTCTGTCACCTGGAAATCCACACTGTCCCCCAGCCCTGAGGCTCCCGTGGACACCCCTTCACAGACAGATGTGCGAGTCAGTCCGGACACCCTCGCTGTGCTGACCCGAGGCGGTGCAGAGGGAAGTCTGGCTGAACATTTGCCCCCCCACCCACCTACTCACGCCTTTGCTCTTGCCCCCTGGACAACCAGGGGTGAACGCAGGACCAAGGCCCGTTCTATCTGATGAGAGGAGGCTTTGATCCCCTGGTGCCCTTGGAGGGCTGTTGGGGCCCATTCGTTTATGGGACATTCACCTGCTGCACAGAGGGAATGAAGGGCGGGGCGCACCTGCCCCGAAGATGGGCGAGGCTCCTGCTGGGAAGACAGCCGGCTCCTGGCACCCAGCGGGCACACCCCTCCCCAACTCGGAGGCTCCCACTGCCTCATCCCCTTCAGGCTCCTTCTAAGATAGGAAGGGTGGCAGGAAACACCCCACCGTGGTGCCCCGGGCAGATAACCCACCCCGAGGCTGTACTGGGAGGGGAGAGGCAGGCTCCAGAGATGGCCAGCCGGGCTCCAGCTTGGTGATAATGGGGTGGGAGGTCAGAGTCAGCCAAGGTTCCCCTGTTCCCCCACTTCCCCTGCCCTTATCGGCCTCCCCCTTTACAGCATCTGGCGGTGCCCCAGAAATAGTGACAGCCTTTTTGCACAGAGCCGGCGGCCTCCTAGGGGCAGAAGCTGGGGCCATGTTTGAGAACACCAAACACTCTGCAGTGTACACACTCTCCTCCCCCTCAGATACCATGTGCAAAATCCCGAGGACACAGGCCACCCGCCCCACTCCTCCAGCAGCACCTGTGCTGCCCAGGACCCAGCCCGTTCTTTAGTCAACATCTGAGGCCTGCAGGTGGCTGATGCCATGGGCTGGCCGGGTTGGGACTTGACACCTCGCAGCAGGGGAAAAGCAGGAGCCCACTGGGTGTGCCTCCAGGCCGTGATGCCCCCGGGGGTGTTGGGGACCGATCCAGCATCCCTAGCCAGCTCCATCTGCAGGATCCCCCTCCCCAGCCTGGCCTTGCCCTCGGAGGCCCAGGACACTTAGAACTCCTGAGCTCTGCAGTCCTGGCAAACGGCTCTTTCCCGCCACCCCAGCCCCAGAGAGCAGGCTCAGGCCTGTGTACCAGACACTGTACCCTGACTAAGACACTGCCACAAACACCCAGACGCTAGAGGGGAAAAGGTACTTCAGGAAGGCAATTGTCTGGCCCATGAATACTGAATGAATCTCAGCTTTGCCTCGGCCCGGCCCGGAAGGAGAAAGGGTCCTTCCACCTTTCGGGGTGGGAGGTCACGGTGATGATGTGTAGTTCTGAAGGCTTCGAGGAGGAAGTGACTAAACCTGACCAGGCCCCAGAGGAGCAGTAGGATTTGAGGTGAAGGTAGCCTTGAGGGGGCGGGATCACACCACCCGACAGACCCCAGGGGCTGATGCAAGAAGCTGCGGCAGGGCTCACTTCTGGGGGCCTGACCGCTGCTGGGGGACCAGCTGGGCTGGAGCAGAGGGAGGGAGGGCGCCCTGGGAACAGGGCTGGCTGGCGGCAGAGGGGTCAGACAGCGGGCAGTGGAGGCCACTCAGAGCTGCTCTGGAGCGGGGAGACGGCGCGGTGGGGGACAGAGGGGGTTAGGGGGCATGTGGGGAGAGCAGGCACTAGAATCTGTTGGGACAGAATCCACCCAAGCGGAACCACCACTCTGAGAAGAATTACAGCTCCTCCTTCATCTTTTTTTTTTAAAGAGTATTTCTCTACACTGATTTCCTCATATAATCAGAATATAATGAAAAAATTTTACATTAATTTTAAAAGAGACAATGCCAATTATAACTGACTCTGTCCAGTTGGGTCTGGGGTGGGTGTGGGGTGGGGGAGAGGGCGGAGACCTTGGAAAGCATGGAGCCCGAGGCTGGTCTTGGAGAGGGGCTTTGAGCAGTGGAGGGAGAAGCTGAGAAGGGGGGATGCCAAGGAAAACATCCAGGGGCAATGACTGCAGGGAGGGCGGCTGGGAGGGGCAAGCTTGAAAGCGGGTGTGGCAGAGGGCAGAGAGGGCCTGAGGCTTGTAAACATTTACTTGCTTACAGGTGACATGCCAGCTGGACATGCCTTCCACCCGCCCCTGACCCCCTACTCCTCTCTGAACTATCTTCCTGGCTGGGAGGCGTGGTGAGGGTGGGCCTGGGATCTGAAGAAAGCCCTGGAGGGAAGTCTGTACAGTGGGGAATTACTGAGAACAGGTTTCACAATTTCATTCTTATGCCGATTCCCATCATTGAATCTGGAGGGAAAATCCCAGGAATACAATCTTGAATATGGGGCTTTTTTTTTTGGCAGGGGGGTAGGTGAGGGATTGGAAGGAAAGCTGACCTTTTCCAGTCCTGTGGCCACTGCTGAGTTTTCCAAATTTGCTGGCATATTGAGTGCAGCACTTTCACAGCATCGTCTTTTAGGATTTCAAATAGCTCAGCTGGAATTCCATCACCTCCACTAGCTTTATTCATAGTGATGTTTCCTAAGGCTCACTTGACTTCGCATTCCAGGATGTCTGGCTCTAGGTGAGTGATCACACCATCGTGATTATCTGGGTCATGAAGATCTTTTTTGTATAGTTCTTCTGTGTATTCTTGCCACTTCTTCTTAATATCTTCTGCTTCTGTTAGGTCCATACCATTTCTGTCCTTTATTGAGCCCGTCTTTGCATGAAATGTTTTCCCTTGATATCTCTAATTTTCTTGGAGAGATCTCTAGTCTTTCTCATTCTATTGTTTTCCTCTATTTTTTTGCGTTGATCACTGAGGAAGGCTTTCTTATCTCTCCTTGCTATTCTTTGGAACTCTGCATTTAAATGGGTATATCTTTCCTTTTCTCCTTTGCCTTTATTGTCACCCTGCTTATTTAACGTATATGCAGAGTACATCATGAGAAATGCTGAATGAAACACAAGCTGGAATATAACCTCAGATATGCAGATGACACCGCCCTTATGGCAGAAAGCAAAGAAGAACTAAAGAGTCTCTTGATGAAAGAGGAGAGTGAAAAAGTTGGCTTAAAACTCAACATTCAGAAAACTAACATCATGGCATCCGCTCCAATCACTTCATGGCAAATAGATGGGGAAACAATGGAAACGGGGAGAGTCTTTATTTTTTCGGGCTCCAAAATCACTGCAGATGGTGACTGCAGCCATGAAATTAAAAGACGCTTGCTCTTGGAAGGAAAGCTATGAACAATCTAGACAGCATATTCAAAAGCAGAGACATTACTTTGCCAACAAAGATCCGTCGAGTCAAAGCTATGGTTTTTCCAACAGTCATGTATGGATGTGAGAGTTGGACTATAAGGAAAGCTGAGCGCCAAAGAATTGATGCTTTTGAACTGTGGTGTCGGAGAAGACTCTTGCGAGTCTCTTGGACTGCAAGGAGATCCAACCAGTCCATCCTAAAGGAGATCAGACCTGGGTGTTCATTGGAAGGACTGATGCTGAAGCTGAAACTCCAATACTTTGGCCACCTGATGCAAAGAACTGACTCGCTAGAAAAGACCCTGATGCTGGGAAAGATTGAAGGAGGAGAAGGGGACAACAGAGGATGAGATGGTTGGATGGCATCACCGACTCGATGGACATGAGTTTGAGTAAGCTCTGGGAGTTGGTGATGGACAGGGAAGCCTGGCGTGCTGCAGTCCATGGAATCACAAAGAGTTGGACACGACTGAGAGACTGAACTGGACTAAGGTGTGGGAACAGCAAGAAGGAATAAGTAATTCTGAAGAAAAGGCCTTTAAGTCACCTTTTATAAGTCGATTTTCCAAAGGACAACACCTACCTGGAAGGATGACTGGGAGCACACGAGAGTGACCCCTGCAGGTGGGCCTAAGTGAGCCCTTTAGGAAAGACTGCTCTGATTGAAAGGGATAAGGAACCACCTGTGGTCAGAGATCAGGACCCAGACAGCAGTCTTGACAGTGGTGCTTTAGGAAAAACGGGGCTTCCCTGATAGCTCAGACAGTAAAGAATCTGTCTGCAATGTGGGAGACCAGGGTTCAATCCCTGGGTTCAGTTCCTGGGCAGGGCATGGCAACCCACTCCAGAATTCTTGCCTAGAGAATCCCATGGACAGAAGAGCCTGGCGGGCTACAGTCCATAGGGTTGCAAAGAGTCAGACATGACTGAGCGGCTGAACACTAGAAAAAAGCACTTTGTTAGCAGCAGAGTTGCCTAGACCGTTCCTCCCCTCATATCCCCTACCCGCGGTCTCTGCTTCGAGAGGATGAGGAAAGGTAAGGCAGTGTGTGTCCTCTGGTTCAGACACAGGGACAGACCAGGGTACTGGGGGCCTGCCAGGATTCTCCTGAACCCCCAGCCTCCCCCAGGCTCCTCTCCCCGGCCCTGTTTCTGTGAAGGGCAGAACGTGAGCGTGACGGGGACTCCGGGAGGCTGGGGGAGGCCCTCTGGGGAGGTGGGTGGTTTGGGTTGGGCAGGAGACAGGGCCTGCCGCTCAGTAAACTGCCAGGTGTGAGGGCTGCGTTTCCTGCTCCATTTGAGCTGTGACCAATTCCTGAACTCAGCAAGCCCCATCCTGTCCTGCTGGCACCACAGAGACGTAGGGAAGGGAAGCTGGGCAGAGGCCAAGCCTCGGCAGGGCCAGGGCCGCAAGCGCTTGGGGGCCCTTCCTCCAGCCTGCGGCCCCTTTGTTTGTGGTTTAGTCGCTCAGTTGTGCCTGGCTGTTTGCGACCCCGCGGACTGTAGCCCACCAGCCTCCTCTCTCCTTGGGATTCTCCAGTCAAGAACACTGGAGTGGGTTGCCACTTCCTTCTGCAGGGGGTCTTCCCATATCCAGGGATCGAACCTGAGTTTCCTGGGTTAGCAGGAGTGTTCTTTAGCCCTGAGTCACCTGGGAAGCCCAGGTCCTCAAGGGCAGGTGTGTGTGTGTATGCGGGATAGGGGTCGGTGTGGCTTCAGGGTTACCCAGCAGTGTGGGGCGCATGCCCCTGGTAGGGGATTGTGTCCGTCCAAGCCTGGATATCTTGTCTGTAGAATGGGCCCCTCCCCAGCTCCACAGCTCAGGCCACCCAGTCCCTCCAGACTGGCCATGAGTGGAGGCTGGGAAGCCCCCATGGGAAACAGGGCCTGGAAACCTCAGTCAACAACTTGGGGAGAGGCAGAGTCTGAGGCATAGGACGTGCCTGAACCCAATGCCGACAAGAAAGGACGGTCCCTTTCCACCGCTGCCAGCGGAGCCTGCAGCTTCCATCTTCTGGGTCTGGTGGGCGGGCTTTTCTGAGAAAGACTGTGCTGGATGCCTCCTTCCCGGCTCTAGAGCCTGGAGGCGGGCCCTGTCCTCCCCCTGGGGAAGGATGACAAGGCAGAGGGATAGGAGACAGGCCCACAGGGCTTGTCACCATGAGGGGGCTGGGGGAGGGGAAGGCCACTGCCTCCTTTTCTGGTCCAGCTAGTTCCAGCCCGGGAACTGCTGGCCAAGTCTCCGTTTGTAGAGCTTTCGTCATAAGACGGAGGGAGAAAGGGTGGACGTTTCCCAGGAAATTCATGCTTTAGAAAATTCCCCTCTAGCTAATGCCAAGGGAGCTGGCTGTGGGTTATTTACCCTAAGAAAGGGCAGAGGGGGAGGGAGAGGACGTCCCAGGAAGCCTCAAGAACTGTACAGTTTCTCCCACCTCGGGTCTGACCAAGAGTCTAGGATCACCCGAGGTAACCCTTTGAACCCAGCCCCCTCCCCAGACGCTGCCAGCCTGGGGCCCGGGTGAGGGTGGGGTATGGGAGACCTTGCCCTTGGTTGGGGGATCCTTCAGGAGCAATCCAGCCAGGCTCTGGGGCAGCTGCTGTGGAGGCTGGGAAGGACAAACTGACTCAAAGGACCTTCTAGGAGCACACGATGCACAGGCGTGGTTCAGCAAGCTGGCCTTCAAAGCCGCCTGCTGCCCGGGCCCCCGCCTGGGGTGCCAGGACCCCAGAGCAGCTCCCCTGGGCTCGCCGCTCCATGCTCACAGGCTCTGGGAGAGAGGCTGTCCTGGGGCCCAGTCCGCTCTGCTCTCAGCCCCAGCTGGAACACCTGTGCCGTAGGTCCCATGGCTACCACCTGTGGGTCCTCTCAGGGGCTTTGATCTTGGAGACACACACATGCTGAAGGTTGGTTCTAGAACCAGTGAAGTCTGGGAAAGACTGAACCATTTCAAACCCAAGGCTAGAGCTGGGTCCTAATGAATTCTCTTCCTTGCTTTCTCCATTTATCAAACTGAGCCCTACAGCCCCACTGCACAGTACCCTGACCCAGCACACTCCCACAGAGGCCACAGTAGATGTGGAAGCTGAGCTTAGAGAGGTCCCCTGACTGCATGACTATCTCCAGTAAGGCTTAGGAGTGAAACAGATGTGCGTACACACTCCCTGAAGCTGGACAAGCTGTGAATGTTTCCTAACAGATTTAACCCTGGGGGCTGCAGGCCAGAGCCCCAGGAGAGGCTGGGCAAATAACAACAAAAATAACTAGTCATGAATAATCCTGAAGTGGGCTTCCCTGGGGGCTCAGTGGTAAAGAATCTACCTGGAGTGCAGGAGATGTGAGTTTGATCCTTGGGCCAGGAAGATCCCCTGGAGGAGGAAATGGAAACCCACGCCAGTATTCTTGCCTAGGAAATCACATGGACAGAGGAGCCTGGCGGGCTGCAGTCCATGGGGTCGCGAAGATCGGACACAACTGAGGGGTCGCAAAGAGTCGGACATGACTTAGCAACTCAACAACAACCGTGAGGGAGGCTTATGTGCAGGGTCCCAGGCCGAGAGCCTCAGCGTGGTGACAGACTAAAGATAAGAGGGGATGCGCTTCCCCGGGCGAGCCGCTTCTGGACCTGTCCTGGAGGGTGGCGCCTTCCAGCACCTCTAGGGTGCTGTTTCCTCCTATCTTCTTCCGCCCCACAAGTTAACTGCGAGATTTATTCTTCTTGCTCAGGCTGTTCCTGCTCCAAGGTCACACTCTCTGGCCTTGGCTTTGGTAAGCCCCAGAAGCAGCAAGTGGAGGGCAGTGCCCAAAGGAAAGCCGAGTTTGGAAGTGACTCTGACCAGGGCAGGTCACCGGTCACAAGTCCCAGAGAGAAGGAAATGGCAAGGACGCATGCACCATCACCAGGAAATGGCATGACGACACGGCACCTCTTCCTAGCCCAGGGTCCCTGAGGGCCCAGGGCGCAGAGGCCAGAGAGTAGACGTCACAGGCGCAGGGCCTGCCAGACTCAGCCCCGGGGGCCTGCGAGGCCAGACACTCGATTCCGTAAATGAGAGCGCCTCTTTAGGCAAGGGCGTGGGTGGAACCCTCAACAAGGAGCAGGATGAGGCCAACCGGGTGATGGGAGGTGGGCGGGCAGCCTCTGGGTGGGGCTAGAACTTCTGGCTCAGGAATGGCCACTGCCTCGAGAGCTGCTCTCAAGGCCCAGCTGGGCAGAGAGACGTGATGTGGTGTCTCTGCTGAGGCTGTGAGAGGACCCCGGGGCCCAGCCTGGTGCCCCTCTACAGATTCCTCAGGAGATGGGCCCCTCGCCTTCTCTTTTAGCTGTCCGCAGGAAGCACGTTCACAGACCTGAGACCCTGAGCTCACTGGAAAGGGATGGAGGGTTCCTTTTTCAGCTGTATCCTGAACTTGGAATTGGACCTGGAGTGGCCCTGGCCCCTGGGCTCAGCAGTGAGGATACAGAGGGAACTGGGGGCCGTGGTGGGGCCAGGTGGGAAGATGAGTGGGTTAGACGCTCAGTTGTGTCCGATTCTTTGAGACCCTATGGACTGTAGCCTGCCAGGCTCCTCTGTCCATGGGATTCTCCAGGCATGAATACTGGAGCGGGTTGCTGTTCCCTTCTCCAGAGGATCTTCCTGACCCAGGGACTGAACCTGGGTCTTCAGCGTTGCAGGCGGATTCCTTACTGTCTGAGCCACCAGGGAGGCCCTGTGAAAGAGATAAGCTGAGGGAAAGGCGGAAGGCTGAGGGCTTTTTGTTCCTGTGGGTCTGCGGCAGGGGGTCATCTCAGCGCATCTGCCCCTTCCAGTGTCCACGGGTGAGAGGAACGAGGGGGCTGCAGGCAAACCCAGCCTGCTCTTCCTTTCTGGCTTCCTGCTGGCCATGGGGTGAGGGGAGATGACAGGCAGGGACTGGCGGCCCTTCCTGCTCCTTGGCTGGGACAGAGACCCTGGCCCCAGGGGGATCTGGAACCGAGGCCCAGCTCTGCCGGCTGCCCTGAGAAGCATGGGATTCTCAGTGCCTCTGTTTGGGAATCTATGTCTGGGTGTGCACGAGCGCATCAGTGCATGGGTGCACTGTGGGGAGCCCCTGAAACCAGTCAGGGTGTTGGTAAAGGCCTCCTCCAGGGGCTGGAGAGGCCCCTTGGAGCAGTGGCTTCCTGCCTTCTCTTTCTTATCTTTCTCACTCACTGAGTTGTTGGGAAGCACTGCCCTCCTTACACTTCCCACGTGGGGCTCTGAAGACCAGAGGGATGCTGCGGACACTAAGGTTTCCCAGTGCCCAGGATCCCATCCCCTCCTTCTGTCAAGTCCCAGCCTCCTGTCCCCAACACCCAGGCCAAGGTGCCCCATAGTGGGGACTTCAGACCTGACTCCAAGGGAAGCCCAGTAGTCCAGGCCTGCCAATCACGGTATGCCTGGCTATGGGACTGGCTGAGAGGTGAGCACATGACTCAAGCCAAGCCAGCCACACTCAGCTCTGGGACTGTTAGGATCTAGCACAGAAGCTCCTTCTTCCCCCTGGCTAGGGAGTCGGCTTAAAAGTCTGTATTAAAACAACTACGACCATGGCATCCGACCCCGCTACTTCATGGCAAACAGAAGGGAAAAAGGTGGAAGCGGTGACAGATTCCCTCTTCCTCGGCTCTAAAATCACTGTGGATGGTGACTGTAGCCTTCAGATTAGAAGACGATTGCTTCTTGGCAGGAAAGTTATGACAAACCTAGCCAGTGTGTTAAAAAGCAAAGACATCACTTTGCTGACGGAGGTCTGTATAGTCAAGGCTATGATCTTTCCAGTGGTCATGTATGGATGTGAGAGCTGGACAATAAAGAAGGCTGAGTACTGAAGAATTGATGCTTTTGAACTGTGGAGTTAGAGAAGACTCTTGAGAGTCCCTTGGACAGCAAGGAGATCAAACCAGTCAATCTTGAAGGAAATCAACTCTGAATACTCTTTGGAAGGACTGATGCTGAAGCTAAAGCTCTAATACTTGGGCCACCTAATGAGAACAGCTGATTCATTGGAAAAGACCCTGATGCTGGGAAAGACTGAGGCAGAAGAAGAGGGCATCAGAAGATGAGATGGTTGGATAGTGTCACTGATTCAACAGACATGAATTTGGGCAAACTCCAGGAAATGGTGAGGAACAGGGAAGCCTGGTGTGCTACAGTCCATGGGGTCGCGAAGAGCTGGATGCAACTTGGTGACTGAACAGAAACAAGGGTTGCGGCGGGAAGGATATAAGCCTTGGAATGTCTCAGGGGCAGCAGCAAAGCTGCCTGGGAAGGCACCAGAGGGCGGAGGCGAGAGAGGCAGAGAGCAGCACCGAGGCTGGGGGACACTGCTCGGCTCTGGCCCAGTTAAGCCCGATGAGCTGTCCCAGACCTTTCGGGACATGTTTGTGTCACTACAGGGTCCTGGCACCGGGTAAGAAGGGACAGGAAAGGCGGGGAGCAGGAGAGCAGCAGAGAGGGCTGTGGTCTGCCAGGCTCCTCCCAGCTGAGCACAGCCAGTGGGGGACCCTGGCCCCCCACCAGGTGTATGGTGGTGTGAGTGGAGCCTAAGTCGCTTAGACATGGTTCTTAGAAGCCACACGCTGAACTCCCTGGCGGTCCAGCGGTTAGGACCTTGTGCTCTCATTGCCAGGCCCTGGGTTTGATCCTTGGTTAGGGAACTAAGACCCTGCAAGCCAGCACTGCTCCCCTCCACTGGCATTCTCAAGACTGGTGGGTGGGGCTGGGTATACAGAGATGGGGAAGGGTTCCTCACCAGACTGTACCTGCTCAGGGCAGGCATTTCAGTGAGCGCATCAGACCCTAGCCCCTGCCCTCAAAGGCAACTCTGTTCAGGCGTGTGAAGAAATGGGCGGACAGCAAGGGCTAAATAAACAGACTGCAATGATCACCAAGGACAGAAGAGACGGGCCAGGCATCACCAGGAAGGAGGACCAGCAGGAGCAAAGACAACGGCCAAAGAACGGCAGGTTTCGGGCAAAGGCACCCATCGCTCGGAATCAAGCGGGGCGGTTTGATTCACAGGAGAAGAACTGCATGGGTGGAGTAGGGTGAGCTGACAAAGCCCGTGGATAGCGGCGTTTGAATGTGATGTGACAGGCGCTCAGGCTCACTTTTTCCTGAGAAAGAATAGGAGGAAGACGATCACAGAGTTGTCCAGGAGGACTTGAAGGAGGAGCAGATGGAAGTGGGCTGTTAGGTCAGAAGCCCATGAGTCACCCGCCTGGGATGAGGACTGAGGCCAGGGAGGGACCCTTGAAGGGTCCTCAGGAGAACTGAGCCCAGGGTGGGGCAGGGCAGACAGCAGGCCCAGAAGCTGCCGAGGAGGCCAGCTGGCTGGGCTTGGCAACAGCTGCCTGCAGAATCCACGCCTCTCCTCCCCACTCAATAACATCACTTGAAGCCCTGCTCACACACTTGCAAAGAAGCCAGGATTCCTGGGAGCTGGAATTCAAAGCTGGTCTCAGCCCTGGCGCCATGTGCCTTCAGATGCTCAGAGGTACCTGCTCTGAAGAGGCCTGCAGCTGCCCAGGTGGCTGTGACGTGGGGCCGGGGCACGGGCCTCCCCTTAGGGTCAGCTGCCCGGAAGCCACCTCTTCGAAGTTTATTTCCAAAGATGTCAGATGTTCCTCATCTGGGAGGAAGTGAGGAGGAACCCACAACAGACTAGCCAGGGGAGGGATTCAGGAATCCAGAATAGCCACTGCCCATTCTTCAAAACCAGCCAGTTCTTCCCAAGCTGCCTCCTCTTGGCCTGACCAAGGTCAAGGTCCCCAGCCCTGCGGGCACGGCTCTGCCTGTGGCGCAGGGCACGGGGCAGGAAGTGCAGGGAGAGACAGAGAGTGGAGGGAGAGGGAGGGCTTCCCCTCCACCTGGCCTTCTGGGCGACACAGGGCTTGATGCCTGTGCCCCAGCCAAGCCTGAGGGAGCCCACGTCCCCCTGCTGGTGCTCACTGCCTGCGGGAGAGTGCAGGGTGCAGAGGCGGCTTGGAGAGCCGGAGGGCAGCGGCACCCTCCCTTCCTCTCTCCAAACTCCCCAACCACACCCCAGTCACTTAAGGCTGTTCTTGGCAGGGTCACCTGACACAGGGACAGGCCAGCGCAGGAGCAAAAGTGGTATAACTTGTCTGTCAACTCCATTAACACCTGGGCACACCATGAAGATATACATATAGGAGATCCCAGGACACACACACATGCACACGCGCACACACAAGACATACGTGCACACGCATCCGTGGCAGGCCCGTGCCCTTTGGAGAAGATGTGCAGAGATACTCAGAGGTGCAGAAACCCCAGCAGTGAGTTCAAAGGAACCCATGCAGTACCCCAGAGCATTACCCACGCTCAGAGCACAGCCCGCCTCGTCACCTCTCCATGAACGCACTTCTCCTATAAACAAGCCGTCCCTAAGCCTCGTGAGCTGACACGGACTGAAGGGCCCGTGCCCAGTGAGGACCCTGACGGGGGCTGCCTGCAACTGCCAGGCTCAGTTTGGGTGGGGTGGCTTCTTGCAGCTGGGCCCTGGGGGACAGGGACCATCACAGAGGCAGAACCTCCAGTGGGTCCTAGGTGGTCTGTCCTGTGAGGACACTGTCAGACCACGAGGAGGACGCAGCCTGGAGGCAGAGGAGGAGACGGGACTGGCTCCTGGCGCCTCCACGCAGCCCCAACCCTGGGACACCTGGCTCCATGGCCTTTGGTTCTCTTTCTACACAACGAGAGATAGTTAACTTCCTGGAAGCCTCCAAGTTTAACCAAACCGAGGGGTAAACCTCCACCCCACCATAAGGATCCTGGTTCCATGTGCTGTGTGTGCTAAGTCACCTCACTTGCATCCAACTGTACAACCCTATGGGCTGCAGCCCACCAGGCTCCTCTGTCCGTGGGATTCTCAGGCAAGAGTAACTGGAGTGGGCTGCCACGCCCTCCTCCAGGGATCGAACCTGCGGCTCTGGCTTCTGCGCTGGCAGGCGGGTTCTTTACCACCAGTGCCGCCTGGGAAGCCCTCTCGGTTCTACAGGCTTTCCTAATCCCTAGGGGGAAAACAGAACCCCACATTCCTTCACGGTAGCATCGATGCAGAAGACAGCCCTGGAGAGAAGCCAGAAAGGGCAGGGGAGTGCCATCAATGGGAACATCACACGTAGCGGAGGTTTAACAAGACCAGAGCGTCGTCATCTGGATAAAAGTGAGTCAGTCAGTCTGGCCAAATTTGGTTTACACACGTCAGCTACAAGAAAACAGAAAGCCCCCAGGAAACCCTTGCTTCCGAGCTGTGCGGCTGAGCTGGCTGCTCTGAGTCCAGTTATGGGAAGTCTGTCTGCATAGGAGCTGAAAGGACAGCCTCAGACACATGGAGGCCGCTTGCTGAATTGGTGCCCCTCGACCAGAGGGAAGCACCTGGAGGCCAACTCCAGAGCACACACCAGCACTGGGACACCCTCTCCCACCTCGCAGACACGCAGGGCCCCGGCCCATGAAGGGCCCAGAGCAGCACTTTGACCTCAACGATCCTTCTCTGGGAGACCCTGCCTTCTCAAACCAGGCAAGCCCAGCGCCCCCCGCCCAAAAGCACCCAGGGGCTGAGCAACTTCTTTATCCAAAAGCACTTTAAATATCGTATGACATCACTTATATGTGGAATCTGCAGAGAGATGATGCAGATGAACTTACAAAACAGAGTCAGACTCACAGACTCAGCGAACTTATGGCCGCCAGTGGGGAAGGATGTGGGGAGGGGCACTTAGGGATGGACATGCACACACTGCCATATTCAAAACAGACAACCAACAAGGGCCTACTGCACAGCACAGGGCACTCTGCTCAACGTTACGTGGCGGCCTGGATGGGGGAGAGTGGATAGGTGTGTGTGGATGGGTGAGCTGCTCTGCTGCGCATCTGAAAGGGTCACAACACTTAATCATGCCAAGTCGCTCAGCCGTGTCCAATCCGTTGTGACCCTGTGGAGAGCAGCCCGCCTGGCTCCTCTGTCCCTGGGATTCTCCAGGCAAGAATACTGGAGTGGGCTGCCAGGTTTTATTCCATGGCTACCCGACCCAGGGATCAAACTCGTGTCTCCTGTATCTCCTGCGTTGCCAGGTGGGTTCTTTACCCACTGAACCACCTGGGAAGCCCTGGGCAGGAATCTTACTAGCTTATAATTACAAACAATGGCTGTGATTGGTTCTCTCATAAGCTGGTGGCACTTATGAAGTCAAGGGCCTCCCACAGAAGAAGCCCAGGCCATCAACCCTTGTAGCCTTAATGAAATGAGGACATTAGAAGACAAGGGGGCCTGCGGGTAAAGGCTGGTCTGAGGGTGGAGGGCATGCAGAGGGAGGGTGCTTTCCAGCGGAGGGGTGAGAGGCCCAGAGGGGGTAGAAGAAGAGAGCTCAGACAGGGAGACTGACAACTGCCTTCATTCACTTCTTCACTCATTCCATCATCTAGTGCCAAACACAGCAGGCGATGCTGGCACAGCAGCTGTGCCCACAGTCTAGCTGGGGAAACAGACAAGTCAAAGGACAACTGCAAAGCCAGGGAATCAGAGAGCAGAGAGAGTCATGCCATGGGCATCTGAGCACCCAGCCTCTTGGGAAGGAGCTTCCCAGGGGAAGCAGTAGCTGGGCCAAGGCCTCAGGCAGAGACAGGATGGGGGAGGTGGGATGGGGGCTGGCACAAGTGTTTATCTGCAGCGCTGGAGAAGGGCTGTGACCCAGCAGTCTTAGGCAGGAAATCTCCTAGACAGGAGGGAGTGGGAGCCCAGGGGATGCGGCCCAGCACTGGGAAGGGCCTGCCCCCCTTATCTCCAGGCTGGGTTGCCTTGGGCCAGCCTCACTCTGGCCTTAGTTTCCCCTCTGCACCCCAGGGAGAAAGCAGCAGAGACTTTGAGCTCTGCGGATAAAAGCTCAGCGAGCCCCGACCACTGCTCCCTGTAAAACAGGGCGGATGGCGCCACTGCTCCTTTTGGCTGCTGAGCAGCCTGACCACCTTTGAAGATGAAACACGCTGGGGCCTAAGGAGGAGTCAGTCAGCTGAGTGGGGAGTGGGGCTGGGCGGCGGGAGTCCAGTCACCTGCCCCACCTAGCCCCTCCCAGTCAGAACAGTCCCCGGCCCAGGGAAACAGGACGCTTCACACTGCTGTGCAGACCCTCGTGGCCCCCCCCAGCCCTGCCCCTCCTCTGGTGTAGGCTCCCCACCTCTTGGGCCAGGATCAATCCCACGGGCTCGAGCTACAACAGAGGCATGCGAGAGCCGCCTTGGCCTCCCTAGACCAGCACACCCTACACGTGTGGGGCACCTGGCCGAGACATGCCTGCCCCCCGTGTTTCCCAGCCACATGGTCATTTTCAATATGGCAGCCGACCAAGGGGACACTCCACAGCACCCTTCACGTGTGAGTGTGTTAGATGCTCAGTCCTGTCTAACATTCTGCGACCCATGGACTGTAGCCCGCCAAGCTCTACTGTCCATGGGATTCTCCAGGCAAGAATACTGGAGTGGGTAGCTGTTCCCTTCTCCAGGGGATCTTCCTGACCCGGGGTCGAACCCAGGTCTCCTTCACTGCAGACAGATGGTTTACCGTCTGAGCCGCCAGGATTACATGCGTGAAAACAATCCTCAAGTATAAAAGGATACCCTGAGCCCGCTACTCCCCTCTCTTCCTGGGCTTTTGAAGGGACGTCTCCTACCAGATGCGCTCTGGAATGCAGTGAGCCACATGGTACCCTCTGGCCAGGCAATGACACCACCTCTGCGAGGCAGGTGAGGCCCAGGGGTGGCCCCAAGGTGCCTTGGCCAGACCAGACACAAGCCTCTACTCTTCTTTCTCAACCTTCGTTTCTTTCTGTCACTTTTTCCCTTTCTCTAGCCCAGGCCTGGGGCCTGCCCACTTGTGTTCTGCTCAGACGTCCCATCCCCAAGGGCTGATCCCACCTGTGTTCTCGACCCCGCACCCCTCATCCCTGAACAGCCAAACTCAGTCTCCATAACAGGCTCCAGATTCGGGGAAAAGGGACCGGGAAGAAGACAGGCTCTCCTGGGAGGCGGCAGCCTCAGAAGTATGCTCGCGTCAGGCTCAGCTGAGAACCTTCCCTCTGTGTTCCAGGAGAGAAGTGTACACCTGGGGGTGATCACATCTTCTTAATAGTTCATTTGTGTTCATTAAGTAATTAATTCACTTATCTGATTTGCAGAATGTGCCCAAAGGCTGGCCTCCTGATCGTTAGCGTCCAACCTCCAGGAGAGCTTTTGGAATTAACCACCTCCCGAAATTAGAAGATGCCTATCTGAGCCCTTCATCCCCTACTCCCCCGGGATGGAGGGGTGGGGCGCTCACTGAAGGAGCCCAGCTTGGGGATCCAAGCCTGAAGGCCCTACACAGTCACCCCGGCTTGACATTCAGCCCAGAGGCCACAGGCCTGACAATTCCAAGCCCCACCACCTGCAGGCTCTGGGGCTCCTCGTTGCTCCTGACTCCCTCCAAGCGTGATTTTCAGGCAAGCCGAGTGAGGTCTGGGAAGGCGCTCCGGAAGAACTGGGAAAGCTTAGGACTCGGCCTTAGTGAGGGCCACAGGGAACAGCAACAGGGAGCTAGGCCCGGCTCTGATCGCCGGAGACAGGCGGCCCCGTGCGTGGGAGCGTCCCCTGTGCTGCTCGTCTGCGGCACTCCTTTCCACCCCACTCCCCTCACCAGCAGTCCAGTCCGTGTCTTCTCCAGCAAAGCCACGCCAGGCTGCAAAGGACGCAGCGAAACCCACAAGCCTGCGTGCCTGTGCCCACAGCGCGCCACCTCTGTGAGGGGCGCCAGGCACAGGCTCTGCAGAGGTGGGCAGGAGCAGCTGGCTGGGCGTGGTCCTGTGCGGCAGGGGTTTTGGGAATGGCAGTCTTAAGCCCCAAGGCTGTGCCGTGCGGACAGCCCTGCCATCCCTGGGGTAGCACCCTGGTGAAGGTGGGCAGGGGCTGGGTACTCACCTTGTGGTCGAGCTGGGCACTGGGTTTTGGCTGTTGCTCCTGGCCAGGCAGCACGGTCTCAGGGCCCAGGTACTGCCTCAGGGATGACGGCCTCATGAGGCTCAGGAGCTGGCAGAGCGAGGACAGCTGGGGAGGAGAAAGGGGGCCGTCACTCACGAGTGCTTGGGGCGCTTCGGGGATGCGTGGCTGGGATACTCCGGCTGGCTCTGGAGCCAGCCCGTTGGCTCCTCTCCCTTGGGAGCCGTGTGGCCTCTTGGAGCCTGTCCCCAGCTGTGGAGTGGAGACTAGCTCCCCCATTCTTCCTGGGGGAGGAGGCTCACGTGCTCACAGGGCCTGGCACAGGGCGAGCATCCTTGAGACCAGGGGGCCCCAACCTCTGGGATCTAATGTCTGATGATCCAAGGTGGCGCTGATGTAATAATAATAGAAATAAAGTGCATAATAAACGTGACACATTCAAGTCATCCCCAACCACCCCCTCGACAATCCAACCAGCCCATGGAAAAACTGTCTTCCACAAAACTGGTCCTGGTGCCAAAAGGGTTGGGGACTGCTGCTTTAGACAAGTGAACGAGGACTTACGTGCTTTAATCCACATCCTGGGACTGAGCAGACACTCAGGGTTTAGAAGAAGCAAGACCAGAAAGAGGGTCTTGACAAGACCTACCCAACTCTGAGCTGCTGCTGCTCAAGCCCACTGGTTACTATGGGGGTTGTCAATCCTACAGGAATCAACTCAGTATTCATTGGAAAGACTAGTGCTGAAGCATTAATACTTTGGCCTCCTGATGCAAAGAGCTGACTGACTGGAAAAGACCTTGATGCTGGGAAAGATTGAAGGCAAGAGAAGGGGACGATGGAGGATGAGGTGGTTGGACGGCATCACCAACTCGATGGACATGAGTCTGAGTGAGCTCTGGGAGTTGGTGATGGACAGGGAGGCCTGGCGTGTTGCAGTCCATGGGGTCGCTAAGACATGACCTAGAAACTGAACAACACCACCGCAGGGATTTTCAATGCTCTTGAAAGAAGAGACGTGAGAACTGACCCCAAGCCCACGTCTGAATGTGAATGATGACTGCATTCATCACATCCTCCCCAACCCCTCCAATCTCTTTTCTTCCAAAGAATTTAATAGCAAATCTAAACCTCAGATCGTTTTACCCACAAAGATCTTTTAACAGAAAAGGATAAGGATGTTTTTCCCCTTGTAAAGTAATCACATTTTTCTCTTGCCCAATACAACTAACAAACATTCCTTACACGACCCCACACCCATGCTCGGGTTTCTCTGATGGTCTCAACAATGTCCGCACGCAGCTGTTTTGTTGGAATGGGATTCCCCAGGAGGTCCACACGGTGCCCTTTGGTTATTATGACACTGGGCCTGCTAGCCGCCCTGCCCTGCACCTAAACCGCCCACCCTCTGTGAATGTGGGCACACGCGGCCTCATAAGTCAGGGGTCTGCAGCAGGCCACCCTTCCTGCCCAGCCCTTGCACCTGGTCTCGACTGGGCCCCAGCAAGGACAACCAGCTGCCCCAGGGCTGACTGAAGGCTGGGGCTCCAGAAGGCAGGCAGGCTCTAAGTCTTGGGCCCCTCTGAGGCTGCCTATAGCCCTGGGGAGGGAGGACCCAGAACAAAGGTGTGGGGCCAGGGAGGTTCATGAAGGCGCCATCTCTTCAGATGTAGCAGGTGTAGGCTGGCCCAAAGGGCGAGGGCTAAGCCCTGGGCCAGCTCCCGCCCGATCACAGCCCTGCCCGGCACACCTGGCTTCCTCCCCAGCTCAGCCGCAGACACCTGCTCAGCACCTCGGCCAGTCACAGGAGCAGCTGGGCTGGGTGAGGGCTAGGAGTCAGGCCCGGGGCCCTTGGCTGCTGGAAGGCGGCCAGGGCTTCTTGGCTGAGCGTCTGATCCCTGCAGAAAGGGAGAGCGGGCAGCAGGGAGACAGAGCGGGGAGGTTCTGGGCGAAGACAGGCACCATCTGGATTCTCACCAAAACCGGGGCTGCGCTGCCTTGCTCGGGCCTTCCAAGTCTGCGGATAGTTTCCACAACAGTCCTGCCTGCTCCGGGCTCACAGCTCTGCACGCACAGGGCGAGCTCAGCAGCCCACAGCCCCAGAAGCAGCCCTCTGGCGGGCAGCTCCGCCCCAGCCTGGACCCTGGGCAGGGGCGGGGGCAGGCAGGGGCCCACAGGGCAGCGGGCTGGCTGCTCCCACGTTTTTCCTCTCACTCCAGGAAAACAGCCTCGCTCTGCTCAGCGTGGCAAGCTGCTGCCTTCTGATTGCTTATTCTCTTTTGTTCCAAGCTCTGGCAGCCCCAGCCATTCCCTCTCCAGCAGACACACCCTTCTCTGGGATGAGGACTTATTTGGGCCGCACGGGTCCCCGGCACGGCCAGGCTCTGACCAGCACGTATCCCCGCTCCACCCCTACTGCTGGGAGCTGTCTCTGCAAACAGTCAGCCCTTCAGGACAGACGTCCCCGGGCAAGAAGCAAACTATCACCCAAAAAGGCAGGCCTCCACTGGCCTCGGTGGTTCGTCTGGCCAGAGGCAGCAGACCATTCCCAGCCAGGCCACTTGTCCACACAGCGGTCACTCCTGTGCTCAGACCCTGGCAGCTGCTTCTGTTACTCAGTGGAGAAGGCCAGGAGCTGAACACATTATTGACCAGAGACGTATTCGTATGTCTGTTGATACCTGACCTTTATGAGCTGCAAAAGTTTCAATATTCACTTATCGGAAGCTAAGGCCACAGGAACTAGTTTCTGCAAAAACCCTCAAGGCCCGAGGTGCCCCTGCTGTTCCCTGGAGCCTGTGCCCTGCCTGGACCTTCCGACTTGACACTGCATGGCGGCCCCCACCTTCTTCCAGCCTTCTGCCGCCTCCCCCTCCCATCTATCCTGCGGGCCCACAGCACCTGCACTCGCTAATCCCCTTCCGGGCATGACTTTTGTTTTCCAAGCAGTTAGCACCTTCTGACACTGGACAGGAGGCAGTGATCAAGACCATCCCCGGGAAAGGAAATGCAAAAAGGCAAAATGGCTGTCTGAGGAGGTCTTACAAATAGCTGTGAAAAGAAGAGAAGCAAAAGGCAATGGAAAATAGGAAAGATATACCCATTTGAATGCAGAGTTCCAAAGAACAGCAAGGAGAGATAAGAAAGCCTTCCTCAGTCATCAATCCAAAGAAATAGAGGAAAACAATCGAATGGGAAAGACTAGAGATCTCTTCAAGAAAATTAGAGATACTGAGGGAACATTTCATGCGAAGATGGGTACAATAAAGGACAGAAATGGTATGGACCTAACACAAGCAGGGGAGAAGGCAATGGCAACCCACTCCAGTGTTCTTGCCTGGAGAATCCCAGGGACGGGGGAGCCTGGTGGGCTGCCGTCTCTGGGGTCGCACAGAGTCAGACACGACTGAAGCGACTTAGCAGCAGCAGCAGAAGCAGAAGATATTAAGGAGAGATGGCAAGAATACACAGAACTATACAAAAAAGATCTTCATGACTCAAATAATCATGATGGTGTGATCACTCACCTAGAGCCAGACATCCTGGAGTGTGAAGTCAAGTGGGCCTTAGGAAGCATCACTACAAAGCCAATGGAGGTGATGGAATTCCAGGTGAGCTGTTTCAAATGATGATGCTTTGAAAGCGCTGCACTTAATAGGCCAGCAAATTTGGAAAACTCAGCAGTGGCCACAGGACTGGAAAAGGTCAGTTTTCATTCCAATCCCAAAGAAAGGCAATGTCAAAGAATGCTCAAACTACCACACAGTTGCACTCATTTCACATGCTAGCAATGTAATGCTCAAAATTGTTCAAGCCAGGCTTCAGCAGTATGTGAACCGTGAACTTCCAGATGCTCAAGCCGGATTTAGAAAAGGCAGAGGAATCAGAGATCAAATTGCCAACATCCATTGGATCATCGAAAAAGTGAGAGAGTTCCAGAAAAACATCTATTTCTGCTTCATTGACTATGCCAAAGCCTTTGGCTGTGTGGATCACACTAAACTGTGGAAAATTCTGAAAAAGATGGGAATACCAGACCTCCAGAATTCCAGATGGGAATTCTGCCTCCTGAGAAACCTGTATGCAGGTCAAGAAGCAACAGTTAGAACTGGACATGGAACAACGAACTGGTTCCAAATTGGGAAAGGAGTACGTCAAGGCTTTATAGTGTCACCCTGCTTATTTAACTTATATGCAGAATACATCATCAGAAATGCTGGACTGGATGAAGCACAAGCTGGAATCAAGACTGCCGGGAGAAATATCAATAACCTCAGATATGCAGATGACACCACCCTTATGGCAGAAAGTGAAGAGGAACTAAAAAACCTCTTGATGAAAGTGAAAGAGGAGAGTGAAAAAGTTGGCTTAAAGCTCAACATTCAGAAAACTAACAGCATGGCAAATAGATGGGGAAACAATGGAAACAGTGTCAGACTTTATTTTGGGGAGCTCCAAAATCACTGCAGATGGTGACTGCAGCCATGAAATTAAAAGATGCTTGCTCCTTGGAAGGAAAGTTATGACCAACCTGCTGCTGCTGCTGTTGCTGCTAAGTCGCTTCAGTCGTGTCCGACTCTGTGTGACCCCAGAGACGGCAGCCCACCAGGCTCCCCCATCCCTGGGATTCTCTAGGCAAGAACACTGGAGTGGGTTGCCATTTCCTTCTCCAATGCATGAAACTGAAAAGTGAAAGTGAAGTCATTCAGTCGTGTCTGACTGCTAGTGACCCCATGGACTGCGGCCTACCAGGCTCCTCCATCCATGGGATTTGCTAGGCAACCCACTGGAGTGGGTTGCCATTGCCTTCTCCGATGACCAACCTAGACAGCATATTAAAAAGCAGAGACATTACTTTGCCAACAAAGATCCATCTAGTCAAAGCTATGGTTTTTCCAGTAGTCATGTACAGGTGTGAAAGTTGGACTATAAAGAAAGCTGAGCACCGAAGAATCGATGCTTTTGAACTGTGGTGTTGGAGAAGACTCTTGAGAGTCCCTTGGACAGCAAGGAGGTCCAACCAGTCTATTCTAAAGGAAATCAGTCCTGAATATTCATCGGAAGGACTGATGTGAAGCTGAAACTCCAATACTTTGAACCACCTGATGCGAAAAACTGACTCATTTGAAAAGACCTTGATGCTGGGAAAGATTGAAGGTGGGAGCAGAAGGGGATGACAGAGGATGCGATGGTTGGATGGCACCACAGACTCAATGGACATGAGTTTAAGTAAGATGTGGGAGTTGGTAATGGACAGGGAAGTCTCGTGTGCTGCAGTCCATGGGGTTGCAGAGTCAGACACGACCGAGGGGCTGAACTGAACTAGCACCTTCTGATATCTGACGGCATTTACTTGTTTGCTATGTTTATTATTATCTGCTCGCCTGCCCCTACTAGGATGTCAGCTCCATGAGGGCAGGGGTGGTCCCTGCAGTCTTCCCAGAGCCTCATATAGCAATGGCGCCTGGCACAGCTGTACCCCCTTACCCAAAGTTTCAGTCTCCATGGTTTCAGACACCCGTGGTCAACCAAGATCTGAAAATGTTAAATGGAAAATTCCAGAAATAAACAATTTGTGGGACTTCCCTAGGGGTCCAGTGGCTAAGACGGGGTTCTCAATGCAAGGGGCATGGGGTTCGATCCCAGGTCAGGGAACTAGATCCCATATGCCACAAGTTAGAGTTTGCATGCTGCAACTATGACCTGGCTCAGTGAGGCGCCCACAAGCAGCTTGAACTGTATCTCCCGTGGACCGCAGGGGCTACTGTATATGCTTAATACCTATTTCCCAAATGAATGAACAAATGAATAGCAGGTCAGGTCTGCAGCTGATCTCTCCGTAGTAGATGCAACTCTTTGTCCCCCTTGATTTCAGCCATCTGAAGCCTATATTTTCCAAGCTCCAGACTAGAAGGCGTGGCGTAGAGACTTATGGTGTTGCAAGAGGTGGCCTGGGATAAGAAAGAAACTCCCGATTTCTCTCCAAACCTGTTCTGCCTGTGTCTCGCCTGTCTTCGTAAAGGGCTTCTCCATCCTGCCAGCTGCACAGGTTCTGGAGCCCTCCACGTCTCCTTTCTCTTACATTCTACTTCCCGCTGGCTGTACTTGGGAAACGCACCAAGAACCTCACCACTGCTCACCACCTCCGTCACCATCTCCCCAGGCCACATCGCCAACAGCTCTTACCAGGATTACTGCAACTGTCTTCTTCTACCCTACCCTAGGGGCGCTAGTGGTAAAGAACCCACCTGCCAATTCAAGAGACAAAAGAGATGCAGGTTCCATCCCCGGGGCTGGAAGATCCCCTGGAGGAGAGCATGGCAACCCACTCCAGTATTCTTGCCTGGAGAATCCCATGGACAGAGGAGCCTGGCAGGCTGCAGTCCATGGAGTGACATGGAGTTGGACATGACTGAAGTGGCTCAGCACGCATACACCCCACCCCTAACAGTCTAGTCTCACTGCAGCAGCCAGCGTAATTGTGAAAGATTTTTATGAATCAAGCTATGTCTCTCCTGTTATCAATACCTTCCAGCGACTCTCCACTTTGGCATGGAAGTCAAGCTCTCTCCTGAGTCCCCACTTACCCCTCTGGCCTCACCGCCTCTTACTCCACTCTCAGCCCTCTGCTCCAGCCACACTGGCCTTGCTTTTTCTCTAACCTAAGAGGCTTTTGTCTGCCCCAGTGCCTTTACACATGCTGCTCGCTCTGCCTGGAATGTGCTTCCCCCGAGAAACCTGTGTGACTTCTTCAGGTCTGTGCTCAGACGTCCCCTTCTCTGCTCACTACTATGTAGCGTCTTCTCCCAACACTCCCTTCCCCTCCCTTCTCCTCTTTATTGGGCTTTATTTTTCTCCACAGCACTTAGCACCATCTGAAATGCCAAAGATTTGCTTCTCTCTTGGTGCCTGTGTCTGTCTCCCGCTGAGTTCTAGGAGGGAGGGACTGAGCTCTGTTCAGGGATGTGTCTTCCACGCCCTGAGCTGTGTCTGGAGCACAGGGGTGCCTGGGGTCCAAACCCTGCTGTTTCTGGGATATTCTCAGGATTCGCAGGAACAAGAAAGCAGTTTGATTTTAAGACTCTCCTGGAAGATGCAACCCTTGGGGTTGGTGCGTTCCGACCACCTACCGAAGTCCTGTCCCTCAGATTCAGTTCTCCAGCACCTGCTTCTGCTCCTGGGGCCTTAGGCTGCAGCCTCAGACAGAAACGCAACCCATCCAGGCACTGGGGCTCCTCCTGCCCAGCAATGCCCTGAAAGCCCCTGCCTGGGCACTCAGCCCAGACCCTCTCCTCTGGTGAGCCAGTTCTCACCCTTTGAACTGCCCTTCTTGGTGGATCAACTGCTAAGGTTTATCTAGCAAGTAAGATAGAGATTCGATCCCTGGGTTGGGAAGATCCTTTGGAGGAAATGGCAACCCGCTCTAGTATTTTGCCTGGGAAATCCCATGGACAGAGCAGCCTGGAGGGCTACAGTCCATGGAGGTCACAAGAGAGTCAGACATGACTTAGCGACTAAACAGCAACAGCAAAAATCAAGCCTGTATATACGGATGAAGGAGGTGGGAGCGCTGGCCCTTGTCCTCCTGTCTGCCGTCCGGGACCAAAGTTCAAGGCACCCGCTGGGCACATCGGCATGAAGCAGCAAGTATGGTTCAGGCTGTCCCCACAATGGGAGCCGAGCAGGGAGGGTAAGCAGAGACGGCACAGACTCTGGAGTCAGGGCACCTGGGTTTTCCATCCTAGCTCCACGGTTCTCTCACCTTGTGACCCTGAGAAATTTCCTAGTTGTACCTGCCTCCGTTTCCCTATCTGTAACTGTGGATGGCATCACTGACTCAATGGACATGAATCTGAACAAAGTCCAGTAGACGGTGAGACAGGGAAGCCTGGTGTGCCTCAGTCCATGGGGCTGCAAAGAGTGGGACGTGACTGAGCGACTAAACAACAGCAAAACGGGGCAAGAGAGCCAGCCCTGACCGCCTGGGGCTGCTGCGAGAGGCGAGTCCTGTGCGGGCACGGGGCTCAGCTGCGCTCCGGGGCACGCTAGAGCCACCACTCTGGTTGGCATGTGATGGGTGGAAAGGAAGAGGAGCCCTGGGCACAAAGCCGTGTGCAGAGGGCGGCCAGGCTGGCCTGTGAGGAGGGCTGGGGCAGCCCTGGCAGCCAGGGCTTCAAGGAGAAGTGGGGAAAGGGGGCATGTGGGCGGGACGTGGGTGGCTCTGGGCTCGAGGTGCCCCTTTGAAGGCGTGTCTCCTCAGGAACCGTCTGACAGGCCCGACTGGAAAGGGGTGCACTTGCAGCGTGGAGGCCTGGGAGGAGGCCGTGCAGCAGCCCTGGGCTTGCAGGGAGGACAGGCGGGGAAGCGCACGGGACGGGTGGCTGGGGCAGAGCCCAGCCGGGCCGTCCTCCCCTTCCGTCTGGCGTGGGTCTGCACACGCTGCACTGCCCGCCTGCTGATGGTCTCTGCTCCTCTGCACAAGCACTGACTCGTCCTTCAAGACCTGGTTCAGGACGTCTCTGGAAGCCACTTGGCTGCCTGGGCCAGAATTAGTCATTGTGTCCTCAGCCTGGCTCGCTCAAAGCCTCTCCTTTGAGGTCGTCTCCAGGTGCGGAGCCTGCTCATGGGAGGTGCACCACTGAGGTTTCATGAGTGCATGGTGGGCATGCGGGCAGCTGGGTGACTGGTGTGGCAGGACAGCCTTGGAGCTGGGACCCACAGGGGCAGGGCTGGGCCTGGCCAGACAGGCTGGGAGCGCCCAGGCCAGCTCTCCCTGGGGGAGGCATGCCTCCCGCCCTCGCCAGCCCTGCTCACCTGCCTCCCCTGTGGGTCCCCTCCAGGCCCAGACCCCCAGTGCTCCCCACACCACTCTCCTCACCCTCTCTGGCCTTCATCACGCTCCCCACACTCTCCCCTGCACAAGCTCCAGCCAAAAAACAAGTCAAAACAAAACCCCAAGTCTTGACCTGGCCCTGATGCTCTAGCCAGCCTGCTTTCCTGGTTGCTGCCAAGTACTGCCAGAAGGTGGCTACTCCCACCCACCACCTGCAGCCGGTCCTGCCTTTTCGGATCTCGACACTCTGGCCTCGCTCCTGCTCTCGCTTCTCTGGAGAGTTCAGAGGCTGCCCTGCAATGCCTGTCTCCTAGGCTGCCCCCGTCGCCCGGGGCCTCCTGGGACCACTGGTCTCGTTCCCACCGCATCTCTGCCTGCCCTGCCCCTGTCTGGTCCCTCCATCCTTTCTCGCAGAGGCTCTGTCATCAGGCCCTGTGTGAAGGCCACTCCTCAACTCCTCACTGTCCTTCCCAAGCTCTCTGCCTGGGAAACCATCCCTTGAACACCCTGGAACTCAGCCCTGGGTTCCCTCAGCCCACGAGTGTGTGCTGAGGTCCTGTGTGTGCCGGGTACTGTGCTAGGAGCTGACAGGCAAGAGTGAGCACAAACCATCTGGTCCTTGCACTCAGGGAGCTGCTGTTGGATGTGTGTGTGTCTGCGTGTGTCTCTGTGTGTAACATAGACCCTGAACACATTTTAAAAAACTCAGGGGGTGAGCATCATGTGCTGTGTGCTTAGTCGCTCAGTCGTGTCCGATTCTCTGTGACCCCGTGGACTGTAGCTCACCAGGCTCCTCTGTCCATGGGATTCTCCAGGCAAGAACACTGGAGTGGGTTGTCATTCCCTCCTCCAGGGGATCTTCCCGACCCAGGGAATGAACCCAGGTCTCCTGCAGGCAAATCCTTTACCAGCTGAGCTACCAGGGAAGCCTGCTGAGCACCATGAGCACTTTCAAACAGGGTGCTGATGCCAGGGCACTTTGGGCTGGGTGGTCAGGAAAGACTTCCTGGAGGAGGTGACACTTCAGCTGGGCCTGGAGTGACCAGAAGCTCCTGCCACGCTTCTAAGTCTTGGGGGAAAAGCGAGAAGGGCAGAGGGGGCAGCCGGGGCAAAGCCAGGGCCCACGCGGATGAGTCCACCCAACCGGTCACCTTTCTGAGCTTCTGCACTGTGACTGTGGTCTCTCTGGCCACCCCACCCCAGGAGGGTCCAGAACATTCTCTCGGCACTCTGGCCAAGGGGTGATGCTGCCTTGCCTTGTGCACCTCCAGTGACTATAGACGCAGCCTTTCCCTGGGACTGCCTCGCCTGGCTCATGCGGTGGAGTTAGACGGCTCAGCTGTCCCCGGCAAGTCTTATGGGTTCCAAGGAGACTACGGGGGTTGGAGGCAGGTAAGAGCATTCTCAGCTCCCCCCAGGGCTCCCCCACCACACATCCTGGGCTGGTTGTCACCCACGCTGCCTCCAGGGCCCCTAAACTACTGCTCTCTGAGAAGAGGGAAGAGAAAAGAAGACCCTTCCTCCCCTACAGCGCCTAGCATGCCTGACATGGGGCAGAAGGGCCGCTGAGAGCAGGCAGTCTTCACAGCCGTATTCATTTCCACCTTTGCTGTTCTTCCTCCTATAAAATGTCACAGACGCCGGGGCTGGGGAGGAGGGAATGGGAGTCAGAGGTCAGCAGGTGCAGAGTTTCTGTTCGGGAGATGGACAGTGGTCCTTCAGAATGGTTAGAGCTCTGCACTTAAAACTGCTAAGATGGGGACTTCCCTGGTGCTAAGTGGCTAAGACTCCAAGCTCCCAAGGCAGAGGGCCTGGGTTCAATCCCTGGTCAGGGAACTAGATCCTGCATGCTGTGATTAAAGATGCTGCATACAGTTGCTGGGGGGAAGGGACAGTTAGGGAGTTAGGGGTGAATTTGTACACAGTGCTATATTTAAAATGGATAACCAGTAAGGACCCACTGTATAGCACGTGGAACTCTGCTTAATGTTATGTGGTAACCTGGATGGGAGGGGGCTTCGGGGGAGGATGGGAACATCTATATTTACGGCTGAGTCCCTCTGCTCTTCACCTGAAACTACAACATTGTTAATCGGCTACACCCCAATACAAAATAAAAAGTTTAAAGTTTGGAGGAAAAAAAAAAGGTCCAGCATCCGCACCTAAGGCCCAGTGCAGCCAAACGAATAAATATTCCTTGGTGGCCCCGACAGTTAAAGAATCTGCCTGCAGTGCAGGAGACCTGGGTTCGATCCCTGGGTCAGGAAGATCTTCTGAAGAAGAGAATGGCAAGCCACTCCAGTATCCTTGCCTGGAAAATTCCATGGACGGAGGAGTCGGGCAGGGCTGCAGCCCATGAGACACAGAGCTGGACACGACTGAGTAACTGACATACACACACAAATTGAGGTAGTAAAAAGAAGTTAAAATAGTAAATTTTATGTCATGTATATTTTACCACAGCTCTAAAAAAAAAGCAATACCTGCTCCCAGCTCATTGCTTTATCCTCAGTGGCTGGCACAGAGTAGGCGTGCAGAAAGTGACTGTTAGATGCAAGGATGTGAACAGAAAAGGCAAACCCACCTTGAATTCCCCTGGCCTGAGGCTCCCAACCTTCAGGAAAAGTGGCAGGAGGGGCTGGCCGGGATCCTCCAGCCCCCAGAGGATGCTGAGGCAAACACTTACCTGGGCCTTCTCCTGCCAGAGAGGGAGCCTCTCTTGCTGTTTCAGCAGCCGTGCCATGACCAGGAGGCTGAGCTGGCCTCGGAGCTGCCTGCGGGAGAAAGGGCGAGAGAGACTGAGGGCGTGCGCCCTGCTGGGCGGGTGGGGGTTAAGGTCTGGGGGTGGGCAGGGAAGTGTAGGACACACACCGAGAGGGGAGCAGGGAAGAGCCCCTCTGTCTGGGGAATTTTAGCTTTCTCCTTTGGTTTCCAGCATTTATGATTTATTTTAGAAGTTATAAAAACATGCCAGATGGGAAAGTTTAAAAATAAGCAAAAAGAAAATAATTAATGAAAAAAAGGTGGTGATTTCAGAGGCTAGCATAGTAGTGTTTTTCTTCTTAGTTTTTTTTTTCTCTATAGGTCTGTGCTACACAGAGATACTGTTCAACCACTTCTGTATAGACCATCGTCTTTTTTTTTTTCTTTGCAGCGTTAAGATCTTTCAGCCCGTGGAAGGTGGTAGAAGGTGGGTGACCGGGGCTGGTGAGGCCACATTTTGTTGGTTTTTTTTTCCACCCAGTATCCAGTGACTTTTCTCTGGAGAGTCCCCTCACTCTCACCCCCAGCCCAGATTCGGGTTCCCAGGCGGGCACGTGAGCCAGGCCTGGCCCATCAGCCCGTGTTCAAGCCACTGGAGGGGGCTTTGGGGTCTCGGCTGGGATGAGTAGAGTGCGTGCTCTTCCAGCAGGGCCACTAATCTGTTGGGAGGAGCTTCTATAGTCACTGGTGGCCACTCT
Organism: Capricornis sumatraensis; assembly: GCF_032405125.1. Taxonomy (NCBI): domain Eukaryota; kingdom Metazoa; phylum Chordata; class Mammalia; order Artiodactyla; family Bovidae; genus Capricornis; species Capricornis sumatraensis. The sequence continues at coordinate 103,371,574 of NC_091069.1, read as the reverse complement.
GCCTCTCTGGGGGGCTGGGGCAGGGGTGGGCGAGGCTGGAGGATGAAGCAAGTAGAGATAGAGCTCTCTCTGCCTGAAGCCTCCAGGCCCCAGACCTACGCAGCCAGTGGGTCGGGTAGCTCAGCCAATGAAGTCCCCTTCAGACTTCTTCAGCAAGTCTGAGCTGTGCTTCTAAGTCTAGCGCCAGTCCTGACTGACTCCCTCAGGGTGGAGAGTGTACCGGCTCTCTTCTGGAGTAAAGCCTTATAATGGGGATTTCAGATGCTAATGTTATGGCTCTGATCTTTTTCTCTATTTTATTTTTTAAATTATGAAAATATGATAACACATTTATAGGAGACTTGGAAAACACAGAACAAAGTTACACATAGCTCCACGATATATCTGGAGAAGGAAATGGCAACCCACTCTAGCCTTCTTGCCTGGAGAATCCCGTGGACAGAGGAGCCTGGCAGTCTATGGGGTCGCAAAGAGTCAGACACGGTAGTGACTGAACCACCACCACCACTATGTATTACAATTATTTTTTAAGTAGACTAAGATTTTTAATTGGAGTTTCAACATCAAATTCTCAAAAATTAATAGAATGGATATACAGAAAAGTAGAAGGATACAGTAGACCTGAAAAGCACCACGAACCAATTCAACAGCATTAAAATGTAGATAATTTTCACGCAAGTAGGATACAAATTCTATTCAAGTTTCCATAGACGATTAACTAGGAGATACTGGAACATATCCAGGGACATAAAACACGGTGCAAAATGTTCATGGTCTAGAGGTACTAAAATCATAGTCTGTTATCAGTGGAATTACATTAGAAATCAGTACCAAAAGATAAGTGAAAATAACCCATATATTTCCAAGTGCAATGAGACATTTACCAAGAGAGGCCTTTGACTTAGTCGGGCTCTGCTTTCATGGGTCCCTGAGGGCTGGCGTGAGTAAAGGCAGAGAGAAGAGGGGAGTAGAGACCAGAGGATGGGACTGGGGGTGGCAGTGGCCAGGAGAGGCTGGAGGGGCGACAGGAGGAGGGGTGGGGGGGTTACATATTCCTCACACTTCCACACATATGTGGCCCACACGGGCAGCAGAGGTCAGCCCCTGACATGGATTCTGCTGTGGCCACAATCTCTAATTCCCACAGAAAGCTATCACCAAAGGTGAGGTCCTAAAGCCGGAGGAAACCGAAGGAACGTGGTGGAAAACACTTGGGTCAGAACCAGCTCCGTAGAGGAGACACGGCCTCGAGTAGCAACACTGCTGGAGGGACCCCGCGGGCACCCCGCCCCCGTCCCGGAAGGACCCTGAGAGGAACAGAAGGGTGGCGCATGGGGACGGCAGGCTGCAGGCAGCCTTCAGAAATGGCATCTCCCCAAAGAAGCACCTGGGGGAGGCAGGACTGAGCCTGGCGCCCCCTCAGTGGAGCTGAAGGCACCCCTGCAACTCCCTCAGGGCCTGCGCCCACCCTGGCCTCATGTGGCGGGGGTGGGGAGCTCCTGGCTGGTGGGGAACGAACGGAGGTGCGAATGGCCTCCTCCAACCTCCCATGGGGCTGAGCAGGTGGTACCTGAGGCAGGCACCTTGTTTATATTCTTATTCAAGAAAATCAGAGGAATCAACAATGCAAGAAGCTCTTGATTTAAAACAACAAACAAAAAACAGCATCAGGCAGCAATGCCCCATACCAGAAGGGCAGCCATGAGAAAGAACAGGGGACGTTCCCATACAGCTGGTTGGGACACAAATGCGTACACCCACCTCAGTCACCTGCTGGGCGAGGCCTGCTCAAGCTCAAGAGGTGTGTGTGCCCACCCACAACCCAGCAGTCCTCCTCCCTGGCACAGAGACACGATGCAGGAAAAGACACACAGGCAGACGTGCAATGTCGGTCCACGAACGGACAGACGACTGGACTCCATCTGCAGCACTCAACGACTGCGGATGAGCCAGGATCCCACCCGGCAGCATGGGTGACCTCACAGCGCTGTGCGGAAGAAGCATTACCAAAGACTACATGTGTATGTGTGATTAAGTACAAAAACGGGGGTCCTGCTATCCTTGGTGGGGGCAGGTTCTGTTTGCGTTTCATTTTATTTCTTTTCGGTTTGTTTTTTTTTTTTTGGTCGCACCACATGGCTTGCAGGATCTTAGTTCCCCAACCAGGACTGAACCTGTGCCCAACAGTGAAAAGTGATGAGCCCTAACCACTGGACCGCCGGGGGAATCCCCTCCCTTCTTTCTGGGTGATGCGTATGTTGGACTTGTGAAAATTCGCTGAGTACACACTTACAGTCGGTGTTCTGTTTGTATGCTGCAATTCAATAGAACCATTACTTAAAGAAGTTCAGCTGGGCGGGGGTGGGGGTAGGGTAAGGATTGCCCAGTTTAGCCAATAAAAATATAGGTGGTTGTTGTTGTTCAGTCGCTAAGTGGTGTCCAACTCTGCGACCCCATGGACTGGCAGCATGCCGGCCTCCCTGTTCCTATCTCCCAGAGTTATAGGATGATATAGGATGTCCAGTTAAATTTGAGTTTCTTATGGATAAGGAATAATAATATCCTACAGACAAGGAATAATTCCTTAGCATGAGTTCCTCCCATGAGATCTTTGTGTTGTATCTGGCCTCCCTGAGAGGGATCAGCCATCCTGGACTGGGAAGAGCTGCCATTAGGCAGAGCGGGGCCCTCTCTGACCCCGGTTCCCTCTGCAGAGCGCGCCAGTGTTCCTACCGACCACCTGAGTCCTGGGGAGAGGCAATCCCATCTGTACTCCGCCAAGAGACAGAAAGCAAGAGCCCCTCATCCAGCGCCCCCATACAAGCCTCCTGCGGGTGAAGGCAGGCAGGGCCCCGCCCCACACCCGGAGCTCCACCCCGTCTCTCCTTGGGCTTCGCCCACCACCACGGCACTGTCGGCCAGAACCTGCTCTCCAGCTGTTCCCCGCCAGCCCGGCCCGGCAACAGCTGGGCCGGAGCACAGTGGGAGGTAGACGGACCCTCTAGCCCCTCCAGCCGCTGCTGCAAGGCGAACTTGCAGCGGGAGTCAGAAGTCCAGCATCTGGGCTTCATTAACCTAAATCCAAGCCTTCGGGAGCGCTCTTGCCCACAGCGGGAGGGGAGGGGCCGACCCTGGATGGGGGTGCAGGCAGAGCCAGGGCTGGTTCCAGGAGGGAAGAGGCGGACAGAGCTGTTGTCCGGGGGTGAAAAAGAGAAAAGCACTAGAAAGAGCACCGAGGGGACGAATGGATGAAAGAAACCCACATCTGAGGGCGGCATTCCCTGCTTGCCCACTGCCTTTCATCCCCACAGCCCTTCTCTGCCTTCTAAACACAGTCCCCTGCCCTCTGAGTTTCCACTGGGACACAGGCAGGGAGACAGGACCGGTTTTCAATTTTACACTGAGAAGTTACTGGACAGAGGAGGAAAAGCCAAGACTCACCCCAAACACCACCCAAATTGCGCAGGGTGCAAGCAGGGGCGGGGGCAGGAGTGGGGTGAGGCCTGCGGCTCGGGAGGTTGACCCCACCCGGGAGGCCTCCTGGGAACTCAAAACAGGCGGACAAAGGAGGAGGCAGAAAGCCCTGGAACCTTCCCAGCTACTGTCATATAAGGCAACGGGCTCAGCCCACTGCGCTCACACCAGGCCAGGCCCCTTCAGCAGCCTGCCCCCTCCACCCCCGCGGGCTGCTGCAAGACCAGGATGCTGGATCAGCACACGGAGGGGCCTAAGGCGCAGGGAGGTTTGGAAATGACTTTTCCAAACCGACAGCAGAGCCCGGTCGGACGTGGAACGCAGGCGCTGTTTCACAGCCTCCAGCCCCTCTCCCCCCAGCTCCTGTGAGGGGCAGCCTGCTGGGGCTCTGGGGGCAGCAAAGGCCCCATGCCCGCACAGGCCAGGAGGGTGCCAGGACCACCACACAGGTCAGTGGAGCCCCTTCGGACGGGAACTGGGCCCTGCCGAAGCTGAACTGCCCAGAAAGGCCATTGGGCATCTGGCCAAAGGTGTGAACGGCCTTTTCCATGTCTCCAGGGCAGTTCAGGAAGCAACCACAGCAGTCTGCCGGTCCCGGTGGAAACACTGCCCAACACTCTGCCCCAGGGCGTCAGCAGGCCTGCCGCTCCTGGGCCGCTCAGGCCCCCTCACCCAGCACTGCCTTCTCTCAGCCACCTGCCCCTCGGTCCTTCCCCTGGAGTCTCCTGTCCTGCACGTGAGCACGTGTTACCCGGGCAGGCCGATGGGGGCCTGGGCTCAGAGGTGGGGGTCACCTCCTCAGCCGTCTGCCTGGCCATCTCACACCTGCTGGGGCACTCATAAACGTGGACACAGCACAGGGCAGACAAGAAGAGAAGGCGGCATGCAGACAGCCTCAGACCCACGCGGGGGCTCCCACCGGGCAATGCGAAGGAGCTGTCTATCATCGCCGGCTTTGCCATGAGTGACGCCCACAAGCACTGGCCATGCCAGGGAAGCCTGATAGGAGACAGAACACTGTACGGTCCCACTGGGACCCGAGTCTGAAGCTCAGCACGGCAAATCCACAGGATGAAAGCCGCCAAAGTGGTTCTTTCCGCAGAGGGGATGCCTGGGAGGGGTCCAGGGACCTTCTAGGGGAGCAGGTGTTTCTGGCTGGTGACGCAGTGGTGGGGCACAGCCCCGGCACAGTGCCCAGTGTCCACGTCTGACATGTCCTCTCCTGCATGTACATTGCAGCCAAACAAGAAGGTGCCTGCCACTTAGTGAGCAAAGTTCACAACGACAGTCACATCCGGACTGCCATCCTCCTCTCTCCCTTCCTCCCTGCCTCTCTCTCTTTCTGGTATGATGATGAAACCTAGACCCCTAAGAACACCTGAAAAGTCACCTGGTCTCATGTCCGGGGACCCGCATATCCGTCCAGTCAGTCAGGGCCTCCGCATACTTGAAGAAAAGTCTCCAGGGACTTCCCCGGTGGTCCAGTGGCTGAGACTCTGTGCTCCGAGAGCAGGGGGCCTGGGTTCAATCCCTGATCAGGAAATTAGATTCCACGTGCTGCAACTAAGACCCAGCACAGCCAAATAAATAAATATTAAAAAAGAAAAAAGTCGCATACTTTGCATACTATCCCTCCCCCTAGAGTAACAGCTACTCTTCTCTGTCTTTTGGAATCTTCTTGCCATTCTGGGTGGGTTCTTTTGAAAGCCCTTGAGGTTGTTGACATTCTCATCAAGCAAGGCGCTCAGAACTGAAGTGGACCCTTATTTTGGGGGGAGCCCCTCAACGCTACGCTTTTGACAGGCTGAGCCAAAAGTCTAGCTCACACCTCTGGCTGTCCAATCCCATTTCCTAGATCCTGTCCTTCATTGTGCAGCTCAGTCTCTCTCCCACTCAGCCCATCATCATTGTCTTGTGGGATCTTCGGGGATCTTCGCTGTCAGTTGCCTTCATGTTAGGTATGAACCCGATCACTGTTCAGTTAATGGCCTTGTCCAAGACCTTGGGTCTGTGCTGGCCCACCTGTCAGTGGAGACAGAGCTCTGGGGGCACCCGCACCTGTCCTCCAGGCGGACCCTGATGGCCAGTGGCACCTTCTGTGACAAGTCCATCTAGTTGGGCATCACTCTTCAGCCCACACTTCTGTATGTTGTGGCAAGATAGGATGTGTGTTTCCATCAAATGCCCTGCAGAACCCAGATAGCCCTCTCCAGGGTATTCTTCTGGTTAGCCTATCAAAAACTAAATGAGGCTAGGCTGGTATGATTTATTCTTACGAATCCTAGAAAGCAGAGCTTCCTTTTCTGTGTATGCGCTCACAAGCTTTCCCCTGGGGAGTTCTGTTGAGGAACGCGTCAAGTCCACAGCGCTGAGTGAAGAAGGGCACCCTTCTTCTTCATCCCCCGGGGAGCTCTCCCTTCCCCAGAGATCTCTGTGGAGTCAGGGCACCCCCACATCGTGCAGGACAGACAGATGTGGAGGGGACCTCAACTCATTCCACCCAGTTAGATGCTGCCATCCCGTCTTCCCCTGCTATTACAGGCTGCAATCCCCTTGGATCAATAATCCAGTCGAGATGAAAAATTAGGCTCCTCCACAAAGAAGACAGAAACAAAACAGGAATTACATGGTGGTGTTCTCTCTTTACCAGGGTTATCATTTCCCTGTCAGCCCAGAAGAGCACTCCTTGCATCAAAAATAACCACACAGGGGACATCCCCGGTGGTCCAGTGGTTAGGACTCCACGCTTCCACTGCAGGGGGTGTGTGCTCGATCCCTGGTCAAGGAGCTAAGATCCCACTGCCTCTCGGTGTGGCCAAAATATATATATAAATATATATATGTATACAGAAGCTCCTTCCATGGGCTTTAGCTATTCCCAAAAGAACTGTCAGCGGTTCATCTGGTTCCTGTTATTTTTCCATGTACCTTGCCTTCTTTCTTTCTTCTGTATCTTTCAAGATCCGAGTTCATGCATGATGAGCTCTGGGTGCAGACCATGCCGTCTCTAGATATTGATACTTCCTGCTTTTTCCCTCACTGGGTCCATTTGCAATCCATGTTCAAAGTCTTACCTGTGGGATCTCCTGGCCCACCTAAGCCACTTTGTCTTTGGATTCTGCTACTAAAAAATTCTCGCTCTCTCTGCTTTTTGAAATCTGCCCTTCAGAAGCCAGCTCTCCACCAGCAAGCTCCCTCTCCTGTGTCAGGCTTCCAGGGACCCAGAGTGCAAAGTCACAGCCCCTGTCCTCAGGATACTCACAGCCCAAGGGGTCAACGAAGGGCACCAACAACCAGGATTCTGCATCCAGAGGTTTCTACAAAGAGGAGCTGCCTCCTCAGAGCCTAGTCTTGGGGGTGAGGAAACGTTGACCAGGCAAAGAAGCTTTTCGGCAAAGAGGGAACAGACGTTGAGACGTTCGAGACAACTGCTCCTCGTGGGTTTGGGTAGCACCACAGCTTCAGGATAGGGCTGGAGCGTGGAAGCCTGCAGGGGTTGAGGGGCTGGGGAACATGGAGGGACATGGAAGGTTCTGGAAAGCAGGCAGGAAGGCCCTAGCGCACCAGGCAGGGCTGTTTGAATTTCATCCTGGGCACATAAGTCTGAAGGATTTTAAGCGAAGGAGTGACAGGGCCAGATGTGCACCAGAAGCAGGATCCCGCCGCCGGACAGCATGGGGACAGTCACATTGGCAAGAGATTGGAGACGGTGAGCTGCAGCCAGCCTTGGAGGGTGACGTGGAGAGGCGACAGTTGTGGGAGATGGGGCTGCTTGAAGGACGCTGGTTTGTACTCTCATTTTTCACTGCTAAGCTCCACCTTGCCCTCAGCTTAACAGCGCATCCGTGGTTGAGGAGGTCGGGGAGAGCGCGGGCGGCACAGCAGTGTTGGTGAGCATTCTTGATCGTTTGTGCTTAACTAGTCGGCAGACAGAGGCAGTGGCAGCCCCTCGCACAACAGTACGCCCTCCTTCCCGGGTTGGTCTGGGCACCGAGCCTGGTGGCGCAGCCGCCAGAGAGGAAGGGGGGACAAGGCCACCAACACGGGGGGCATGGCGAGGGGAGGGGGCAGCTAACTAAGACCACAGGAAACACAGGGCAGCTGTGGAAAAGAGTTAGGAGCTCTTTCCGATCCAGTTTGGAACGGCTGCCAAAACCTACGCTGAAGTGGAAAGAGGGGCGGGGAGGACAAGCTGTGCGCAAGAGCAGATGAGAAATGGGGACAGGCTGGGTGGCACAGGCGTGGGGGAGGGGGACGGGCGCATTTTCTAGAGGCGCTCCCTGGTCCTTGTTGAATTTTGTCCAATTGGAGTGCTTTATCTATTTAGAAAAAAGAAATACAAGTTCTAAATAAATGAAATGATATCCGCCCCGGTGAGGAGCCCTTTCTCAGCAAAGTGCTCAACAGCAGGTTTGAGCACTACTTGGTGTGTCTGTTCGAAAGCAGGTTAAGTCTGTTCCACGATATTCACTCCAAGTATTCAAGGAGCATCTGCCAAGGGCACTGGAACTCCAAAAAGACACCCTCTGAAAGACACTGACTTCTGGAATCTGACGTCTCAGTTTGGCTAACAGATAAAGGATGTCACAAATTCAGGGTGTGACAAAAGCAGTTTCAAATCTTTTGGGAAGGGACAGATTATTAAGACTGAAGAGAACTGGTATTGGGTCACTGGCTCTTTGAGGGTGGGGAGAAACATCAAGTTAGATCCCCGTTTCGTACCTGCAAAAAATGGATTCCAGATGGGATTAGGAGCCAAGAGAAACAAAGTTATATAAGTACTGAAGGAAAATAGAACACAATATTTTTATGCTCTTGGGGTGGGGAAGGCCTTCCTTTTCAAGCCAGAAAGATTCAATTACAAGTCAACCCTCTGTACTATGTACAGTAACTTTTCTGAAAGTCTGAAGCTATTCTGAAATGAAAAGTTTACTGGAAAAGGAAAAATAATCATTTCGTGAAAGGATAAACACAAAGGTTTACAAAGGACAATTTACAGGCTTAGGAGAAAACACGGTGCCCAAAACATACATAATAAACAACCTACAAATCAATATAATTAAGAAGAAGAGGGACTTCCCTGGTGGCCCAGTGGTTAAGAGTCTGCCTTGCCATGCAGGGGATACAGGTTGGATCCCTGGCTGGGGAACGAAGATGCCACATGCTGAGGAGCACCTAAGCCTGACGCTGAAACTACTGAGCCTTCATACCACAACTAGAGTCCGTGAGCCGCAGCGAAAGGTGATGCAGTGGGGATCCCACATGCCTCAACCAAGACCAGAGGCAGCCAAATAGATAAATATGTAAAGAAGAAGAAGAAAAATTATCGGATAGAAAAATGGGTGAGGAATATCAAGAGGTAATTTACACCAAAGGAACACAGAAAAAGATTCTCAGTTTCACTGGCAACCAGGGAAATGAAAATTAGAATCACAGGATGAGACTTTTCACTTACCTGATTGACTAAAACTTAAAAACACTGAGAATGAGAGCGCTAATAAGAGAGTGGAGAAACAGGCATTTTCATGTCTATTATTGATTGGAGAAGGCCATGGCACCCCACTCCAGTATTCTTGCCTGGAGAATCCCATGGACCGAGGAGCCTGGTGGGCTGCAGTCCATGGGGTCGCTAAGAGTCGGACACAACTGAGCGACTTCACTTTCACTTTTCACTTTCATGCATTGGAGAAGGAAATGGCACCCCACTCCAGTGTTCTTGCCTGGAGAATCCCAGGGACGGGGGAGCCTGGTGGGCTGCCGTCTATGGGGTCGCACAGAGTCGGACACGACTGAAGCGACTTAGCAGCATGGCTTCTTTTTCGGAGACCAAATTTTAAATATTCATACTTTAGGATGGCAGTTTCAAAGAACTTATCCTATCGAAGCTCCCATGCTGGACAAATATGACAACCAGGGACTGGCTGCATGCACAGCCAGGGAACACCATGCGGCTATGGAGAACGGTGCGGTTCGTCACACACACACACGTGCAGGCACACCCTGGAGAAATTACAGGTCTGGTTCCAGGCCACCACAGTAAAGCGAATGCTACAGTGAATCAAGCCGCACGGATTTTCTGATTTTCCAGTGCATATAAAAGTTGTACAGACCAGGAGAAAATATTTGCAAATAATCTGATTGGCAAGGGTTTAACTTCCAAAATATACAAACAGCTCCTATAATTCAATAACAAAAAACTCCCAAACAATCCAATTGAGAAATGGGCTGAAGATCTAAACGAGACATTTCTCCAAAGAAGACATACAGATGGTCAATAGGCACATGAGAAGACGGAGAAACGCCGTACGGATGGCTAATAGGCGCATGAGAAGATGGAGAAACGCCGTGCGGATGGCCAATAGGCACATGAAAAGACGGAGAAACGCCGATCAAAACAACAACAAGGTACCGCTTCACACCAGTTACAATGGCCGTCATTAGCAATTCTGTAAACAATAAATGTTGGAGAGGGTGTGGAGAAAATAGAGCTCTCCTACACGGTTGGTGGAAATGTAAATTGGTGCAGCCACTATGGAAAACAGCATGGAGGCTCCTCGGAAAACTAAAAATAGAGTTGCCAAATGATCCACCAATTCCATTCCTGGGGATATATCCAGACAAAACTATAACTGGAAAAGATATATGCACCCTCATGTTACTGGCAGCACTATTTACAATAGCCAAGACACGGAAGCAATCTAAATGTCCATCAATAGATGAGTAGATAAGGAAGAGATGGTACATACATACAATGGATACTACTCAGCCGTAAAAAAGAAGGAAATGATGCCATTGGCAGCAACATGGATGATCCTAGAATTACCATACTAAGTGAGGTAAGTCAGAAAGACAAAGGCAAATGCCATATGATATCACTTTATGTGGAATCTAAAATATGACACAAACATATCTACCAACCAAAAACAGACTCACAGACATAGAGAACAAACTTATGGTTGCCAAGTGGGAGGAAGCTGGGGGGAGGGAAGTATTGGAAATCTGGGATTAGCAGATATCAACTGTTATATGTGGGATGGATAAACATCAAGGTCCTACTGTATAGCTCAGTTTATATATTTACTATCTTGTGATAAACCACAATGAAAAAGAGTATGAAAAAGAATATACATATGTATAACTGAGTCACTTTTCTGTGAAGCAGAAATTATTAACAAAACACTGCAACTCAACTATAATTCAATAAAATTTTTTCAAAAGTTGTATTAATTCTGTAGTCTATCAGTGTACGACAGCATTATGTCTGAAATAATAATGTACCTATCTTAATTAAAAACCTTCCATTGTTAAAAAATGCTATCATCTGAGCCTTCAGAGAGTGAGTCCTAATCTTTTCAAAACAGTAACATCCAAGATCACTGATCACAGGCCATCATCACAAATGTAACACTAAGGAAAAAGCTTGCCGTATTTCGAGAATTACCAAAATGTGACACAGAGACGCAAAGTGAGCAGATACTGCTGGGAAAGTGACCCTGACAGACTCACTCAATGCAGGGCCGCCACAAAGCCTCACTTGCAGAAAGTGGAGTATTTGTGAAGCGCAATAACATGAAGAAGTACAATACAACGAGGTCTGCCAGTGCACAGACATGTGTCCATACATGTAAATATTCATACATATAAAAGTGAAAACCACCACACAAATCACATGGCCTAGTTGGAGCAAACAGGAAATTGGGGCTGGACCAGAAGGGGCCCGGAGGCCAGGCTCAGCCCTCTGCACTTCTCAGTGCAGGCGATGGGGAGCAAGGCCCGGCAGAGACATGACAGTCACGTGCAGCCACAGAACAAACAGGCTGCGGAGGAGGAGCTGGGAGTGTCTGTGAAGGCTTCGGATCTCCCTGGAGGGGATCCAGGACAGCCTGGCTGGAAGGTGGGAAGAGGTGCCATTCGAGGTGGTGATGGTTGTTGTTTAGTTGCTGCGTTGTGTCCAACTCTTCGCCGCCCCGTGGACTGTAGCCCACCAGGCTCCTCTGTCCATGGGGTTCTCTAGGCAAGAATACTGGAGTGGGGTGCCATTTCCTTCTCCAGGGCATCTTCTTGACCCAGGGATAGAACCCAGGTCTCCTGCACTGGCAGGCAGATTCTTTACCACCACGCCACCAGGGAAGCGCCATTCTAGGTAGGAGCAGCTGCAAATAGACCTAGAGAGGCGAGGAGGGGACGTGGGGAGAGGCCTGCACAGGGAAGGGAAAGGGACTCCCTGGGGCTGTGCCCTCAAGTAGGAGAAGGAAGGAGGGGAGAAGGGGAGCCTGGAGTGGGTACAGAAAATTGGTTCTTATCTCCCTGAAGGCTGATTCTGTTTGTTCGGCACATTCATTCATTCAAGAAGAATTTACAAAGTGCCAACAGTGTGCCAGGCTCTGTTCTGGATGAGGGGTGATATGACAGTGACCCCAATAAGGGACCTGCTCACTGGAGGTGATGAGGAGAGGCAGCCATGAGCAAGGAACATACAGGACTTCCCTGGCAGCCCAGCGGTTAAGAATTCGCCTGCCAATGCAGGGAAAATGGGTTTGATCCCTGGTCCGGGAAGATCCCACATGCCTCAGGGCAACTATGTCCATGTGCCGCAACTACTGAGCCCTCAAGCTGCAACTACTGATGTCTGAGCGCCTAGAGCCTGTGCTCTACAACAAGAGAGGCCACCGCAATGAGAAGCCCGCTCACTGCAACTAGAGAAAGCCCTCACTCAGCAAGGAAGACCCAGCACAGCCACAAATCAATTAAATTTTTAAAAAAAGGAAACAAATATAAAGAAATTTCTGGCCGAGATCAGTGCCGCACAGAGAATAGAACGATGAACAGAGAGTTTGAGGGGGGGTGTCAAGGGGATTTATGGGGGGGACACGGCGCAGCTGATGTCTGAATGGCGAGGAGGAACCCTACCTCCATGAGGGCTGCGGGAGGGGGGCGGGGGGAGCAGTCTGGAAGGCGGGTGGGGGTGCTGCGAGTCTGAGGCTAATTGCCCAAGGCAACTGTTTTGCTAATAAGACCGTGTTAAGAAAATGAGGCTTTTTTTTCCCATTTGGTAATGAAGTCATTAGTGAGTTGTAATTTTAGTTCTTGCTCCTGGGTTTTTGACACTGGGCGGGAGGGGGAGGTCTGTGGGGACTGATGGGGTGGACGGTGGATCCCCCACACCCCAAAGGGTGTCACGGGGGTGAGGATGAACCTCAGAGGGAGGGGAGACGGGGGTGGGGCAGCACCCACCTGCTCCGGGGGGTCACGTCCAGGAAGAGCTGCACTAGTGCCAGCAGGTTGTGGTGGTGATCAGACGCTCGACTCAGGGCGCAGCACAGCTGCCGGAGCTGTGGGGGCACAGAGGGCACCCAGCTGGGCTTCCAGAGGCAGGGTGCCTCCTACCCTGACCTCCCACCTGCCCACTCAGCGGGAAGGCCTGGAGAGCAGAGGGGAGGAGCACTGGAGCAGCGTGGGCCCCGCCAGGGCCCAAGAGCACACCCTGGAGGCCTCACAGGTGAGGCCGGGGGGCTTGGGCTTTGACTCAGGGGTCCACAGCACCTTTCCCGGCCACTCTCGGATGTTCTCCAGGAGCTGGAGCAGGAGCTGCTGGAGATCAGTCTTGGGCAGCAGGCGAAGTCTGGTGTCCAGGCCAGCTCGGCATAGCAGCTCAATCAGGTCCAGAAGGTTCCGGTCGGTGTAGGCCCCTGGCTGGGCCAGTGCGCAGAGTGTCAGGAACTGGAGAGGAGAGAGCGCTAGGGCAGGGGTGCCTCCCTGGCACGGCGAGCCCCCAGCTGTACTGGGAAGGAGCTGAGAAAAGTAACGAGGCCTGAAGTCGAGCCTCCAGGGGTCGTCAGGGGCAGGCACAGGCGTGGAGGGAGCCAGCTTCTGTAGCATCCATCCTGGCAGCCAGCAAAGTGCCTGTGATGGTGCCCAGTGGGACCCCCTGAGTTAGATGCTGAGTGGGTCTGGATTGAGAGCGAGCACAAGGATGGGTGGGACTCACCTTACAGATGTAGTTCAGGCTGCTGTCCAAGGCCATCTCCTGGAGGGTGTCCTGCTGTTCACTGTGGCTCAGGCTGGCCTCGCTAAGTAAGACAAAAACAAAGGAGGGGAAGCAGTCAGAGGCAGGCACAAGGGAAGAACTGAGGCAGAGGGGGAGGCCGTGCCTGCTGGAGAACAGAGTTCTTGGACGATCCATTCAACCCAGGGTCCTGGAGCCCTGTGTTTCGGGTCTTTCACTTGTTGCTATTGTTCAGTCGCTCAGTCGTGTCCGACTCTTTGCGACCCCATGAACCGCAGCATGCCAGGCCTCCCTGTCCATCACCAACTCCCAGAGTTTACTTAAACTCATGTCCACTGAATCGGTGATGCCATCCAACCAGCTCACTCTCTGTCATCCCCTTCTCCTCCCACCTTCAATCTTTCTCAGCATCAAGATCTTTCCAAATGAGTCAGGTCTTTGCCTCAAGTGGCCAAAGTATTGGAGTTTTAGCTTCAGCATCAGTCCTTCCAATGACTATTCAGGACTGATTTCCTTTACGATGGACTGGCTGGATCTCCTTGCAGTCCAAGGGACTTTCATGAGTCTTCTCCAACACCACAGTTCAAAAGCATCAATTCTTCGACACTCAGCTTTCATTATGTTGCGACTCTCACATCCATACATAACTACCAGAAAAACCACAGCTTCAACTATATGGATCTTTGTTGGCAAAGTGATGTCTTTGCTTTTTAATACACTGTCTAGGTTTATCATAGCTTTTCTTCCAAGGAGCAAGCGTCTTTTAATTTTGTGGCTGCAGTTACCATCTGCAATGATTTTGGAGCCCATGACAATAAAATGTCCCTGTTTCCATGAACACAATGTCACATGTCATGAACACAATGAAAAGGTCATCCACTGCTGCGTAACCAATTACTCCCCCCAAATAGAGAGGCTTAAAAACAGCAAATACGTATTATCCCGTGCAGTTTCCGAGGGTCAAGAATCCAGAAGCAGCTTAGCCAGGGGGCTCTAACTCAGGGTCTCTGGGGAGGCTGCCCCCAAGGCTTTCATGGGGGCGGGGGGCTGCTGTCAGCATAGGCTTGACTGGCCTGGAAGAACTGCTTCTCAGGTCACTTGGGGGTCACCGGCCTCAGTCCTTCCATGAGCTTCACCACAGCGTTCCCTAACTTGCCCCGACTTTCTCTAAAGTGAGTGATCTGAGAGAGAGGAGATGCCCGCCTAAGATGGAGGCTGTAACCTTTTAGAACCTAACCTTGGACGTGACATTGCTTCTGTGATCTCCCCTGGCCATATGGGCCAGCCTGACTCAGGGTGAGAGAGCTGCAAAAGCGGGTGAACCCCAGCATGTGGAGCCACCGGTGCCTCTCGGGGGCTGGCACCCCAACACTGGCCCTCCAGGAGGGCCCCTAGCTTTGGTTTTCTGGGGCTTGGAAGCCTGAAAAATCATCCTCCAATGATTCCTGCCAAGAATTCCTCAAAAGCGTTGTTTGGAGTTTCCCTGGTGGTCCACTGGTTAAGAATCTGCCTTGCAATGCAGGGGACAAGGGTTCAATCCCTGGTCTGGGAAAATCCCACATGCTGCAGAGCAATTAAGCACCACAACTCCTGAGCCTGTGCTCCAGAGTCCAAGGGCCACAACTCCTGAAGCCTGTGCCCAGAGCCCAAGGGCCACAACTCCTGAAGCCTGTGCCCAGAGCCCAAGGGCCATAACTCCTGAGCCTGTGCCCAGAGCCCAAGGGCCACAACTCCTGAGCCTGTGCCCAGAGCCCAAGGGCCACAACTCCTGAAGCCTGTGCCCAGAGCCCAAGGGCCACAACTCCTGAGCCTGTGCCCAGAGTCCAAGGGCCACAACCCCTGAAGCCTGTGTCCAGAGCCCAAGGGCCACAACCCCTGAAGCCTGTGCCCAGAGCCCAAGGGCCACAACTCCTGAAGCCTGTGCCCAGAGCTCATGCTCCACGAGAAGCCCGCATACTGCAACTACAGAGGAGCCCCGACTCGCCGCAACTAGAGAAACCCTGCTCGCAGCAACAAAGACCCAGTGCAGCTAAAAATGTAAATAACAATAAATAAATAACCAAAATAAAGAAAATCTATTTGAAAGCATTCTTTGTGCACACAGGTAAGGTGAGTCTGTGCAAGCACGGAAAAGCATGCTCCACTGTGGCTTACGTCAGGTGAGCTTCCAAAGTCTGCAAGTAAGGTGAAATCAGACTGAGGGAGATCCTCGACAGCCCCTCCAAAGGGGTTCCACGACCATGCTGTCCACGGACAAGCCTGGCACGAACAGATTCCTCTTAGACAGCAAACAGCCTGGATGAAGCCAGAGGCCAGGGTCACATTTAAAACACCCTCTTTAAAGACCAGAGTCACACACAGTTTGGCGAGAGCCCTACAGGGGGGGAGGTGCTGGCAACACAGCAGAGTCACATCACCCTCTGCACAGACCTGCCAGGCACATGCTCCCCGGGTGAAACCCTGTGCTCGGGCGTCCTTACTAAATGATGCTCTTTCTCTGGCCACATGCATATTGTTGGCATCAAGTAAGTGAGGTGACTTTTAAATTCAAATTGTTGGTTACTTTTGGCTGGGCTGGGTCTACCTGCAGTGCGGGGGCTTCTCACTGTGGGGGCTTCTCTTGATGCAGAGCGCAGGCTCCAGGCACAGGCTTCAGTAGGTGCAGCCACGGGCACTGGCCCAGCTGCCCCGTGCCGTGTGGGGTCTTGCTGGACCACGGATTGAACCCATGTCCCCTGCATCGGCAGGCAGATTCCTAAACACTGGACCACCAGGGAAATCCAAGTAGGACACCTTTAATGGCAAGGCTCCCTGTGCCGCCTCTTCCACTCCTGCAGTCTTACTAACTAGCTTGGAGCTCCTGATAACAGGGGACTCCCTAGAGATGAAGTCCCCAGCGACGACAGCGACAGTGCCCAGCAGCCTCTGGGGCCGCCGCCCTGGCCACGGTTCCCAGACACGCCAGTGAAGAGGCTCCGCTCTTCACTTCTCTATGCTGCTTCTCAGAGAGGGAAGAACGCCATCTCTAGGCACCCAGCAAGTCGGTGTCAACAAATCGCTGCTGGAGTGGAGGAGTGGGGCGAGTGCTAGATAGGCCTGGGCTGGGCCACGCTTCCAGGCCTTTCTTCCTCAGCATTTATGAGCCCCAGAGAACACGAACAGGCGGGGGAGACGGGGGCTCACGCACCGGGCCTGTGTCAGAGCTGCCGGGGAGTCCTGGCTTATACCAGTCCGTGAGCGTGCGTAGGGCCATGCACGCATGGGAGGGAACGCTTTTAGACTGCCCAAAGAGGCGGGGCGCCTCAGAGCCAACTTTGTGACTCTGCCCCAGTGGAGGGGGCTCTCAGACAGTTCCGTGCTGCCAGTGGGAGAAAGAGAGCAGAAATTGTGAGCTGGTGACTCATCTTCTCAGAGCTGGGGAAGGGAAGTGTGTCTGTGACAAGGGTCTCTCCTCCTGGGGATGGACAGAATGCCAGGCTTTCCAAGTGGGAAGGATGCATGGCCTCCCCCTACTGCCGCCCCCGCCCCCACCGCACTGCGCCCCAGTGTCTCCCCTGGCTGCCTCTGCTGGGAACAGCCAGCAGGCAACATAACGGGTTCCCCTTCCCCGCCTGCCTCTGAGGAGCCGCTCGCCTGGAACGTGGCATCTGAGACTGCTATTCTGGGAAGTGGCATCGGCTGATCCTCAGACCTCCGCCACGGAGAAGAGGAATTCACAGTCTAAGGAGCCTACTCCTCTCCTGGACTCAGCAGGTTGGAGGGTCCCATCACCAGCCTCACCAGCAAAGCAATTTTTCCCCACCCCCACCACCATCCCTGGCCCGTGGCCAGCACCCAGGAGCTCGAGTTTGGGTTGCAAAGGCATTGTTCTACACACTTAAGAGAACCGTGTCGGCTTCTGTATTTGTTTTCCCCTATTACTATTTGAGAAAAGAAGAAAAAGTCAAAGTGACCCTCTGCTCCTTCTCCTTGGGAGACAGGAAAACCGAGGGTCTAGTTGGGGGTTGGGGCCCACCAGACATCCCGTGGGCAGGGCGTGCTCCAGGGCTGGCACTGCTAAACCAGACCAGAGCTGTCAGCTGGGTTCTAGTGACCGAAGTCAAGGCAATGAAGAGGAATTGATGCTGAGCTAATGGGGGGGGGGGGCAGCAACTTTTACCTGGATCCAATTACTCTGTCCCAAGGCTACCACCCCCACACTTGACAGGATGCCCTTTCAATGGACTGACTGTCATTTACTTAGCCCACTGGCCTCTGCAACCAGGCCTCCCTCTCAGAGAACCCAGTGGGTGAAGGCTACCAGCACCAGGCAACAGCAGCGGGCTGCCAGTCCTGAGGGGCTGGACCTGTGGTCTGTGCTTCCCAGGTGGTGCAGTGGTAAAGCCTCTGCCTGCCAGCGCAGGAGACACAAGAGATGGGAGTTCATCCCTGGGTAGGCAAGATCCTCCAGAGTAGCAAATGGCAACCCACTCCAGTATTCTTGCCTGGAAAGCTCCATGGACAAAGGAGCCTGGTGGGCTACAGTCCAGGGGGTCGCAAAAGAGCTGGACACAACTAGGCATGCACAGACACCTATGGTCTGACCAAGGCTCTTCCTCTGGGCTTTGCAATCAGGGAGCAGCCCGGGAAGATCAGCCACCGCTTCCTCTCTTTCCAGGTGAGACCGGGGACATCTGATGAAAAGTCCGTATAGCTGAGTGTGGCACTGGTCCCCTCTGAGGATGCTCAGGCTCTCATCTGCTTCCCAGCCAGCCTTCACGCTCTGGTTCCTCCTCTGCTGGCTGTCTCCCTCCCCAGGCTCATCACAGGGCAGAGGGCAACTCCCTCTGCAATAAGGCAGACGCCGGACGATGCACGTGGTCTGGCAGCAGCAGGGCTGTTTCCTTCTGGAAGGAAATCTTGAAGTATTCGATGAGATGGTGATGAGTTTCAAGGAAATCTGAGACTAGGAACAGCTGGCGAGAGACCTATCTTTCTCATAGCGACTGGAGAGAGGGCCAAGCTGTGGGCCCACACGTGCCCTCCTTTCCAGCCTCGGCCACTGACAGCATGTGGGTGCCTCAGAGGAGCCCTAGATGGGGGCATCCCCAGAGGGCAACACAGAAGCACCTGATGCGGAACCAACTGACACGGGACAAGCCTCTGAGGACGAGGACGGTGGAGAGAGGGCACGCTGTCCTCAAGACGCTCTTGTGGCCCATGGAGCTGTGAAGGATGCCACAACCTTGGTAGAGGAGATGCCAGAACTTTCTTGATGTTCCCTGAGTGCTCTAGAAGAGTCTTCCAACCCTGAGACACCCCGAGTTTCCCAAACACAGAAGCAAGCCAGCACTTCACCATCCCCCACCCCAGGGAGGTCATGGGAGAGGTCTCTCCTGGACCTGTTTGCTTCTTGAAAGGAGGCTATATTTCCAAAAGAACGTCCCTAGACTGAGTGGCTTGGCGGGTGGTCCCAGCCCCTCTTATGGAGCTGCAATCTGTACAGAAGCAATCTTAAAGGGGCAATCCATCGGCCAGATGCTCTGGGCTAGTTTTGAATTCTCGGTGGAGAGCGTGTGCCAGCAGCCATCCCAAGGTGGGGGGCCCAAGGAAAGAGGCAAGGCTGTCAGAACAGCAGTCTGGGGCCGCGGCACTCTGGGCCTTGCCCTAGGACCATGGGGCTCTGCCTTGCTCCCACAGGGTGCTGAGAAGCCGGAAGCCTTCATACTGGGGTTTGTGCTCTCAAGTATTTGTGCTAGCGTGCTCAGGTGCTCAGCTGTGTCCGATTCTTTGCCAACCCATGGACGGTAGCCTGCCAGGCTCCTCTGTCCGTGGGATTCTCCAGGCAAGAATACTGAAGCAGACTGCCCTTTCCTCCTCCAGGGGATCTTTCCAACCCAGGGATCAAACCCGGGTCTCCTGAGTCTCCTGTATTGCAGGCAGATGCTTTACCGCTCAAGTGAGCACCCTCAAGTATTTGAAATGGTGAATTTAAATGGCCACACTTCTACAGATCACCTGCCCCTGGGGAAGGGGGAAGTTAGGGGAGTGTGGCTCTTTGCAGAGTAAACAGGGAGGTTAAGAGCCTCCAGCGCCACTTCCCACTTTCCGAGTGGACACCAGGTGTGCACCACTTTCCAAGCGGTCAGAAATAGCTCCTCTGAATCCTCAGGCCCTCCGGGACCTCCCCTTCATGGACATTTGTTTTTCTGAGTGTAATTCTCTCCCTGATTCCTCCTAGAAGGTGGTTCAATTGAAGCTCCGTGTTGGGGAAGAGACAGTGACTTATTACACCTGGTACGAATGCCAAGGAGGGGGAGGGGCAGGCGCAGAGCAGGCTGGCACAAGCACGGGGTATTTATAGCAGAGCGAGGGTGGTTTGGTCTGGTTTGGCTTGGCAGACAATTACCAAACACAGTGGTGGAACAGGTTCTTGAGAAAGCTCCGGCCATACCCTAGAGGGACGTCCGCCCACCACGGACGTGGTGTCAGAACAGCCAGTTGGCAGGAGGGAAGGGGCTCGGCCTGTCCAGGGTCCTAAACACTCGTGCACGGGTGTGTGCTAAATCACTTCAGTTGTGTCCGACTCTCTGCGACCCTATGGACTGCAGCCTGCCAGGCTCCTCTGTCCATGGGATTCTCCAGGCAGGAACACTGGAGTGGGTTGCCATGCCCTCCTAGAGGGGATCTTCCTGACCCAGGGATTGAACTAGCATCTCCTATGTCTCCTGCATTGGCATGTGGGTTCTTTACCACTAGCATCACCTGGGAAGCCCCCTAAAGAGTCAAGCCTCAAACCGACTACTCAGAGAATTCTCAACAAAAAGTTTGCCTTTACAACCCAGATCTAGTTCGCCATCCATCCAACAAGAGTCGTTTCTGTACTGCACCAATTAGCATCCCTGTCCCACCCAGTCTGAACTCAGTGCACAACGGGGGCTGCAACAACACGAAATGGGGCATTGTAGACTTTCCACGCAAAAGTGTGCCTGGCTGGCCACGCGTTGATATTAGGTAATGTGTCAGGAGGGGCTTGGAGGCAGACCAAAGGGACTGGGACACATCTTGCAAGAGGAGGGGCAGCAAGCACTCTGAGTCAGGAAGGGGCAGGAGCAAACGTCAGTCTCCAGGGCACTAAGACCCGGCCGTGCCTGGTTCTTCCCTTCGTTGCCTTGCGCTGTGAGCACGGGGACTCACACGCCAATCACCCGTGGTGTGACGCACAGTTCACTGCGGCCCCTCAGACTCTGCGCTTCACTCTTTGGGCTGGAGTCTGCAATCACCAGTCTGGTGACTTTTAACTTCAAAAAAAATGCACATAATTTCCAATAATCATCAGAAGAAATCTCTCCTTTCTCTAAGTAGTAAAACACTCATTGAGCCCCCGCTATCACCAACAATGATGACAATGGAGCTTTGTACAGTGACCGGCCAGTTGTATTACATTTATGGAAGAGGAAATATTTTAGTGTTTCCAAGCAAGAATATGTGGGCTTCCCAGGTGGTGCAGTGGTAAAGAAGCCACCTGCCAGTGCAAGAGACACGGTTTGATCCCTGGGTCAGCAACATCCCCTGGAGAAGAAAATGGCAACCCACTCCAGTATTCTTGCCTGGAGAATCCCATGGACAGAGGAGCCTAGTGGGCTACAGTCTGCGGGGTCACAAAAGAGTAGGACGCGACTGAGCATTAGGCGCATGGATATATTCAGTTGGCTGATAAGTTCATTCAGGTTTTTCCGTAAGATGTAACACAAAAACACCAATGAGCTTTTTGGCCAACCCAATATGTTTAGAAGAGTCTCCTTTATGGGCTATTTATATACATGTATTTACATTTTTCCTGAGGTGTAATTGGTACTGCACATATTTAATGGACACGATTAGATAGGTTTGAACTTCTTTCAGTGGCCGTGGCCGTGTGAGCAGGGTACCAGGGAGGGGCGTACTCACCTCCCAGTGTGCTGTATGGGCCCCAGGGGCTGCAGAGCAGGGCTGTGGGCTCCGAGGCTGTGGAACGTGGCCGAGACCTCTTGCAGTGAGGGACACCACAGGTTCGTGTCCCCATCTGTCAGACCAAAGAAGGTGGGGGGGGTTAGGGGGCAGAACAGGACGGGCTGCACTGGGCCCACGGCGGGGTCACAGGGACCAGCCTCTCCTGGGCAGCACAGGTGTTTCCTGGAGGGTGAAGCCTCCAGAGGTTTCAGACACTCGCGGGTGCTCTGGGAACCTGGACGCTCATTCTCCTGTCTTCAAGCTACGGCCACCTTGACGTGCAGGCCTGGGGAGAACGGTGCCCTCACCACTCCATCAGCTGCCCCGAGCTGAGCCAGGCGCTGAGTCCCCAACCAGAGGCCTCCAAACCACAAGACAGGAGACACGAGGCTCCCCAGCCCTGAACTCTCCGCCACCAAGGCCCGAGTCCAGATCGGCCCCTACTACGGACTCTCAGTAGCATCCTTGGGGGAACGTCTGGGCGTTCCCAGGTCCACTGATCCTGCTGGAGGGCCTCCCCACAGTCCTGGAGGCATTTTGTCAGCAAGCTCAAGCTTTGAGGACAGTTCTCTCTTAACAGGACAGGAGCGATCATCTGACCTCCTCAACAAAGGGGAAAAACCTCACGGAATGGAGGGCCTTTCCTCCTTCAGACTGTTCAAGGATATTTTCCGAACTGGGAGAACAGAGAAGCAGAAGGCAACGGGGTGGAGTGTGCTTCCCAAGCTGGCTGCACCTCGGCGGCCCCAGCCCCACACTGGCCCCTCTCCCTCCCTCCTCCGCATCACCTTATTTGCTGACCTGCTCGCTGCCCGTCTGTGTCTCCCCATTAGAATGTGAATCCCGTGAGGACAGGGGCCAGGTCCATGCTGTTCCTCCCTGTACACTCAGAGTGGCCGGTGTGTGGAGGAAGCCGGAGGGATGGAAGGATGGATAGATGATGAAATGAACGAACGCATCCTACACAAGCCTGACCAAGCAGCAGACGACTAAGAGGGAGACTGGTAACAAGTCACAGGACAGGCTGGCAATGTTTGGGAACATGAACGAAGGGTCTGATGGAGGGTGAGCTGTAGGAATGCAGAACCAAGAGCAGCGCCAGCTTGAAGCTTCACCATTCCGCAGGGCGAGCCTTCCATCCTAAGGGCACCCCTTGATGGACCCCACCGTGTGTAGGAACCATGCCAGTTGCCCAAGACTAAAAGGTGACCCAGTAGACCCCTTGGCCTCAGGGAGCTTGTGGTCTAGGAGGCAGAGAAGCCAGGTGGATGAATCAATACAAGAGTGCGTGTTGCTGTAAAACCCAGAGCTGGTGAAAGGTGGGGCACTTGCTTAGGCGAGAGAGACTTAACTAGGGGCTGGGGCGGGGGGCAGACAGCACAGGTAATAGGAAACGAAGCCCATGCCTAGCCAAGGGACGGAAGTGGCAGAGAGCATGAAAGAGCGTGGGTACGTCTAGCCAGAAACGGGGCACTGAGATGTCTTGGCCACAGTCCCGCGCGGCGGCCGGCTGAGGGTCTGAGTCTCAGCCAGGGACATGCCTTCGGGGATGGTGGCATTGAGTGTCTCTCTCTGGAAACGTATATCGGTTGAGGCTCACCCAACAGGTAATGAGACTCTGGGAGGAGGAAAAACGTTCTTGTTTTTTTTCCTCTTGGGCAACTTAACAAGTCAGAGAACGGTAATAATACCCCTTGCCCGAGTCGCAAATGAGCTGAGAAGAATGAAGGCTGCGAAACACAATGAGAGAGGGCTGTTTGCCCGAGCAGAGCCGAGCTGGGGAAGTGGGTGGGAGGGGGCGCTGTGTGGGAGGCCAGTGACTTTGCCAGGGAGGGGAGGACAGTGTGGCAGGAGAATCGGCTGAGGGCAAGGTCCCAGGGAGGCCTGGCTGGGCGGCAACGTCCTGCCCCTGCAGCCTCCAAGCCTCCTCCCCATGGCGGCCCCCCGCAGGTGCCTCTGCTCCTGAAAAGCCCTTGACAGCATCGCAGACCCCGCTGGCCTGGGGCCCAGTCAGGCCTCACCCCTCTCCGTGTGCCTGCCCGGCCATTTATTGCACACCCCCGCTCCCCCAGGGGCTGAGGGGTCAGGAGAAGTTCCAGAGAAAGGGGTCTGGGTGGCCCCGGGATAAACCAGTCCCATCAAACTGACAGCCCGGGAAGCTGGTTAAGTGACAACAGGCCCCCGGGAGCCCATAATTAACGCTGCCTGTAAGTAGGCCAGGCACTCAGCTTTTCCCGAGCACTGTGCGTCCCCAGTGAGGGTTTTCTGGAGAGCTGACACAGAAGAAAAGTCTCGAGAACTTGGTTTCTGTATGCCCACGGTGCGGTCATCTGAGGTGATCCCCCGAGGGAACACCGGGGCCCTGGGCTGCTTCCAATGCCAGCCCCAACAGCCAGCGCATCTGGGCTCGGCTGAGAGGCTGAGTCTGAAAGCTCTCCTGGGACGGAGCGGAGGCTTGGGCGGGGGCGGGGAAAAGAGGCACAGGCCGGAAATAAAAGCGACTTTTCCATCTGCGCCTCAGCAGCCTCTTGACTTCATGCAGCTACCCTTCTGCTGGCTCCGTCTGTGCACAATGGGGAAACCACGCACATCCCTGCAAGCCCCTCAGGCCTCCCAGTTCCAGCCCCTCTGCAGGGGCTTCCTCGCCCCTTCCTGACACCTGCCAGGTCCCACCGGGGCCTCAGAGGAGCAGGGTCTGCAGACATCTGTCCTTGTTCATGCCCCTCCCCGCCCCGCCCCCAAATCAAGCTGCTAACTCGCACTCTTGAGTGTTGCCGTGGAGAGACCCAAGTGGCGTCATCTGATGAGGTCCCAATTTTTGGACATGGAGACCACACAGGGCCACAGCAGGGGAGCCCCCATCAGCCTTAAATGGGAGTGCTGATTCCCAAAGGAACGTGAGCTGCTGACCCATCACACACCCGAGCACGGGGCTCACGACATTTTTCTTCTATTGTTGTTTAGTCACTGAGTCGTGAAGTCGTGTCTGACTGCACCCCGCCAGCCTCTTCTGTCTATGGGATTCTCCAGGCAAGAATACTGGAGTGGGTTGCCCTTTCCTCCTCCAGGGGATCTTCCCCACCCAGGGATCCAACTCGCATCTCCTGCACTGCAGGCGGATTCTTTTACCGACTTGCCACCAGGGAAAGGGAGGCTTAAAACCTTACTCTTTTTCATCCTCCCAACTCGGATCACTTAACTTCCCTCAGCACTTTTGTATTTAAATTTAAACTTGCTCTGTATCATGGGCTTTAGCCATTCAGCTCTAGCCTTAGTCACATAAAACTGTTCTTCAGAGGACTTCCCTGGCGGTCCAGTGTCTGAGACTCTGAACTCCCCATGCAGGGGGGCCAGGTTCAATCCCTGGTCAGGGAACTGGAGCCCACACGTTGCAACTATTGAGTTCACGTGTGGCAACTAAAGACCCCGCATGCAGCAACAAAGACCAAAGATCCTAGGGGCCACAACTAAGACTTAGTGCAGCTAAAAAAAAAAAAATGTTATTTAGTCAACAAACAGTAAGTGAACACCAGATTACTGAAGTTCTGGTCTCGTGGAGCTGAAGGTTTGATGAGGAAACCAACCACGTGTGTGGAAGCGAAGCACACCACACCGGGAGGTGTAAATGGCGTGGAAGGCAGGGGTGGAGGTCAGCGTGATGCAGAGTGAGGTGATGGTCGGAAGGAAGAGCCCTGCAGACCCTGGGTCCAGCCAGCAGCCCGTGGTGCTGGAGCTGGTGCGAGGCCCAGGGGTGGGTCAGGGTTAGGGCAAGGCGGGGACGGGGAGACGTGGGAGGGGAGGGGACAGGCCTGTCTCCTGTGGGGCCAGGGCAAAGAACAAAGGGGATGTTATCAGAGGAATCTGCCATGTTTGTGGTAGAAACACAAAATCCCACCAAGTCCACATTTCACAAACACGAGCATTTCATTGCCCTCAGGGCTCAGCACAGAGGACCACGCCCCCGGGCCTCGGGAAGCCCACCCAGACCCAGGCCACACACTGCTGCTGTTCCGGCTCACACCCCTGCCTCCCCTCCAGACCTGCTCTGCTCTGGTCTCCTTCCTGCTCTCCTGCGCTCTGCAACTCTCGCGGCCAGCCCCTTCACCTTCCCAATTCTTATCGCGCCCCTGGGGCTCAGGCCCTCTCCCCCTAGGGCCTCCCTGCATGTAACACAGCCTGTGCCCGCCCCTCCACACACACACACACATGCTCATCCATCCACTCACCACATACTGCACAGACACACATCACTCACACACCCCACCACACACACACCACATAGTGCACAGACACCACTCACACACATCCCCACCCTCCCACACACAGACACTCATCCATCCCCTCACCACACACATCCCACACACTGCATCCACACACACCACACCACTCACACAATCTCCATCATATACATCCCTGTATCCACTCACCACATACACACCCCACACACGCACATCCCATCTATTTACTTATACCCATTTATTCACTTATCACACATGCAACCCCCCCCACCACACCACTCACACATCTCCACACACATGTATACACACCACTTTTTCACACACACACCCCACAACACACACACACACATAGACAGGGCTCGGTCAGCTCCTGGTCCACTGATCCACAAGCTGAGGGTGCGTGTGGGGCGCATGAGGCCGTCCCCAGGCCACCTCTCCTCCCTGCTGCCCTCTGTAACTCACACCACTGTCACCGTCATCTAACACTATCGAGCTTTCCAGGTCCATGTGTAAGACAGACCTGCTTTGTGCCAAACCACCAGACCCCTGGTATCTGCTAGAATTAGCTTCAGCTGCAAATAACAAAGAGCTCCAAAACAAAGCAAAAACCCACCTGGGCTTAACAAAACTAGAGTTTCATTTCTTTGTGATGGAAGGGGAGTTTGGAGGTGGGTGGGCCACCCTGTGCAGGACCCTGACTGACGCGTGGGATCGTTGAGGGCTTTGCCGCTCTTGTCCTCTGCAGGTGCCTCTTCTCGGGACCACCTGGTAGCCCACGATGGCTGCCAGAGGCCAGCCATTGCATCTCACCTCCAGGCAACCACTTCCTCCCTTTGCCACTTCAGTATGCATCCCTGGGTTGCCTGTAAGGATGCCAGGGCCCCTCAGTGTGAGTCAGGAAGGCACCTGCAAACTGCCCTCTTAAGTTTCAAAAGCAAGAATTTGAGATGGATTCAGACTCAAACAAAGAGCTTCCTAGTAACATCCCTGAATGCATGGCCCACCAGTCTCTCCACCTTTGGATTCCTGAGCCTGCTATTGTGGGAATGGTCCTGAGATCTAGAATTAAATGAAGAAGCACCAAGTGCTGGTGAGCATGCGGAGCAACGGGAGCTCTCAGTCGCTGCCGACAGGAACACAAGATGGTAAGGCCGATTCGGAGGACAGCCTGGCAGTTGCTTACAAAATGAAACATACTCTTACCATACCACTCAGCAGCCATGCTTCTTGCTATTTATCCAGATGAACTTAGAAACTGAACGTGAATAGAGCTGCAGCTTTATTCGTAACTGTCAAAAGTTATGACACACCAAAGCCACCAAGATGTCCTTCAATAGGCAAATAAACTAAATCCAGACAATGGAAACCCATTGAGCCATAAAAAAATAAACAATCAAGCTATGAAAAGACGTGGAAAAACGTCTAATGGATACTGCTGCAAGAAAGAAGCCAGTCTGCAAAGGCTACATGCTGTATGATTCCAACCATATGATATTCTGCAAAAGGCAAAGATTCCATAATATCATATATGATATTATGCAAAAGGAAAACTACAGAGATGGTAAAAAGATCAGGGGTTGCCAGGGGTAGGGAGGGAGGGGCACAGAGGATTTTTGGAGTGAAACTAATCTATATGATGGTGCTCGTGGTAAAGAACCCAGCTGCCAATGCAAGACATGGGCTTGATCGACCCCTGGGTCAGGAAGATCCCCTGGAGAAGGATATGGCACCCCACTCCAGTACTCTTGCCTGGAGAATCCCATGGACAGAGGAGCCTGGCGGGCTAGAGCACCTGGGACTGCACGGAGTCGGACACGACTGACGCGCGCATTCTGTGCGATAAGAGACACGGTAATGATGGACACATGCCACAAGCTGTACAACAGAGTGCGAACCTTAAACAACGAATTTCCGTTAATAATAATGGCTCAGTAGAGACTTCCCTGGTGGTCCAGTGGCTAAGACTCCATGCTCCCAATGCAAGCAGATTCTTTACCGTCTGAGCCACCAGGGAAGCCTACTGAGCCAAATAAATAAGTAAAGAAAATTTTAAGTTCTCTCGTTTATTAAAAATAATAACAATGGATCAGTAATGGATCAAATTATACTGCACGAATGCAAGATGTTACTAAAAGAAACTGGGGTGGGGGAATAGAGGGGAACTCTGTGCTTTCCCACCAATTTTTCTGTAAGCCTAAAACTACTCTTACGGCTTCCCAGGGGGCTCAGTGGTAAACAATCTGCCTGCAATGCAGGAAATGTGGGTTTGATCCTCGGGTCAGGAAGATCTCCTGAAGGAGGGCATGGCAACATACTCCAGTATTCTTGCCTGGAAAATCCCATGGACAGAGAAGCCTGGTGGGCTACAGTCCATGGGGCTGCAAAAGAGCTGGATATGACTTAACAACTAAACAACAACTACTCTAAAAAAATAAAACAATACAGAGAACTCTAAAAAAACAAAACCAAGAGAGGAAAAGGTTTCCCCACATAGCACCTTGAGTAGCAGAGCCCGATGGTCAGCGGTCTGTTCTGGATTGGGGCCCCGCTGGGAACCTAATACAGTGCTTCCCAGACTTGTCTGCAGAGTTTGGAATCAGGGAGCAGCTTCAAAAGTTGCTGCTGCCTGTGTCCCACCCCAGTGACTGTGGTTTAATTAGCATGGGTGTGGCTTGGGCCGTAGAATTTTCAAGAATTCCCAGGTGATTCTAATACCAGCCAAGTTCAGGAACCACTGAGCTAAGAAGAGCCGTGGCACCATGGGGCCCATCCTCACCTGCTCCGGCAGATGGTGTGGGCGGGGTAGTGGAGGAATCAAGGGAAGGCAGCCCAGCGCCACATCACACCCAGGGCTCCCATCTTTGCACCCAAGCCAGCTGCCTGTGGCATCATCCAGGGAGGTGTTAAGGTCCCTGCGCCCAGGCTGCATCCAGACCAGTACTGGAGGATGGGATCCCGGCCCCACACTTTGTAAAGCTCAGGCACAGCTAACAATTGCAGCGGCCAGAAGCTGAGTCCTGGGGGAGCTGCTGACATCCTCCGATCAGGGTCTGAAGCCAGACGTTCAGGGGTGCTCACCACACGTAAGTCATCTGAGTCTATCCCCTTCATTTAAAAAAGGTGGGTTGAGAATCCTAGCAGCTAAGGCAGCAGGATGAGCCCCTCTGATGTGTGGCCTCTCTGCTCCATCAACAGGCTTGCAACTTGGCCAAAGTCCTCCCAACCAGCACCTTCTCAGCCTGGCTGTGCCTTACAGCCACCTGTGAGCTGAAAAGATCCTGTGCCAGGTACTGCTCTACGTGTGTTCTGGGAGCAAAACCAGCTGAGCCCAGCAGCTCCTGACACGGCCCCTGTGAGCTGGCTGTACAGGTGATAGGTCAGAATCAACCAGGAAGGTGCTGCTGAGTGAGGGTGGAGCGCACATGCAATCTGGTCTCCACGGGGCCAGCAGACCCCGAGTCCCGACCTTGCAGGGGCAGACCGGCAGCTCTCCAACCACTGACCGCACGGGATGAGAGGAGCTGGTGGGAGGGGATGTCCGCTGTGGGCAACGTACATGCTCCCTGAGACGCACCACTCATTCAGTGGGTCTAGTCCATGTCCTGCTGTGTGCTCGGCTCTCAGACCTGCCAGGAATGCAAGCGAAGGCTAAAACCAAAACAAGCAAAGACATGGTCCCTGAGCTCTGGGGCTCACAGCCCACTGGGAGAAATGACATGAATCAAACAACCTACACATCAGCTATAAGCAGAGCCACGAAGACTGGGGAAGGAGCGTGAGAGAGGAAGGGAGGTGGGGGTGGGGGTGGCACAGACCGCCCTGAGGAGGCAGTGCCAGAGAGAGGCAGTGAGAAAGGCAAAAGCCGGGCAACTGCTGGCAGGTGGGAAGAGAGATCCGGGCGGAGAAACTGACATGCACAAGGCCCTGTAGCAGGAGGACAAACGGGGAGAAAAAAGGGCAGTGAGGCTGGAGCGCAGACAGTGAGAGAAAAAGATAGAATGAGCTGGATCGGGGGTTGGGCTGACCACATAGGAGACTGCACTTCATACAAAGACTATGAAGCTCAGTCCTTCCAGCCCCCGGAAAGTGAAGTGTTAGTCGCTCAGTCGCGTCCGACTGTGACCCCATGGACGGTAGCTCGCCAGGCTCCTCTGTCCATGGAGTTCTCCAGGTAAGAATACTGGAGTGAGGTGCCAATCCCGTCTCCAGGGGATCCTCCTGACCCAGGGATCGAACCTGGGTCTCCCGCACTGCGGAAAGCTTCTTTACTGCCCATGCCCCCAGGAGGCCCCTTCCGGCCCCCTGACTACCTGTAAAATGGGAAAATGACAGGATCTACTTGTTGGATGGTTGTGGTGACTGAAGGAGACAGGCAGAGGCCGGGGCTCAGGGGCTGGCATGAGCTCTCTAGAAAAGTTAGCTCTTGTTCTTAATGAAATCATGTTTATCATCACGACAGACAATAATGTGTTTCAAAAGCGAGGCTCAGTTATGAAGCTGAATTACTATTATTGTTGCATTCCAACTGGAGACTCTGGAGAGGCTGTGCTGAGCCAATGACAGTTTCAAGAGAGCCAGGGAGTGGGGGGCGGGTCTCCTGGCTGGTCCTCAAAGTGTCTTCCTGCCCATTTGGGTCTACATGACACTTTTGCAGCACCATCAGGGTTAGGATGGAGATCAAGTGCAGCTGGGCCCACAGAACTGGATCCCTAGGGCCTTCCCTGGTGGCCAAATGGTTAAGACTTCACCTTCGAATACAAGGAGGTGTGGGTTCAATCCCTGGTCGGTGAGCTAAGATCACAGGTGCCTCCTGGCTAAGAAACCAAATCCTACAACAGAAGCAGTATTGTAACAAATTGAATAAAACTTAAAAAAAAAAAATGGTCCACATTAAAAAAAAAAGTCTTTAAAAAAGAAATGGATCCTGGCTTGTCTCTCTGGGCCCGGGGAAGGGGCAGCTGCCCTGAGAAGTTCAGGAGTAAATGGCACCCACATAGCAACGCAGAGCGGGCCCTGGACCCAGTACAGAAGTGCTCCATGTGTGTGTGATCCACGAGTAACAAGGCTGTGGGGGGCCCCAAGGGACAGCTGTCCACAGGCTGGGCCTCCACTCAGCTCCAGGAGGCTCTGAATGGACTGCTTCCCACCCCCCACCCTCCGCCAGCCCTGTACCCAGAGACTGCACAGCCCACTGTGCCAGGCAGAGCAGGTGAAGCGAGGGCAACTACTCATAAGGCAGCAAAGAGCAGACAGTGTCAACCGGATCTACAGACTAAGAAGTTTTTGATTGCTTAAAAATGTGAGAAAACAGAAAAAAGAAAAACAAAATCCAGCCATCCGAGAATAGGGTGAGAGATAAACGGCCAAAATAAAAAACTGCAGAAATTAAGAGGAAGTACAGAGAGTATTTAGAACATTCGTGCTGCTTAGTTCCTGAGGTCTATCGAATGATCTCTGACTCATAAAGAAATACATTTAAATTTTTTTTATTTTGGCTGTGCTGCACGGCATGTGGGATCTTAGTTCCTCACCACGGACTGAACCCCTGCATTGGCAGCTTGGAGTCTCAACCACTGGACGGCCAGGGAACTTCCTCGATTTTGATACTAGCTATCATTCTGAATGTCCACTGTACACCAGGTGCTTCATATATGTAATTGCTTATTGTTCAGTCACTAAGTTGTATCTGACTCTCTGCAACCCCATGGACTGCGGCATACCAGGCTTCCCTGTCCTTTACTATCTCCTGGAACTTGCTCAAATTCATGTTCATTGCGTCGGTGATGCCATGCAACCATCTCACCCTCTGTCGTCCTCTTCTCCTGCCTTCAATCTTTCCCAGCATCAGGGTCTTTTCCAGTGAGCTGGCTCTTCGCATCAGGTGGCCAGAAGATTGGAGCTTTAGCTCCAGCCTCAGTCCTCCCAGTGTTCAGGGCTGGTTTCCTCTGGGACGCACTGCTTTTACCTCCTTGCAGTCCAGGAGACTCGAGTGTCTTCTCCACATCGCACTACTAACGCTGAGGAGAACGCTCAGTGCTCGGCACCTGCCGCTCAGGTGAGGACTTGGCGCCTGACCGCCGAACTCCGCCTGGGTCCGGAGGCAGCCTGGACCTGCTGCACGGGTTTCCCCACCCAAGGCCCGACGAAGGATATAGCAAGGGGAGCCCGAAGACATACAGACGGCAACTGGAGCAATGCAAAGGTCATCAGAGCTACCACTGCACACCTCTTAAAAGGACTGAGTAAACCGAGTGGTGGGGAAGACGTGGAGCAACTGGAGCACGGCTGGGGGAAGCTGCCCGACAGCGTTAGGGAAAGACGGGGCAGCTTAAACGCACGGCTCCCGTAGGGCCCAGCCTACCCACGCGTGCATGTTTACTCCAAGGGTCCACACCCAGACTTACACAAGAACGCTTATATCGGCTTTCAGAGCTCCCAAACTGAAAGCAACCGAAACGTCCACTAAGAGGTGACTGGACGAGCACACTGCAGTACTGCCCCACAAAGGAGCACCACAAAGCTGTTGACTGGCATAAACTACTGATACACAGTGGTGCTGGTGCATTTCAAAGTAATAGAAAGAAGCAAGACCTAAAAAAGAGTACCTACTGCATGGTCCCGTTTGTATAAAACTACAGAAAATGCCTGGAGAATCCCATGGACAGAGGAGCCTGGCGGGCTATGGTCCATGGGTCGCAGAGTCGGATACGACAGAAGCGACTTAGCACGCACGCAGGCGTAGGAAAAGCAAGCTAATCTGGAGTGACAGAAAGTAGATGGATCGTTTCCTAGGTATAAAAGGGGAGAGGAATGGATTAATGACAAAGAGGCACCAGAAAGCTTAAGGGCCCGGGACAATGGACATTTTGACCGTGGTGAGGGTTTTATGGGTCTATGTGTTTTGTGCGTAAGTAGCACACGCTGAATGCATATAGGTTAAGGTATGTCAATTATGCCTCAACAAAACTGTAAAAAGATGAGTTAAAATGTAAATATAAGTGTTAATATTTTCTTTTGACACCCAGGGGTGGGGGGGGGCTGTTTCATCTCCCTCCACTCTGGAGAAAACCCTGCCTGACTTGCACCGTGTGGCCTGTGGCCTCTCCTGATATCCGGGAGAGAGCGGGGAAACTCTTACAAGAGTAACTCTCCATGGGAGGCAATTGCAGATAAACGTCAACATGACAGAAGAAAGATGGTGTAAATAAACCTGTAAATACAAGAACACACACTAAGTGGATTGTGCATTAATTCCGCTCCCGAAAATCATTACAAGAAGCTGTTGATTATGAGGAGAGGAGCGGGCTGTGGGAAATGGGTGGAGAGCTGGCGTTCACTTTTCAAATACCTTTCTCTTGTCCTATTTGAATGTTCTACGCTTGATGCATAGAGCACTTCTGAGAAAATAAAAACAGGTTCCGTGGCTACTGAGATTACTGGTCATCTTTTGGCACTATTCTTTTTTTTTTTAGTCATTCATTTAGCTGAGCTGGATCTCAGTTGCAGCACTCAGAGTCTTCTGGTCTTCATCAGGGCATCTGAGATCTTTAGTGGCAGCGTGTAAACTCTTAGTTGGGGCATGTGGGATCTAGTTGCTCGACCAGGGATTGAACCCAGGGCCCCCTGTATTGGCAGTGCTGTGGAGTCTTAGCTGCTGGACCACCAGGGAAGTCCCTGTTATTTTCCTTATAAGAAGTAATCCTGTAGATATTGTCTGGGAGGCACGAAGGAAGGAGGGTTGAAAAGGTGGAAGGAGAGAGGATGCAAGCAAGGACAGAAAAAAGTCACCCACAAAATGGGGCGAATCCGAGAGAGCCCCAAAGCTCCAGTGACTATGATCCTGGAGCTCTGGGGACAGAGGGAAAAAGCGGTGATCAAGGGAGGCAGGACACAGCTTGCGAAGACACTGCTCATGAAAACAAAACAAATTTCTTCTGAAAGCTAAATGTCACACCCACTTAAAAAAATATCCAGAGAATGTCCTGGCCAGGGTCACTTTATTTTGATATATTCTCTCCCTCCTACACAGCTATCATAGAAGCTGGCAGGGAATGGAACGAGTAGGTCAGAATGAACCACACAGTCTTGAAAACTAATGGGAAAGAAGCTACACGTATTTTACTTCTTGTCCAGTGTTTCGATCTCACTGAAGGAGCTCCTCTTCTCCGGGCACTGCTGCCTACTCAGTGTGATTTGCCCTGGGTTACTGGCCAGTCCTACATGGGCATGGCCGAAGCATGTTTGTTACAGAAACATGAGGTCATTTCTCACAAGCAATTAGTTGCACAAGAACATGTTTGCTTTCAAAATCAAACTCTGCCATTAAAAAAAAAAAACCTGTTAGTGTTAATAAACAAGTTCAGCAAGGTTGCAGGATATAAAGTCAATACAGAAATACTCTGTTGTATTTCTACACACTAGGAAGGAATGATCTGAAAAGAAAATGAAGAAGAAAGTCCCACTTATGATAATATCAAAAAGAAGAAAATAGTAGGAATAAATTTAACAAAAAGAAGTGCAAGACTTGTATACCAAAAACTACAACACATTCTTAAAAAGAAATGCAAGAAGATCTAAAGAAATGGAGAGACAGCCCATGTTCACAGATTAGAAGACTCAATATTATTAAGACGGTAATAACTCTCAAAGTCATTTATAGATTCAACACAATCACTATGGAAAACCCAGCTGTCACTTTTGGCAGAGGTTGGTTCAGTTCAGTTCAGTTCAGTCACTCAGTCGTGTCCGATTCCTTGTGACCCCATGAATCTCAGCACGCCAGGCCTCCCTGTCCATCACCAACTCCCGGGGTTCACCCAAACTTATGTGGATCGAGTTGGTGATGCCATCCAGCCATCTCATCCTCTGTCAACCCCTTCTCCTCCTGCCCCCAATCCCTCCCAGCATCAGGGTCTTTTCCAATGAGTCAAGTCTTCACGTGAGGTGGCCAAAGTACTGGAGTTTCAGCTTCAGCATCAGTCCTCCCAATGAACACCTAGGACTGGTCTCCTTTAGGATGGACTGGTTGGATATCCTTGCAGTCCAAGGGGCTCTCAAGAGTCTTCTCCAACACCACAGTTCAAAAGCATCAATTCTTTGGCGCTCAGCTTTCTTCATAGTCCAACTCTCACATCCATTCATGACCACTGGAAAAACCATAGCCTTGACTAGACGGACGTTTGTTGGCAAAGTAATATCTCTGCTTTTCAATATGCTATCTAGGTTGGTTATAACTTTCCTTCCAAGGAGTAAGCATCTTTTAATTTCATGGCTGCAACCACCATCTGCAGTGATTCTGGAGCCCCTCCAAAATCAAATCTGACACTGTTTCCACTGTTTCCCCATCTATTTCCCATAAAGTGATGGGACCAGATGCCATGATCTTCGTTTTCTAAATGTTGAGCTTTAAGCCAACTTTTTCACTCTCCACTTTCACTTTCATCAAGAGGTTTTTTAGCTCCTCTTCACTTTCTGCCATAAGGGTGGTGTCATCTGCATATCTGAGGTTATTGATATTTCTCCCGGCAAAATTGATTCCAGCTTGTGCTTCTTCCAGCCCAGCATTTCTCATGGTGTACTCTGTATATAAGTTAAATAAGCAGGGTGACAATATACAACCTTGACATACTCTTTTTCCTATTTGGAACCAGTCTGTTGTTCCATGTCCAGTTCTGACTGTTGCTTCCTGACCTGCATATAGGTTTCTCAAGAGATAGGTCAGGTGGTCTGGTATTCCCATCTCTTTGAGAATTTTCCAGAGTTTATTGTGATCCACACAGTCAAAGGCTTTGGCATAGTCAATGAAGCAGAAACAGATGTTTTTCTGGAACTCTCTTCCTTTCTCAATGATCCAGCAGATGTTGGCAATTTGATCTCTGGTTCCTCTGCCTTTTCTAAAACCAGCTTGAACATCTGCAAGTTCATGGTTCACGTACTGCTGAAGCCTGGCTTGGAGAATTTTGAGCATTACTTTACTAGCATGTGAGATGAGTGCAGTTGTGTGGTAGTTTGAGCATTCTTTGACATTACTTTTCTTTGGGATTGGAATGAAAACTGACCTTTTCCAGTCCTGTGGCCACTGCTGAGTTTTCCAAATTTTCTGGTTGATTAGCCAATCCTAAAATTAATATGGAAATACAAGTGACCCAGAATAGCTAAAATGATTTTGAAAAGAGTGAAGTTGGAGAAGTCACACTTCTCAATTTCAAAAGTGACTACAACTATGAAGGAGGAGAAGGGGACGACAGAGCATGAGGTGGTTGGATGGCATCACCGACTCAATGGACATGAGTTTGAGCAAGCTCCAGGAGATGGTGATGGACAGGGAAGTCTGGTGTGCTGCAGTCCATGGGGTCACAAAGAGTCAGACATGACTGAGCAACTGAACTGATGATAATCAAGAATTTGTGGCACTGGCATTAGGACAAATACATATATATATCAATGGACTAGACCTGAGAGTCCAGAAATAGACTCATATATCCATGGTCAACTGATTTACTGATTTTCAACAAGCGTGCCCAGATAACTCACTGTGGGAAAGCACAGTCTTTCAATAAATGATCCTGGGACAAGAGCATCTCCACATGAAAAAGACTGAAGCTGGACCCCTATCTCACACTGTATACAAAAATCAACTCAAAATGGATCAAAGGCCTAAATGGAAAGGCTACAGCTATGGAGTTCTCAGAGTAAAACATAAGAGGACACCTTCATGACCTTAGACAAAGCAATGGTATCTTGTTTGACATCAAAAGCATAGGCAACAATAGAAAACAGCTAAATCAGATTTTATCAAAATTAAAAACTTTTGTGCATCAAAGGCCACCACCAAAACAGTGAAAAGGTAACCCACAAGATGGGGGAAAATATTTGCAAATCACATATCTTGTAAGTGATAGTCAAAGTTGCTCAGTCACGTCCGACTCTTCGCAACTCTACGGACTATACAGTCCATGGAATTCTCCAGGCCAGAATTCTGGAGTGGGTTGCCTTTCCCTTCTCCAGGGGATCTTCCCAACCCAGGAACTGAACCCAGGTCTCCCGCATTGCAGGAGTATTCTTTTACCAGCTGAGCTATCAGGGAAGGGTCTAGTATCCAGCGTATATAAAGAACTCCTGCAATTCAACAGAGAAATACCAATAATCCAATAAAAAAACGAGTGAAGCAACTGAATAGATCCCTCCTCTAAGAAGATACATGGATGGCCAGCAAGCACAACAGGTGCGCCACATCCTTAGTCACTGGAGAAATGCAAGCCCAAACCACAGTGAGGTATCACTTCATACCCACTAGGATGACTCCTATCAACAGATGGACACAACAGATGTTGGCAAGGATGGGAAAGAATTGGAACCCTCACACATTTCTGGTGGGAAAGTAAAATGATGCAGCCCGTTAGGAAAACGGTTTTGCAGTCCTTCAAAAAGTTGAACAGAGTCACCCTATTAGCCAGCAATTCCACTATTAAGCATATGCTGGGGAGAACGAAAAACATACGTCCCCATACACTTGCGTGGGAATGCTCATGTTGTGTCCGACCCTCTGCAATCCCATGGACTGCAGCCCGCTAGGCTCCTCTGTCCATGGGATTTTTCAGGCAAGAATACTGGAGTGGGCTGCCATTTCCTCCTTCAGGGGATCTTCCCAACCCAGGGATCAAACTGCATTTCCTGTGTCTCCTGCATTGCAGGTAGATTCTTCACCCGTCACAGTAGCGTTATATACAATTGCCTAAAAGTGGAAATAACCCAACAGTCCATCAACTGATGAATGGATAAAATGCGGTATATCCATAAAATGGAATATTATTCATCTATAAAAGGGATAAAGTACTATTACATGCTACAACATGCATGAACCTTGAAAACATCATGCCAAGTAAAAGAAGCAGGCACAAAAGGTCCCATATTATGTCATTTCATGTACATGAAGTGTCTGGGATAAGCAAGCCCGTCCAGACAGAACGCATTAGGGGCTGCAGGGGAGTTGGGGGTGACTGCTGATATATGAGGTCTCTCCTGGGGGTGATGAAAGTGTTCCGGAATTAGACAGTGGTGGTGACTGAACAACTCTGAATCATACTGAATCATAACATTTTAAAAGGGTGAATTATATGGCACATGAACTGTATCTAAATAACAACGGCAACAACCACCCGTCCTGGTCTTGCCAAATGTTAATAAAGCTTCAGGATGCCTGCAACGGCCCCCACTGTCCTCCAAGAGACGGCCCCAAAAGTCCAGTCTTCTCTCCTACTCTGCCCACTCTCCCCACTTCCCCGTCTTCATGCCTGCTGCTCCCAGCTTGCCCTGCATCTCTCCTCAGCCTGGCCTATGCCCAGGGCTGCAAACAGTAGAACTAGGTTCCACCTTCAGTCGAATATAGTCTGCAGATGGGCTCACAATGGGGGTTTTCTGGGTTTCGTTTTTTTAACTGAATTCATTACCACCAGGAGACTGTGCATAAACACATGTATTCTGGCTACAATAGGTTCTGTTGGCTGTCAATCCAAGTGCCAGGCTTCCCTTCTTCCCTAGAAAGGGAACTCTGGTTTCACCTTGTGTCTGCTCAGGGAAAGTGGGTCCACCCCCAGCGGAGGAACCACGTCATGCCATTTATCTTTGTAGATAATGGCCGAGGGTGGCTACTGAAGCTCTGAGTCACAGCAACAGCAAAAGGCTCTGGCTGTATTAGCAGAAAACAGTTTTATTATATGTCAGAAACCAACTGACCTTAAAGTTCATGAAGCTAAGCTCCAGGACACCTCACCTGCATGGCCCTGTGACTGTTCTAGGCTAGGCAGGGAAGCCGAGCTGCAGTCAGCAGGTGAACATGAACAGTTCTGAAAAATATCCTATAAAGAGACTGAGCGCAAAAGGCCCTGAGACTCCCAGGGTTTAATATTTATCCAGTATGATTTCTCGAACTCATTCTCAGTAAACACTCACTTCCATGTTTAATTTTCCATGTAATGAATTAGATGCTTCAGCTGTCAGAACTGCAGACAAAGATTTTAAAGCAGCTGTTAGAAGTATGCTCAAGGTGGTAAATGAAAATATGCTCATATTGAATGAACAAATAAGAAACCCCAGTAGAGAAACAGAAACTATTAAAAAAGAAACAACAAAGAACTAAATGGAAATTCCAAAACTAAAAATTCAAATATTTGCAAGGAGGCTGGAAAAAAGTGAATCTGCTGTATTCTACCCTGGAGGTGTAGGATTCACGAGGTTGAAAATTCTTCAGACCTAGTCCATGTTCAAAGGGTGTTGGTAGTTAGAATACAGGAAAAGGGTCCTCTGAAGCCTGTGATCCAGTTCCGTGTAATGAAACAAAATGGAAACAATGTCCTGACAAAAAGAGAGAAAATCGTACAGGAAGCCATGACCTCTTATCCTTCACCCTTGTCCTTTCTGCCTTGAATACTGTCCTTGTGAGAACATAATGATGCTTGGAGCAGTAACAGTTATTTTGCAACCTTGAGGGGGAGTGGTGAGAAGCGGGACACAAGCTAAGCCAGAGCCCTGAGAGGATAAATCTGTTGAACATACTATGAAACAACCTGGTTCTGGATTTCCTGTCATGTGAGATGATAAACTGCTCTTAACTGGCCACCTGTTACTTAGTCTGAGTACATCCCAACGAAGACACAGCTTCTCTTGAAAATGGAGAGATTGGGCAACACGGTACCTGCCAGCCTCTTTAGAGAGGGCAGGAGCTCTCTTGTTACTGATCTCACTTGGTCCCCACTGCAACAAAGTTTGCAATCCCTGCCCACACATCTGTTGAGAGATGGATCAATCAACTGCTCCCTCTTCTACAAAGCACGCCCCGATTCCCGCCTCCTCCACTCCAACCCCATCCAGCTAGAAGTAATTCTGCCGCAGTTCAATATCTCCCTCCTTTCTGTCTCCTATTGTAATTGGACATTTAATCCCCTCCCACTTGACTGTCAGCCTCTGAGGGCAGGAACCATGCCTTATCCATCCCTGTATCTCCTGCTCTCTGGTGAAGTCCCTGAATATATATGGGAGGGACTCAAGGTCTGTTTGCTGAATAAATGAATAAACACTCCTACCATTAAGAATGTCAGTGTTCCAGAATATCCCACTCTCCAAGTTCATCAGGTGATATGTGTTGCTTCTTAATCTGGGAAGACGATTCCCACCTTATTCCAACAGTCTAGCGAATTCTGGGCTCTCAGCCCTTAGCCCTAGTCACCTGGGGCACACCCATGACGGTCACCTCTGAAGCCTGGATCCCAGGTCCTTCCAGAGGCCCAGACTTGTCCCTTACTCAGGAAGCATGCGGGGATGAAAGCAATTGTATAAGACCTTTCCCGGGATAATCTGGGAA
Source organism: Capricornis sumatraensis (assembly GCF_032405125.1). Taxonomy (NCBI): domain Eukaryota; kingdom Metazoa; phylum Chordata; class Mammalia; order Artiodactyla; family Bovidae; genus Capricornis; species Capricornis sumatraensis. The sequence goes on along the minus strand of NC_091069.1, from coordinate 103,331,526 downwards.
GAACTTCTGGTCAACCACAAATTCCAGGAAAAAGTGGAAATTTACACACACACAAATCCCCTCTGTTTTACAACAGAAAGGCTAGGCAACCTGAAAGCTCACATCCCCACCACAGATCCGAAGACCCCGGAGGGCAGCTCCCCCACAGGGGAGAGGGCCCCTCAGAGCACCTCAAGGTGCTGACGACTCTGAGAAGCACAATTTCCCTTTGCATCAAGCCTGGGTCTAATTTAACTGTACGAATGCTTCCTGAACTGGTAGTTGATTTTCAGTTCCAGCTCTTGGTAGATTCTCTCCTGGCACCTGACTCTTGACTCTGTAATTGGCCTTTTGTTTTTCAAAATTATGTAAAAAACAGGTAACAGAAAAATTGCCATCTCAGGCATTCTCAAGTGCACAGTTCAGTAGTGTTAAGTACATTCCCATGGTTCTGCAGCCTTCAGCACGACCCATTTGCAGAACTTTCTCACCCTCCCAAACTGAAACTCCATACCCAGGAAACACTAACCCTTCCAGTCTCCCTCCCCGAGGCCCTGGCAACCACTGTTCTATCTTCTGTCTCTGTGAATGTGACTCCTCTAGGTACTTCACATCAGAGGAACCCTACAGTATCTGCGTGTGACTGCTTCATCCCACTTGGCACGATGTCCTCCAGGTCCATCCATGTCACAGCACGTGACAAAACCTCCTTCCTTTTTAAGGCTGATTAAGACTCTGCTGCACGCACAGGCCACATTTCGCTCATCCACGCGTGTGGAATTTCGGGCTTTGGGGCACTTCCTCCGTTGGGCTATAGTGAGTGATGCTGCTGTGAACGTGCAGGCGGGCGTGCGTGCTCAGTCACTCAGTCGTGTCCGGCTCTGCGACCCCACGGACTGCAGCCCACCAGGCCCCTCTGTTCGTGGGATTCTCCAGGCAAGAACACTGCAGTGAGTTGCCGTGCCCTCCTCCAGGGGGTCTTCCTGACCCAGGGTTCAAGCCCGTGCCTCTTATGTTTCCTGTGTTGGCAGGTGGGTTCTTTACCACTGGCGCCACCTGGGGAGTTCGTTGCTGTGAACACGCTCCGGGGTGGGGGTGGGGCGTGGCGGGGGTGCTGATGGTTGCTCCAGTCCCTGTTTTCAGTTTTTTTGTGAACCAGACCTTTGCCCAAATCAATCAAGATCTTGACCTTGGGCATGGCATTCTGGGGGCCAGTCTCTATTCCAAGGGGAGGGGAAAAAGACATCCCACCCCACCCCTTACACACGATGCCAGGAGAACTGCTCTGCAGTGGAGGGGCCCTCCAAGCTGAGCTGAGACTGGGACCCAGGAAGCCGTTCCTGGCCCCACCCTTCCGACGAGGGCGAATCAGGGACAATGTGGCCAAGAAACAGAGAGGAATGGGACGGCCCCTCTGCCTCTGAGGGGACACATACCACTGCACGGAGGAGAAGAGTGGGACAAGGGAGGCCTCTGTTCCCCAAAAGGGCAGGCCAGCCGCAGAGGCGGCCCCAGGGGCTCGAAAGGGCAGCCGGGACTGCAGGGGCAGAGGTTATGTAAAGGCAGAGGAGGCTGAGACTGGCGCTATTCAAAGGACCACAGTGAGAGGGGTCCCAGGCATGGGGGTGGGGCGTGGGGAGCCGGAGGAGCCTGGAATGCTCTCATCTGACAGATGGCCCCCAGCTCAGCCAACTCCTCCAGGAGGGGAGGCACAGAGGCAGAAACCCAAAGGGCTGGGGGCCGTTGGGGGTGGGGGGGGTCGGGGGGGAGGGGGGTGGTTAACGGCGCGTCGTGGTCTATAACCTCAGCCTTCAGAGCTCGGTGCTGCCGTGTTCTAGTGGGAGTGTGGGTGGACTGCAGCTGGTGGGCAAGGGCGAGGTCTGGACACCTGCGAGTCCCTCTCTCTGTCTGCCGTAAGCAACTTTCAATAGGTTACATGATATTTTTTGGTGCCAAACTGTCTAGGTTCAGGCACCAAATGATGACAGGCCAGGAAAGGTGCAGTCACTAAAGGGGAAATTAATTGCGTCTGTGCACTCTGAACATTTTAGGAGTATAAAAACGACTAAGTGTACGCCTTACATGTCAGGACCGAGGTACAGACTCAAGGCTCTCCCCTCAGCCCGGTCCAAACTTTGGGGCTCCGCCGATGCCCTGGGAACTGAGGAGGACTGCTGCTGGGGGCTCTGCTGCAGGAACCACCCCCCACCTTGGTGACTCCAACTCAGAGAGCTTCCCTGATTCTATGCAGAGGCTCCTGCAACCCTCCCAAGCAAACTGGTGCTCTCAGCAAGAAACTGGAGGCCAGCTGTCCCCATAAATCCAGAGAACCCCCCTTCCAGATTGTTCTGGGATCCTAAGGTTGTGAAGTCAGCCTGGACTTGGCCCCTCTGATGTGATTCTGAGGCCAGATAAGGTGGCAAGAAGCCTGTTGGCTCAGCTTTATCCTAACGGTGGAGCCAGAGCCCAAGAGGGCCTGATGTCTACATGTCCCCGCAGTGACGCAACACCCCCACCAGCACCTGCCTGCGTGCTGGACTGGGGGCGGGGCGGGGGGCGCCGAGAGCTAGGCACTGGGTGGGCTCCCCAGCTTGGGCGCCCAGAGTGCAAGTTGCCACCCTGCACTTCTGTCAGGCACTAACCGGACTGACGGAAGAGCCCGTCCAGGCTGAGGTCCCACAGGAGACCAAAGGCTCTCGAAGAAGTTTCTGGAGGCCATGTCAGCAGCTAGGAGGAGAAAAAAAAAGAAAAACAAATTAGTTGGGTCATCACTATGGAGTAACAGTAGTAAACCTTTATTACATATTAAACAAGTCCCATTTAATGCTTACAGATCCACATGGTAGAAAGATACTGTCTTTACTGCCACTTTACTGATGATGAAACTAAGCTCAGAGAGGTCAAGCAACTTCCCCAGGGTCCCAGCAAGTAAGGAGCAAAGCCAGGATTCAATCCCAGGTCTAGGTGACTTGACATCTACTCTGTCCACCTCCCTGTGTGGGAGTCTTGTTCCTTTTGCCGCTCACGCCCTGAGGCCCCAGCCATGCCCCTCAGGGCAGGCACCTGTGTAGGGAAGAGAAAGAGCTCAGAAGCAATAACTACAGTAAGCTGGACAAGGTCAAGTTGGCTCCTCTTCGTGAGCCTCACATGGCTTCCAGGTCAGCGCCTTATCTCACAGGCATGGGTGACCTCTGACTCTGCAGAGACCTTTCAGGACCAGGGCTCCCATCCCTAAGGGCTGGGAAGTACCGTTAGCCGAGGGCCCTGAGTCTAAGGAGAGTCCCTCACTCGAATCACTCAAGGTCACACCTTCCCTGCCAGTGCAGTCTTCCTCTGATAACTGGCCAATGCAGGGGCTCCAAGGCCAGGACCCTTGCCTCAACTGGGACAACTCTGAAGAGTAATCCCAGTTCCAGGGCCCCTGCCCCGCCGCCGCCCAGGACCAGCCGTGACCTCTCTTGCATTAGGTTTGCTCCTCAGCTTCCCTCTCTGCCCCCGCCTGCTGCCTCCCTCCCTCACAGCTGCAGCTGCCTGCTTCCAAGAGATCTAAGGCATCAGAGCTCTGCTTCCCTCTTTCTCTCCTAACTTCTTCATAGCTGAACACACGACCACTCCCCAGCAAAAACGTGAATTCAGTGACGGCATATGCTTCCAGGTTTTGGCCTCCAAGGCTCACCCGGGAAGTCCACTCTCGAGCTCCGAGGACGAGCTGACATAACTGGTGAGCACTAAAGCTGAAGCCTGAGCTTCCCAGGTGGCTCAGTCGGAAAAGAATCCACCTGCAGCGCGGGAGACGCGGGTTCCATTCCCGGGTCGGGAAGGTTCCCCTGGAGGATGGCACTCCAGTATTCTTGCCTGGAGAATCCCATGGACAGAGGAGCTTGGTGGGCTATAGTCCACAAGGGCGCTAAGAGTCGAACACAACTGAAGTCACTGAGCACGCAGGCAAGGCTGAAGCCTACTCCCCCAGTACCCACTGTTCACCCCGCCGAAGCCCCAGGAGCAGGGAGGCCGGCAGGCAGCAGGAACTGGTTCCCATGGGGACTCAGGATGGCCCTTCTGGAGATGCAGTTGAGGGAGCAGGGATGGAGAAGTCTAACCCCCCAACCTCTGACTGTAGAATTAATCCCAGGTATGTGTGAGGGCCCTCAGCAGCCCTGTGGCCCTGCTCCCCTAGCTGCCTTTGCTTGGGGGTGGTCCCTTAGCCCCTCATAGGCCAATTAACTCTTCTTCCTGGGGCTTTATTTGACCATGGAGAACCTGGGGCATAGAGAGAAGCCGAAGTCTGTCCTAAGATCCTGACCTGTCTCCAGTGTGATTCCAGCTCCTGTGAGGCCCAGTGCTGTCCCAGCCCTTGGATCCCACGAATCACCCCTGCAGCTTCACAGGAGGCCCCCAGCACCATCGGGGATCTCCCATGGATTTGCGCTTCTCTGAACTGGAGTCCTCACCAACAGCGTGAAGTACAGGGAGCCATGTCTACCTGAGATGTGTGTGTGCATGTCAATCACTCAGCCGTGTCAGACGCTTTGAGACCCCATGGACCATAGCCTGCCAGGCTCCTCTGTCCACGGGGATTCTCCAACCAAGAATACTGGAGTGGGTTGCCATTTCATCTTCCAGGGGATCTTCCCGACCCGGGGATGGAACCCCAGTCTCCTGCATTGGCAGGTGGATTCTTCACCACTGCGCCACCGGGGAAGCCCTCGATGGACACCTGGGCCACCGCTGCCAGAATCTTTCTGTCCCTGCAGCTCAGCACGCAGCCAGGCCTCAGCCGAGGTCTGCGAGAGAACAAGCGCTACTGCTGCTGCGGGAAGAGAAGTTCCAAGCGGCAAGAGAACCTAAACCTCCGAAGTGAGCGTCAGAGCCCACCCTAAGGCCTGTCGGGTGGTCCCCTGAGTGGCAGACATCAATGCCCTGCTCCTTCTTCCCTCCAGAGATAGAGATGTTGGGCAGGGTCTTCCCGAGAAAACGTCCCCAAGGCCAAGTGCACCCCTTGCATGGATCCGACTTCAGCTTTTGTTTCTCCTTCCTGAAGATGGAGAGCCTGACCTCTGGGTTGACACCATTCCTTCCCGATGGTGTCCAGGCCCTGAGCAGAGCGGCGGGCGGGACCAGAAGGACAAGGCAGGCCACGGGAGTTCCCCACTCGACCTTCACGCGAGATTGCTGAGCCCGGTTTACCGAGTGAGAGACGGAGACACAGAGCCGCTGTTAAATGACAGCCCACGTCACACAATACTGGGCGGAGACGCAGGGCTGGGGGTCCTCTGCTGCCACACCCCTCCCCCCACTGGCGACAGAGGCTGGGGAGAGACCAGGCGGGGCTCATGCACTCCATGCCGTGCCAGGGTCACACAAGGACCATCTGTGGCCAGCATCTCAGACTGGCTCTGTGTCTGTCGTGTGCTGTGCAGGCAGAGAGAAGCTGCAGGACAGGGCAGGGAAGAATGGCCACTGTGTCCCCTGTGTCGCCCGGGGCCTGGGGGAGCGGCAGGGAGGGGCAATGGGGAAGGACCCCAGTGGGAAGGAGAGAGAGCTGGAGGGCTGTTTCTGGAAGGCAGCCAGTCTGCCGAGGCTGAGGAGTCCCAAGAACGATCCGCCTCGCAAGGTGGGTCTAATTTACAGCTGGGGTCTAGGCTCCAACTGGCAGGAATGAGACCAGCTAGAGCTTGGAACCTGCTGTCCCCAGCAGAGATGGTCCGGGGTGGGGGCCAAGGCCTCATCCCCGTGCCCTGCATTCAGATCCCAGCAGCTGGTGCCTGGGCTTTCCCTGCTGGCTTCTCCTCACTGTCTTTCTCCATGTGAGGGTTCTGAGCCTAGGGCAGAAAGCATGTTCCGCCAAGGCAAAATGTTCTGGCAGTGACCAGAAAGGAAGGCGGGGGGGGGGAGACAGCAGCTGTTCTAGGCTTTTCCAGCTGAACCACAACTCCACAGCGAGCACCCCAGCTCCAGATCTACGAGGGCTTTCACACCTGCAGCGGGACGAGGGCCCAGACCAGGAGCCTGGAGAACAGCCTACACACAATGGGAGCACCTGTTGAGTGGGGATCAGAGAGAGGCAACACCCTGCAAGGCACACGCGCTGGGGGGTCCCGGCGTGAGGCTACAGGCCGGTGCCTGCACCTTCCTGACTCCATCACCACAAGTCTCCCTCCCTCCTCCAGCCTCAGCGAGGACCAACCCAGCAGCCCCACGGGCCGGAGGATGGGAGCCCCGCCCCGCCGGCCGGCGGCCCTCCCCCGGGTGCTGGGCCGGCTCGCTCCCGCCACCTAGCGGCAGTCGCGGTCCTCACCTGTAACAGCCACCGGAGCAGGGGCATGGGGCGGTCGCCCACGGGCAGGTAGACGCTGCTCAGGAGGCCCTGGCGCAGGAAGGTGAGCTGCCGGGCCGGCGAGGAGCTGCGGGGGCAGAAGGACAGAGCGGGGGGTCAGGGAGGCGACCCTCCTCCCTGACCCTCTCAGCGAGGCTGAGCGGGGGCGTCCGAGCTTTCCCGGGACTAGAAGCGGTCACCGCTCTGGACAAAGACGCTCAGGGCAGGCAGCTGCTGGAACAGAAAACAACTCACAGCGCCATTCAGAATCATCTGCTGTCCACGAACACGTCTCACAATCTCGTTCGCTTTTTTTTTTTTTTTTGGCCGCGCCCTGCCAGGCTTGCAGCATCTTAGTCTCCCCGCCAGGGCTAGAACCCGGGTGCCTGGCAGGGGAAGCGCCAGGGAAATTCCCCTCTGAGTTTTACGCACAGGGCTGGGGAGCACAGTTTGTTTTTCCTGCGTGATGGAGCGGGAAACTGAGGTGCTGACCAGTTTTGAGAAGGGTCTGGGCTGTGATGAGGAGCGTGCCCGGGAGCCTCGCCTCTTAGCCCGGCTGCAGCTGGGGTAGAGGATTACCCGCTGTGGGGCCGGTGTCTGGGTCCGGTTACACAGAGCATGTCTGCCCCATCTTGTGTTTTTCCAAAACAAAGGGGACACCTGAGAAGACGGGAAAAGAACAGACAGGGGCCCAGGACGGGGAGATCTGGGGAAGGAAATAACAGGGTGGCAGAGGGGTCTTGGGAAACCATGTGAACGGCGAGGGTCCTGACTGGGGGTGGGGGGTGGGGGGGGACCCCGTGCTTCCGGGGGCGTGATTTCATGGCGGGCTGTCAGGCCTCACCCTCCTGCCCTGAGCTGCTGGCGTGGGGAGCTCTGCTTTGAGCTCACTGTCACCCTGGGAGATCATCTGGACCCATGGGACCCCAGATCCCTGGACGAGGAGTCGATGGGTTTCGTGTGATTTTCGGGCCTCTGGTGGAAGGTGCTGGACTTCACTCCCCTCCTGTACTCCTGGCATTCTGGGGAAGTTGGGTTTGGGGTTGGATCCTCCCTGGAGGACAGGGAAGACTGGCATTCTGAAGTCCATGGAGTCACAGAGTCCGACACGACTTAGCGACTGAATAACAACAACCTAATACTCTGAGTCTGGTGAATGCCTCTTTACTCTCTTTCTAGATAATGTCCTAAAAGCAATTAATAAGGATTCCAGATAAATGAAACCGTTAACTTCATGTCCATTCTTCTTTTTTTAACAACCAAATCCAGGCAAAGAACATTTCGGACGGCATTTAAAGTCATGACTCTAGATACAAATTTCCTCGGTTGGCTCACCCTCCTCCTCCTCCTTTTTAAAAAGGACATCATATTTTAATCTGCCAGGAACAGAATGCTCCAAAACAAAGATGCTCCTCCAAGCCAAGTTGCTGTCTCTTTGAGTATATCCAGGCAATTTACAAATTGTGTCCCCCCCCAAATCATTTAAGTTCAGAGGAGAAAACAGCTTTGTTCCTGTGTCTGTGAAGCTGACCGTTCTAAAACAGACCTTTATTTGTACATACAAACACGTGTGCACCCCAGGGCTGCTGGCACACGCCATTTCTGCCCCACATGCTCAGTCACACAGCCACTTCCATGTGCTGACCCGGCGATGCCTGTGTGGCTCATGCGCAGCCCCCCAAATGCAGACTACAGCCAAGCCAGCCGCGTCTGGAGGGCCTCACAGGTTGGCAGGGCCTGGCTGGGGGCCATGTGGAAGGAGGCCGGCGCTCCAGGGACTCCAAGACGACGCTGGCTCTGGCATTCTGCTCAGGGGGCACCCGCCAGCTTCTCTGTAGGGGAATGGATTCTACAAGCCCCTGTCGGCTCAAATCAACACATTTCCAACTGCTGCTCAGAGGGAGAGATGCCTCTTGGTTGACGACGTCTCCCTTCTGCTACACACTTAGCAGTGCAGTTTCTGCCAGAGGAAGGATCAGTCTGCCTCAGGGTTCACTGCTGCTGAGTTAGGCTTGGTGTGTAGGACCAGGGGTCAGAGATAGGCAGCAAAGGGCGTGGTTCAGCCATGCCTGCAAGCAAACAGCTGTCAAAGAATTCAGCTAGACGAGATGCGAGGAATCTCCTTGTGAGTGTGCTCAGTGAAAGGGCACTGCTGCCTTACCTTGGCTGGACCGCGAGCCCTGCCACCCTTCAGGGGAAGGATACAGAGATGGCAGGAGGAACCTCCTGCTTGGTGGAAGGGCAGGGAGAGGCCTGGCAGGCACAGACCACCCTGATCTGAGGGAGGAGAACGGTCTGCAAGTGGGGAGGCCCCGGGGGGAGAAGGTGAGTGGGTTACGGAATCCACTGAGGTTCAGTTCAGTTCAGTCGCTCAGTCGTGTGCGACTTTTTGTGACCCCATGAATTGCAGCACACCAGGCCTCCCTGTCCATCACCAACTCCTGAAGTTCACCCAAACTCATGTCCATCGAGTCCGTGATGCCATCCAGCCGTCTCATCCTCGGTTGTCCCCTTCTCCTCCTGCCTCCAATCCCTCCCAGCATGAGTCTTTTCCAATCAGTCAACTCTTCACATGAGGTGGCCAAAGTACTGAAGTTTCAGCTTCAGCATCAGTCCTCCCAATGAACACCCAGGACTGATCTCCTTTAGAATGGACTGGCTGAACGTCCTTGCAGTCCAAGGGACTCTCAAGAGTCTTCTCCAACACCACAGTTCAAAAGCATCAATTCTTTGGCGCTCAGCTTTCTTCAGAGTCCAACTCTCACTTCCATACATGACCACTGGAAAAACCATAGCCTTGACTAGATGGACCTTTGTTGGCAAAGTAATATATCTGCTGTCGAATATGCTAAGTTGGTCATAACTCTCCTTCCAAAGAGTAAGCGTCTTTTGATTTCATGGCTGCAATCACCATCTGCAGTGATTTTGGAGCCCCCCAAAAATAAAGTCTGACACTGTTTCCACTGTTTCCCCATCTATTTCCCATGAAGTGATGGGACCAGATGCCATAATCTTAGTTTTCTGAATGTTGAGCTTTAAGCCAACTTTTTCACTCTCCTCTTTCACTTTCCTCAAGAGGCTTTTTAGTTCCTCTTCACTTTCTGCCATAAGGGTTAGATGTATAAAAAAATCCCTGGCGAACTGGGAATGCTGACACGGGATCTGAGTGGGCACCTGTGCCTGTGCCTGTGCCAACGCCAAGGTTGGAAGTTGCCCTGAGAATGTCAGAATGCCATGGGGCGAGCAGGGAGGGGCAGAGCCTCCTCTTGGAGGCAGATGCCGCTCAGGCCCAGCTGGGCGTGAAGCCCCAGCTGCCAGCCCTGAGGATCCAGGGAGGGGAGGTCCCCACTCCCACAAGGAGTGGCCACGGTCAGAATGTGCTAATCTCCAGCCTTGGGGGCAAGGACACAGGGCAATGGGAAAAGAAGGAAGGAAGACAGGGTGCGGGGTGGCGGGGGATCAGCAAGAAGGGGGAATCACACAGAACAAAGACCCCAGCCTCAGTCAGCATGCTGGGCTCCTGGCGGAATTCTCATCTTCTGCTTGGACTGTGTGTTCCTGATAAGCCCCAACTCAGGATCTCCCAGCCCCCATCTCTGGTCTAGTTTACGGGCAGCAGTCCCAGGGGGCAAAGTCTCTAAATGCCTCGGGAATCCCAAGAAGACTCTTGAGAGTCCCTTGGACTGCAGAAGGATAAACACCGAGTGCCATTATTTACAGGGCATCAGTTTCTGCGCCTTTGCCAGGCTACTAAGATGAAAGCTTCAGTGCAACGCCGAGGGAGCCAGCCACCAGTAATGGTCCCAGTGCTCTTCTTTTTCTTTTGTTTAAAGATCAACGAGCGGAGGGCTTCCCTGTGGTCCAATGGTTAAGAGTCCACCTGCCAGTGCCGGGGACACGGGTTCGCTCTCTGGTGCAGGAAGATGCTGTGAGCCGCGGAGCAACTAAGCCGCGCGCCACAACTGCTGAACCCGTGCGCCCTAGAGCCCCACGCTCCCCAGCAAGAGAAGCCACCACAAACAGAAGCCTGAGCACCACGACTGCAGAAAGCCTGAGTGCAGCAACGAAGACCCAGCACAGCCCCAAATACACAAAGCATCTTGTAAAAAAGATTTAAAAAAATCAGTGAGAGCCCCTCTGGTCCAAAGCCCAGGGATCCTAGCAACTGCCTGGAAGGCCACTCTCACTTGCTCTGGATTTGGGGCCAAGTCCAGGCAGCGGGGCAGCTGAATGCTGCCCCTGCTCTGGGACCGCTGGATTTATTTCACCCGGTCTTCCCCTGCCTGCCAGGAAAGAGGTCTTGGCAAAACGGGAGCTGGGGCCTGGGCCTCAGGGAGGTCTGATGTCTGAGCACCATTTACATCACTGAACTTGGACCCATGCCGCCTCAGCCTGCTGAGGCCATTGCTGAGGAAAGTCCCCACTGGTGCTTCCGGTATCCTGAGAACAAACTGTAAACTGCAGGTGCACCCAGAGGACAGCGTGGGTCCTGACACCCCCACACACACGGGGGCAGTGTGGGGAAAAGGGAGGACCCAGGGCGCTTCAGGGGGCAAGCTCCACCCCTGAGGCACTGGTTCCTGTCTTAGAGCTGCCCTGGGGCACTAGCTGCCCTAGGCCTTGTCAGGAGGCTTGGATTTCCCGCTAAACTCCTATCAGGGGAGGAGGAAAGAGCTCAGCTGCCCTCCTCCTCCCCTCCCCCACTCCCCCGCCCCGTACCAGCTTCTGTCACAGCAGCATGTGACTTTGGTCTCGGGGAAGTGACCTGAGGTCACATGTCCAGCAGGGTAACAAATGAAAGAGGATGGTCCGGGCCACCTCTGGTCCTATAGCTGCAGTTCAGGGAGTTCAGTTCAGTTCAGTCGCTCAGTTGTGTCCGATTCTTTGCGACCCCATGAACCACTGCACGCCAGGCCTCCCTGTCCATCACCAACTCCCAGAATTTACCCAAACTCATATCCATTGAGTCGGTGACGTCATCCAACCATCTCATCCTCTGTCGTCCCCTTCTTCTCCTGCCCTCAATCTTTCCCAGCATCAAGGTCTTTTCAAATGAGTCAGCTCTTCACATCAGGTGGCCAAAGTACTGGAGTTTCAGCTTCAACATCAGTTCTTCCAAAGAACACCCAGGACTGATCTCCTTGAGGATGGACTGGTTGGATCTCCTTGCAGTCCAAGGGACTCTCAAGAGTCTTCTCCAACACCACAGTTCAAAAGCATCAATTCTTCGTCACTCAGCTTTCTTTATAGTCCAACTCTCACATCCATACATGACCACTGGAAAAACCATAGCCTTGACTAGACGGACCTTTGTTGATAAAATAATGTCTCTGCTTTTTACTATGCTGCCTAAGTTGGTTATAACTTTCTTTCCAAGGAGCAAGCATCTTTTAATTTCATGGCTGCAATCACCATCTTCAGTGATTTTGGAGCCCCCCAAAATAAACTCAGCCACTGTTGCCCCATCTATTTGCCATGAAGTGACGGGACCGGATACCATGATCTTAGTTTTCTGAATGTTGAGCTTTAAACCAGCTTTTTCACGCTCCTCTTTCAGTTTCATCAAGAGGCTCTTTAGTTCTTCTTCGTTTTCTGCCTTAAGAGTGGTGTCATCTGCATATCTGAGATTATTGATATTTCTCCCGGCAATCTTGATTCCAGCTTGTGTTTCTTCCAGTCCAGTGTTTCTCATGATGTACTCTGCATAAAAGTTAAATAAGCAGGGTGACAATATACAGCCTTCACGTACTCCTCTACTCAGGGAGGAGAGGCGCACGTAAACCAACCCGGGAGGACCAGGGCTGGGTTAGACACCGAGACTGCCTGGCCTTGCTTTGAGATGAACTGCTGGTTTATTCTGTGCCAACATTTCCCACTCTGTACACAGGAAAGAAAGATAACATCCCTCTTCACCAGACAGCACATAGAGGTGAATCTACTTCAAGAAGTGATTTTTCACTTTTGTATACCTTTAGTTCGTTCAGGGTTAAGTCGTGTCCGACTCTTTGCAGCCCCAGGGACTCTATCCCATTAGGCTCCTCTGTCCATGGGATTTCCCAGGCAAGATCTTTGGAGTGGGTAGCCATTTCCTTCTCCAGGGGAACTTCCAGGGATCGAACCTGCATCCCCTGCATTGGTAGGCAGATCCTTTACCACTGAGCCCAAGAAGTGATTTTTTAAAACTATTCATTCTCCCCCAAACCAGTAATGATTACACAAAGTGTGAAAATACAGAGGAGTCTAATGAAGAGACTGAAAGTCACCTGAAATCTCACAAAATGAGACTCACTTTCTGAAAGGTGAGAAACCGAACCATACTGCTCTTTGAGAGATGAAGTAACCTTTTTCTTCTTCCTCCATCCTCGCATTTCCGGCTGCCCACAACGAACTAATTATTGAATGGCTAGTAATTCCCACTGTCTGTCTCAACTTGAGGTCTTCAGCACAAACAGGAAATGAAGGATGACCCGCAAGCTAAAGGGCGACCTTCAGGAAGTGGCCCTTCCCCAGCGCCTGGCAGGCGTCCCCTGACCTGGCCTCGGGCAGGGCACAGACATTCCTGTCCCCAGGCCCCATCTCCGCTCTGCTTCGTTAGCAACCTTGAGGGAGGAGGTCTGGACTCTCCGCTCCAGGAGGCTGGCCGGCCACCTGGCCCCATTTGGCACAGCTGCTCTGATCCCAGGCCACCACTCCACAGGCCATCTCCTCTGTCAAACACTTCCTGCCTGCCATCCAGCCCGGAACAGAAAACCTGCCGTCGGCACCAAATCCCGAGGAGAAACAGCTCAGGAAGCCATCTGCCTCTCCCCTCTTATGTCTTCCCTGTCCAGCCGCGTCTCTGTCCCTGTGCTTCCTCTGGGCCCACTATCTGTCTTCTTTCCCTTCATTCCTTCCCCTGCCCCCCTTTCATCATCTCTTTATGAGATATATTTGCTTTTTAAAAAACCTTTATTTATTTGGCTGCCTTGGGCTTTAGTTGTGGCATGCAGGATCTTTAGTTGCAACATGTGGGATTTAGTTCCCTGACCGGGGATCAAACCAGGGGGCCCCTGCACTGAGAGCTTGGAGTCTTAGCCACCGGACCACCAGGGAAATCCCTAGATATTTTTTCAATTTGGCAATGGGAAACTTTACCAGTGTCCATACCCTAAGATCCAGTCATCTCACATCACGTCCAGAGATCTATTCCAGAACTGCTGACAAACGTTTCTGTATAAAGACACTCTCTACCACACTGTTTTCTATGGGGGGAAGCTGGAGACCACCTACATGTCGAGAACAATGAAGAAGACGGTTAAATATGTCGGGCATCAGTGACATGTGAGGTGTAATTTCAACATTAACATTACTTGGTCTGATTGCAACATCTGGGCCTTATATTTAGATTCTTCTTTCAACAACCTATATATAAAAAAAATACTTAGCAATCACAGAAATCTGAATGCTGATCGATATTAATGATATTAAGACACGTCTATATTCTTTAAGTGTAATAATGTATTGAAGTTATGTCTAAAGACAGGATTTTAGAGACCCAGATTAAAGGACTTAAAGGAACTGTATGTGTCTGGGACTTGCTTAAAAATGATCTTGAGGGGACAGGGTGAGTGGGCAGGTGTATGGAAGAACCAACACTGGCTCTGAGTCGGTAACTGATGTTGACTGGTAGGTACACATAGGTACCCTTTACTTCTATGTGTGTTTGAAACTTTCCACGATAAAAAACTTTAAAGGAAACACATCAACGCACTACTATTTTTCTGTTATAAAATAAGATGGGCTAGCCGGAAAAGAGAACAAGCCCTTGTGTCCAAGTCCTAATGTGTCCCTAACCTCCACGTGCCTTATGGGCTGCGGGGGGAGAGGTCAGGTGGTCTCAGCTTCATCTCCCAAGTGGCCAGGGCCCAGTAGGGCGCCAGCCCGCAATGGAGGGCCAACAGCTTGAATCCTGCAGGCTTTGTCACTCTTATTCTTAAACATGTGAACTCACAATCGCAAGAGTTGCATGTTATTGTGGTAAAGTTTTCAAAAATCCCCTAAAAAAATCAAACATAGTCACGGGTTATGTCATAATGTCCGTGAACAAGTCCCACCAAGACGAGGACCAGGGCAGCTGTCCTGACATTATGCTGAGCTGTCCTTGTGGCCGGGGACAAACCTTCCAGGAGGAAGAGAGAAGGGGGTGACGGGCCCTGGGGAACTGCTGGATGGCCAGGAAAGCGGCTCCAGTGTTGGTGGAGACATAACCCGAAGGCATGTGTGCTGAGTCTGAGCATGCGGCGGGGCCATGGCGGGGAGAAGGCAGCACGTAGCAGATGTCGGGCACCTGCCACAGGGGACACGTAGCCGATGTTGAGCACCTGCCACAGGGGAAGATTCTGTGAAGGCTACACATCCAAATTAGTGAAGAAAGTACTATAGGCAGACGTGCGTGTACTGCGCGTTTCCCTGAAGGCTGACTACCCACACTGGCAGAACACAACTTCCGATGGCCTCCCCTGGGGTGGTCCTCGCCACTGGGTTCCTCGAGGGAGGGGCCTGGTCAAGCCGCACAGATGTTTACCTGAGGAACAGCTCTTCCAGGGGGCTCCGTGGCTTCAGCTGTGAACTGTCCAGGATGCAGGGCACGGGGTGGCGCCTGGGGAGAAACACGGTCTCGCCCGGATGCACTGCTGGGATGACCTGCAGTGGCACGGAGAACCTCTCCACCAGCTTCCTGGCAAATGAAGGGGCAGGGGAGCCGGGCATCAGCAGGCGCACCTTGTCTGTGGTCTGGAGGGAGGCCAGGGAAGCCCAGACGGCGGCCCCCTCCCCGCAGCCCCCCGCCCAGTGGGGACCAGACCAGGGGCATAGCGCCACCTGCTGACAGAGGGAGAGCCGCCAACGTAGACAAAGGGGCTCTCTCCTCTCCCACTCCCTGTCGGACCCCAACCCCTCTCTCAGGGCCTTAGTGCAGGAGCCAGAAGTCCTGATCCCCAACCCTGCCCCACTCGTGGGCTCTGGTCCAATGTCCACTGAGTGCCCACAAGTGCAGGTGCCAGATGCTCAAGGATGAGGCAGGCGTGGGCTGCCCGTGCTCGGCCAGGACAAGTGTAAGGGGATCACAGCGAGGCCCTCCAGCGAGTGGACCAGCCCCAGAGCAGCCACACGGCGCAAGGAGAGGCTTGGGAGAGAAGCCCTGGGTGGGTGCGGCAGGCCGGGGAGGGCCTCTGAAGCATGATGAGAGGGTCAGGGCTCTTTCTCTAAGCAGCATCCTCAAGGCCTCGTGAGCAGGAGGACTCCCCAGGGAGCCTGGGAAATGCAGAGGCCCAGGCCCACGCTGCTCTGAGAGTCATTTAGTGAACCAGAGCTAGGTCCCACGGATAGGGAAGGAACAGGCAGAAGAAGAGGGGACACATTCCAGCTCTATGGGGATGTGTTTAAGGCAGGAGGTAAAGACTCCCTCAAAATGAGGCCAGTCGCAGTGCCATGCAGGATGGAAGGGTCTCCCTTACACAGAACGCAGAGGGTGAACACAGCTAGCCACCGAACACCAAGAGTGTGCGTGTGTGTGTGTGTGTGGTGCAGGTACACACACATGCACACAACAGCCTGCACACATCTGGCACACCCAACCATGGTCCAGGGTCATCCCGAGGGAACAGGATGGGGGAGGGGAAGGAAGGGGAGACATTTCCTGTTTACTTCAAACAACAGTGTTTGGCTTGATTCTGCACTAACATAACATACACTCAACAGTAATAATAACAAAATAAAGCAAGCCACAGGCACTGCACCCCTTCTTCTCATCACAGGAAGGCCAGTACCCAGGCTGCCAGCTGGGCCCTGAGACAGTGAGCATGGAGGGGACACGGCCAGGGGCTCCTGTGAGTGTCTGGGGCCTGACAGCCGGTGCCGGAGGTGGACGAGCTGGGCTGGGGGCCCACCAGTTGCCAGGGGGACCTGTCACTCTCTGGCCAAGTGACCCAAGGTAAGGAAGGTCATCCTAAGGGTGAAATGGCACAACAGATGGGAATGACATCGGAAAACCGGACAGATTCTGACCTCGCAGACTTTGGAAACAGCCTCAGCAAACCACCATACAAATCGTACAACAACTTTCTGTTTTGTTAATTCATTTGCCATTTGAGTTTTTGAGTATCTATGGCTTCCTATGTCCGCAAAGAGTTGGACACGACCGGGTGACAGAGCAACAACAGCAACGGCTTCTTAGATCGCTTTTATAATTTTAGAAAAAGTAGATTATTAAAAGTCTGTAAGAACCAGACTCATCTGTAGAAAGCTCTCGGCTCCTGACCCCAAACTATCGCTCAAAGGGAGTTCTGTGATATTAAATACAATGTATGTGCATTATTAGGAGCTCTGAGATGACTCTAATTGAGGACTTCCTGTGCAGCCCAGAAGTGAGGATAAAGGATGATGCTGTGGTATAAATATCCTCCCCTCCCCGGCACTGGCACACACATAAAGGGCTTTTAACTTTAAGGGCTAGAGAATGCAGGATGTTCTCTGTTCAAGACACAGGCTACTCTTGGAGCAGGAGCAGCTGATCAGCTTGGGATGACGGGGGGCCTTCCTCTGCCAGGCAAGGGTGGGGGGTTTCGTGACTCCTCGTCACGGGCGACCTGTCTGCCAGATGGTGGCCAGCCCTCCGGCTTGGGCCTCACCCCTTCTGGACCCATACTCCTGCATGGCACCTACCACCCACCCCGGCCCCACTCAGGGATGGAAGAGGCTGCCAGGCTTTGTACATCAGTGAGCAATTTTCTTTGAAGCAGAGAACCGTACTGACCCATCAAGATGATCACACATCAAAACAACCACCTTAAAGTGGCTGTTGTCAGAAGAGGCTGTCTCAGAGTACTACTTCAAAAGGTCACGTGCCCAGAGGATTATCAGCAATTTCAAAGCCTGGAGCACCAGCTGCCCAGGTTAACTCCCTTTCTGTGGGGAATTTTAAAAGCATCCAGGCCACAACTTCCAAAATCCTGGATGCACTCAGGAGAAAGGGAAAGAGCTAGGGAGATTATCCAGGCTACAGAGATGTCTTAAACCATTTACTTCCAAGGCTCTCCACCCAGTCAGTGGGGACCGCGGGAAGTGAATCCCCAGCCCCGAAAGAGAAAATTGCTTCATTACTCATGATGCCACCAAAGCCTCTGGCCCAAACCTGCTGATTCCATCTGCGAGGAGTCACCGTGTGCCCGTCAGGCACCCTTTCCCTGCCGCTGGGCAGCACATGGAAACTGGGGCCAGCTACAAGGCTGCTGCTTAGTTCTTTAGTCTGACTCTCTGCGACCCCATGGACTGCAGCCCGCCAGACTCCTCTGTCCGTGGGATTCTCCAGGCAAGAACACTACAGTGGGTTGCCATGCCCTTCTCTAGCGGATCCTGCAGACCCAGGGATCGAACCCGCCTCTCCTGCACTGGCAGGTGGATTCTGGACTACTGAGCCAACAGTGAGGAGACAGATGTCCCTAATCCAGGCTGCGGCCCCCTCCTGCCCATTGCAGTAAACAAGGCTTTCCCTGCCGCACAAGCAAGCTCACCATTGCTACCAAGCAGCACAGGCAAGCAGGCTGCAAAGGCCCTCAGAGCCAGAAGGAACTCTTTACAGTTCACATGCTTTACAGACAACCTGCTGAGCCCCGATCTGAGGTGAACCATACGGGGGTCCTGAGGGGGGTGCCCCAGGGAGTCTGTGTGTGTGGGTGGACACAGGATGCTGACTCAGTGTGGGCATTCTTACCAGACCGCCCAGCTCAGGCCTGAATAGCGTCTCCCAGACACAGAGAGTGCAAAGCATGGACAGGCGGACAGCCCAGCGCCTGTGGAGCAGCCTGCCCCTGGGTCACGCGGGGGGCACGCGGCTCCTGAGGGAGGGAGGGGAAAGAGGAGGGAGGAAGGAGGAATGGAAAGGAAGGCAGACAGACAGACAGAAGGGTCTGTCCCGGCTCCACTTCCCCCTCAGCTGCCGCCCGATCTCCTCTCTCGCCCTCCCCTCTCCTCTCCTCTGAACCTTTTCCAGGCAGGCTCGCCCCGGCCACCCACCGGAGCTGCTCCTGTCAAGGTTACGGTGACCTTGAGGCTGCGCCCTCGGCCCGTTCTCTCTACACCGACTTCCTGGTGATCTCATCTGGTTTTGCGGTTTTAAATGTCACCTATACATGGTGATTCCCAAGCTGGCCTCTCCAGACAAGGAGATCCTTGTCTTAGTCTCACCCCAGGGGTCCCACAAGTGAACACTTGTTCCCGTGCCTGCCACCACCCCCAGCCTGCGTCATTCAGCCCTCCCCAATTCGAGTCAACCCCGACCATCCATCTGCTCAGGCCTCAATTCAGGGGGTTCACTCTGATTCCTCTCTTGCTCCCACAGCCTCCATCCAGCTCATCAGCAAACCCTGTCACTTCTACTCTGAAAGTCTACCCAGAACTTGCCTCCTCACCCATCCTCACTCTCTTGGATTACTATCATGGGCCCCTGTGCACCCCCCAGTCTACCATGGACGCAGCAGCAGAAGACCCTGCTCAGCTGAGTGGCAACCAGCTTCACACAGCCCCCCGACCTCCACTCCCCACCTCCGTCCCCTCCTCACTGCTCCTATGGCAAGGGCCTCCCAGGGCCACCCTTCGCCATCTCCAGGTCTCTGCTGGAAACCTATCTGCTCTCCGAGTCCCCGACCTGTCACCCAACTCTCACAGCACCCCCAACACCACCGACGCCCACTGTCTCCTTTCTCATTAGCCCTGGCCACCAGCTTCCTGCATTCACCACTGCACTGCTGGTTTCCGGCCCTGACCCCGAGCAGCGCGAGGGCAGAGACTCTGTCTGGCTCTGTTCCTGTTGTATCCCAGAGTCTGCACAGTTGTTCAGTCACTAAGTCGTGTCTGACTCTGTGATCCCATGGACTGCAGCACGCCAGGCTTCCCTGTCCTTCACTATCTCCACAGAGCCTGTGCAAAGTTGCACATAATAGATGCTTGTTGGATAGACAGACAAATGGAGAGACAGACAGATAGACAAACGGATGAATGGAAAACCAGATGCCCTGAAGATGGATTCAACTGTGGTCCTCAGGCATCTCTGTGGTACAGAGGAATCCAGCCGTGGTTCCAGCCATTAGGCCAGGAGATTCCAGCCCAGATGACACCTCTCACAGAGAGCACTTCCCTTCCCTGCACAGGGGAAGACAAAGGTGTCACATGGCTGTATTCTCTCATTCAAAAGCAGTGTTCTTTTAGGCTGTGGCTTGAGATCTGGTCCCACGAGTTTGGGCAGACAGTCAGGGAAGAACAGGCCATGTTTTATACCTGTGTATCCTCAAAGCCCCACACTAGATCCTGACACACAATGGGGGAATAAATATTTCTCGAATCAATGAACAGATGTGGGACTACGAGGCGGCAGCTTGAGAACTTATCAACAGCACACAAACTTCTGGTTGAAACGGCCCAGGGACTTCCCTGGTGGTCCAGTGGCTAAGACTCCATTCTCCCAGTGCAGGGGGGGCCCAGGTTCGATCCCTGGTCAGGGAACCAGATCCCACAGGCCACAACTGGAGACCCCACGTGCCTGTGTGTGTGCTCACATGCCTGTGTGTGTGCGCTCCCATGCCTGTGTGTGTGCTCAGTTGCGCTCAGTCGTGTCCAGCTCTTTTGTGACCTCCTCTGTCCATAGGATTTCCCAGGCAAGCAGACTGGAGTGGGTTGCATGACACCACAAAAATCAAAGATCCTGCAGGTCGCAACTAAGACCCAGCACAGCCAAATAGATAAATATTGAAAAAGAAAGCAGTCCAAAACAAAGGACAGGGCAGCACTTGAGCCCTCTGTCTGGAGAGGCGGTGTGTGGACTGGGCCCTGAGCGGGTAGACCCTCCCTCTGGAGGGTGCCTCTCCCCCAGCCTGTCCCCACTCCCCCGACCTGTGCTCAGGCGTGAGCAGCACTTCGTCTTCATTAAGATCCCAGGCTCCGAGGTCAGCACAGTCCAGGAGAAGTAGCTTCTCTTGCTCCTGCTCCCTGCAAGGAGGTGAGAGGTGTCAACCAGGGTCAGCCCAGGGCCTGTTCATCCATCTCCGTCACAGGGCCCCAAGGGCGTCCCAGTGCACAGCCAGGCCCAGGCACGGGGATCAGGGAGCCCAGGGCCCTGTCTCCCTGCACAGAGGCTCTCAAACTCAGATTCCAGCAGTGGGGTCGGGGAGAGGGCCTGCGTTGCCTGAAAGACGACAATTTACACCACACAACTTCAGTGTGAAGAGCTGACTCATTGGAAAAGACCCTGATGCTGGGAAAGATTGAGGGCAAGAGGAGAAGGAGGCAGCAGAGGATGAGATGGTTGGATGGCATCACCACCTCAAGGGACATGCTGCTGCTGCTGCCGCTAAGTCGCTTCAGTCGTGTCCGTCTCTGTGCGGCCCCACAGACGGCAGCCCACCAGGCTCCCCTGTCCCTGGGATTCTCCAGGCAAGAACACTGGAGTGGGTTGCCATTTCCTTCTCCAATGCATGAAAGTGAATAGTGAAAGTGAGGTCGCTCAGTCGTATCCGACTCTTAGCAACCTCATGGACTGCAGCCTACCAGGCTCCTCCGTCCATGGGATTTTCCAGGCCAGAGTACTGGAGTGGGGTGCCATTGCCTTCTCTGCAATGGACGTGAGGTTGAGCAAGTGCCGGGAGCTGGTGAAGGACAGGGAAGCCTGGCGTGCTGCAGTCCAGAGGGTCGCAAAGAGTCGGACACAACTTAGCACTGAACAGCACCACCCTGGGGCCTGGACCTTGCCTCTCTGCTCCCCCTGGGCCCAGTGCTCCCCATGGGCCTGTGCCCATGGCCGCCCTGGGCCTGCCTCTCCGGTCCCGGCAGTAGCCCCCAGGGCTGCTCCTTCCTTCCTGCGCATGCTTGCCCTTCAGTCTGTTTCTTCCCACAGCCCTGAGCGCCTCAACTCCCTTTCCAACCAGCCCCACTCCAGCCCTGTGAGCTGACCCTTACTTTGCAGGAAATCAGCTCCCTCACCTTCGGCCCTGACCACACACAAACTCCGAGGGGCACCAGGCCCCGCTTTGACCTTCTGCATTCTTATTCCCTCCGCTGTTAAAGGAGCCCTGGGAGCCCCACCCCTCTGGCCTCGCCCCGCCCTGTGTGTTCACCCTGGCTTTGCTCACAGGTCCTCCGTTCTCCAAGGTTTTGTCTCCTGCCCAGCTGCCGTCTTGGACTGGTCTAGCTGGATGACTGCCAGCCGAAGGTGGACAGCCCTTGGTCCTCAGGTGCCCAATTCTGAATTCCTCTTCCCAAAACAGGCCCCAGCCACCCGGGGAGAAAGGTCCCATGGGAGCCAGCTCACCACCACTCTCCCTCAGCTCTCACACTTCCTGTCCATTCTCCACAATGCCGCCTGGGCAATCTATCTTAAACACATGGGAAAACCCACTTGAAATCTGTCCGTGATTGACCTTGTGTTCACGAGGCCCCGGTTCACATCTTGGTTGCGGTTCCTGCTCTGGCCTGCCCCCACACTCTGACACAGAGTACTCCAGTCCCAGCATCGTCTGCCCGACATGCCTTTAGATGTGTGGTCGTTCCCATTGCTCTCCCAAATCTAATCCTCCACGGTCCAAGGACAAGGATCCCCTGGGGATCCGTCCCAACCTTCAGGCTGAGTTAGGTGCTCCTTTTCCAGCCCTCTCTGTGTGTGTGCTCAGTCACGCAGCTGTGTTCCGACTCTTTGAGGTCCCCTCTGTCCATGGGCTTCTCCAGGCAAGAATACTAGGGTGGGTTGCCATTTCCTACTCCGGGAGATCTTCCCAATCCAGGGAATGAACCTATGTCTCTTGCGTCTCCTGCACTGACAGGCAGATTCTTCACCACCAGCGCCACCTGGGCTGTGAAATACTAGAATCACTGTGTTCAGTTTCCAGGGGAAAATACGATAATGCATGCCACACGTGTGTTTAACCCTCTCCGCTGGGGCAAGAACATGGGGCTGGGAAAAACAGAGGCCAGTGAGACGCTATTCCGATAAGAACCCAAGCATCCGACAACAGCAGTGCCTCTCTCTATGCATAACTTCCACAAAGGGAGCGTGCAGCCTCTGAGCAAAAGCAACCTGAGAGACAGGAAGAGGACGCAGAGAATAAGCCTGTGGTCAACGCGCTCCTGTCAGACCAAGTGCGGGGCCAGGGTGAAGCCCACCTGTGCCCAGGCCACCCCAGTCCTCACGGACAACGGAGCCGTGGGATTCTAGTCTCTTCACTGCAGACGGGACCTCAGTGCAAGCCAACCTCGTCATCTGCTTCCCAGGGGAGAAACAGCACTTGTACTGGTTTCCATCCCCCCACTGTGCCTCCCTAAGGGACTTCCGGTTCTGATCCCCTGTGACTTTCGCTTTAAGAAGCCAACTTCAGGCTTCCCTGGCGGATCAGTGATAAAGAATCCACCTGCCATGCAGGGCACAGGGGTTCGATCCCTGGCCCAGGAAGATCCCACAGGTTGCAAGACAACTAAGCCCAGCCACAACTCCTGAGCCTGTGCTCGAGAGCCTGGGAACCGCGACTACGGATGCCTGAGTGCCCTAGAGCCCTTACTCTGCAACAGAAGCCACCGCAACTAGAGGCCAGCTCGCGGAGACTCTCACCTCAACGGGAGAAAGCCCGTGAGCAGCAGCGGAGACTCTCACCTCAACGGGAGAAAGCCCGTGAGCAGCAGCGGAGACTCTCACCTCAACGGGAGAAAGCCCGTGAGCAGCAGCGGAGACTCTCACCTCAATGGGAGAAAGCCCGCGAGCAGCAGTGAAGACCCAGCACAGCCATAGCTAAACAAATCTTTTGTAAAAGGAAGGGAAAAAGAAACCGACTTCTACGTGAGGACAGGCTCACTGTAATCCCAGGGGGAGGGCAGGTGACCTAGACCAAGCGCTACAGGAAAACTGCTCAGGGGCTGGCCTGGGCCAGGGCGCAGGGAAGGCCAGCTCCTTATGCTTGTCCCCGACCCCCCAGGACTGTCAGAGCCATTGTCAGGCTGCACGCCTCAGTGTCAAAGCCGCCTGTTTGCTCCACTTCCCTCGAGCCCTTGGATGGGAGCTGAGTGAGCCCTAGACTGGCAGGAACTGGGCAGAAGGGGGCTCAGGTGAGGAGAGAACCGGGAGCGAGGTCTCTGGACGAGGTCTGGAGCGGCGCTGTCCACCTTGCAGATGCTGTCCTCTGACCCCCTGCCACTCCAAGCGCTGGTTATTCACCAGGGCACACGGGGCACTCACTCGGGAGGCCCGCTGAGGCGGGGAGGGGAGTAGGCTGCTTTATCCTGGGAGGAATTTGCCCTGAGTCTTTGAGTACAAACGAACGCTGTAAAATTACCGCTAACCTCAAAGAAATGAAGACCCTTTCCGCTTACCTCTTCTCTTGCAATAAGTAATCCAAGCTGTTGACATAGCACCCTGAGCTCCCAGAGGCGAGCTGGCGAAACCATACAGGAATGGGCACCAAAGACAAAGACAGAGGGAGAAAAAAAACTGATCAATGTTAAGCCCTCTGTTTAGTTTACTTTCCTGAACAGGCAGTACATTCACTCAATTAAAACAATAGGAAGGCATAACGGCACACAGCCCAAGGACTTCACCGCCACCCCTGGCCCCTTGGGCCCCTCCCCACAGGTGGCCTCAGTGTCCACTGCTGGAGACCCTGTTCACACAGAGAAGCAATCAGGAATACATCAGACTCTCCTTCAACACAAACGGTAGTGTAGTACACCCGCTATTCTGTACTGAGCTCTGATTTTCAATTAACAATACGTAATCAGGGTCATTCCATATCAATACTAAAGAGATGATTTTTAAAAAACCACCACTTCCATGATATTCTGAAGTATGATAATGACGTAATTTACTAGTTCCCTAGTGACAGGCATTTTGGTTACTGGCAATCTTGGGCTATTACAAATAAATAGGTCCTGTTCTTAGAATACATTTCCTGGCTCTATGGGCGCTCAAATGTCCCCATAGTCTTCCCAGCAACCACAGTTTATTCCCAGTAATGAAGTTCATCACTGAAGTTTCCACTTTGGAATTCCCAAGTCGCTGGACCACAGTTAGCCTGAGCCTTTGTGCCTGACCTAGCCCAGATCCATGACCTCAACCTGGGCTGCGAAAGCCTTGAGGGGCCCCGCACCACCCTAAGCATTTCTTTTAGGAGTTAGGGGCAGAAATAAAGGGGGAGACAGCCCAGCCTCGGGGGCCCAAGCTCCCAGTCATGAGGGCCCAGGGCCTGGGGTGAGGCCAGAGGGTGTGGAGAAAAAGCTATGCTCAGGGGGAGGGGGCCGAAGGAGGGCAGTTGGGGTGTGGCTGAAGACGACTGGCCACAAAGAGATGGCCTGGCGATGACTCTGGAGAAGCGGCCAGAGAGGGGTGGTAAGGAGGGGAGGCCCCGGCTTACCGAGGTGTGGGCACCCATCCCAGCAGTTGCAGCCTCTGGGCTGGTCCCTGCCACGTTCCAGAACGGCTGCCCCAGTGAGACCAGGCCTCTTCGTTGATCCAGGTCCTGGGGCTCCTGCTCTGACACCTCAGGGCGCTGGTAAGCTAGCCTCCTCAGGGCCCGAGGACCTGGGGCTGGGTCCCCCCTGTTGGCCTGTGGGATGCTCAGGTTCAGGAACTCCACAGGTGGCGGGCTCCAGTCATTGGAGAACGTGTTCCCGGCGGCCTGCATCTTGGGCTTTTTTGACGACTTGGAGGCTGGAGCAGAGGTGGGACTGCAGAGGCGCCGGGTGGGGTGCGGGAGCCCCTGGTACAGGCAATGGTCGAAGCAGCTGCCCTTCAGGGTGGGCAGGAGGATGGGCCTGGTGGTGGCGGCCTGGTCATCTGTGGATGGGACACAGAGCTGCGGTGTCCCCAGTGGCTCACCACCATCCCAGCCCCTGGGCCACTCTGATGGAGGAAGGGGCAGCAAGCAAGGGGAGACTATCAACTGGGTTTTCCACTCCCTCGTGGCCCCAAACCTGTACAGGTGGGAAACACCTACCTTCTCTCCAAGGAGGGTCTAGTGCCGCCTCCCCGGGCCTGGCCTTCGTCAAGCCCCTCGGAGTTTTCTCCTGGAAGGAACCACCTGTCAGGCGAGGCTAGCCTTTGAAAGGGCGGAGCGCTTGAGAGGAGGGCCCTGGGCCCCTGGGTGCCTGGGAAGGAACTGCCCTCCTCCAGCTCCACGCCAAGGACCCAGCACGTGCTCCGTGAACAGCAAGCTGCTAAGGTCAAGCAGGCGCCATCTGACCTCTCATTTCAAGGATGTGATGTGCAAGTGCACAGACATCAGCATTTAAAAACCTGTATGAAATGAAAACAAGCACAGCCCAGACGAAAGGCCACATTCTGAAACAATACCCTGGGACTTCCCTGATGCTCCACTGGTTAAGACTGTGCTTCCAATGCAGGGGGTGTGGGTTCGATCCCTGGCTGGGGAACTAAGATCCCATATGCCACGCAGCACGGCCAAAAAATAAAAAATAAAAATGAGTGCTCGCTTCGGCAGCACGTATACTAAAATTGGAACGATACAGAGAAGATTAGCATGGCCCCTGCGCAAGGATTACACGCAAATTCATGAAGCGTTCCATATTTTTTTGTCATGGAACATGTTCTAATAAATCATTCTCCTGTTGTGTGGCAGCAAAAAAAAAAAAAAATTAATTAATAAATAAAAATGAAACGACATCCTGCGCATCTTGCTTGCTTGGTGTCGCCCCCGTGAGGCTGTTTGTTAATAAGGGGCTGGACAGGGCTGTCTGGTCCCTGTCATCTCCCCAGCATCAGCACAGACCTGGCACACGATAGGCTGGGTGCATTTCTGTTCAATGAATGAATGATTTCAAGAGACCCTGGGGCTCCAGTAAGCCTCCTCCTGTGTCAGCAGCTGCCTGTCCTCAGCTAAGGTGGACCCAGCCACATACACAGACATCTCTCATCACAGCAGGCCTGGGCTCAGACAGCCTGAAACGCAGATGAAAGGCTAATGTCTGAATGACTACTGATCAAAGGAAATGACAGTTTACAAAAAAAGCTCAAATACTCACTCAACAAGGGTTCAAACTCAACAATAATAACAGAAACCCAAATCAATATGACTATGAAGTATTAAATAAGAAAACAATAATAAGCTCAAAAATGTGTAACAACGAATGCTGGCATGGCTATGAAGACCTGCATGACCTGCATGACTGTCTAACTGGCATATTTTTTCCAGAGAGTAATTGAACAACACAAAAATCACTGCGAGATGTCCAAATCAGAGAGTCAGGAACCCCGGAAATTTATCCCTCCACAAATGCAATAATTAAGCTGGAAAAACCCGTCAGGACCAACACTTACGGAACTCTGAAATCTAATAAAAAACTAACAACAGTGAGGGGAGTGTTCAAAGAAGAAGGACCTGCTAGATGTCAGTAAGCCTGTGCTCTGCCTTTCGATCTGACCTTCGCAACACCCTCAGCTCCCAGCTCAAGGGCAGTGGTGGGGGCAGCATCAGTGGTGTGGCTTGCTGGTGCCAGCAAGGCAACAGAAACTTTGTTCTTGAAGAACTGTGGTTGTATGTGTTGACCTGTTTTGCAGCTCCCAAAAGAATCCACTCAGGGTCTTGCTTTGGTTTTACACCCACTCCCCGACTGGAACTTTCTTAGGGCTGGAGTGTCCTGGTGGCATTTGTTGAAATCATTTAAAGATAAACCTACCAGTCATAGCCACCTGGGGCAAGGAATTGACAGGTGGCACAAGCAGCCAGAGAGACCAAGTGGCCCAAAAAGGAAGGGGCTGAGGAAGCAGATGATGGAGAGAAAAAAAAGTTTTAAAAAGGTCCCATGGGACTTCCTAGGTGGTCCAGTGGTTAAGATGTCTCACTTCCGATGCAGGGGGGCATGGATTTGATCTCTGGTGTTGGAACTAAGATCCCACATGCCAGTGTGATATGGCCAAAAAAAACGGATTAATAACTAAACTATAAATAACAAAAAAAAAAAAGAGAGAGAGAAAATGAGAAAATTCTGGACTGAAAAATATTCCAAATTTCTAAAATAAATAAAGTGAGTGAAGTCGCTCAGTCGTGTCCGACTCTTTGCGACCCCATGGGCTATAGCCTATCAGGCTCCTCCGTCCATGGGATTTTCCAGGCAAGAGTGCTGGAGTGGGGTGCCATTTTCTCCTCCAGGGGAGCTTCCCGACCCAAGAATCGAACCCCGGTCTCACACAGTGCAGGCAGACGCTTTACTGTCTGAGCCACCAGGGAAGCCCCAAAATAAATAAATAGTTCCCATGTAGAGCAGAGTGTCTAGAAAGCCACACGCACACCCAGGACTAAGGCATGCCAATGAAAGACTTGGGAAACCCATAAGCTTTCTCCTCTGTTCATTGTTGTTATTGTTGCTTGGTCAACAACAACAACAAAAAAGTTGTGTCCGACTGTTTTGCAGCCCACGCGACTGTAGCCCACCAGGCTCCTCTAACCGTGGGATTTTCTAGGCAAGAATACTGGAGTGGGTTGCTATTTCCTTCAGGAGATCTTCCCGACCCAGGGATCGAACCTGTGTCTCCTACATCGGCAGGCGGATTCTTTACCACTGAGACTACTCATTAGGCTCCACATAATTTGGGAGTGAAGGGTAAGGCAGAGTTGCCACAGGCCTGGCTAAGTGTGGAAGGGAGACTCCAACTCAGAACCAACCTGCAGACCCTGGAAGAGTTTCGTCATTGTTTGGGCTCTAGGCATTTCAGGAAATCTATAAAATCGCCAGCTGGCCATAAAGCTAAAGGAACAGTGACTTTGTTGACCACATACAACAAAATAATTGTCTTTTGGGCTTCCCTGATGGCTCAGATGGTAAAGAACCTGCCTGCAATGCAGGAGACCTGGGTTCAATCACTGGCTTGGGAAGAGCCCCTAGAGAAGGGAAAGGCTACCCACTCCAGTATTCTTGTCTGGAGAATTCCATGGACTATATAGTGCATGGGGCCACAAAGAATCGGACGTGACTGGGCAACTTTCACTTACAAAAATAGTTTTGAAAAGTCATTACATGAACACTATCACTCACAGCCAGTGGCAACAGTGAACTCTTATTTCCAGAGTTACTGCATTATAATATCTAAAGACAAGAAAACTGCCCCAAACCAAGCAAATGCTTTGGTGCTCAGAAGTCCATGGAGATGATAAGATAAAATATAGAAAGAATCAGAAACTGCTGATACAAGGAGACCAATTCCATGTAAAAAGCTGTGTGCAATGAGGGGATGGGGGATGAGGGGGTGGGAGGGGGAGGCTATGTTCTCTCTTTCAAATCAGTTTCTTTTCTGAGCACAAGTGCTTTCTGTGTCTTCCTAACAATGCGGAGCTCACTAAGTTTAGGAGACACAGCAAAGCCTTTGTTCCAGTCCAGAGTTGCTGGCTTTTGCCATTCCACTTTCAAGATCATGACAAGCAGCTCACTCTGGTCCCTGAGAGCTCAGCAGATGGGAGGATGATGGGGTTGCCAAGGGGTGGGCCATCCTGATGAGTGAGGAAGCTGCACTTTCATCCCCACACTGAGCCGGGGTGGGGTGGGGGTGTTTGCTCTTCCTGCATCACTCAAGTGCACAGTATCTCCATGCTCCAGTGTCAAACCCAGAAGGAAGCTCAGAAAACCAGGCGGACTTCCCTGGTGGTCCTGTGGTTCAGCATCTCCCTTCCAATGCAGGGGATGTGGGTTCGATCCCTGGTCAGGGAGCTAAGATTCCCACGTGCCTTGGGGCAACTAAGCCTATATGTTGCAACTAGAGTCCACACATCACAATTAGAGAATGAGTGCCACAACTGCTGAGCCCGCGTGCAACAAGAGAAGCCAGGCACCACAACAAAGACGCAGTGCAGCCAAAAGAAAAAAAAACTAGGTTGTCGACGCTATCGTACATTTATGTGTCAGCTTGGGCGGCCTTAACAAAATACCATAGGCTGGGGCCTTGCTTAAACCACAGATTTATTTCTCACAGCTCTGGAGGCTGGAAGTGGCAGATCCAGGTGCTGGCAAGGCAGCTTGCATTCTGAGGGCTTTTGTGCTTTGTGGCGGGACTGCCCTCTCTCTTGACCTCTCTTTTATGGACTCATGGGACAGGGAGTGGGACGGGGCAGGGAGAGGGAGAGAAAGGGAACCTAAGTGTGGGTGCTGGTCTCTTCCTTTGCTAAGGTCACTAATTGCAGTATGGGGTCCCACCCTCATGACCTAATCTAACCCTAATTTCCTCCCAAAAGCCGCATTTCCAAATAATATCACATTGGGGGTGAAGGCTTCAGTGCAAGCATTTGGGGGGAGATGGACACAGTTCAGTCCATCGTGATATGCAATATATCAAACATTACTAGGCTAGGTACCAATCAAATGAATCAACTTGAATGGACAATACACACGCAGAAAAGGGAACCACAGTGAAACACAGCTCGATGAACTTTCACCAAGTCAACACGCCCAGGTAACCACGCTGTTGTCGCTGTTGTTTAGTTGCTAAGTCATGTCCAGCTCTTTCGAGACCTCATGGACTACGGCCCACCAGGCTCCTCTGTCCGTGGGATTTCCCAGGTGAGAATACCAGAGAATTCCTTCTCCAGGGGATCTTGCCGACCCAGGGATCAAACCTATGTCTCCTGCATTGGCAGGCGGATTCTTTACCAATGAGCCACCAGATAAGCCCAGGTAACCATGAAGCAGGTCCAACAAATAGCATCCAGCAGCACCCAGAGTCCTCCTCACACTCCCTCCCAGTCAGGCCTCCAGCCTCCGCTCGAAAGGCAGGGCTTAACCCCGCAGGCCTGCCTGCCCGTTTCTGAGTAACGCGTGAACGAGCCACGCAGTGTGGACTCCTCTGTGTCCGGCTTCTTTCGCTCAGGCCCATGTCTTCACGGCTCTGCAGGGTTTCATTGTGTGGATACAGGCTCAACTCTTCTACTCCAGATGGACGTAGCCATTGATTTCGGGTTTTGACTACTATGAATAATGCTTCCATGAACACTGTTACACCTGCATTTTGTATACACATAGCCACATACCCACACACCCAGCCACATGCACTTCTGTTGAGAATGCACCTAGGTGTCAAATTGATGGGTCACAGGAACAGTTATGTTCATGTGTGGTAGAAAAGGTCACAGGATTACAAAGAGGTAGAAGGGG
This sequence comes from Capricornis sumatraensis, assembly GCF_032405125.1. Taxonomy (NCBI): domain Eukaryota; kingdom Metazoa; phylum Chordata; class Mammalia; order Artiodactyla; family Bovidae; genus Capricornis; species Capricornis sumatraensis. The sequence goes on along the minus strand of NC_091069.1, from coordinate 103,301,069 downwards.
TGGGACCTCCCTGATGGTCCAGTGGTTAAGAATCCACCTGCCAATGCCAGGGACACATGTTTGACCCCTAGGCTGGGAAGATTCCGCAGGCCTCAGGGCAACTAAGCCCGCGCACCGCAGCCACTGAAGCCCACATGCCTGAAGCCCCTGCTCTGCGACCCGAGAAGCCACCGTAAGGAGACGCCTGTGCACCACAACTCGAGAGCAGCCCCTGCTCATCGCAACTGAAGAAAGCCCGAGCGCAGCAGCGAAGACCCAGCGCAGCCAAAACTTAAATAAATAAGACAAGGCACTCCACAGGACCCGCACCCAAATCCCTCCAAGGTTAATATTTCACTATGTTTCCTTTATCGCTGCCTCTAACATTCGTGTGCGCACGTGTGTGTGTACATGCACAATCTCGACACTGCTGAAGAGTACTGGCTACTTTGTAGATTCTATACATTTGGGTTTATGTGATGCTTCCTCATGACTGGGTTCAGGTTATATGTCTGAGGCAGGAACATACAGATGCAGAGGTATGTCCTTTTCAGAGCCTCCTATCAGAACGCACAGATGTCAATTTGTTCCATTAATTATGTCACTATTAATAACTTTCATCTCCTGGCAAAGCTGATATCTGCCAGGTATCTCCACCAGCATATCACTATTTTCTTTTTGCTGTAATCAGTCAACACCTTATGAGAAGATCCTTTGAGACTATATAAACACCCTCTTTCTCATCATACTTTCATTTCCTAGTTTCAGCATCAATTGATGATTCTCATCTCAACTTTTACAGGAACGGTTGAAAACTCGTGTTTGTTTTTAATGACTTCACATTTTGCAAAGATCTTACAGTAATAACCTGTGCATGTGTGCTCAGGCCCTTCAGTCATGTCTGACTCTTTCTGACCCTATGGACTATAGCCTACCAGGATCCTCTGTCCATGGGATTCTCCAGGCAGAAATACTGGAGTGGGTTGCCATGCCCTCCTCCAGGGGATCTCCCCAACCCAGGGACTGAACCCAAGTCTCCTGTGTCTCCTGCATTGCAGGCAGATTCTTTTACCATTGAACCACCAGGGAAGCCCACAGTAATAACCAGTACTTCTCACAAATCAAATGGGAACTGGAAGATCATTAGACAGTTCAGTCATTCAGTCATGTCCAACTCTTTGCGACCCCATGGACTGTAGCACACCAGGCTTTCCTGTCCATCACCAACTCTGGGAGCTTACTCAAACTCATGTCCATAGAGTCGGTGATGCCATCCAACCATCTCATCCTCTGTCGTCCCCTTCTCCTCCTGCCTTCAATCTTTCCCAGCATCAGGGTCTTTTCCAAAGAGTCAGTTCTTCCATCATCAGACGTTTACCATTAAAACATTCTCAGAGTCCCCTTCAAAGATTAAAAACAAACAAACATACAAACAAAACACAGCAAACTGGTGGTGGCACTGGAGATGGCTGCATCCTCAGGCAAAGTATAACCCTCCCCTGAAGGCCCGAAAGGCGTCCAAAGAAGACAGAGGCCACCTCTCCTCAAAGTCTCCACTTCTGTACAAGCACCTGCAGACAGTCCTGGTGCAAGCTGAGGAAAGACGTCTGGCATGCTCAAAGCATCTCATTCTAGAAGCAGCACACAAGATCACCCAGGGCAGGGGTGGGGGCAGGATCAAGGGTGGCAGATCTGGAGGGCTCTGGGGTCAGCTCGTGTCTCCTCTGAAGACAAAGAAGAAAATGAACTTTGGTCCATGTCTCCAGGACAGTCTCATTCCTGTCTTTAGTTCTCCCCAGGCTGGGACCTGCTCATCTGCTCAAACACCAAACCCAGCACAGACAACCTGCTACACCAGCTGCAGTCCTGCTCTCCTACGGCTTAACTAGCCAGGCTCTCTGGGGGCAAAGTCACCAAGCGAACTGACATAGAAGCAGGTTCTAAAATTTGTAAGCAGGCTTTCATTGTGTTGTTTAGTCGCTAAGTCTTGTCTGACACTTTTTGCGACCCACGGACTGTAGCCCACCAGGCCCCTCTGTCCGTGCGGTTCTCCAGGCAAGAATACAGGAGTGGGTTGCCATTTCCTTCTCCAGGGATCTTGCTGACCCAGGGATCCAGCCCGAGTCTTCTGTATTGGCAGGCAGGGGTGTTTTTCTTTTTCTTTTCTTTTACTGCTGCGTCACTAGGGAAGCCCGTAAGTGGACTAAGAAGTCCCAAAAGCTCATTCTGAAAGCTGAGGATTAGAAATAACAAAGATGAGGGCCGGAGAGAAAGACAGCCTCCAGGTTAGCTCACAAACTCAGCAACCCAGCAAGCAGCTGCACAGAGGACTGAGGACCGTGAACGGAGTCACTATGGGATGCAGACTGACCTGGGCACTGGAAGACAACTCGCCCCAACGTGCCCAGTACAGTCCCACTCAGCAAACCCAATTTAGCAGGTCTGATGCATCAGGCCTTGCGTTGAGCCCTCAGACACCAAGGAAGGGGAAGAGCAGGTCTCTGCCCTTGAACTTGCAGCAGTGGGAGGTGTCTGCCAAGAGACAGACCCAGGGTCACCAAGACTCCAGCAGATGATGGAGTCTGGGCCCCACTGCCCCCAAGAGGTGTATTCAGATTGGCTGGCTGTGAGCAGCTCGTGGGCTAGGGCCACCTGCCCAGGGGCCAGCTAAGCCTGGTTGCCGCAAAACACCTGTCCCGCAAAGCTACTGCACTGCCAGTGGTTGTACAGCAGCCCAACTTTCCCTATAAAGGAACACAGCCACCAGCTGTTTCTTTCCTCTCCAACCCACAAAGGAATACGTTTTCATGCTTGTACCTGTCGCTCCTGGCTTTTACCAGCCCCCTCCCTCCAGTTCCTTAAAAACATTAGCATCTTCAATGAAAAAATGAGCCATGATGCTGTTAAGTCTTTTCAGTCGTGTCCGACTCTGTGCAACCCCATAGACGGCAGCCCACCAGGCTCCCCCGTCCCTGGGATTCTCCAGGCAAGAACACTGGAGTGGGTTGCCATTTCCTTCTCCAATGCATGAAAGTGAAAAGTGAAAGTGAAGGCGCTCAGTCGTGTCCAACTGTTAACAACCCCATGGACTGCAGCCTACCAGGCTCCTCCGTCCATGGGGTTTTCCAGGCAAAAGTACTGGAGTGGGCTCCCATTGCCTTCTCCAGAAATGAGCCATGGTACAGTCTAATAAGGGGTCATCTTTCCTGCCTGAATCGCCAACTCTGAAAACTGCAACTCATCGGAGCTAAGATAATTCTGATTTTAAAAGTACTGTGGGGACTTCCCTGGTGGTCTGGTGGTTAAGACAAACCAGGGGCACTGGTTTGATCCCTGGTCTCCCTGATCAGGGAACTAAGATCTCACGTGTTGCTCCGTGTGCAAACAAACAAACAAACAGAAAAGCACCGTGACTTTCTGTTCAACGAAGAAACATAAAAAGCTGCCAAGTGAACGACAGCACAAAGGAAGTCACCATCCAGCATGGGACCCAGCTCAACATCGAGCTGTGAAAATGTGAGCAAAGATGCATTCCAGAATCAATGAAAGCGATAATTACGGTTAGTCAACAGGGTCCAAGCACTGCATACAAGGTGTCAAGACAGGAACGCACCGGGGAACAAAAGCGATGCTGCCAGGGCCCTGCGCCAGCCACACAGGGAGACACACTCATCGTCCAAACTTTACTTCTGTGGCCTCCTTCCCCAGCTCCCACCACCCGACATCCAGGGCCTGTTCCTCCTCGTTCTCACACATATTCTTTCCAGGTTAAGAAAACCATCTTAGGGACTTCCCTGGTAGTCCAGTGGCTAAGACTCCAGGTTCCCAAGGCAGGGGGCTTGGGTTCAATCCCTGGTAAGGTAACAAGCTCCCACGTGCCGCAACTAAAGACAGTGCATGCTACAACGAATATCGAAGACCCTGCACGCCGCAACTAAGACCTGACACGGCCAAATACATAAATATTTTTTAAAGGAAACCATCTCTGAGCATGGGCCTCTGGTCCAGCCATGCTCCCTCCTCCCCAGTCCAGCTCAGGAACTGGGTTCCATCTTCCAAACACACCCCACTGCAGGATTAGTGCTTCCCCAAGTCCCTCAAACCCCAGCCCAAAGCTGTTAATGCTTGGCCTCTGTTCCCAGCCTCTCCCACTCTTCAGCACGCTCTCACATGTGATTTCAGCACATCACCTCACTTTTTTTGTTCTTTTACCTTCCAGGCTACAAGAAAAATAAAACAATCTGTCTTAAAACGTGACTACCAGGCCAAATAATTATAGGTACCAAAGTGTTTTGAGCCTTTGGTATATAAAGAGATCCAAGATTAACTCAGAATATAACTGTGCTTCTTATGAAGATCACTTCTTCAAGATGCCATATTCCTAACACCATGCTTTGTATCTGTCCTTTTAAACAAATATTTAATAGCTCAGGAATGTTAGGGCAGAGGCCGCCATCAGCAAGGACTCAGCTCACAATGTGAAAGATGAAGCGAGATGAGTTTTACCCACAAAGAAAAGCCAAACAGTCTCCAGCATCATAAACCACACATCCATCAAACTGGGAACAGGCTGGGAAGTTCTAGCCTTTCTGGGAAGAAAAACAGCAGTGACCCTTTGTGCCCTGGGAAACATGAACAACAAGCAAACAACAACAAACCATCAAATCAAAACATAAACTGATTCCAAATCAGTCTAAAGAAATTTCACCCAGCAAAGCAAACCGTGGCTTGGCGACTGCGCCACCGGGGGAGACGCGGGCCTGGCCCATCTTGGTCGAGGCAATCCCTATAACCAGATCAGAGTCAAACGCAAACACGCAAACACACCCGTGGAACAAAGGAATCCATGAAAATACAAGACAGGAGGAGAGCTGACCAGCGCTGGGCTTGGGACCTACTACGGTTGGGCAGGGGCGGGGGGGGGGGGGGGCGGCGAAGTGGGGGGGCGGGGGGGCGGGGGGAAGGAGAGGAGGGAGGAGAGGGGGGAGGAGAGGGGGGAGGGGCGGGGGTTGGGTACTGTGGCTGCCATGCCGCTTGAGGATCTTTAGCCTCAGTCTCCTCACCTGTAAAATGGAGCTGACCAGCCTACCCCCCGAGTCACAGGACCGAAGGCCACACAGGGAGCCCACACCACGGAGGCCTGGTAAGCGGGCCTCGGGAGGGCCTGGTTGGTGGCAGGGGCCCCGGCCAGCTACTGGGGAAAGGGAGTGGGTAGAGGCCTCTAGGGTGCTGGGGGTGGAGGGCGGGGGACCGGCGGGCCGGGTGGGGACAGGCGCGGGCCTCCAGGGCCTCCCCGCGCCCAACGCTGACCTGGACACAGCAACAGTCCCTCGGCACACGCTCCGCCATGGCTGCTCTCGGCGACCCCTCACCCCGCCACTGGCAACGCACATGCGCAGTCCCGCCACGTGTGCGCCACATGCACGCCCTCTAGGGTGCGCGCCTGCCCTGGTGGCTCCTCGCAACAGCCTGCTTCGCTCCCGCTACTACTCAGACCCCACCCCCTCGGGCAAATCCCGGAGGAAGTCGCCAAATCCTAGGCTCGATGGCTTCCATTTTACGGTTGAGAACACCAAGGCCCAGGGGGAGAGGGCCACTTTGCCAAAGGCACACAAACAGAAGGAGGTGGCTTCAAGATTTCATTCCAGAACAGACCTGCCCTTCCCACCTCCTTGGTCCTTTTTAAACTGTGAGACCCTACAGGCCTGGTGTGTTGAGAACATTCTGCTCATAACCAACAACCACATTATGATTCCTCACATGTATCTGAGTGTGTATGAATATCCGTGTGCACTTTGGAGAATGCTGGCCCTCAGATTTACACTCAACAATGGATTGAGCCCCAACCCAGTGCCTGGCACTGAGCTGGGCCATTTACACATTATTCCTCTTTATCCTCTGCCAGTTCTGTCATCAGTTAAAACCCGCATCCTGCTCTTCTGCGGGACTCAGTCAGGCATCACAAATAACTTATTAAAATGATCCTCTGGCATGGTTTTTAAAACAGGTTAGTGGTAGAGCTGCTGCTGGAACTCTGGGGAAGCCCATACTCTGCGGGAGCCCCTGTTCTGGGGCCAGGGTGTGATGGGTGGGGAGACAGCAGCCCCACTGTGCTGAGAGGCCCTCCCAGCAACATTGCTTCTTGATTTTCTTTGATTAATACCTCTAGGAGTTTGGACCCTTTAAGTCACCTTACTTCCAGTTGTCAAAAGGGATAATGTGGAGCTTCAAAGGATCCTATCTGAATTCCTTACTGTTTTTTTTTTTTCAGAATTCCTGCTATTTTAAATGTTTTAAACATATATAGTTTAGACCCATTTTAATGAACATCATTTCTAAGTTTAAGATAGACAGGCAAAATTGAAAATAACTTACACAAGAATAATGCTTTTCAGTATATAAATGCTTCCTCCAATTTTACCTCTTCACAGCAGGCTGGAGGGCATTATTATTACTTTCATTATTCAAATGGAGAAACTGAGGCTTGGAGGCCACCAACTTGGCTCAGGGCCGTAAGTGGGGTCATAAGAGGCAGCACTGAAGCCCAGGACGCTCCGTGCTTCTGGTCGATCTTCCTCCACATTTCCTAGGGTTTTGCCTTTGTTTTAGGGGCCTGTTGGCCTTCTTCTTTGTTTGCACTCAGGCTCCGTGTCCTTGAGGCCATCTGCAATCTTCCCAGAGGATCCTGAGAGAGAAAAGGAGGTTTGACCAACAAGGATGCTTCAATGGCTCAGGGACTACAGGAGAGGACCTCTGCAGAACCCGGCCATGTGCCAGCTGAGGACCTGCCCAGTGGCCCCCTCCCTGTCTACCTCCTCCTCCTCCTCCATCTCCTCTCCCTGAAATCTCTGTTCCCTTAGGTCCTACCCCATGGGACCACCTGCTGTGCATGCCTCCTTCTAGTGGTTTGATCTCTTAACCCAGTTAAAAAACCGTGTTCCTAAGAGTCCTTTGAATAGTGACCCTAGTAAAGGGACTGACTCAGGGAAGCTGGCCTTGCTTCTTTCCAAGTTATGCCATGTGAGTAGCTGCTTAGTCTTTCAAAGGCCAGCCTGGAGTGACACTTTCAATTATTTTATTCCTCCACGGCTTCTACTTCATGTAATTATCATTTATTGATCCTCTAGGAGGTGCTGCATATATGATATGGATTGTAATTTAATCCTTTTTAAAGATCCTGCAAAAGGGGATTTGGAAGTTTCAAAAGGTTAAGTGAGTTGCCCAAGTTTTATACAGCTGCTAGTTACTATGTGTGTCCGTCGTGTCCAACTCTTTGTGACCGCATGGATTGTAGCCAGCCAGGCTCCTCTCTGTCCATGGGATTCTCCAGGCAAGAATATTGGAGTGAGTTGCCATTTCCTTCTCCAGGGGATCTTCCCTACCTAGGGATCGAACCTGGGTCTCCTGCATTGCAGGTGGATGCTTTACTGTCTGACCTACTAGGGAAGCCCTAGTAGATCAGACTCCATCGCCTGTACCTCTTCCTCCACACGACACTGGCTGATTTCAAAATTATTACAGAAGAGATTAAAAATCAAAACCACAAAGAGGAGGAAGACCCAAATGTGGCCAAGGGGACTAATGAGATTATGTGAATGACTATTAAATCTGTCTTTCAGCTCCTTGGAAGCAAGAAGAAAAGTGTGGGGACATGAAGGGCTACATGCTTCTCTATATAATACAGAGTCTCTGTGGTCACAGGAAATAAATCTTTTCTCTTATTTTCCATCCCAGGAGTAATTTCTCATGTGGGGTTTTATACAGGGACATGGCATAACAAATTGAATAAAGTTTTCAAAAACCAGCTGCAGCAAAAGATAGATAAATAATTGTCCTGTGTAATGTGTTAGTCCATTCAGCAATCATTCAATAAACCCTGAGCACCCACCATGCCTTGGCTGCCGAGATGCAAAACACATGCAAAAAAGATAATTATCCTGCAGTGTGATCAACTGTAATGGAGGTATCCTCGATGCTTCGGGAGTACAACCGAATGGGATGATACCCTGCCTTGGGGCAAGGTTCACAGGCAAGGTAGCATTTGCCCATAGTCTTGAAGTCTGTGTTAGATTAGCAACTTATTTCCAAAAGGAGGATAAGGCATTCAAGGAAAAGGGAACTGAATGTGCAAAGACATGAAGGCTAGTATTGCATCTGAATACTGAATTGTCACCTCTCAGCAGGGCAGGACAGGACTCTTGACAGGAACCTGGGGGGCCAGCAGGATTCGATTCAGTACTGAAGGAACAGAGGCCAAACAGAGATGGCAGGAGCTGGGAACAGGGTAGTTACAAGAGCACACACGGGAGTCAGTGGGCAGGCTCCAGTAGGGGCCATCCTGGGGCTATTGCTGAGGAAGAGCCACAGCCTGATGGGGGAGGGGGCAGAGGGAGAGACGAGAGGGGAACCCCAGTGAGTCAGCCCAGAGGACAGATCCCACTACCTGGATGAATGGACTCAAAACGAGTCCAGTTGGCAACCAGGTGAATTTTAAGGATCCACAGAGTATTCAGGGGGTGAAGTCTAATACAAAGTTATTCCTGTAGATGAACTGTATAATATCAAAACAAAAACTGGTGAGGGTGGCACTGTGCAGAATCTACTGATGGACCCATTTGGGGAACTCAAACACTCCCCAGACAGAACTGAGATTGGAGGACGAGGACTGAATAAATGGTGTATACCATGGGCTACCCTTGGTATGTCACTTTTCCACTTTATTTTTTAAATTCTTTAGACCTGTAAGTGTTTGTTGTTGGCTGTATGGCACGTAGGATCCTAGCTCCTGGACAAGCGACTGAATTGGAATCCCCTGCATTAGAAGCATGGAGTCCTAATCACTGGATGCCAGGGACTTCCCTTTAGACCTGTATTTAGAATATGATTTGGGCTCAGGCTCTCTGATGTCATTCTGGGAGGAGAAATTTTTTGAAGCTTCTTCACTGAATCTTCTGCTTACTCTGAGTGTTAGTCACTCAGTCATGTCTAACTCTGTGACCCCATGGACGTTAGCCTCCCAGGCTCCTCTGTCTGTGGGATTGTCCAGGCAAGAATACTGGAGTGGGTTGCCATTCCTTTCTCCAGGGGATCTTCCTGACCCAGGGATTGAACCCAGGTCTCCAGCATTGCAGGAAGATTACTGTGTGAGCCGCCAGGGAAGCCCTACTCTGAGCTGAACAAGTGTCCAGTTGAGTTGTCCCAGTTACCCTGAGGATTCATGAGCTTATTTTCTGACTGTGTTCACATACAGCTGTGCCTATATATGATGAAGTATTCCTTTGGCTTACAGAAACAGAGTAATTGTCTTTCATGGCAACAACTGGAATTTGTTGAATACTTACTACATGCTGGAATCTGGCACTTGGACAAAGAGAGGAACAAGTTGGATGTAGTCCAGGGGGCTTACCCTGGAGGAGTTCGTACTCCTGGGCTGAACTCCTGGGTTCAGTTTAATTTTCTTTACAATGGGACTTCCCTGACAGTCAGGCGGTTAAGACTTCGCCTTCCAGTGCAAGGGGTACAGGTTTGATCCCTGGTCTTGGAGCTAAGATCGCACATACTTTGCAGCCAAAAAACCGAAACATAAAACAGAAGTAATATTGTAACAAATTCAATGAAGACTTTAAAAATGGTCCACATCAAAAAGGAAATCTTAAAAAAATGGACACAGCACCTACCTCTGGAGCTGTTTTGAGAACAAAGTGCTCAGAACCATGCCTAATACACTGTAAGTGCTAGCATTAAAAAAAAAATGTCTATTCAGACCCACCCTATGACCCAGAAATTCCACTCCTGGGCATATATCAGAAAAAAGCACACTAATTCAAAAAGATACACCCCAGTGTTCGAAACAGCATGATTATTTACAATTGCCAAAACATGGAAGCAGCCTAAGCGCTCGTCAACAAATGAATGTGAAGTTGGAGGTAGATGCCCGCTCCTCCCAGGATGAGCAGTGGGAGTTCATTCCCTGTGGACAGAAACTCCAAAATATCAGCAGGACAATCCAGAGAGGAGGCTGAGCCCTGCCTAGGTCAGAGAGAAGAGATCACATATTTGTCTAAGTCAAGAAGAACTTCCTGACTAGAAAGCTTCTTGGAGGTCAAAGGGAAGTGATGCCAAACAACCCACAGGCCGCTTTGCTGGACTCTATCTTGGCTGAGAGTTGCACGCGCACGCGTGGAAGGATTCTGTGCTGTCCTTAGTCGCTCAGTTGTGTCCGACTCTTTGTGACCCCATGGACTGTTGCCGGCTCCTAGAGGATCCTGAGATACACCAAATACAGACTCAGAACGAGGCAAATTGAAATGACTGGCCCAAGGAAACCTGGAAGAAATGCCCCATAAAAGCTATTTAAACTGCTGCAAGAGAGTGACTCTCTCTGAGGCTGGCCATGTCTATCCACACACACCGTACTCGTTTTCCTCCTAATAAACACTTTGCATGTTTCACTACTTTCCATCTTTGTGGGAATTCTTTTCTGCAAAGCTGAAGGGCCAGGGCCTTGTCACTGACTACTGGTCTAGTAGCTAGTGCTCAGGATTAGATCCCAATCTAGTGGCTAGGATTTGGTGCTCTCACTGTCACGGCCCCACCTCAACCTCTGGCCAGGAACTGAACCCCACTTCAAGCCCCTGCAGGCTGAGGCCACCCGAGATCATATTGATTAAGAAAATGAGGTCCATTGTAATAGATGTAAATACCCACAATGGAATATGACTCAGCCATAAAAAAAGAACAAAAATTTGCCATTTAAAGCAATAAGGATGGACAAATACTGTATGATACCACTTACATGTTGGAATCTAAAAAATAGAACAAACTAGTGAATATAACAAAAAAGAAGCAGACACAGATATACAGAAAAAACTAGTGATTACCAGTGGTGGGGGGAGAGGGAGGGGCAAGATGGGGGAGGAGATTATACATAATAACATATAAGGATATACTGTACAACAATATAGCCAGTATTTTATAATAACTGTAAATGGTGCATGTGCACTAAATAGTTTCAGTCATGTCTGACTTTTTATGACCCTATGGTCTGTAGCCCACCAGGCTCCTCTGTCCATGGGATTCTTCTGGAGTGGGTTGCCATGCCCTCCTCCAGGGGATCTTCCCGACCAGGGATCAAACCAGCCGCTCTTTATGTCTCCTGCATTGGCAGGCGGGTTCTTTACCACTGGCGCCACCTGGGAAGCCCAAGTAAATGGAATATAACCTTTAAAAATTGTGAATCACTATATTGTATACATCTATAGCTTGTATAATATTGTACAGCAACTATATTTCAATTAAAATTTTCATCATTAATCAGTATTTTAAATTAGTATTCATAGTTGTTTATATTTACCTAAAGGAACTTTTTTTTTTTTTTTGGGTGTTAGAATGCAAAAGTAGGAAGTCAAGAAACACCTGGAGTAACAGGAAAATTTGGCCTTGGAATGCAGAATGAAGCAGGGCAAAGACTAATAGAGTTTTGCCAAGAAAATGCACTGGTCATAGCAAACACCCTCTTCCAGCAACACAAGAGAAGACTCTACACATGGACATCACCAGATGGTCAACACCAAAATCAGATTGATTATATTCTTTGCAGCCAAAGATGGAGAAGCTCTATACAGTCAGCAAAAACAAGACCAGGAGCTGACTGTGGCTCAGATCATGAACTCCTTATTGCCAAATTCAGACTTAAATTGAAGAAAGTAGGGAAAATCGCTAGACCATTCAGGTATGACCTAAATCAAATCCCTTATGATTATACAGTGCAAGTGAGAAATTTAAGTGTCTAGATCTGATAGATAGAGTGCCTGATGAACTATGGAATGAGGTTTGTGACATTGTACAGGAGACAGGGATCAAGACCATCCCCATGGAAAAGAAATGCAAAAAAGCAAAATGGCTGTCTGGGGAGGCCTTACAAATAGGTGTGAAAAGAAGAGAAGTGAAAAGCAAAGGAGAAAAGGAAAGATATAAGCATCTGAATGCAGAGTTCCAAAGAATAGCAAGAAGAGATAAGAAAGCCTTCTTCAGCGATCAATGCAAAGAAATAGAGGAAAAGACAGAATGAGAAAGACTAGAGATCTCTTCAAGAAGATTAGAGATACCAAGGGAACATTTCATGTAAAGATGGGCTCGATAAAGGACAGAAATGGTATGGACCTAACAGAAGCAGAAGATATTAAGAGGTGGCAAGAATACATGAAAGAACTGTACAAAAAAGATCTGTGATCACTAATCTAGAGCCAGACATCTTGGAATGTGAAGTCAAGTGGGCCTTAGAAAGCATCACTGTGAACAAAGCTAGTGGAGGTGATGGAATTCCAGTTGAGCTGTTTCAAATCCTGAAAGATGATGCTGTGAGAGTGCCGCACTCAATATGCCAGCAAATCTGGAAAACTCAGCAGTGGCCACAGACTGGAAAAGATCAGTTTTCATTCCAATCCCAAAGAAAGGCAATGCCAAAGAATGCTCAAACTACCACACAATTGCACTCATCTCACATGCTAGTAAAGTAATCCTCAAAATTCTCCAGGCCAGGCTTCAGTAATACGTGAACTGTGAACTTCCTGATGTTCAAGCTGGTTTGAGAAAAGGCAGAGGAACCAGAGATCAAATTGCCAACATCCGCTGGATCATAGAAAAAGCAAGAGAGTTCCAGAAAAACATCTATTTCTGCTTTATTGACTATGCCAAAGCCTTTGACTGTGTGGATCACAATAAACTGTGGAAAATTCTAAAAGAGATGGGAATACCAGACCACCTGACCTGCCTCTTGAGAAATCTGTATGCAGGTCAGGAAGCAACAGTTAGAACTGGACATGGAACAACAAACTGGTTCCAAATAGGAAAAGGAGTATGTCAAGGCTGTATATTGTCACCCTGCTTATTTAACTTATATGCAGAGTACATCATGAGAAACGCTGGACTGGAAGAAACACAAGCTGGAATCAAGACTGCTGGGAGAAATATGAATAACCTCAGATATGCAGATGACACCACCCTTATGGCAGAAAGTGAAGAGGAATTAAAAAGCCTCTTGATGAAAGTGAAAGAGGAGAGTGAAAAAGTTGGCTTAAAGCTCAACATTCAGAAAATGAAGATCATGGCATCTGGTCCCATCACTTCATGGGAAATAGATGGGGAAACAGTGGAAACAGTGTCAGACTTTATTTTGGGGGGCTCCAAAATCACTGCAGATGGTGACTGCAGCCATGAAATTAAAAGACGCTTACTCCTTGGAAGAAAAGTTATGACAAACCTAGATAATATATTCAAAAGCAGAGACATTACTTTGCCGACTAAGGTCCATCTAGTCAAGGCTATGGTTCTTCCTGTGGTCATGTATGGATGTGAGAGTTGGACTGTGAAGAAGGCTGAGTGCCGAAGAATTGATGCTCCTGAACTGTGGTGTTGGAGAAGACTCTTGAGGGTTCCTTGGACTGCAAGGAGATCCAACCAGTCCATTCTGAAGGTGATCAACCCTGGGATTTGTTTGGAAGGAATAATGCTAAAGCTGAAACTCCAGTACTTTGGCCACCTCATGCGGAGTTGACTCATTGGAAAAGACTCTGATGCTGGGAGGGATTGGGGGCAGGAGGAGAAGGGGACGACAGAGAATGAGATGGCTGGATGGCATCACGGACTGGATGGACGTGAGTCTGAGTGAACTCCGGGAGATGGTGATGGACAGGGAGGCCTGGAGTGCTGCGATTCATGGGGTCGCAAAGAGTCGGACACGACTGAGCGACTGAACTGAACTGAACTGAACTGAAAGGAACTTTGGACGGATACACAGGAAACCAATACAAGCAGTTGCCTCTGGGTACGTGTTGGGGGAGGGGGAAGTGGAATGTGGCCTCTGCCTTGAATCCATCTCAAGAAAGTAGAAGAGAGGGGGTTGTTCTTCACTTGGACCAAGTTCACACAAGCTTGAAGGAATGGGGTCATAAAGGACTTAATCTGCCTTTCTATCACCAGAAAGAGCAGCTCTGACTGGACCACAGGGGCCCTGACCTCTTACAAAAGCAGAGGCAGGGCTAGTTTTTAATTATCCCAGGAGTGGGAGAGACAGTTGCTGTTGAGGGCTCGCCCCATCCTGCACCAGACAGCTCAGAGCCCTGGAGCCCTCAGGGGGCCTGAGGACCATGTGACAAAGTGGCTGGACCTCTGGTAGGCTGTGGGGGCCAGGGCCCTTCTGGAGGAAGAGCCAGGTCTGACAAATGTTTTTGTGTAGATGCTGCAAACCCAAAAGGGGGTCGCCTGGAACCGCTGTCAGCATGAGCCCTGGCTGCGACTGCCGCTCAGAGGGATCAGAGGAGGCTTCTTATTTAGTGTGTGTGTAAGAGACAAAAGCAGGAGGCATAGGACAGCTCGCACAGGAGAAAAGTGAATTACTGCCCTTCCTTTTCCCAGGACCCTTCTCTCACCCACTGATTCCCCTGCCAACTCCATGGAGCTCTGTTTATTCAGGAACCTGACCCCGGCAGGGAAGTCCTAGTATTCCTCTCTTCTCCACCCATCTCTTCCTTCCCTCTCCATCTCCCACCCTCCTGCCAGGCCTGCCCACAGGATCTGCCAGTGTGTAGACGGAGCTCAGGGTTTAGGGAGCCCCAGGGGATGGTGAGCACCAGGGCTGGCTTCGGTGGGATGTTCTGACCAGCTGGGCTGGGTGGTACTGGCACCTGTGAGGCTGTAGCAGCAGGGGGCGCTGTGCCACTGACCAGAACCAGGCAGAAGGGGTGGGGTGGAGGAGTTTTCTTGCCCAATCTCTCTCCCCTTCCATCCTCCTCCCTGCCCCGCTGGCAACCAGAGGGTAAGAGCTATGAAGGTCAGTTCCCCAGGCAGAGAGAGGGGTGGAGGGTGGATCTGGAGGATCACGTAGAGAGCGACCAGCCTGTTTCTCCGGCTGGGACAGCTTGGTCAGATGGTTCCGCCACAGTCACTGACATCCTGTTTCTTTCTCCCTTGCCCAACGTCTTCTATTTTCCTGCTTCCAAGGTGGCTGGAGAATGTCATACACTTGGACAGGCTTGTGGCAGTTGCCCTTGGCTGAGCCGCTGGTGTTGGGAGCTTGGCAGTTCTTTCGCTCATTACCCTGAAGCCCCAGCCCTGCCTACTTGTATTTCTCTCAGGCTCCCTTCCCTCCTCTTTGACCCTCCCTTCTCCCCTTCCCTCTGGTCTTGGAGAAACTGGGTCTCTCCTCTCCAGGGCTGTTCCTCCACTCTGCATCAGGCACCCTCGGCTGGCCCTCAAGGATGCTGAGACAGGAGTCTGCTTCTCACACGGTGCCTCTGTGCCCTCAATCTGTCTTCTCGGTCCAGACTGCTTGGGCAAGCTGCCTCTTCCCTTTGTCTGCATCATCAACCACTTGCACCGTGCCCTGAAACTGTCATCCTGTAGGCCTCCTATGTGCCAAGCCCCAGCCTCTCTTTACAACCTTGTTTTGATAAGACACCTTCCTGTTGTTAACCCTTCTCCTTGCCTCCCCAAATTAAGCTTCCTCGACCTTGCCTTTCAG
Organism: Capricornis sumatraensis; assembly: GCF_032405125.1. Taxonomy (NCBI): domain Eukaryota; kingdom Metazoa; phylum Chordata; class Mammalia; order Artiodactyla; family Bovidae; genus Capricornis; species Capricornis sumatraensis. The sequence goes on along the minus strand of NC_091069.1, from coordinate 103,285,570 downwards.
CCTCTTCTTGGCTTTTCTCCCTCTGCTGGGAGTTGGATCTCAGCTCCATTTCCACCACTCAGGTCCCACTGGAGCCTTTCTGCTTCCAGCCCACTCTTCCCAGCTAATCTGTCCATCCCCATCTGCACCTCATGATTCTTTAGGGCCTGCAAAATCAAGTTATCCAGACTCACCTTTCTCCTCCAAGCGTCCCCTTCCTCTCCTTGTCTTCCCTCCTAACAAACCTTCAGGGACTCCCCTTCTCCCAGATAAATGAATGCCAAATACCCTTGCAAGTCTTTGGCATTCCAACCACAACTTATTCTTTGCTGTTTTCCCAAAGCCCTCTCTGCTTTTTCCCTTCGGAGATTTTAGGACCAGTCCTGACACCTGCCTCCTGGGGTGGGAAGTTAATCATTCTCCCCATCACGTATTCTCACAGCACTTTACACAAATTCTAAGGAGCTGGGTTTGGATCTAGTGTTTTTATTTGCTAGCTCTGAGACCTTGGCCAATTAGCTTAACCTCTCTGAACCTCTGCAAGGTGATAATCTGAGGCCAGAAATAACCCTACAAATTAGTGGTCAATATTCAACAGGGCACAAAGACAACGGGAAAAATAGTTTTTCAACAAATAGGAAATGTCCAGAATAGGGAAATTCATAGACAGAAAGTAGATTAGCGGTTGTCAGGAGCTGGGGGTGGGGGGGGTGAGTAGTAATGGGCACTGACTTTAAATGTTCTGTAGTGATAATGATTTCAAAACTTTGTGCATTTACTAGAAACCACTGAACTGTAGACTTTGAGAATGAATTTTACGGTATATGAATTATATCTGAATTTTTAGAAATTAAGTACACAAAGAAAGAGAAAAGGTCCATTTCACAGGGTAGTTGTGAGGGTCAACTGATGCCAAGTATGGGAGTGGCTGTGCTGCCTTTGATGCTGAAAGGGTGGCTGTGGATTCACCTTTCTCTCCCACTAGAGTGTCAGCTAGATCCCCAGGTGGCTCAGTGGTAAAGAATCTGTCTGCAATGCAGGCAACCTGGGTTTGATCCCTGGGTCGGGAAGATCCCCTGGAGAAGGAAATGGCAACCCATTCCAGTATTCTTGCCTGGAGAATTCCATAGATAGAGGAGCCTGATAGGTTACAGTCCATGGGGTCACAAAGAAGATACAACTTAGCTACTAAACAACCACCCACCCTCAGAGAACATGATACCAGCGACAAAGCTAGATGATGAAGCCAACATTGCAAGTTCAGTCAGCCTGACTCCGTTTTTCCCATACTGACTGTCACCATCAATGCATTAGGGATCGACAATCTCAGTGTACAAAAGCAAGGGGATGGGAAGCTAATATTAACAGACAGCTATTTCTGACATAAACACAGGAAAGAAATAAGACCAGCCAACTATGGGAGGAGACGCCAACGTCATGGCTAGTCTTTACTGGAAAGAAGAAATTCTGCATCATATTCTGAGTGCATTAGTGCAACAGCTCAGTGGGCCAGCTGGTGCGGCACCAGCTTGTAATGGGTTCCACAGCTGGGGCATCGCTGGGCCTCGCCTTTGTGCAGCCAGAACCAGATGACAGTACTGTTGTCTTCTTCACCTGAAAGAAAAAAGGTAGCTGAAGGCCATGCAGCCTAGAAGAAGGACTTTCACCGTTAAGCTACTGCCCTCAGACACCTCTGAGATGCAAACAAATTTATGGCTGACACCTTACGGTCAGTTCAAGCTGATCCCATTTTTCAGATGAAGGAACTGAGGCCAAGTTTACCTGTGAGTAAACTGACCTCTAATCAGTTCCTATTAGGTTCTCATAGTTCCCTGCCTGTGTAGAATCCCAAAGCTGGGTCCATTTTGGCATGTACACCTAGTGCCTGATGCGGTGTTTGGCAAAGAGAAAGTACAGTATTTCCTAGATGAGTATTTCTGCACGCCACCTCTCCACTGAGGCAGTATTATTGATGTTCCAGGCCTCTTTACAGTAAGGGTGACCTACTTTGGCAAAGGGGCCTGAGGGTCAAAACCTTTAAAACGTTTATCCATATACCTTTACACATATACACTCACAGACAACAAATGTGAAGAAACTAGTAGACATCCTCCTTACAAAACACATATTAAACAAATGGGTGAGACTTCCTGGTGGTCTAGTGATTAAGACTCCGTGCTCCCAAAGCAGGGGGCCTGGGTTCCATCCTTGGTCAGGAAACTAGATCCTGTATGCTGCAACTAAAAGATTTCACATGCAGTAACAAAGATCCTGAAGGTCACAACTAAGACCTGGCAGAGCCAAATAAGTAAACATTAAAAATAAGCAAATAAATAGAGACTTTTCAGGCGGTTCAATGGTTAAGATTCTGTGCTTCCAATGAAGGGGGTGTGGATTCCATCCCTGGTTGGGGAACTATGATCCCACATTCTGCACAGTCAAAAAATAAGTCAGCAAACAAACAAAAGGGTAAGAAAATAGTGGAGAAGCACTTACAGATGCAGCCTACTATCCGCTTGTTGCTGATGGAGGGGACTAAATTAGGGTCTTCCTTGGTACCTGAGGTTGCCTTTGGGGCAAGTATATTGTATGGGTCCTGAAAAAAAACAAAATAAAGGGTCTATTATGCCAAATGATCTCTACCCTCTAGGGACTACCAATACTGTTCCCAGAAACCATGTTTCCTGGAGGGAAGGCTTCCCATAGAGGAGGCTGTTCTGATCCCATCCATGGCAATGAACTCTCCCAGAACGCACGGAACATTCGTCTCACCTGTCCCTTGCGAGCAGCCAGCATGACCTCCCTCTCTAGCCCAGTCGCCTGCTCTTCATCAGTAGGAACACCACCTAAAAGAAAATAAAATGATGATGTCGGCTGAAATGATCAAGAAGGAAAGCGCACAGAAGTCAATTTTTGCTTACAGTTTTAGCGGGCCCACAGGCTCCCACAGTCTACTCATACCCACTGTCCCTTAAGAACCAGTCACGTTACCCAAAAGTGGAACATGGGGTGATCTTTTCGTCCCTCAACCACGGAGGCCGATTTTTCTGCCCCTCCCCCCTATTTTCTTTTCCTAAAAGCAGGTTAATCAGAGTCCTAGTGGGGTGCATCCAACTGGAGACGGGCGCAAGTCTGAAGGGCGGCTTGGCCCCTCCATGCCCGGGTTGCAAACCCTGCCCACCAAGGTCACCCGGCAACTCCGTTTAGGAATTTTTCGCAGCCGGGTCATTTGGTGATCAGCAGCAGATGCGGTCGAGAATAACAGGGAGAGGTCCGCAGAGCCTAGGCCTTTGGGGCCCAGAGGAGATGAAAGGCCTCCCCCACCCCAGCCTTTGCTGACCTAACACCACCGCGGGAGGGCAACGGCGCACGATGCCGGCGAGTACCTCCAGACGCCATAGAGCGCACCACGGAGACTCCATTTGGACCCCGGGCCCTCAGGGCCTGGGAGGCCAAAGCTCCAGCTCCACGGAGTAACCTTGACGCCATCACGCCCGCTACAAACACCAGCACTTCCGGGAGCAGGCTCCTGAAACAGAAATGATTTCCGGGGGAGGGCTTCTTTCCCTTCCGCTTCCTTCCGGCCCAGAGTCCGCCTTACTCACGTGGCCTTTCCGGGGCGGGACATCAGGGAAGGCTGCGCCGGCGCAACTCTGCCTCATTGCCCGCTCCGTGCAGCCGGCTAGGGGCGGGGCTAGTAACGGTTTCAATTGTAGGCTTCTGGACACCTGCCGTTTGCTAACGCTGAGGTTGGGTAGAACTTGTTTTGCGCCTGTGAGACTCAGTGTCGTCGTCCGAATGGGGCAACCCCACTGTAGTTCATATGCTTTTTGGCTGACAATTGTGCTCGGGCGACGTGGAGGCTGCTGATGGAAGACGTGAATCCAGTGCCTGTCAGGATACTTGCCACACATCAAGTGGTCCCCATTTAGCAGTAGCGTCCCAAAGGCCACAGCATTAATTGTGATGGGGGCAAATTTTGATGCTGGGTCTCCTGGCAGTGTGACAGCCACTGTGAAAGTGGGGCTCAACCTGTAAGAACTTGGACAGAATCTGCTCGCAGACCTAGCATCATTTTCCTGTAGCTGTGGCTTTGAGGTGATGAGATCCAGGTCTGAGGCGAGGCTGAGGAAGGGGAAGAAGGTAGGGCCATGTTGTGGGCCTCTTCCAGAACCAACCCTGGAGGAGGGCACGGCAACCCACTCCAGTATTTCTTGCCAGGAGAATCCCATGGACAGAGGAACCTGGTGGGTGGCAGTCCATAGGATCGCACAGTCGGACACGACTGAAGCGACTTAGCATACCCAGAACCAAAGCCCTTGGTGATGTGGGGTAAAGGGCTGGCTACCTCCGGAAGCTGTTGGCTAAGAAGATAAACAAGATTCCTCCGCGGGAAGCCGAGTTGTTACTGGTAATGGAGTCCCAGAATGTACTAGGACGGGAGTTCTCTGTTGAAAACTGGAAACATCTTCCATAGCTTCCCCCCTACCACCCCCACCACTTGCCCACGAGCTCGGGTGTGCAAGCTTCTTCGGGTGGGCTTTGTAAACACTGCTCTTCATGGGTTCCTAGGCCCTAATTCCCATGGTCAGTATAGCCCTGTAAGTCTGGCTACATGCAGTGTCTGTTTCCCTACCTGATTTAAAAAACAAAACAACCCTTTAGAGCAGAAATTATGTTCTATTCATCTTTGAATTCTCAGTGTCTTGCAGAGGCCCAGCATGTAGGGGATCGAGGAAACTTTAGTAAATTTATTTCTTGGAGAGAATCTGCAGAATCAGTTTTGTAGGGTTTCCCCTGGCCCAAGGAGATAAACTTGAGGTAAATTGGGGAGGGTTGAAGTCGCAGGTGTTCCCACCTGCCCTGTTCAGGTTATATTTTCAAAAGGATCAGGTGGAGCATCCCTTCACATGAGCACAGTCTTCATGGGTGCCTCTCCATCAAGGAGAAAAAAACATCTCTAAGACCAAAGATGTCTTGATTCTATTGAAAGGTGAGTTTTGCTTTGAATGGCTTCCATCATTCTTTCTCCCTTGGAAATTAAATTGGAAAAAAAAATCCCTTAAGTCCTAGGGATGTTCCCCAAGAATCTACAGTTGATCTGTAACTATAGTGAGATGTTTAATGCTGGGGTGGGGAGAAGCAGTGGTCTGGAAAACAACTGTTCTGAGTGAAACCCACCAGCCAACTCAGTCACTTTTTGTTTTGCCCACCATTTGCTAATCTGTAAAACTATCATTAGACTAGGTTAGTATTTCCTGAAGTGTATTCCATGGATTCCTGGTTTCAAAAGATGCTCTCAGTTTAAAAGACTTGGTTAAGATAGGGAGGGCTTCCCAGATGGCTCAGTGGTAAAACAATCTGCCTGCCGATGCAGGAGATGCAGGAAACTAGGGTTGATCCCTAGGTTGGGAAGATCTCCTGGAAGAGGAAATGGCAACCCACTTCAGTATCCTTGCCTGAAAAATTCTGTGGACAGAGGAACCTTGTGGCTATAGTCCATGGGGTCTCACAGAGTCGGACACGACTTCGAGACTGAGCACACACTTTTGTGTGAAAGATAGGGAAGTTCCGCATTTGATAAGTGCCCTTCGGGGGATGAACACACTAGTATGTCAAAGACTCTGCTTAGACCTGCAGCAGAGAACGCTATTTTCGTTTTCCCACCTTAATTGACCATTCTTTGCCAAGAAATACCTGCTAATTCAACTCTCAGCAGACCAGGGAGAAATTCCCTTCTGATGTGTTACAGTTCTTAATCATAAAATGGTTTATTCAAGCCTATAAAATGGAAATAGAGTTGAGGCTTGTTTCTCCCTCTCACAGTAGGCTTTCCTAATCATAGGGCATTTTTTGCAGGTCCTTGTTTAACTCACAAAAGCACTGGGATTGTTCACTCTAAGCTGGTGAGCTCCAGTGTCAGGGCCAGGTTCCAGGGCATCCCCATCCATCCCCTCCTGCCTCCAGCTCTCATTACCCTCAGTTTACACTCCTGCCCCTAGATCTCTTCGTGAGAAACAGCTTGGCTTGGGCAACAATCTCCCACTCCTTCCTGCTCCACTGTCTTTGCCATAAGAATAAACTTTTATTGAGTATTATTTTTTGTCTTTATAGGATAATTCTTAGAGGTCAAAATAAATGCTCATTGTAATAAACCAAACAACATATATGTTTTAAGAAACAAGTTGATTTTTAATAGTTTCGTGTTTATCCTTTTTTTCCATTCTCTATGCCAGGGTTTCTCAACTTTTGTGTTGTTGACATTTTGGACTGGAAAATTCTTTGCAGGGTGTTGAGAGGGGAGGTGCTTTCCTGTGTGCATTGCAGGATGTTCAGCATCTACACCATTAGCACTCCCCAGTGGTGACAACCAAAAATGCCTTCATAGTTCATAGTGAAGTTGCTCAGTTGTGTCCAACTCTTTGCGACCCCATGGACTGTAACCTACCAGGCTCCTCTGTCCATGGGACTTTCCAGGCAAGCGTACTGGAGTGGGTTGCCATTTCCAAAAATGCCTTCAGCCATTACCTTATGTCCCCTGGAGGGCAACGTTGCCCCTGATTGAGAATCTCTACTCTGTGCTCCTATGGTCATACTCAAGCAAATGCACATATTGAGACATTTCTTAAAAACGTACAGACATGTAAATGAATATAAAATAGAAAAATCACTACTATACAAATTATAAGTTGCTTTTTATTTTGTGGGCATCACAGATCAATACATAGAGACCTAACTCATTTTATGTAATTACTGCATAGTAGTCCCTACTATGAAAGTAATACCTATGAATTTACCTAATCATTTTCTGCTTGATGGATATTCAGATGGTTTATACATTTTTGCCTCTCAAGCAATGCTGCACTGCACATCTCTAGTACATGCAAAGTTGCTTCAGTCATGTCCAACTCTTTTCAACCTTATGGACTGTAGCCCACCAGGCTCCTCAGTCCATGGGGATTCTCCAGGCAAGAATACAAGAGTGGGTTGCCATGCCCTCCTCCAGGGGATCTTCCCAGTCCAGAGATCAAACAAAAATCTCTTATTCTCCTGCATTGGCAGGTAGGTTCTTTACCACTGCTGCCACCTGAGAAGCCCAATTACATAGCCATAAATTCTGGAGCCTTCATTTCTGAGGAATAGGGTCAGAATTCCGAGGAATTGTGTGCATCAAGTATAACAATAAGTTCTGTCAAAATTTTAAAAAATTACTGCAAAATATAATATAAAAAACAGTACAAACATTTCTGTACAGGGTAACAAATCTATGTGTTTCCAACCAGGTCAAGAGCTTTGATAGTATCTGTACAGCTTTTTTTTTAAAGAAAGCTTTGAAGAAAATATGACAGAATATTAATAACTTAAAAATCTACATGGTGATTAAAAAAAAATTCTGCCAGACCGTGTTCCCAAGAGTTTGGAGCAGTTCTTGCTCCTGCCAGCTGGGAACGTGAGTCCTAGTGCCCAATGCCACACGTGAGGGTTGCCCATGCTGTGCCCTGCTGTGTTGTCACTTCAGTCGTGTCAGACTCTTTTCAGTGGTAGCCTGCCAGGCTCGAGGCAAGAACCCTGGAGCGGGTTGCCATGCCCTCCTCCACGTGTGAGGGGCACCTGCCTTTTGCTAAATCTGTCCACTGTTGGATGAAAACTGAGGTGCTGCTGGAGTCTGCATTTCAGTTCCCTGACCTCTAAGAGAGCTGGACTTATTTTCATAAGTTTAGTGAGTATTTGCATTTCCTCCACATCTTTGTCAAACTAGTTATTTGTTGCCTTTTTGATGACAGCCATTCTGACATGTGTGAGGTGATATCTCACTGTGGTTTTGATTTGCATTTCCCTGATGATTAGTGATGCTGAGCATCTTTTCATTCATCTGTAGGCCATCTATATGTCTTTGGGAAAATGTCTGTTAAGGTCCTCTGCCCATTTTTTAATTGAGTTTTTTATTTTTAAATGTTGAGTTGTATGATTTCTTCAAGTACCTTGGATATTAACCCCTTATTGGATATGTCTTTTGCAAATATCTCCTCCCATTCAGTGGGCTGCTTTTATTTTATTGATACAAACCTGTTTCATTGATGTATATGTCTGTTTTTGTGCCAGTACAATACTGTTATGATTACTATATCTTTGAAGTATAGATTAAAATCAGGGAGCATGATACCTCTGTCTTTGTTCTTTCCATGATTGTTTTGGCTATCAGGGTCTTTTGTGGTTCCATAAAAATTCTGGAATTATTTGTTCTAGTTCTGTGAAAAATGCCTCTGGTATTTTGATAGGGATTGCAGTAAGTCTGTAGATTTTAGTACCCCTTCTTTTTCTCTGTCTTTTAAAAATTTTAACCAGTTTTCCGCTAAGAAGAATCTCTATATATTTCCAGACTGCAGTAGCTGAATACTGGTCCCCCAAGGATGTCCAGTACTTTGTCCATGTGTTGCAAAGAGCCGACGCATTGGAAAAGACCCTGATCCTGGGAAAGATTGAAGGCAGAAGGAGAAGGAGGCGGCGGAGGATGAGATGGTTAAATAGCATCACCTACTCAATGGACAGGAATTTGAGCAAACTCTGGGAGATGGTGAAGGACAAGGGAAGCCTTGTGTGCTGCAGACCATGGGGTTTCAAAGAGTCAGACGGGACTTAGCAACTGAACAACAACAACAAAAACAACAAAGGATGTCCATATCCTAATTCCAGAATCTGTGAATATGTTAAGTTGAACAGTAAAAGGTTATTAAGGTTGCAGATGCTTAATTCCAATTAAGGTTGCTAATCAACTGACCCGAAAATAGGGAGAGTATCCTGGATTATCTAGGTGGGCTCAGTAATCACAAGGGAGGCAGAAGAGTGTCAGAAGGAGATGTGACTGTGGAGGAATGTTAAGAGAGATGCAGTGTTACTGGTTTAAAGATGGAGGAAGGGGATCACAGGTCAAGGAATGCAATTAACCTCTAGAAGCAGGGAAAAGCAAGGAAAAGATTCTCCCCCAGTCTCCAGGAAGAAACACAAACCTGGCTGTCATAGTGATTTCAGCCCATGAGACCCAGGTCAGACTTCTATAGAACTGTAATGCTTTCATGGCATCAGTAGATCAGTTAACTCCTGTATCCTGGGTTAGCAGGTCTCAAATTTAGCTGCACATTAATTAGAATCACCTAGACCTCTTTCTGTTCCCAATACCCAGATCGTATCCAGACCATCCAAGCAGAATTTCCGGGGGTGAGATCCAGGCATTATTACTTTAAAGTTTCCCAGGTATTTTCAACATGCAGCCAAGGCAGAGACCCTCCACCTCAGGCTAGCCCCAAAAGCATGGAGAAGCTCTTTTTCTTCCCTCTTGGTAACTGGGACCCTGGGGTCAGAGAGGAAGTGTAAAACTACCCCCCACCCCCCACCCCAACTAAGAACACCAAACCTATGCTTTTGGATAGAAATGGGCTCCATTTGAACCCTTGGCCATTTAGCAGCTTAGAAATTGGATCCCATCTCTCCTCCCTAGGCAAGAATGCAGATAGCTCTCTCGTTTCATATTTATTATTCATTTTTGGCTGCACTGGGTCATCATGGCTGCACACAGGCGTTCTCTAGTTGCAGTGTGACGGCTTCTCATTACAGTGTCTTCTCTTGTGGAGCATGGGCTGTAGGCACACGGGCTTCAATAGTTGCAGCATGCGGGCTCAGTAGTCAGAGCACTCTGGCTTAGTTTCTCCGTGCCACGTGGAGTCTTCCTGGACCAAGAATCGAACCCATGTCTTCCAATCCACATTGGAAGGCAGATTCTTAACTACTGGACCTCCAGGGAAGTCCACAGGCAGCTTTCTAATAGTATTTATTAAACAATCTGCAAAGACAGAACAAAGATTTTTTTTTTTTTTTCTGGAACCATTTGAGGAAGTTACTGATTGGATGCCCCATCACAGGAGAGTGGGTGTTTCCTACAGATGTTCTCTTCTGTAACTCCAGTATGACTATCAAAATCAGGATATTACAACTTGTACTTTTTTACCATTTAATCCTCAGACTCTATTCAAGTTGTGCTAAATGTTCCAAGAATGTCTTTTATAGCAAAGAATCCATTTCGTGGTGCCTTTAGTTGTCATGTCCCTTTAACCTCCTCCACACTGGAACACTTCAGCCTTTCCTTGATTCTTATGACCTTGACACTTTTAAGGTCTTCCCTTGTGGCTCAGCTGGTAAAGAATTCGCCTGCAATGCGGGAGACCTGGATTTAATCCCTGGGAAGATGCTCTGAAGAAGGGGAAAGCTACCCACTCCAGGATTCTGGCGTGGAGAATTTCATGGCCTGTATAGGAGATACCCCACGTCCAAGGTCAGGAGCGGCAGTGGTGAGGAGATACCCCATATCCAGCATAAGAGAAACCCCACTAAGATGGTAGGCACTGAGAGGGCATCAGAGGGTAGACAGACTGAAACCACAATCACAGAAAACTAGCCACTCTGATCACATGGACCACAGCCTTGTCTAACTCAACGAAACTAAGCCATGCCTTATAGGGCCACCCAAGAAGGTCAGGTCATGGTGGAGAGTTCTGACAAAATGTGGTCCACTGGAGATGAGAATGGCAAACCACTTCAGTATTCTAGCCTTGAGAACCCCATGAACAGTATGAAAAGGCAAAAAGATAGGACACTGAAAGATGAACTCCCCAGGTGGGTGGGTGCCCAGTATGCTACTGGAGGTCAGTGGAGAAATAACTCCAGAAAGAATGAAGGGATGGAGCCAAAGCAAAAACAACACCTGGTTGTGGATGGGACTGGTGAGAGAAGCAAGGTCCGATGCTGTAAAGAGCAATACTGGATAGGGGCCTGGAATGTTATGTCTGTGAATCAAGGCAAATTGGAAGTGGTCAAAACAAGCGATGGTAAGAAAGAACGTCGACATTCTAGGAATCAGCAAACTAAAATGGACTGGAATGGGTGAATTTAACTCAGATGACCATTATATCTACTACTGTGGGCAAGAATCCCTTAGAAGAAATGGAGTAGCCATCATAGTCAACAAAAGAGTCCGAAATGCAGTACTTGGATGCAGTCTCAAAAATGACAGAATGATCTCTGTTTCCAAAGCAAACCATTCAATATGGTTTGTAATCCAAGTCTATGCCCTGACCAATAATGCTGAAGAAGCTGAAGTTGAACGGTTCTATGAAGACCTACACTACCTTTTAGAACTAACACCAAAAAAAGATGTCCTTTCCATTATAGGTGACTGGAAGTCAACACACACCTAGAGTAACAAGCAAATTTGGCCTTGGAGTACGGAATGAAGCAGGGCAAAGGCTAATAGAGTTTTGCCAAGAGAATGCACGGATCATAGCAAACACTTTCTTCCAACAACACAAGACTCTACACATGGACATCACCAGATGGCCAACACTAAAATCAGACTGATTCTATTCTTTGCAGCCAAAGATGGAGAAGCTCTATACAGTCAGCAAAAACAAGACCGGGAGCTGACTGTGCCTCAGATCGTGAACTCCTTATTGCCAAATTCAGACTTAAATGGAAGAAAGTGGGAAAAACCACTAGACCATTCAGGTATGACCTAAATCAAATCCCTTATGATTATACCGTGGAAGTGAGAAATAGATTTAAGGGACTAGATCTGATTGATTGACAGAGTGCCTGATGAACTATGGACGGAGGTTCGTGACATTGTACAGGAGGCAGGGATCAAGACTATCCTCAAGAAAAAGAAACGCAAAAAAGCAAAATGGCTGTCTGAGGAGGCCTTACAAATAGCTGTGAAAGAAGAGAAGCAAAAAGCAAAGGAGAGAAGGAAAGATATACCCATTTGAATGCAGAGTTCCAAAGAATATCAAGGAGAGATAAGAAAGCCTTCCTCAGTGATCAATGCAAAGAAATAGAGGAAAATAATAGAATGGGAAAGACTAGAGATCTCTTCAAGATGATTAGAGATACCAAGGGAACACTTCATGCAAAGAGGGGAACAGTGAAGGACAGAAATGGTATGGACTTAAAGGAAGCAGAAGATATTAAGAAGAGGTGGCAAAAATATACAGAACTGTACAAAAAAGATCTTCACGACCCAGATAATCACGATGGTATGATAACTCACCTAGACCAGACATCCTGGAATGTAAAGTCAAGTGGACCTTAGGAAGCATCACTACAAAGCTAGTGGAGGTGATGGAATTCCCAGTTGAGCTATTTCAAATCCTAAAAGATGATGCTGTGAAAGTGCTGCACTCAATATACCAACAAATTCAGAAAACTCAGCAGTGGCCACAGGACTGGAAAAGGTCAGTTTTCATTCTAATCCCAAAGAGAGGCAATGCCAAAGAATGCTCAAGTGACCACACAATTGCACTTATCTCACATGCTGGTAAAGTAATGCTCAAAATTCTCCAAGCCAGGTTTCAGCAATATGTGAACTTGAACTTCCAGATGTTCAAGCTGTTTTTAGAAAAGGCAGAGGAACCAGAGATCAAATGGCCAACATCCACTGGATCATGGAAAAAGCAAGAGAGTTCCAGAAAAACATCTGTTTCTGCCTTATTGACTATGCCAAAGCCTTTGACTGTGTGGCTCACAATAAACTGTGGAAAAGTCTGAAAGAGATGGGAATACCAGACCACCTGACCTGCCTCTTGAGAAATCTGTATGCAGGTCAAGAAACAACAGTTAGAACTGGACATGGAACAACAGACTGGCTCCAAATAGGAAAAGGAGTACATCAAGGCTGTGTATTGTCACCATGCTTATTTAACTTATATGCAGAGTACATCATGAGAAAGCCTGGACTGGAAGAAGCACAAGCTGGAATCAAGATTGCTGGGAGAAATATCAATAACCTCAGATACGCACATGACACCACTCTTGTGGTAGAAAGTGAAGAACTAAAGAGCCTCTTGGTGAAAGTGAAAGAGGAGAGTGAAAAGTTGGCTTAAAGCTCAACATTCGGAAAACTAAGATCATGGTATCTGGTCCCATCACTTCATGGCAAATTGGTGGGGAAATAGTGGAAACAGTGGCTGACTTTATTTTGGGGGGCTCCAAAATCACTACAGATAGTGACTGCAGGCATGAAATTAAAAGACGCATACTCCTTGGAAGAAAAGTTATGACGAACCTAGATAGCATACTAAAAAGCAGAGACATTACTTTGTTAACAAAGATCTGTCTAGTCAAGGCTGTGGTTCTTCCAGTAGTCATGTATGGATGTGAGAGTTGGACTCTATAAAGAAAGCTGAGCGCTGAAGAATTGATGCTTTTGAACTGTGGTGTTGGAGAAGACTCTTGAGAGTCTCTTGGACTGCAAGGAGGTCCAACCAGTCCATCCTAAATGAGATCAGTCCTGAGTGTTCATTGTAAGGACTGATGTGGAAGCTGAAACTCCAGTACTTTGGCCACTTGATGTGAAGAGCTGACTCATTTGAAAAGACCCTGATTGAGGGGAGGAGGTGAAGGGGACTTCAGAGGATGAGACGGTTGGATGGCATCACCAACTCGATGGACATGAGTTTGGGTAAACTCTGGGAGTTGGTGATGGACAGGGAGGCCTGGCGTGCTGTGGTCCTCGGGGTCGCCAAGAGTTGGACATGACTGGGCGACTGAACTGAACTGACAGTCCATGGGATAGCAGAGAGTTGGACATGACTGAGCAACTTTCACTTTTTAAAAAATTATAACTTGGGTTTGTCTGCTGTTCCCTCATGATTGGATTCAGGTTATGTATCTTGGGCAGAAGTAATAAGAGGAGATACTGGACCTGTCTCAGTGGGCATGTGATGTTGATTTGTCCCACTGCTGATGAACGGGGCTTCCCTGGTAGCTCAGCTGGTAAAGAATCTGCCTGCAATGCAGGAAACCCCCATTCAATTCCTGGGTCAGGAAGATCCCCTGGGGAAGAGATAGGCTACCCACTCCAGTATTCTTGGGCTTCCCTGATGGCTCAGATGGTAAAGACTCTGCCTGCAATGAGGGAGACCTGGGTTCTATCCCTGGGTTCTATCCCTGGGTTGGGCAGATCCCCTGGAGGAGGGCATGGCAACCCACTCCAGTATTCTTGCCTGGAGAATCCCATGGACAGAGGAGGGTGGTGGGCTACCATCCAGGGGGTCGCAGAGAGTCAGACATAACTGAGCGACTAAGCACAGCATTTTGCTGATGAGGTGTTTCCTTTGGTCACTTGATTAAAGTAATGTCTGCCAGGTTTCCCCAGTGTGAAGTTGCCTTTTAACTATTATCAGAACTTAGGAAAACACTTATCTATCTGTTACCTATAAATAGTTATCTATTTATTTACATATACATATATCCACTTTTTAGATTCTTCCCCCACATACGCCATTACAGAGTATTAACTGGAGTTCCCTGTGCTGTATAGTAGGTCCTCACTAGTTAGGTCTTATCTGTAGTAGAGTGTATACGTCAGTCCTGATCTTCCAACTTATCCCTCCCCCATCCCAATAAACATGTTGGTTTTCTACATCTGACTCTACTTCTGTGTTGTAAATATTTTCACTGTAGCCTTTTTTAAGATTCCACATATAAGCAATATCTCATTTTGTCTTTCTGTGTCTTGACTTACTGCACTCAGTATGATAATCTCTAGGACCATCCAATTAAAAGACGCTTACTCCTTGGAAGAAAAGTTATGACAAACCTAGATAGCATACTCAAAAGCAGAGACATTACTTTGCCGACTAAGGTCCGTCTAGTCAAGGCTATGGTTTTTCCAGTAGTCATGTATGGATGTGAGAGTTGGACTGTGAAGGCTGAGCGCCAAAGAATTGATGCTTTTGAAATGTGGTGTTGGAGAAGACTCTTGAGAGTCCCTTGGACTGCAAGGAGATCCAACCAGTCCATTCTGAAGGAGATCAAGCCTGGGATTTCTTTGGAAGGAATGATGCTAAAGCTGAAACTCCAGTACTTTGGCCACCTCATGCAAAGAGTTGACTCATTGGAAAAGACTCTGATGCTGGGAGGGATTGGGAGCAGGAGGAGAAGGGGACAACAGAGGATGAGATGGCTGGATGGCATCACGGACTCGATGGACGTGAGTCTGCGTGAACTCCAGGAGTTGGTGATGGACAGGGAGGCCTGGTGTGCTGCAATCCATGGGGTTGCAAAGAGTCGGACACGACTGAGTGACTGAACTGAACTGAGGGCCGTCCATGTTGCTGCAAATGGCATTATTTTGTTCTTTTTTTATGGCTTGGTGATATTCCATTATCTATACATACCACACCTTTATCCGTTCCTCTGTTGATGGCCATCCAGGTTGCTTCCATGTTCTGGCTGTTGTAAATAGTGCTGCAGTGAACACTGGGGTACAGGTATCTTTTTTATTTATGGTTTTTCCTGCCCTTTAATTATTAATAAGTATCTAATTGGAAGAGACTCTGATGCTGGGAGGGATTGGGGGCAGGAGGAGAAGGGGACGACAGAGGATGAGACGGTTGGATGGCATCACGGACTCGATGGACGTGAGTCTGCGTGAACTCCGGGAGTTGGTGATGGACAGGGAGGCCTGGCGTGCTTCAATTCATGGGGTCGCAAAGAGTCGGACACGACTGAGCGACTGAACTGAACTGAACTGAATAGGTAATACTTTGAGATGTCAATACCCTGTTCCTCATCAAACTTTCAATTTATTAATCTATGTCAGTATAGACTCATGCTTTTACATTATATTCAATAAATTATACTTCATAACTGTCATTATTTTTTGAAGTTTAATTTGTTCCAGATTTGACCAGTGGAACCTCTTCAGGCTGGCTCCATGGTCTTTTGACAGGTCCCTGTCATTCTTGTAGCACTTCTATCCTCTGACACAGAATGTCCCAGGCTGTTAATAAACCCATGAGGTAGGTGCTATTATTATCATCCCCACATTAGAGATACAGAAACCTAGGAGCAGCTCAGGATTATGCAGCTAGTGAGTTATGGTAGCAGAATCATGAATCCAGACCATTTAGCTCAGGCCTGAGTTTTCCTCCCTAACTTTTTATTCTGAAATAATTTTAGACTTACAGAAAAGTTGCAAACATAGTACAGAGTTCCTGATTACCTTTCACCCAATTTCCCCTGACATTAACCTGTGACATTAACACACAGTGCTGTGACCAAAACCGGGAAATTCACGTTGATGCATTACTGTTAAGTGATTCTGCCAGCTTTCTCAGTAAGGTCCTTTCTGACCCACTGCATTCCATCATCACAGCCTCTTTAGTCTTCTCCAACCTGTGACAATTCCTTTGTCTTTATATCCTGTCACTTTTGAACAAGACACCTGATCCATTCATTTGTAGAATGCCCTCAGTTTGGGTTTGCCTGCTGTTTGTTCCTGGTTAGACTGAGGGTATCCAAGAACACACAAGTGGCATTGCAGCCTCTTAATGCATCACATCGAGAGTGACTCATTACCTGGGATGTAAACTTGGATAATTGGATTAAACTTGGATGATTTGATATTTACTAGGTTCCTCCCCTGTATAGTTACTATTTTTTCCTTCTTAAACTAGTAAGTACCTCATGGGTATATACTTTGAGATAATGCAAATGTCCTTACTTTTGCTTACTAGTTTTTGGAACCATTTCTGCCTGCACCAGTGGTGACTGGGATGTTTGCCTAAGGGTGATTTTCTTTTTCTACTATTCCTTCTACATTCATTAACTGTAATTCAGTAAGAAAGAACTGCCCCTGCTCCCCTGTGTATGTATTTATTCAGTGATTTTTCTCAGACTGGACTCATGATTAATTAATCACTTACAATCCATTACAGACCTGACTACTGGTTGCTCCTTCAAGTTGGTTCCTGAGTCCTTTAGACAAGCCCCGTCTTTTCTGAGCACTTTGCTTCTACAAGATATCCCAGGTTCAGATTTCTGCCCCAGATCTGCAATTTCTCCAAGGAGCTCTGACTCCTTCCTTTGAAGAATTGTATTTAGAAACCAAGATCTGGGTATTTTATGTGCTTACTCCTACTGGGGTGTCACTGCCTTCAACATACAGCTATGGTAACCGTGCACCCCCAGCTGACTGCCCATCACCCAAGACACTGCGAAAAGCCCTCCCAAGAGCCCCTACATGCTCGCTCCAACCTACCCCTTTGGTTTACCTCACATCATAGCCAGAGGCCACTCACCCTGCCCTGCTGCTCTGGCATCACGCTGGTCCATGTCTTTTTTTCTAGCCCCATGGGTCCCAGGCATCTCTTTGAACTCTCACCTCTCCCGGGAACATGCCCTATTTACCTGGCTAACCCGTCCTGGACAAAAGCAAGTCAGCCTGCCCCACCTCCTGGCTTAGACAGCAATTCTGTCTTCAAACAGTCTGTTTACCTTTCTCCCGATATGTATGTTTTGGGGAGCAAAGACATGTCTTGTTTACCATTGGCTCCAAACATATAACACTTCCTGGACCTATCGTATGTGTTCAAGTGCTTGATGGAGGCGGGAGAGGGCAGTCACTCCAAACTCACTTCTCACGGCTCCCTCTCCCTCCACCGCCCTTCCTCTCCATGCCGCTCAGCTTCTCCCTTCAGAACCCAGCTCTTCGGTACAGCCTTCTACATGTCTCCCATCACCTGCCCTTCTTGTCTGAACTGGGAACTTGCATCAGTGTTGGTGTGTCGGCCTCAGCTTCATCGCAGCCAGGCAGCAGAGGTGCTCCAAACAGAACAGGTGAGAACACGGGCCCACCAAGCCCCACCTGCCACAGGGCCCCATCTGGGAATAAGGGGGAGGAGGGCAGCCTGCCACCTGCTTCTCCTGGTGCACCGCAGCAGGCGTGTAATGAGCCTGGGGAATTGTGCCACCAGGCTGAGAGCCCAACCTCCGGGGCCTCCCGTGCTGCGTCACCCCACTAACCGCTGAGACCGCAGGCTTCTGAGCCGCCACCAGAGCCCCACTGCTTTGGTCCCCAGGGGTGTGTGAGCAAACAGTGCAAAGAAACACATGAAAACAGAGCTGTGCGCTGGGCCTTTTCCATAATTATTACTATAATGACTTACAAAAAGTTTTTTCAGGCAACTGTGTTAAGTTATTGTACGTATGTGGGAGAGGGAATGGGGGTCCTGGCCATAGGGTAAATGAAGACCTCTCTCGTGGGAGAAGTGGGAGGAGGAAATGTGCCTCCCCTCTCCCCCACTAGGTCTGACTCCTGATTAAGTGGCTTCCCCACAACAAATGAAGACCATTAACCCTTCCTGTCCCAGGTACTGGGGTAAAGGAGAGGGAGCAGCAAGTCCATGAAGTGCTTTGACGGGGAGAACGCACAACCCACTGTGGCTGCCCAAACCCCGTGCATCCTGTCCTGGTTCCACGGGGTTGGACCCTGGCCCAGACCCCCTCACTGGGGTCGGAAGACTGCCCAGCACTCAGTCTACACCAAAGCGCCCACGTGGGAAGACGAGAGGACAGAGCGTGAGGGGGTCAGGGATGCCAAGGTGTGGCCTTCTGGGCTGCCCGGCTGGGTCAGGACAAGAATGTGGCACAAGGAGCGGTCACACGGCAAAGGGAACTGCTGGAGCCCCCACTCCCCAGGGCTAGTCACGCAGGCATCCAGGCACTCGGAGGGGTTCTGTCAGAGGCGATGGGGGCGTTCCGGTGTCTGGCCTTGGAGCTTGGGGACGCAGAGAACCACGGGCCTAACTGGCTCTGCCACGGGGGACACCCAGAACCATCCGAAGCTGGGCCCCTCAATTCCTACCTTCCAGCTCCAGCCTCCCATCCATGCAGCTAACTGTGACCGTGTGTGCGTGTGTGTTATGTGTGCGCGTGTGCACATGTGTATAGGGGAGGCTTCAGGGAAGCGCTGTTGCACCACTTGCCCAGGGTTCAGGGCGTGCAGGGGGTCCAGGCCTCGTCTGTGAACCCAACCACAGAGGGTTAAGGACTCTGGTTCCCCCTTCCTCCCAGAGCTACGCCTTCCTCCTTGGCCACTAGAAGGTTTTTCGATGAATAGCCCGGGAGCCGTCCTCTTCATACTCCTTTTTGGATACCCACATCTTCTTAAAAGTGTCCAGTGAGGCCAGGATAGAGCCCCTGTGAGGAGGGAGGGACAGCATTCCTGGGGACCTGAGGGCTGAGCCAGCCGCCCGCCCTGGCCGCCCAGGACTCCACTTCTCTAACCTGCGGGGGACATCCGCCCGCCTCCACCCAGCCTGGACCAGCCCAGGAAAAAGTGTCCAGAGCACAGTGGCCTCCTCCCAGGGCCCTGGCTCTGGGCCCCGCCTTACCCGATCCACGTGGAGTATAGCCGTTCCTGAGGGGCCGAGATCTGGAGGCAACAAGCACAGTGTCACTGCCCTGCCCTCCCAGCACCCCCATCCCAGCCTTGGGGGCATTTCCCCCAGTGCCTGCGGCCCGGCGTCAGCCAGGAGCAGGAAGGGCAGCAGGGCCAGGCTGGGTGTGAAGGCAGAGGACATCTGAAGGGGCTTCTTGCCCTTCCCTCCCCAGGTCAAGGTTGCCCAGCACCCCCATGCCCTACAGGGACTCCCCACAACCTCACCTTGATTTTGACGTCCTTTGGGGCAAGCTTCTTTACTTCACTTAGTAATCGATCGCCAAAGCCTGTGAACACAAGGCTGGCTGAACCCAGGGTCCACATCTGACCCCTCATCACTAGCTCCCTCACATCCACTTTTTTTATTTTGTAAGCTACTATTTTATTGTTTGGCCATGCCACGCAGCATGTGGGATCTTAGTTCTCTGACCAGGGATCGAACCCATGCTCCCTCAGTGGAAGTGTGCAGTCTTAACTACTGGACTGCCAGGGAAGTCCTTGTTTTAGTCATTCTTGCCAGGAGTAAGGGTGGAGAGAACCACACCAAATGCAGAAAAGATCCAGCAGTGTGCCTGCAGGTGGGCCCGCTTCCCTCTTCAGGAAGGAAGGAAGGTAGCAGAAGATGGAACCCCAAGTCACCCACCACTGCCTGACCCCTACCCTCTCCCCGTTGACACTCCAGAGCCAAAACCACCAGAAGCAGTCAAAGGCAAATGATGAGTCAGGAGAACAAGCAGTCGCTTCCATCCAATAGACAGGCAAACGTCTTGCACAGTGTTGGGACGGGGCTAGGGGACGGCCATAACTGGGGGAGCCTCTCAGGAGGGAAACTTGTGATATCTACCAGGTAATGCACACATGTGTACCCTCTGACTCAGCAATTCCATCCCTAGGATTTATCTTTCAGGTTTCTTCCCATTACGTGAAGTGATAGTGCATGCAATCACCCAGGGGAACATTTTTGTGATGAGAAAGAATTTCACCACCTCCAAGGCCATTGGCAGGTTTTTTTCCACCACCTCCAAGGCCATCAGCAGGTTAATGGTTCAATGGCACATCCAGCCCTCAGGGCCAGATAAAGAGAACCTACACAAACATCTGCTGTCTGTGGAGCAAAATCAGCAACACAGGGCGTGGAGCTGGAGAGTATGCTCGTGTTCCTGCTCTCTGTGTTCCCGCTCTGTCGCTAAGTCAGGTCTGACTCTTCCCAACCCCATGGACTGTGGCCCTCCCCAGGCTCCTCTGTCCATGGAATTCTCCAGGCTAGCATACTGGAGTGGGTTGCCATTTCCTTCTCCAAGGGATCTTCCTGAGCCATGGATTGAACCCATATCTCCCACATTGGCAAGCTGATTCGTTACTACTGAGCCACCTGGAAAGTCTAGAGAGTAAAGTCCAGGGCTGAGTAAAAAAGATGCTTTATCTAGGTACAGATGAGCAACTAACAATAACTGTGGGGAGGGAACCGGGTGCCCAGGTCAATAGAAGGCAGACTTCATCAAATACATTTTAGACCTCATTAAACTTACCATCTATTTGTAAACAAAATTTAATTTCAAATCTATCCCTTAAAAAAAAAAACAACTCACTGAAAACCAAAAAACCCACAGAAAATGGGCCATATCCCAGGCTTTCAGGAATTGGGGTGCAGTCTGAGGGCCCCACTACCTGTGGCCTCCAAGCCATACCATCCCGACCAACTAGGTACCTTTGAAAAGCGTGGAGCCACCGGAAAGCATGATGTTGGCGAACAGCGTGCGGCGCAGATCCATGTCAGACTTGTGGATGGCGAAGACCAGAACCTCGTGGAGTCCCTCACTCTCATCCCCTATCAGGTCTGGCTGGAACAGCAGCTCAGGGGCCCGGAACCGCGCTGGTCCCACCTTTGAAACACAAGATGAAGTCAGTCCCGCCTCCTCCAGTCCCGGCATCCCCGCCCGCCCGCGCCCGCCCGAGCTTACGTTGAGCGCGCTGCCGTCGGGCAGGGTGTACTGCACCTTCTCTGTCTCCAGAGCCTCATCCTTCTGCGGGTTGATGGACAGGTAGCAGGCCCGCTGCAGTGGGCAGAGACAGGGCCCTCAGGAGGTGGCCACGGGCACCCGCACACCCAGGGCTCAACCTCATGCTGGGTCCGACCACCCTCGTTTCCCCACTCCCTGGCCCATGTCACCTCTTTGATGGTCCGGACGACCTCAAACTCAGCCGAGGTGTGAAAGTCCGCCCCCTCCTTGCGCAGCAGCAGCCGGAGGTAGCGGGAGACGTCGCGGCCGGCGATGTCCACCCGCATGATGGAGTGCGGCATGGCGAAGCCCTCGTAGACGGGGACGGCGTGGGTGACCCCGTCCCCCGAGTCCAATACCACTCCCGTCGTGCGTCCTGTGGCGTACCTGTCACCAGGTCAGCATCCCTTCACCTCAGCCACTGAGGCACTGGGAGCTCCGCACCCCTGGAAGGGACCCCGGGGCGTGTGCATTATCTGGTCTGAGCAAGGGACCCACGGGCCCCGCTATAGGGATGGCCATGAGGAGGCTGTATGTTCAGGGAAGTCAGGCGCCGCAGCATCCCCATCAGGAGGCCAGAGACGCGAGGGCCAGGGCCGAGGGGGCACTCACAGGCTGAGCACGGCCTGCATGGAGATGAACAGGGCCGGCACGTTGAAGGTCTCGAAGAACACCTCCGCCGCCTTCTCCCGGTTCTTACTCGGGTTGAGTGGCGCTTCCGTAAGAAGAACAGGATGCTGCAGGAGACGGCAGAGTTCCGGGCAGGTGCAAAGGCAATGTGCAGGCCCCGCTGGGATCTTTCCAGAGAGCCACCTACCCCGGGAGCACACGAACCTGCCGTCTTCCATCCCTCCCGAGGGCGCCGGCACGTCATCTGCCAGCAGTGAGTCTTCCAAAGACCCAGCGCCCCCTGGAATATTCTACTTGGCTGCCGCTAGCTGTTTAGACCCACACCCACACAATGCAGGGCGGCAGGGATCCGCACCCACGCAACGCAGGGTGGCAGGGACCCAGACCCACACAATGCGGGGCGGAAGGGCGCAGGGACCCACACCCACATAATTCAGGGACGGCAGGGATCCACACCCACACAATGCAGGGCAGAGGGGCAGCAGGGACCCACACCCACACAATGCAGGGCAGAGGGGTAGCAGGGACCCACACCCACACAATGCGGGGCAGAGGGGCGCAGGGACCCACACCCACACAATGCGGGGCAGAGGGGAGGCAAGGACCCACACCCACATAATTCAGGGACAGCAGGGATCCACACCCACACAATGCAAGGTGGCAGGGGCTTCATGCCAGACAAGAGCCAGAGAAAGTGTGGAAGCCTGACGCAGACGCCGCAGGCGGGGCAGGGAGAGGGCGCCGCGGCCCCACCTCCTCGGAGAAGGTCTGCAGCTGGTCCTTAGAGTAGACGTACTGCCAGATCCGCTCCATGTCGTTCCAGTCCCTCACCACGCCGTGCTCCATGGGGTAGCGGATGGCCAGCAGCCCCCGGTGCTCCTGCAGACCGGGAGGCTGGAGGTGGCACCAGACACTCACCCAGCAGCTGTTCTCTGCCCTCAGGGGGGCCACCCCTTCATCCGCTCACCGGGGGTCCCTGTGCCCCTTAGATCATCCTTAACCCAGCATGGGTTCATCTGTCCAACTGTTTACCTGGCTCTGAAAGTCCAGCCTGTTTCGAAGACCGGGACCACAGGGGGTGGTGGCACGCTCCCCTGAACCCCACAGCTCCCCCATTCCTTCCCCCACGGCCCGTGTCCTCTACACTCACTACTAGCACATCCTTCCCTTCCAGCCTCACACATGGCCTGGCCACCAGCTCCACCACCACTCCAGTTCCCGTTCCCACCAGCGCCAGGAGCCTCTGTGACGGCCAACCCCACTAGAGCCGTCCTATATGGCCCCTCCTGCGGCCACGTGCTGCCACCTCTCCTCCCAGCACTTCAGCCAGGACAGGTGTGTCTTGCAGAGACCTGCCCTTCAGCTTCCCCCTACAACGCGGTCCTTCTGTCCAGCACCATTTGGCCTCTCACTCACGGCTGCGGCTCCTGCTGACCGCGTTTTCTGGGTCCTCAGCACCCCTTCCTGTCTTCCCCAGGTGGCTAAACTGCACTTGCTGGTTAGTCCCTGCCACCCCCACCCCCACTCGCTCCTCCTCCCAAGGGCCTCACCTGGCGGTGCAGTCCCTTCCACCCCCAATCCTCCAGCTGGAGCACAGAGCTGGCCTTCTCAATCAATCAGTCATCAGTCCAAGTGACTCAGACTTTAAAGTGACATTTTAACCAGTTCTTTCCCCTGTGGCTTCTAAAGGAAGGGCCAGGAAGTGGTCTTACTGTGTCACCATACACAAGAACCCTGGGCTATCTCACAGAGCAAATGGACCACAGTGCTTATGACACCCAGTAGGTGGTCCCAGAGAGGGCCCAGGGCCCTCTGACCACCAGTCAAGGCTCCTGGGACAGAAGACCTCAACCCAGGCAAAGACAGGCACCACAGATGTTACCTCTGCTTTTGGTCCGATAAAGAGGTCTCCTTCCAGGGCTCCAGCCATCACCCGCATGTGCTTGGGGCGCCCGACACTGCAGGGACAGAAAAGTCGGGGAGACGGGCAGGGGACATAGGCGAGCCTAGTCCAGGAAAACCAAAGTCCGACTCCAATGGTCAGAACCTAGGCCTAAACCACAGAGCAGGCCTTGGAAGGACAGAAGACTCAGGGCCAGAAGAAAAGGGGTTCCCGCCGTTTCCCACCAGCCCTCCCAGAGAGGGCCAAGAGGTCTGGAATGTCAGCCCTGGCAGAGGGTCTGCTTCTGCAGCCGTGATGACTCAGCCCTCACTGTGGATTTCACGGGGGTAGAACAAGGTGGGGTGGCCCCAGGAAGCAGGGCCAGGCTCCTTCCTTCACCCTTCTCTCACTCAGTCAATCCCGTCCTTCTCCCTGACAGGGCTTCTGAAACACAGATGCAGCTCTTGGCAGAGTGGATGAGCTACCATTCCAAAATCCTCTTCGCTGCACGTCAAGAGGAACCTTTAATTACACTCCAGGTGAGTTCAGAAAGGACAGCTGAGGCCTGGATACCCCATGCAGGCTTTGTCTTGACATGGCCAAGGGGGCCTGAGGACTCCCCTACCCTGGCTTCGGCCACTAAGCTCTAAGGCCTCCAGGATTTGAGACAAAACACCATCAAGGGAAAACTTCCCAATGGGCTTGAGCAGCCGGTGGAGTGCCCCCAAATTTCCCTGGGTTTCACTCCCCTCTCTTCTCTGCCACCACGGGCATCACGCAAGGAAGGATTCCCGCTGACCGCACAATGCATCTTCTAGAGCTTGAAAATAAATGAGCCCTGAAGAGAGCATTTCCTGGGAGGAAGGAGCGGCAGTAACTCCCCATTCTTTCTCCTCTGGGTTTAGGTCTCGCTTGTGTTCTTGCTGCTGCTACCATGCCTTGTTCCCAGGGGGATGCTCCTCCTTTCCCGCTCCAGGAGGGACCAAAACCAGACTCTGGAGGGGTGGGGGAAGCCCAGAGTGTCTTCTCCTTCCATAGCCCTTCATGACACCAGCTTCACAAATCTGGTGTTTTCCCCTACAGGCTGGGGCAAGAGTTAGCCTCAAAGAGAGTTGTGACACAGGACCCAAGTTCTCCCCAGAAGCAAACCAAAGGGTTAGGAATACTGCCTGATCAACACTTACTAGTTTGGAAAACAGTATTTGGGAATCTGGTCTCCTGCAAAGCCAGCCTTGATCACCCCGGAACCCTGCAAAAAAAAAAAACAGCAGCTAGATTCCAACATTCATCTCCAGATGAAGGTGGTGCCCTGCTGTGGAGAGTGCTGCCCCCGACAGTAGCCTGGGAAGGAAGCCTGAGATCCTGCCAAGAGGGCAAGGCCATTTACATGTACACCAGTGGTTCAAAACTAGGGGCAACTTTGCGTCTCATCCCCCTAATTTGAGGGCTTCCCAGGTGGCTCAGTGGTAAAGAATCTGCCTGCCAACATAGGAGATGTGAGGTCAGTCCTTGTGTTGGGAAGAACCGTGGAGAAGGAAATGGCAACCCACTCCAGTATTCTTGCCTGGGAAATCCCATGGACAGAGGAGCCTGGTGGGCTGCAGTCCATGGGGCTGTAAAGATTCAGACACAACTTAGCAATGGAGCATGCATGCAGCCCCAAATCTGATAATGTCTGAAGACTGGGGGGAGAGGCTGTTATTGCCATCTAGTGGGTAGAGGCTAGGGATGCTGCTAAACATCCTACAGCGCACAGGGCAGCCCCTCATCACCAAGAATTATGCAAGCCAGAATGTCACCAGTGTGGAAAAGGAGTACACCCTCCTAGGCACACTCGTGGCTCGGCTCCAGGCAGGAGGACTCCTTAGCAAGAAGCAACCCTTAAGGCTGGTTGCTTATGGCTTTTTTCAACATGCTTGAAAAAGCATGGGCCACTCCCCTCAGTAGCTATGGACCACATACAGGACTGGCTGGGAAAGATTACTGGGTGCATGGGGACCAACTAGCACTCCTCCTCAAGTGGCTTCCCCAGAGACAAGAAGAGGAGAGCTTGGTCCTTCCACTGCTCCAGCATGGAAGCTGGATGGAGACTTTTAAAGGGATCCTGGTATCTAGAAACCTCCCACCCACGGCAGGAATCAGCATCTCAACCTCTCTCCCCACCACCCATTACCACACTTGGGACCTGGAGAGCAGAAATAAACATCCCCTAGAGTTTGGGGGAGAATGGATACATGTGTACATATGGCCGAGTCCCTTTGCTGTTCACCTGAAACTATCAGAACATTGTTTTTTAACTGGCTATTCTCCAATACAAAATGGGCTTCTCGTGTGGTGTTCACGGTAAAGAACCCGCCTGCCAAAGCAGGAGACAGAAGAGATGTGGGTTTGATCCCTGGGTCAGGAAGAGCCCCTGGAGGAAGGTATGGCAACCCACTCCAGTATTCTTGCTTGGAGAATCCCATGGACAGAGGAGCCTGGTGGGCTATAGCCCATAGGGTTGCAAAGAGTCAGAAATGACTGAGTGACTGAGCACGCAGGCAATACAAAATAAAAAGTTTTTTAAAAAGAGAAAGAAACAGCCCAGTGGGACCAAGCAGGTTGTTCTTGAAACTCATAAACTTGTTGATTAGCCTGGCAAGAAATGAAGTGGCTGATCCTTCCTGAAGCCTGATGGAGAGCATCCCCAAGCCCAGCTTCAGCCATCTTATTAAACACCCCCTGCTGTGACAAAAGCCCTCACATGGTTACTCCAAAACAGACAGCCATTCAGAGATTACATGGGGGTCATGTGCAAGGGAGACAGATCCCAGAAAGAGCAGTGAGTCATTATTAAAAATTCCAAGGCCCACAGTTCAGAGGCAGACACTCAGCTAGAGGCAGATCCACTGATCCCTGCCCTACATCTTCTTCCTATAGACCACGCTGAGCTGAGCTACGGTGCTGAAGGACAAGACCACGATGGAGCCCGGCAACTTTCCTCTGAGGTTTCCAAGCAAGACCCCCAAACTGCTTACAGGTCCTGGGAAGAGTGGTCCTGAATTCTCTCCACTGCCCTCCCAGCTGTGGAACATCCGCTTGGCTCAGGGAGCACTTAAGGAAAGGGTCAAAGCAGGCGAGTGCCCAGCCAGGCAGCGGCGGGTATGTGGTTGGCAAAACTTAACGTGCATTTCCCCAGTCCCAGGAAAAGGGCATAGTGGGGCCTGCCTACCCTGGAGGTGCTGCCTGGGGGTGCAGCACTTGGGAAGAGCTGTTGTAGAGGCCCGCAGGTCAAGCGTCCTCAAAAGATGGGGCAAGCAGTGTGCAAAGGGGCAAACAGTGTCTTTCCTCCAGTAGGAGGGCAGCCAAAGCCTAAGGAGAGGTAAAGGGGCTGGGGTCGAAACTCATCCAGTGAGCCTACTCTCCACCGAGAAGGGTCCGGGGTGAGTCCCCGGGCCTGGCACATCGGTCGGTCGCCCGGCTGTACCCGACTCTCTAGATGCTGATCAAGGGCTGCCAGACATATGGGACCCCTTCCTCTCCTGACCTCCCCGCCTGCTTAGGGAGCGCTGGGGCTGGGGTTCTGCCACGCTTGCGGGGGGCTCGTCCCGCGGCCCGGGATACAGGGCCAAGTGGGGACAGCCCGCAGGAGTGGCGGGCCGGCAACGAGCCGAGGACCAGGCAAGACGGGCGGGAGTCCCTGCGGACCTCGCCGCGTCCACCCCCGCCCTCCCCCCGGTCGCCAAGCCTCACGTTGTCGATGACCACGGGCTGGTTGGCGATGATATCGTAGGACTCCATGGACGGGCCGTGCCGGCCCTGCCCAGCAGGCGGGCCTGCAGTAGCAACCAACGGCTGGCAGGCAGGCAGGCGGGCGGACCGGGACCACCGCGGCTCCAGACGCACTGCTGCGCCCCTCCCACCCCGAGCACGCAGCCTACGCGAGCCCGGCGGAGGCTTTCAAGAGGGCGGGCCCCACGGCCAGTCACCGCTCCCACCTAGGCAGATTGACGCCGGGCGCAGGGGACCCCCGGGGGCAAAGGGGCGGGGCCGCCGGGTGCTGGCCAGCCAATGGAGGCCGCCGGGAAGAACTGCCCGGGCGCCTCCAAGGTAGGCTGCAGCGCGTGCGGGTGACGTCATCGCCCTGCGCTTAAAGAAAGCGCGGTCGGAGCCGGCGGGGTGATAGTTCACTCGTCCTGGGCTGTTGTTTTCCACAGCGAGCAGTCCCCAAGGAGGCCGGCGGTGGATCTTTCACACAAAGCATTTCTTTATTGAGCGCTGAGGAAGATCCTTTTCCTTATAAAAATGATAGTTGCGTGATAACGGTAGCTGGAGTGAATGGAGCACCAGCTTAGTGCTTGCGCAGCACTTCTGCCCATTTTACATAGATGTTACATAGATATTACACCCTTGCAATTACTCGGGTATTATTTCCCGATTTTAGATACGGGAACCAAGGAGCCTCAACGCGTGTGTACCTTGCCCAACAGTTATCCTGTTGGCAGCAGCTGGGATGAGCACGCGAGGAGCCTGCAACCGCTCAGGGGTCCCCAGGGCAAGATACCCAGTCCTGAATTCATTGACCAGACTGAGCCATAGTTATTTGCCACTCTTTAGAACTTTCCCACTAGACTGTGAGATTAAATTTGGCCAAGTTGAAGCACAACATCATACAGGAAAGTGCAGAAGTCGTAAGTGTACATTTCAATAAATTATTAACTTGTGAATACTGAGCTTAAAAAACAGCATGAGCAGCACTCCACAAGCCTCCCACCCCTCTTGCTCACTGCCCTCTTCTTCCTCGAAAGGGACTACTATCCTCCAGTCTTCAGTCACCACAAGTTAGTTTAGCCTATTTTGGAGTTTTATGCAAATAGAATTATCTGGTGTCTGTGCGTTCATAAAATGGGTCAGCGTGCAACTGTTTAAAATAATGAAGGAGTTCTATATAATCTGATATGAAATACATCAGGACATATGGCTAAGTCAAAGCAAAGAAAGGCAGTCACAGTGTCCAGAATGTTTTATGTGTGAATGGCTCTGAGGAATGTCTGAGGAACCTTCAAGACTTTTTAATATGGGGAAGGGGGACCACTGGCAAAGGTGGGGGAATGAAGAGCAAATTTTTTGCACAATGTGAACTTTAATTTTTTAACTTGTTCATGTATTTGTGCATGGGTGCTGAGTTGCTCAGTTGTGTCCAGCTATTCTGTGACCCCACGGACTGTAGCCAGCCAGGCCCCTCTGTCCATGGAATTTCCCAGGCAAGAGTACTGGAGTGGATTGCCATTCTCTTCTCCAGGGGATCTTCCTGACTCGGGGACTGAACCCACATCTCCTGCGTCTTCTGCATTGGCAGGCAGATTCTTTACCACTGAGCTATCTGGGAAGGCCCTGTTCATGTATATATTACTTTCCCCTTATTTTTAAGTTGTGGTAAAATCCATGCATCATACAATTTACCATCATAACCCATTAAATTCTTTTAATTTGGGGTATAGTTGGTTTGTAATGTTCAGTTTCAGGTGTACAACAAAGTGAATCTGTTATACATATACATATATCCACTGTTTTTAAGATTCTTCTTAACTCATTTAAAAGTGTATGGTTCAGCAGTATTAAATACATTTGTAATATTATGCAACAATTATCACCATCTATCTCCATAACATTTTCCACCTTATAACACTGAAATGCTGTACTCATTAAACAGTAACTTCCCATTTCCCATGTGACAGAATTTCCTTCCTTTTTATGGCTGAAGTATATCCTATACTAATGTACATACTACATTTTGCTTATCCATTCATCTGTTGATGAATTCTTGGGTCTCTTCCACATTTTAGCTATTATAAGCAATACTGCTGTGAACACTGGTGTATAAATACCTCTTCAAGACTCTGCCTTCAATTCTCTGGGATGTATAGCAAGATATGGAATTGGACTGGATTAAAGATTAACTCAGCATGGCCCCGCCCATCAGAGCAAGACTCAGATTCCCACAACTAGTCCCTCCCATCAGGAGGCTCCCGCAAGCTTCTTACCCTTATCCATCAGAGGGAAGACAGAATGGAAACCACAGTTACAGAAAACAAACTAAACTGATCACTTGGATCACAGCCTTGTCTTAACTCAATGAAACTATGAGCCATGTTGGATAGGGCCACCCAAGATGGATGGATCATGGTGAAGAGTTTTGACAAAACATGGTATGCTGAAGAAGGGAATGGCAAGCCACTTCAGTATTCTTGCCTTGAGAACCCCATGAACTGTATGAAGAGGCAAAAAGATATGATACTGAAAGATGAACTCCCCAGGTTGGTAGGTGCCCAATATGCTACTGGAGAAGAGTGGAAAAATAGCTTCAGGAAGAATGAAGAGGCTGAGCCAAAGCAAAAAGAGCACCCATTTGTGGATGTGACTGGTGATGGAAATAAAGTCTGATGCTATAAAGAACAGTATTGCATAGGAATCTGGACTGTTAGGTCCATGAATCAAGGTAAATTGAAAGTGGTCAAACAGGAGCTGGCAAGAGTGAACATAGACATTTTAGGAATCAGTGAACTAAAATGGACTGGAATGGGCGAACTTAATTCAGATGACCATTATATCTACAAGTGTGGCCAAGAATCCCTTAGAAGAAATGGAGTAGCCCTCATAGTCAACAAAAGAGTCCAAAATGCAGTACTTGGATGCAATCTCAAAAACAACAGAATGATCTCTGTTTGTTTCCAAGGCAAACAATTCAGTATCACAGTAATCCAAGACTATGCCCCAACCAGTAACACTGAAGAAGCTGAAATTGAATGGTTCTATGAAGACCTACAAGACCTTCTAGAACTAACACCCCAACATATGTCCTTTTCATCACAGGGGACTGGGATGCAAAAGTAGGAAGTCAAGAGATACTTGGAGTAACAGGCAGATTTGGCCTTGGAGTACAGAATGAAGCAGGGCAAAGGCTAACAGGGTTTTGCAAAAGAACACACTGGTCATAGCAAACACCCTCTTCCAGCAACACAGGAGAAGACTCTACACATGGACATTACCAGATGGTTGATACGGAAATCAGATTGACTATATTCTTTGCAGCTGAAGATGGAGAAGCTCTATACAGTCAGCAAAAACAAGACTGGGAACTGACTGTGGCTCAGATCATGAACTCATTATTGCCAAATTCAGACTTAAATTGAAGAAAGTAGGGAAAACCACTAGACCATTCAGGTATGACCTAAATCAAACCCCGTATGATTATACAGTGGAAGTTTCAAAGAGATCCAAGGGATTATATCTGATAGATAGAGTGCCTGAAGAACTTTGGACAGAGGTTGGTAACATTGTACAGAAGGTGATGATCAAAACCATCCCCAAGAAGAAATGCAAAAAGGCAAAATAGTTGGCTGAGGAGTCCTTACAAATTGCTGAGAAAAGAACAGAAGCAAAAAGCAAAGGAGAAAAGGAAAGATATAAGCATCTGAATGCAGAGTTCCAAGAATATCAAGGAAAGATAAGAAAGCCTTCCTCGGTTATCAAGGCAAAGAAATAGAGGAAAACAACAGAATGGGAAAGACTAGAGAGCTCTTCAAGAAAATTAGAGATACTAAGGAAACATTCCATGCAAAGATGGGCACAATAAAGGACAGAAATGGTATGGACCTAACAGAAGCAGAAAAGGTGGCAAGAATACACAGAAAAACTGTACAAAAAAGATCTTCATGACCCAGATAACCATGATGGTGTTATCACTCACCTAGAGCCAGACATCCTGGACTGTGCAGTCAAGTGGGTCTTAGGAAGCATCACTACGAACAAAGCTAGTGGAGGTGATGGAATTCCAGCTGAGCTATTTCAAATCCTGAAAGATGATGCTGTAAAAGTGCTGCACTCAATATGCCAGCAAATTTGGATAACTCAGCAGTGGCCACAGGACTGGAAAAGGTCAGTTGTCATTCCAATCCCAAAGAAAGGCAACGCCAAAGAATTTTCAAACTACTGCACAATTGCACTCATCTCACATGCTGGTAAAGTAATGCTCAAAATTCTCCAAGCCAGGTTTCAGCAATATGTGAACTTGAACTTCCAGATGTTCAAGCTGGATTTAGAAAAGGCAGAGGAACCAGAGATCAAATTGCCAACATCCGTTGTTGGATCATAGAAAAAACAAGAGAATTCCAGAAAAACATCTGCTTCATTGACTATGGCAAAGGCTTTGACTGTGTGGATCACAACAAACTGTGGAAAATTCTTCAAGAGATGGGAATACCAGACCACTTTACCTGCCTCCTGAGAAGCAACAGTTAGAACTGGACATGGAACAACAGATTGGTTCCAAATAGGGGAAGGACTATGTCAAGGCTGTATATTGTCACCCTGATTATTTAACTTATATGCAGAGTACATCATGTGGAATGCCAGACTGGATGAAGCACAAGCTGGAATCAGGATTGCAGGGAGAAACATCAATAACCTCAGATATGCAGATGACACCACTCTTATGGCAGAAAGGGAAGAGGAATCAGTTCTGCTTTTGACTGCTTTCAGAACAGCCATACTCTTTTCCATAGTGGATGTGTTATTTTTCATTCACAACAATAGCCTCTTGAAGAAAGTGAAAGAGGAGAGTGAAAAGATGACTTAAAACTCAACATTCAGAAAACTAAGATCATGGCATCCTGTCCCATCACTTCACGGCAAAAAGATGGGAAAATAGTGGAAACAGTGACAGACTATATTTTTGGGTTCCAAAATCACTGCAGATGGTGACTGCAGCCATGAAATTAAAGGACGCCTGCTCCTCGAAAGAATAGCTATGACAAACCTAGACAACATATTAAAATGCAAAGACATTACTTTACCGACAAAGGTCCATCTAATCAAAGCTGTGGTTTTTTCCAGTAGTCATGTATAGATGTGAGAGTTGGACCATAAAGAAAGCTGAGTGCCGAAGAATTGATGCTTTCGAACTGTGGTGTTGGAGACAACTCTTGAAAGTCCCTTGGACTGCAAGGAGATCAAGCCAGCCAATCCGAAAGGAAATCAGTCCAGAATATTCATTGGAAGTACTCATGCTGAAGCTGAAAATCCATTTTGGCCACCAATACTTTGGTCAGTTTGTGAAAAACTGACCAATCAAGAAAGACCAAGACCGTGATGCTGGGAAAGACTGAAGGCAGGAGGAGAAGGGGATGTCAGAGGATGAGATGGCTGGATGACATCACCGACTAGATGGACATGAGTTTGAGCAAGCTCCAGGAATTAGTGATAGACAGGGAAGCCTGGCGTCCTGCAGTCCATGGAGTCGCAAAGAGTCGGATACGACTGAGCAACTGAACTGAACAGACTGATGGGGTTGCTGGATTATATTAAAATTCTGCTTTTGATTGCTTTAAGAACAGCCATACTCTTTTCCAAAGTGGATGTGTTATTTTTCATTCACAACAACAGTGCACAAGGATTCCAATTTCTCCACAGCTTCGCCCCAGTGGTTATATTCAGTTTTTGTTTTGTATTGTAGCCATCCTCATGACTATGAGATCGTAGCTCATTCTTGGTTTGATTTGCATTTCTGCAATGATTCATGGTGTTGCATAGCTTTTAATTTGCTTACTGGCCACTTGTATATCTTTGGGTAAATGTCTATTCCGTTCCTTTACCCATTTTTTTCAAGTTTCTTTTTAAAAATTGTTTACTTGTTTATTTATTATTTTTGACTGTGCTGGGTCTCTGTTGCTGTGTGCAGGCTTTCTCTATTTGCGGCAGGTGGGGGCTACTCTCGTTGCAGTGTGCAGGCTTCCCATTGTGGTGTCTTCTCTTCTTGGGGAGCACGGGCTCTAGGTGCTTGGGCTTCAGTAGCTGCAACGCAGGGGCTCACTAGTTGTGGATCGCAGGCCCTAGAGCGCAGGCTCAGTAGTTGTGGCACACCAGCTTAGGTGCTCTAAGGCATGTGGGATCTTCCTGGACAAGGGACTGAACCTGTGTCCCCTGCACTGGCGGAGATTCCTATCCACTGTGCCACCAGGGAAGTGCTTTTGATATGTTACTTTTTAAAATGAAATATGAAATGGAAATGAAAAAGTATTTGCATAACAAACCCTTGAGCTTAAGTGCCAGGGTCCAGCTTGTGAAGAGTCCTCAGAACTCTTGCCAGCAGGACAACAGTGTTGGAGAGAGAGTGCCTGAGGAAGGGCCCCCAAGGTACATTCTGTTAAAGGTCATTTGACACCTTTGTTAGTTATCAGTTGACCTCGTGCATATGAATTTATTTCTGGACCCTCTGTCCCATTGATCTATATGTCAGTACCACATGGTCTTATTCATTGTCGTTGTCTCTATCTTGAAATCAGATAATGTTAAGTCCTCTTTTGTTCTTTTTCAAATTGTTTTGAAAAATCTGGATCCTTTGACTTCCATACAATTTGGGGATCAGCTTCTCCATATATTCAAGGAAGCCTCTTGGAATTTTGATTGATTTTGCATTGAATCAAAGGTCAGTTTGAGGAGAGTTAACATCTTAACATAATGTCTTCTGATCCATAAGCGTGTCTCTCCTCATATTCAGTTCAGTCAGTTCAGTCGCTCAGTCGTGTCCGACTCTTTGCGACCCCATGAATCCCATCACGCCAGGCCTCCCTGTTCATGACCAACTCCCAGAGTTCACTCAGACTCACGTCCATCGAGTCCGTGATGCCATCCAGCCATCTCATCCTCGGTCGTCCTCTTCTCCTCCTGCCCACAATCCCTCCCAGCATCAGAATCTTTTCCAATGAGTCAACTCTTCGCATGAGGTGGCCAAAGTACTGGAGTTTCAGCTTTAGCATCATTCCTTCCAAAGAACACCCAGGACTGATCTCCTTTAGAATGGACTGGTTGGATCTCCTTGCAGTCCAAGGGACTCTCAAGAGTCTTCTCCAACACCACAGTTCAAAAGCATCAATTCTTTGGCACTCAGCCTTCTTCACAGTCCAACTCACATCCACACATGACTACGGGAAAAACCATAGCCTTGACTAGACGGACCTTTGTTGGCAAAGTAATGCCTCTGCTTTTGAATATGCTGTCTAGTTTGGTCATAACTTTTCTTCCAAGGAGCAAGCATCTTTTAATTTCATGGCTGCAATCACTATCTGCATTGATTTTGGAGCCCCCCAAAATAAAGTCTGACACTGTTTCCACTGTTTCCCCATCTATTTCCCATGAAGTGATGGGACCAGATGCCATGATCTTCGTTTTCTGAATGTTGAGCTTTAAGCCAACTTTTTCACTCTCCTCTTTCACTTTCATCAAGAGGCTTTTTAGTTCCTCTTCACTTTCTGCCATAAGGGTGGTGTCATCTGCATATCTGAGGTTATTGATATTTCTCCTGGCAAGTCTTTTAAATTTTGTTATTATTATTGAAATATGATTGGTTTACAGGGTTGTGTTAGTTTCTGGCGTACAGCAAAATGATTCAGTTGTATATACATATATGTACGTATGTATAAGTATATATTCTTTTCCAGATTCTTTTTTATTGCAGTTTATCACACGAGATTGAATATAGTTTCCTATGCTATATAGTACCACCTTGTTATTACTTTATAATAGCAGTTTATATTTGCCAGTCCCAAACTCCTAATTTATTTCCCCCTTTCCCCCTTTGGTAACCATAGGTTTGTTTTGTGTTTCTGTTTTGTAAATAAGTTACAAATAAGTTACTTTGTATTATATTTTAGATTCTACATATAAGTGATATCACATGATTTTGTCTTTGTCTGAATTACTTCACTTAATATGATAGTCTCTAGGTTCATCTGTGTTGCTGCATTATTTCATTCATTTTTATGGCTGAGTAGTATTCCATTGTGTGTGTGTGTGTGTGTGTGTGTGTGTGTGTGCGTGTGTGTGTGCTCAGACATGACTGACTCTTTGCAACCCCATGGACTGTGGCCCTCCAGCTCCTCTGTCCATGGGATTTCCCAGGGAAGAACACTGGAGTGGGTTGCCACTTCCAGCTCCAGGGGATCTTCCTGGTCCAGGAATCCAACCCGCATCTCCTGTGTCTTCTGCCTTGCAGGTGGATTCTCTACCACTAATGCCACCTGGGAAGCCAATATGAAGTGAAAGTGAAGGCCGCTCAGTCGTGTCCAACTCTGCAACCCCGTGGACTCCACAGTCCATGGACTTCTCCAGGCCAGAACACTGGAGTGGGTAGCCTTTCCCTTCTCCAGGGGATCTTCCCAACCCAGGGACTGAACCCAGGTCTCCTACTGTGCAGACAGATTCTTTACTAATGCCACCTGGGAAATCTATATATATAGGACCAAATCTAGATGGATATTTAGGCTGCTTCTGTGTCTTGCCTATTGTTAAGTAGTGCTGCTGTGAAGATTGGGATGCATGTTACAACATTATTTCTGTTTTATGTTTTTTGGTGTTTCGCCCATGAGGCATTTGGGATTTTAGCTTTCTGACTAGGGATCACACCCATATCCCCTGCCTTGGGAGGTGAAGTCTTAACCTTTGGATCACCAGGGAGGTCCCTGTGACGCATATATCTTTTCAAATTAGAGTTTTCTCTGGATGTATGCCCAGGAGTGAGATACATTTTATTACTTTTGAAAGTTTTTGGTGTATAGATTTTAGAGTCTTCCATCAGGTTTATCCCTAAATAATTCATATTTTTGATGCTAGAATCAATAGTATTGTTTCTCTAATTTAAAGTTTGATTATTCATTGTCAATAGGTAGAAATAAAATTGATAAAAAAACAATAGATTTTATAGTTACAGCAGATTTAGGTTTACAGAAAAATTGTGCAGAAAATACAAAGTTCCCCTATACCTCCATAAATGCCCACCCTTCCTTGCTGCAATTTCCTCAGTTCTTAACATTTTGCATTACTGTATGCATATGTTGCAACTGATGAACCAAAATTGATACATTATTATTAACTAAGGCCTATAGGTTACAGTGCTTCCCCTGTGGCTCAGCGGTCAAGAATCCTCCTGCCAATGCAGGACGTGCAGGAGACGAGGATTGGATCCCTGGGTTGGGAAGATCCTGGTGGAGGGTATGACAACCCACTCCAGTATTCTTGCCTGGAAAATTCCACGGGCTGAGGAGCCTGGTGTGCTACAGTCCATGGGGTCACAGAGAGTCAGACACGACTGAGCTACTGAGCACAGCATAGCACATGGGTTACATTAGGGTTCATGTTTCGTGTTTTACTTTCTGTGGGTTTTTGACAAATGCATAATGTACCCACCATTACAGTATCATTCAGAATAGTTTATGGCCTTAAACAAATTCCCTGTTTCCACATATTCACTCCTCCCTTCCTCCTTTTTTTTACCTGTCTGTATGATTTTGCCTTTATACCTAATGTCATACAGTTGGAATCATGCAGTGTGTAGTCTTTTCAGGTTGACTTCTCTCACTTGGAATAATGCATTTAAGGCTCCTCCATACCTTTTTGTAACTCGATAGACTCATTTCTTCTGTTGCTGAATAGAGTTCCATTGTCTGGATGTATTGCACTTTTTTTTCTTCGCTGCACCCCTTAGCACTCAAAACTTCTCCAATCCAGGATCGAACTTGTGCCCTTTGTATTGGGAGCACAGAGTCTTAACCCCTGGACCACCAGGGAAGTCCCTTGCAGTTTATCCATTCATCTATTGAAGGACATCTAAGTTGCTTCCAATTTTTGGCAATTATGAGTAAAGCTGTGGTAAACATCCATGTGCAGCTTTTTAGGTAGGCATACAATTTCAACTCATTTGTTTAAGTACCTCAGAATATAACTGATGGATGGTAAACCTATGTTTAGCTTTGTAAGAAACTGCTAAACTTTGTTGCAAAGTGGTTGTATCAATGTTATATTCCCATCAGTAATGAATGAGAGTTCCTGTTTCTCCACATCCTCTACAGCATTTGATGTTGTCAGTGTTTTGGACTGTAGCCATTCTAATAGATGTGTAGTGGCATCTCATTACTGTTTTAATTTGTAATTTCTTAATGACATATGAGGGAGAAAGCAATGGCACCCCACTCCAGTACTCTTGCCTGGAAAACCCCTGGACAGAGGAGCCTGGAAGGCTGCAGTCCATGGAGTCGCTGAGGGTCAGACATGACTGAGCGACTTCACTTTCACTTTTCGCTTTCATGCATTGGAGAAGGAAATGGCAACCCACTCCAGTACTCTTGCCTGGAGAATCCCAGGGACGGGGGAGCCTGGTGGGCTGCCGTCTATGGGGTTGCACAGAGTAGGACACGACTGAAGTGACTTAGCAGCAATGACATATGATGTTGTGCATCTTTCATATGAATATTTGCTACCTATATAGTGTAGCAAATATGGTGAGGTGTCTGTTCAGGTTTTGCCCATTTTTTAATTGAGTTGTTTTCTTGTTGAAAGAGGAGCTAAAAAGCCTCTTGATGAAAGTGAAAGAGAAGAGTGAAAAAGTTGGCTTAAAGCTCAACATTCAGAAAACGAAGATCATGGCATCTGGTCCCATCACTTCATGGGAAATAGATGGGGAAACAGTGGTAACAGTGTCAGACTTTATTTTGGGGAGCTCCAAAATCACTGCAGATGGTGACTGCAGCCATGAAATTAAATGACGCTTACTCCTTGGAAGAAAAGTTATGACCAGCCTAGATAGTATATTCAAAAGCAGAGACATTACTTTGCCGACTAAGGTCCGTCTAGTCAAGGCTATGGTTTTTCCTGTGGTCATGTATGGATGTGAGAGTTGGACTGTGAAGAAGGCTGAGCGCCGAAGAATTGATGCTTTTGAACTGTGGTGTTGGAGAAGACTCTTGAGAGTCCCTTGGACTGCAAGGAGATCCAACCAGTCCATTCTGAAGGAGATCAGCCCTGGGATTTCTTCGGAAGGAATGATGTTAAAGCTGAAACTCCAA
Organism: Capricornis sumatraensis; assembly: GCF_032405125.1. Taxonomy (NCBI): domain Eukaryota; kingdom Metazoa; phylum Chordata; class Mammalia; order Artiodactyla; family Bovidae; genus Capricornis; species Capricornis sumatraensis. The sequence continues at coordinate 103,246,930 of NC_091069.1, read as the reverse complement.
TACTTTGGCCACCTCATGTGAAGAGTTGACTCATTGGAAAAGACTCTGATGCTGGGAGGGTTTGGGGGCAGGAGGAGAAGGGGACAACAGAGGATGAGATGGCTGGATGGCATCACGGACTCGATGGACGTGAGTGAGTGAACTCTGGGAGATGGTGATGGACAGGGAGGCCTGGTGTGCTGTGATTCATGGGGTCGCAAAGAGTTGGACACGACTGAGCGACTGAACTGAACTAAACTCAACTGAACTTTCTTGTTAAGTTTTAAGAACTCTTTGTATATTTTAGATGCACATCCTTTATTACGTGTGTATTTGCAAATCTTTTCTCCTGGTCTGTAGCTTGTCTTTTCATTCTCTTAGTACAATTAGTTTTAAAAATGTGTCCTGCTGCCCTGCTAAACTCATTTATTTTTTTTTTAGGAATTCTTAGATTTTTTTACCTGGATAATCAAGTCAACTAAGAATAAAAACAGTTTTACTTCTTCCTTTCTAGTCTGTATGCCTTTTATTTCTTTTTATTGCCTTACTGCACGGGTAGACCCTTTAGGACAAAGTTGAATGGGAGTGGTAAGAGTGGACATCCTTGTTTTGGATCCTGAGATTAGGGAGAAAACATTCAATCAACATTTTGTTTGTGATGATGTTACTTTAGGTCTTTCATAGATTCTCTTTATCAAACTGAGAAAATTCTCTTTGTTTTCTAGTTAATGGGAGTTTTATCCTAAATGGATGTTGGTTGGTTTGGTTGGTTGGTTTAGTCACTAAGTTGTGTTTAGTTGCTAAGACTATTGCACCCCATGGACTGTAGCCTTCCAGGCTTCTCTGTCCATGGGATTCTCCAGGCAAGAGTACTAGAGTGGGTTGCTAGCTTTCATCAAGTGCTTTTTCTTTAATATGGAGCTTTTTTCTTTTTTAGAAAAGAAAAGTGCTTTCTGTCTTACATTAGTATTGAGGTTATCTTCTTCTTGAGGAGGCTCTATTAGTTTGTGTTAAGGAATCTCTACATTTTATCTAGTTGTTGAATCTATTGGCAGAAAGTTTTCAAAAATAATTGTACACTTATCTTCCTTTAAATCTGTAGTATCACTAGTAATGTCTACTTTCTCATTCCTGATATTGTTAATATGTTTTCTGTCTTTTTCTCTGATCATTCTGGCTACAGTTTTATATTTTATTGATTTTCTCAAAGAACTAGCTTTTTGTTTCATTGATTTCCCCCTCAGTGGTTTTTATGTTTTTAAAAGGTTATAAAAAACAACAGCAAAGAGAAAAGAAACATACATAGCCTGCAAAACTTGAAATATTTTCTATCTGGCTCTTTACAGAAAAGATTTATTGACTCTTACTCCATCCTTGGATGAGTATGTAAATATAGATGTTGTTGAACTGAAAGAAGTAGACTGCTGGTGATTTCTCCAGAAAAAAAGAAAAGGGGTTTATTTTGGGATCCACAGAGAGTTCCAGTTTGGGGTCTTCAATCGTGGTGTGCTACGGATAAGTCCCTGCACGGCAAGAGAGGGAGAACTCTTTTATAAAGGAGGGAAGCAAGTTGGGGGAGGCTATAGCAAACAAAGAATCCATGGCTTTTCACTGGCTGAGCCCTTGCCAGAAATGAAGAGGAACTGTTTCTTCTTCCTGTTGAGCTCTGAGAGTAAGAGCTCCCCCTTGTGGTCTCTCAACTCTAAATAGAGCTGAGGTTTCTGTTTATTAATTTCTTAACAATATTTTTCTGTCATACCTTGGTACTTAACACTTCTGCCTGGAAATAAGAGAATCAGGGAGGAGAAAGTCTGTTGATCATGTAAAGCACCTGGTAGAGCACACCTTGTGTCCTCAGGTTGCAAAGCAACCCATATTCTCTTCCTCCGGCGATGTGAGCAGATAGAAGGGAAATGAGGGATAAGTGGGAGAGGAGGTGGTGAGGATTTTGGTGGTGACTTGTTGGGATCAACAGTGGCCTCTCATTTCACCAGCACTCAAGTGAGGGAGGGCTGCTGCTGGCTGGTGTCTGCTGCGGCAGTCGAGGGGGACCAGCTGGCCAGGTTTGGGGATGTATTTGAGAATCAAACAGAGGACTTGCTCATGGATTGGATGCGTGGTGAAAGAGAAAGAGAAGAGTCTGGGCTGTACTCTGGATTTTGGCCTGAACAAGTAGAAGGATTGATTTGTTGCTGAGATGGGGGAAAGTGGCAGGAGTGGGCCATAGGACTTGAAAGACGGATACTTGTGCATCTTGAATTTGAAGCTAGCCATTGCTTTGGTTTTATTGACCCTCAGCATTGTGTGAAATCTCCTTGGTTACAGTCCCCCAGAGGACTCCATCTCCAACCCACGTGCAGCCCATGCCCAGGCCCTTCCAGGGTCTTGCTTGATTGAAGCCTCCCCAATCTCTTGCCCAGGTCTTTTCCACCTCTGGGTATTTATGCAAAGTCCAATTCTGTAAAAAGCAATATTGCATAAAAACCTGGAATGTTAAGTCCATGAATAAAGGCAAATTGGAAGTGGTCAAACAGGAGATGGCAAGACTGAAGATCAACATTTTAGGAATCAGTGAACTAAAATGGACTGGAATGGTTGAATTTAACTCAGTTCAGTTCAGTTCAGTCGCTCAGTCGTGTCCGACTCTTTGCGACCCCATGATCGCAGCATGCCAGGCCTCCCTGTCCATCACCAACTCCCGGAGTTCACTCAGACTCACGTCCATTGAGTCAGTGATGCCATCCAGCCGTCTCACCCTCTGTTGTCCCCTTCTCCTGCCCCTAATCCTTCCAAGCATCAGAGTCTTTTCCAATGAGTCAACTCTTCACATGAGGTGGCCAAAGTACTGGAGTTTCAGCTTTAGCATCATTCCTTCCAAAGAAATCCCAGGGCTGATCTCCTTCAGAATGGACTGGTTGGATCTCCTTGCAGTCCAAGGGACTCTCAAGAGTCTTCTCCAACACCACAGTTCAAAAGCATCAATTCTTCGGCGCTCAGCCTTCTTCACAGTCCAACTCTCACATCCATACATGACCACAGGAAAAACCATAGCCTTGACTAGACGGACCTTAGTCGGCAAAGTAATGTCTCTGCTTTCAAATATGCTATCTAGGTTGGTCATAACTTTTCTTCCAAGGAGTAAGCGTCATTTAATTTCATGGCTGCAATCACCATCTGCAGTGATTTTGGAGCCCCCCCAAAAAAACTCTGCCACTGTTTCCCCATCTATTTCCCATGAAGTGATGGGACCAGATGCCATGACCTTCGTTTTCTGAATGTTGAGCTTTAAGCCAACTTTTTCACTCTCCTCTTTCACTTTCATCAAGAGGCTTTTTAATTCCCCTTCACTTTCTACCATAAGGGTGGTGTCATCTGCATATCTGAGGTTATTGATATTTCTCCCGGTAATCTTGATTCCAGCTTGTGTTTCTTCCAGTCCAGCGTTTCTCATGATGTACTCTGCATAGAAGTTAAATAAGCAGGGTGACAATATACAGCCTCGACACACTCCTTTTCCTATTTGGAACCAGTCTGTTGTTCCATGTCTAGTTCTAACTGTTGCTTCTTGACCTGCATGCAGATTTCTCAAGAGGCAGGTCAGGTGGTCTGGTATTCCCATCTATTTCAGAATTTTCCACAGTTTGTTGTGATCCACACAGTCAAAGGCTTTGGCATAGTCAATAAAGCAGAAATAGATGTTTTTCTGGAATTCTCTTGCTTTTTCCATGATCCAGTGGATGTTGGCCATTTGATCTCTGGTTCCTCTGCCTTTTCTAAAACCAGCTTGAACATCAGGAAGTTCATGGTTCACGTATTGTGAAGCCTGGCTTGGAGAATTTTGAGCATTACTTTACTAGCATGTGAGATGAGTGCAATTGTGTGGTAGTTTGAGCATTCTTTGGCATTGCCTTTCTTTGGGATTGGAATGAAAACTGACCTTTTCCAGTCCTGTGGCCACTGCTGAGTTATCCAAATTTGCTGGCATATTGAGTGCAGCACTTTGACAACATCATCTTTCAGGATTTGAAATAGCTCCACTGGAATTCCATCACCTCCACTAGCTTTGTTCGTAGTGATGCTTTCTAAGGCCCACTTGACTTCACATTCCAGGATGTCTGGCTCTAGGTGAGTGATCACACCATTGTGATTATCTGGGTCATGAAGCTCTTTTTTGTACAGTTCTTCTGTGTATTTTTGCCACCTCTTCTTAATGTCTTCTGCTTCTGTTAGGTCCATACCATTTCTGTCCTTTATTGAGCCCATCTTTGCATGGGCTACAAAACCTTTTAGAACTAACACCCCAAAAAGATGTCCTTTTCATTATAGGGGACTGGAATGCAAAAGTAGGAAGTCAAGAAACACCTGGAGTAACAGGCAAATTTGGCCTTGGAATGTGGAATGAAGCAGGGCAAAGACTGATAGAGTTTTGCCAAAAAAATGCACTGGTCATAGCAAACACCCTCTTCCAGCAACACAAGAGAAGACTCTACACATGGACATCACCAGATGGTCAACATCAAAATCAGATTGATTATATTCTTTGCAGCCAAAGATGGAGAAGCTCTATCCAGTCAACAAAAAACAAGACCAGGAGCTGACTGTGGCTCAGATCATGAACTCCTTATTACCAAATTCAGACTCAAATTGAAGAAAGTAGGGGAAACCACTAGACCATTCAGGTATGACCTAAATCAAATCCCTTATGATTATACAGTGGAAGTGAGAAATAGATTTAAGGGCCTAGATCTGATAGATAGAGTGCCTGATGAACTATGGAATGAGGTTTGTGACATTGTACAGGAGACAGGGATCAAGACCATCCCCATGGAAAAGAAATGCAAAAAAGCAAAATGGCTGTCTGGGGAGGCCTTACAAATAGGTGTGAAAAGAAGAGAAGTGAAAAGCAAAGGAGAAAAGGAAAGATATAAGCATCTGAATGCAGAGTTCCAAAGAATAGCAAGAAGAGATAAGAAAGCCTTCTTCAGCGATCAATGCAAAGAAATAGAGGAAAAGAACAGAATGGGAAAGACTAGAGATCTCTTCAAGACAATTAGAGATACCAAGGGAACATTTCATGCAAAGATGGGCTCAATAAAGGAATTTAACTCAGATGACCATTATATCTACTACTGTGAGCAAGAATCCTTTAGAAGAAATGGAGTAGCCATCATAGTCAACCAAAGAGTCTGAAGTGCATTTCGGTTCAGTTCAGTTCACTCACTCAGTCGTGTCCGACTCTTTGCAACCCCATGAATCGCAGCACGCCAGGCCCCCCTGTCCATCACCATCTTCCGGAGTCCACCCAAACCCATGTCCATTGAGTCAGTGATGCCATCCAGCCATCTCATCCTCTGTTGTCCCCTTCTCCTCCTGCCCTCAATCTTTCCCAGCATCAGGGTCTTTTCAAATGACTCAGCTCTTTGCGTCAGGTGGCCAAAGGATTGGAGTTTCAGCTTCAACATCCGTCCTTCCTATGAACACCGAGGACTGATCTCCTTGAGGATGGACTGGTTGGATCTCCTTGCAGTCCAAGGGACTCTCAAGAGTCTTCTCCAACACCTATGACCTAAATCAAATCCCTTACGATTTTACAGTGGAAGTGACAAATAGATTCAAAGGATTAGATCTGATAGACAGAGTGCCTGAAGAACTATGGATGAAGATTCATGACATTGTATAGGAGGCAGGGATCAGGATCATCTCTAAGGAAAAGAAATGCAAAAAGGCAAAATGGGTCATCCCAGTGCACCAGGAGGGAGGTGAGAGGGGGGTTCAGGATTGGGAAATCATGTACACCCGTGGTGGATTCATGTTGATGTATGGCAAAACCAATACAGTACTGTAAAGTAAAATAAAATTAAATTTAAAAAAAAGGAAAAATGGTTGTCTGAGGAGGCCTTACAAATAGCTGTGACTAGAAGAGAAGCAAAAGACAAAGGAGAAAAAGAAAGATGCACCCATTTGAATGCAGAGTTCCAAAGAATAATAAGGAGAGATAAAAAAGCCTTCCTCAGCAATCAATGCAAAGAAATAAAGGAAAACAATAGAATGGGAAAGTCTAGAGATCTCTTCAAGAAAATTAGGAGATACCAAGGGAACATTTCAAGCAAAGATGGGCACAATAAAGGACAGAAATGGTTTGGCCCTAACAAAAGCAGAAGATATTAAGAAGAGGTGGCAAGAATACACAGAAGAACTGTACAAAAAAGATCTTTATGACCGAGATAATCACGATGGTGTGATCACTCACATAGAGCCAGACATCCTGGAATGTGAAGTCAGGTGGGGCTTAGGAAACATCACTACGAATAAAGCTGGTGGAGGTGATGGAATTCCAGGTGAGCTATTTCAAATCCTAAAAGACAATGCTTTGAAAGCGCTGCTATCAATATGTCACCAAATTTGGAAAACTCAGCAGTGGCCACAGGACTGGAAAAGGTCAGTTTTCATTCCAATCCCAAAGAAAGGCAATGCCAAAGAATGCTCAAACTACCACACAATTGCACTCATCTCACATGCTAGTAAAGTAATGCTCAAAATTCTCCAAGCCAGGTTTCAACAGTATGTGAACCGTAAACTTCCTGATGTTCAAGCTGGTTTTAGAAAAGGCAGAGGAACCAGAGATCAAATGGCCAACATCCTCTGGATCATGGAAAAAGCAAGAGAGTTCCAGAAAAACATCTATTTCTGCTTTATTGACTATGCCAAAGCCTTTGACTGTGTGGATCACAACAAACTGTGGAAAATTCTGAAATAGATGGGAATACCAGACCACCTGACCTGCCTCTTGAGAAATCTGTATGCAGGTCAAGAAACAACAGTTAGAACTGGACATGGAACAACAGACTGGTTCCAAATAGGAAAAGGAGTGCGTCGAGGCTGTATATTGTCACCCTGCTTATTTAACTTACATGCAGAGTACATCATGAGAAACGCTGAGCTGGAAGAAGCACAAGCTGGAATCAAGATTGACAGGAGAAATATCAATAACCTCAGATATGCAGATGACACCACTCTTATGGCAGAAAGCAAAGAAGAACTAAAGAGCCTCTTGATGAAAGTGAAAGAGGAGAGTGAAAAAGTTGGCTTAAAGCTCAACATCCAGAAAACTAAGATCATGGCATCTGGTCCCATCACTTCATGGGAAATAGATGGGGAAACAGTGCAAACAGTGACTGACTTTTTTGGGGGGTTCCAAAATCACTGCAGATAGTGACTGCAGCCATGAAATGAAAAGACTCTTGCTCCTTAGAAGAAAAGTTATGACCAAGCTAGACAGCATATTCAAAAGCAGAGACATTACTTTGCCAACAAAGGTCGGTCTAGTCAAAGCTATGTTTTTCTCCAGTAGTCATGTGTTGATGTGAGAGTTGGATTCTAAAGAAAGCTGAGCACAGAAGAATTGATGCTTTTGAACTGTGGTGTTGGAGAAGCCTCTTGAGACTCCCTTGGACTGCAAGGAGATCCAACTAGTCCATCCTAAAGGAAATCAGTCCTGAATATTCATTGTAAGGACTGATGTGGAAGCTGAAAATCCAATACTTTGGCCACCTGATGCAAAGAACTGACTCATGGGAAAAGACTCTGATTCTGGGAAAGATTGAGGGCAGGAGGAGTAGGGGACTTCAGGGAATGAGAGGGCTGGATGCCATCACCAACGTAATGGACAAGAGTTTGAGTAAACTCTGGGAGTTGGTGATGGAGAGGGGGCCTGGTGTGGTGCAGTCTGTGGGGTCACAGAGTCAGACATGACTGAGCGACTGAACTGAACCAGGACACACTTGCAGCATTTGTATTCATAGGGTGAGTGTTCTCTTTCTACAGGAGATTTGAGGTCATTTGGGGGCTGCTGTGTTTCCTCTCCACCAAGACAAGTGGCAGAAGCCAGAGAATCAGTGCCTGGGCTTAGGACTTCTTTTTACATTTACCGGACTTTGAAGTTGGACGTTTTCTGTCTTCCAGTTATGCTGAGGATGTGAGTTTTGTGTTGTGGTATATGTTCTTTTTGTTGTTTTTGTTTTCTTGAAGATATTGCAGGGAAGTAACATTTTTGCTGCTTCAATTACCTCCTTTTATGGGTTGAATTGTGTCCCCACCCCAGATGTACATATTGATGTCCTAACCACCAGTAATTCAGAAATGAGGTACATTAGGGTAGACTATAATTCAATATGACTGATGTCCTTATAAGAAGAGAAACTTTGGACACATGATTGTGGAGGGAAGTCACAAGGAGAAGACAGCTGCCTACAAGCCAGGTTGAGATGCCTCAGAAAGAACCAACTCTTGTCTCAGACTTCTGGTCCCTGGAACTGTTAGATAATAGACTGATGTATAACCTCGCCATTTTGTGGAACTTTGTTAGGGTAGCCCCAACAATCATCTGAGCTACTCAGAATTCAACTCTATAACTTTTTCTATAACTTCTCCCTCCTCAGATTTCTTCCATTCTATCACTGCATACAAAGCAGGACTGGCTACATAACTTGTAGGACACAGTGTATAATGAAAATGCAGGAAGAAAAGTACAGTTAAAGGTGCTAAAATATAAAGACATTTTTCCCCTTTGGAACTACTTTAATCTTATGAAATGTAATAGGGGAAATAGTGACATATGAGTGACAGCATCAACTTATATTTTTATTTATAACGTTTTTGGTGCTATACTTCTGTTAGAGAAGAGGGCAGCAGAGGACGAGATTTAGGTAGCATCACGGACTCAATGGACATGAGCCTGAACAAACTCCAGGAGATAGTGGAGGACAAGGAAGCCTGGTGTATTGTAGTCCATGGGGTCGCAATGAGTTGGACACGACTTAGGGACTGAACAACAACAATTCTATTATGTGATGCAATAAATAACGATACTTTTGTAATGTGATATGTTGATTTGTCCTAAGATTTTTCTGGCTATTCTAGCTACTTGTATTTCATTTAAGTTGATTTAATTGAGTTTTTGTCACTTGCAACTGAAGAGTTCTGGTTGCCTCCAGGAGGCGGTGCCTGGGGATGAAGGAAGGCAGTGCAGAGCCCAAGGAAGGGAGTGGAGAGGCTGCTGTCTTACGGTGGCCTCTCCCTTTCCGGTCCTGGCCCATAGACACCGCCCTCCCGCTTCCCGCCGTGGACCTGCCCAGCCGCTCGCTTCCGTTTCCGGGCGTGACGTCACAGACTGTCGGTTCTGAAGTATCCTGGAGTTAAAGGCTGCTGTATCTGAAGTGTTTTGGGAGATTGCTCCTCTGTAATGGATGGTACGCAGAGTATGGCAAAGAAGAGAAGAGCAGAGGCTGTCTTCTTTGTTCTCTTCCTGGATTACTGGCAAGGTGCAGAGCCCCCCCTTTTCCGTCTGACCAGAGGCGCCGCCCCAGGTGTAGTGTGGCAGGTGGAGATGCGTGTGAAGACTCATCGTGAGCCTGGGTCAGGCAGCAGACGGCGCTCGCCTCCCATGGGTGCTGGAGTGAACGCAGGGTTTCTCCTCTCTCTACCTGCTTGACCTCCCCGGATCTACCTTAGGGGTTCTTTGCAAAGAGAAAGGAGAAACGTTAACAGTATTCCTAACTTTGCACACGACTCAAAATCCAGAGCTCCGTGCGGGAGTAGCGTACTTGCACATTTTAACTTTTCCTTGTGAAAAATTTCAAACATATACAAAAGGAGAGAGACTAGTATTAATATAGTGAACCTATATGTGCGAATCAGTCACATCTTGTTTTGTCTATCCCCTCATATATACACACACACTGTGTTTTATTTTTTTAATTTTTATTATTTTTCACACTTTTTTTTTCTTAATTTACTTACCTTTGATTGAAGGATAATTGCAAAATTATATTGGTTTCTGCCATATAGCAACATGGATCAGCCATAAGTCTACATTTGTCCTCTCCCTCTTGAGCCTGCCTACCACTTCTCATCCCATCCCACCTTTCTAGGTTGTCATGGAGCCTCAGTTTGAGTTCCCTGAGTTTTATAGCAAATTCCCACTGGCTGTTCACACACTGTACTTTAAACAACAGCTTGATATATTGGTCACATAACATAAAATACACCCTTTATAGTGTCTATTCATGGGGTTGTGAACCACCACTATCTATTTTTAGAACATTTTCAGCGCTCGGGAAGTAATATCACACCCACTTGCTATTGATCCCCATCCCCCATTTTCCACAGCCCCTGGCAACCACTAACCCACTGTCTGTCCTAGGGATTCGTCTATTCTGGGTATTTGTGTATGGAATCACGCACTATGTGGTCTTTTGTGACCGGTTTGTCTCATTTAACACGTTTTCAGGGTTCATCCACATGGTAGCATGCCTCAGGAATGCATTCCTTTTTAGGGTTGAATGATATTCCATTGCATGGACTTACCCCATTTGGCTGATCCATTTATCAGTTGATGGACATTTGGGTTGTTTCCACCTTTTGACTATCTGAACAGTGCTGTTATGAACATCTCATGAATGTGGCTTTTTCAAAGTGGACATTAGATTTCCATGCTCTACTTTTAGGATCTTACTGCAATTGGAAGCACTTGTGCTATTTACTAAACTGATTGGCTGACCACATTCTGGGACATTCTCTCAATGTAAAGAAATTGGGTCTGTGGAGAACCAGTAGACACAATCTTTATGATGGAGGAAACTACAGTACTGTTTTCCAAAAATTCAGTAGACCAAGAGTACAAAACAGTGTCATCTGTCATGCAGGACAGAAGTACATTATACAGCAGTCAGTCAGGGGTGACTTCAAGGAAAGGTCCTTCTTGTTGTTCATTCACTAAGTCCTGTCTGACTCTGTGACCCCATGGACTGCAGCACCCCAGGCTGCTCTGTCCTCCACCATCTCCCCTAGTTTGTTGAAATTTATATCCATTGAGTCGCACATACTGTCTAACCATCTCAATCTCTGCCAGCTCTTTCTTTTGCCTTCAGTCTTTCCCAGCATCAGGGTCTTTTCTAATGAGCCAGCTCTTTGCATCAGGTGGCTGGAGCATTGGAGCTTCAGCTTCAGCATCCGTCCTTCCAATGAATATTCAGGGTTGATTTCCTTTAGGATTGACTGGTTTGATCTCCTTGCAGTCCAAGGGACTCTCAAGAGCCTTCTCCAGCACCACAATGTGAAAGCATCAGTTCTTCAGCAATCAGCCTTCTTTACCGTCCAACTCTCACATGCATACATGACTACTGGAAAAACCATAACTTTGACTATAGTCATCTTTGTTGGCAAAGTGATGTCTCTGCTCTTTTTTTTTTTTAAATGTCTCTGCTTTTTAATACACTGTCTAGGTTTGTCATAGCTTTCCTTCCAAGAAGCAATCGTCTTTTAATTTTGTGGCTAGAAGGAAATGGCAACCCACTCCAGTGTTCTTGCCTGGAGAATCCCAGGGACGGGGGAGCCTGGTGGGCTGCCGTCTATGGGGTCCCACAGAGTCAGACGCGACTGAAGCCACTTAGCAGCAGCAGCACAGTCAGTTAAAAAACCAAGGCTTTTTGTGAACCAATATTTTACTGTATGGGCTTACTTATACTTACACCTTATTGATTCCTAGTGATTCCCAACTGTCTCAGCAAGAGAAAAATTTTTGTTCCCTTCATTCACCAAAAAGCCATCATATCCATGCACTATTAACCACTAGTCAGCGATTTCCCTGTAGACTGGGAACCTGTCATGTGTACATACTACTCAGTGTCTCTGCAGGACTGTGAGGAAACCAGTGTTGTTTTGGCTTTGAGGTAAAAGTTCAGATTCTTGAGGAAACTTCATGAATACTGTGTAGAACTCAGAACGGGGTCAGGGGGTTGGGCACTGTGGCCTAAAACGCTTTCATTAAAGCACAAGTTTCTCCTTCCTGATGGGTTTGCCCACTCCTTAGGGGCCAGACAGAGAAGGCAATGGCAACCCACTCCAGTACTCTTGCCTGGGAAATGTCATGGATGGAGGAGCCTGGTAGGCTGCAGTCCATGGGGTCGCTAAGAGTCGGGCACGACTGAGCAACTTCACTTTCACTTTTCACTTTCATGCATTGGAGAAGGAAATGGCAACCCACTGCACTGTTCTTGCCTGGAGAATCCCAGGGACAGAGAAGCCTGGTGGGCTACCGTCTATGGGGTCGCAGAGAGTCAGACAACGACTGAAGTGACTTAGCAGCAGCAGCAGCAGCAGGGGCCAGAAAAAAGGGCTGACCTTGAATCAGGAAAATACGTCACAGACATTATGACCTCCAAAGAGGAAAGCCTGATATTCTAGCTCAAAGGGCTTCCACAGCGGCTCAGTGGTAAAGAATCTGCGTACAATGCAGGAGATGTGGGTTCAATACCTGACTATGGAAAATTCTCTGGAGGAGAAAATGGCAACCTACTCCAGTATTCTTGCCATAGAAACCCCATGCACAGAGGAGCCTGGAGGGCTACAGTCTGTAGGGTCACAAAGAGTTGAACTTGACTGAGGGACTGAGCACACACACACAGCTCAAACTCTCCCCGGGTCACTACAGTCTTTCTGCACCATTAATTCATGTCCTTGATGTAGCCACATGTGGGTCAACAGGAGTCTTAACACCCATCCATGCTGTCCTCGGGGAGATGGCTGACCTGGTCCATCTCTGTTTGCGTCTTCATTTTTTTTCAGTCCTGAATGACAACATCAGGAATTCCTTGTATTTATCGAGTCAAATCAGGATGACCTTAGGCCCTTAAGCCCCTCCTACATACAAAATCCTCAGTGAGGGTCAGTGCAGAGTATGCAGCAGGATTGTTCCCTTTATTCCAAAACAAGAAAGCATCACATTTCCAGAATGGTCAGGCACTGCCCATTGACCTCATTACCAGTGGAGGGGAGAGTTTTTGTTGAATATCTCCCAAGACATGTGTCCATCTGTCTCTGTTCCTCCCACAACTGAGTACTGAGCATACCCTTGCTTGGAACCAGCTCTGTTTACTGTCGTCCATCATAGATAATAGCACTGAGTTGGGATGAGGGGTGAGCATCCTCAGTCTGAAGGTCACATTGGTGAATTTCCTCCCCCTCCCCACAGCCCTCCTGTGGTCCGTATCTTTCCCTCCAGCCTCAGACGAGAAAACCACATCCTACAGAACCTCACTGCCCAAGGTCATGCAGTGGTCAAATGTCCTGCTGCTGCTGCTGCTGCTGCTGCTGCTGCTGCTGCTGCTAAGTCACTTCAGCTGTGTCTGACTCTGTGCGACCCCATAGACAGCAGCTCACCAGGCTCCATCGTCCCTGGGATTCTCCAGGCAAGAACAGTGGAGTGGGTTGCCATTTCCTTCTCCAATGCATGAAAGTGAAAAGTGAAAGTGAAGTTGCTCAGTCGTGCCCGACTCTTAGCGGCCCCATGGACACAGCCTACCAGGCTCCTCCGCCCATGGGATTTTCCAGGCAAGAGTACTGGAGTGGGTTATCAAATGTTCTACCAGAACCCAAGTCCAGTGCTCTTCCCCTAGAGCGGGCCAAGTGCAGGATGCTCCTCTCAGAGTACCATCCAAGAGAGTGTCGACTTCAGAAGAATCACATGCAGCTCCTAAGTGAAAGATTGACTCACCGCTGAGGCTTATTTTCCCCACAGGTTCAAATGCTGAATCTTCATCAAATTCAAAAATCTTGGACAAAGGACTGGCTGAACTCTTTGGTAAGTGCCCCTCTCATGTGAAATGGTCAGGCTGTATTTGAAGAGTCTGGTGCTCGTCCGTGGTGGTCTCCTAGGTAACCTGTCCCTGCTGCTGCTCTGATGGGATGGAAAGTGCTTTGCCTTGGGGCTAGAACAGATTTTCTAGATGTCAGAATCTCAAGAAATTAAGTAGATCATTGAAGATAAGGATTGTGCTCCTTAAGGAAGGGTCTATGTAGCAGCAGCAGGGCCCCCATCTGGGAACTCTACTGAAAGTGCAGTGTCAGACCCCAGCTGAGACCAGCTGCATCCATCTCTTCAGAGGATTTTTGCTTGTGTTAGGGATGGGCAAGGGCTTCCCAGGTGGCACAGTGGTAAAGAATCCATCTGCCAAGCAGGAGACATAAGTTCAATCCCTGGGTTGGGAAGATCGCCTGAAGAAGGAAATGGCAGCCCACTCCAGTATTCTTGTCTGGAAAAATCCCACGGACATCGGGGCCTGGTGGGCTACAGTTCTTGGAGTTACAGAGAGTCGGACACAACTGAGCACAGCACACAGGGATGGGCAAGGCCCCATGGCTAAGATAATCCTTCTTCTAGGTACTCAACCCTTACTGCACATGAGAATTCTCTGGGGAGATTGTTACAAAGGGACACCCAGGCCCACCTCGCCAGTGATCAGATTCCTTGGTGTGGGGTGAGACCCTTGCATGAGTAGTTTTCTAAGCTCTTCAAGGGATTCTGTGCTGGGACTTACTGGTCTACCCTGAGCCTCTCACTTAATATTTGAGAAAGTCTGAGGTCCAGGAAAGTCATCTTTAGCAGAGAGCTGAGACTGACGAAAAACACTAAAAATCACAGTCCTCTGCTGAAAGAAGCCATCTAGATTCGAGAGAAATCTTTCCTCTCTGGCAGCTATGTGATCATGAGTGGACACTGAGAGTCGTCTTGAGAAAGAGCTCCCAGGTGTGTATGTGTTGATACTTCCTCTGGGTTAGGAGCTGTTAGATGTTCTGATCACAGAGCAATGCCTTCCAGCCCTGCTTGGAAGGCTTCTGTCTCCCCGAGATGTGGATTGTTTTTCCTGTCTCATGTCAGGAATTCTGAGTTTGGCCTTTTTCCACATGTGCTATTAAAGAAGCTTCATTAAATCTTCACTGACTATCTGGCTGATTGATCGATGGTCTGTGACCATGATTGAAGGCCTTTCCCCATGGCTCAGTGGTAAAGAATTCGCCTGCCAATGCAGGAGAGAGGGGTTCAATCCCTGGGTTGGGAAGATCCCCTGGAGGAGGAAATGGCAACCCTCTCCATCTCCAGTATCCTGGCCTGGAAAATCTTATGGACAGAGGAACCTGGTGGGCTACAGTCCATGGGGTTGCAAAAGAGTCGGACGTGACTTAGCAACTAGACAACAACATGTATGTACATATACACACACTGTAAGTTAGGAATATGGAATTAACAGATACACACTATTATATAAAAAATAAATAACAAAGATTTACTGTATAGCACAGGGAACTATTGGACTAGGAAATGGCAACGCACTCTAGTATTCTTGCCTGAAGGATTCCATGGACAAAGGGCCCTGGCAGACTACAGTCCCTGGGGGTCACAAAGAGTTGGACATGACTGAGCGACTGAGCACACACACAGGGAACTATATTCAATGTTTTGTAATAACCTATATGGAAAAGAACCTGAAAAAAAATGTATAACTGAATCACTTTGCTACGTACCTGAAACTATAACACAATATTATGAATCAGCTATACTGCAATTAAAATTTTTTAAAAGGGAAGGAGAAATTAATGTATTTCCAACATGTAGCTATGAAAGAGTACTAACTGCCGGGGTCCAGCTCCGGTGGATCCAGGGTGATTCGAAGGTGGGGACGGAGTCAGCATCTTTGGAAAAATATATATTTAATCACAGATATAGAGAGATTAGAAATGGATAGTGTAGTAGGAAGATTAGTGGAGAAAAAGAGGCTGAATAACTTGGATTATGTGGAATAGCATCCATGCTCCAGATGGGAATTCAGCCAGAAAAATGGGAGCAAGAAAGAAGCGACATGGGGGAATCAGTCTTTCCGGAAACTGATCCGATTTCTTTATTTTTAGGTTTGCTTATATACCTTTTGTTACACATAGGGATGAATACAGAGTCACGAGGGGGTCAGCAGTCCTGACCTTTATCAAAATCAGGTGCTTCACATAAATGTATAAAAAAGGGTACATCATCTTCTGGCCATGAGTGAGACCTGCTGACATTTTATGATCCTTTCTTTCTGATAACCAAAAAACTTATTTCTTCCAAGGGTGTTTTTTCTTAAACCAGGCACCACCCTCCAAATAAAGTTACATTCCTATAGGGTGAGGGTGTAGTGAGTTACAGTCAAGAAAGGAATTTATTTAACCCAAGGTTAACATGATTAATCTTAAAGGTTAATACTTATTTCTCCTATATGCTTAAAGGTTAATACTTATTTCTTCCTATATGCTAGTTATATTCATTATAAGTGTAGGGAACATGGAGATTTAGCAGCAAACATCAGCCCAACAAATGAAAATCCTTTCACCAATGCTCCCCTTAAGATCTATTTAGTCCTAAGATATGATAAAGTTACATTTTTACATAGCAAGGACACAGTGATTTATAACAAAGCACAGTGATCTATTACAAAAGAGAAAATCCATTAACTCAAAAAGTCTAGTATTGCTAACATCAAAAACTACTATATTTCCTTTGCTATATCCCAAATACATTGATTAATATATTCCCATGTGCCTAAGGATATGGAGGCCTGGCGGCAATCATTGACTCAACAAGAAGAAAAAGCCCTATGCTAATTGAGACTCAAAATACTCCAAAACTCTCTGTGCTGTTTATGGTTGAGAGGTAGTAAACAATCATGTGGCAGGAGTATGGATAATCCTGTCACACAAGCTAGTCTGTCAGCGGAGAGGTTTGACCTGAGACATCCTTGTCCCACCCAGAGCAGGGAATTAGCAGCAATTATTGACACAACAAATGAAAAACCCTTCACCAATATAATTCCTAACCAACCCATTATACTAATAATTTCTAACTCCCCCAAAGAATTTGCCTTTAGTAAGTCTAAAACACCTCGTGCCTCTCAGATTGGGAGGCTGTAAACAATCACATGTGGCCGGACTAACCTATACAGGCGGGCTAGATCACCTTCAGAGGAGTCCGTAAGCTGAAACACTCTTGTCACGCCCAGGAATTTTTATTGCCTTGGAGCTGCACGTTTACTCCTTCTCCGAGAGAAACGGTTATGGGGGAGAGCCCCCCGTAAAGTCAGAGGTGTAGGTGAGAGCATAAAACAGACTCTGGCTTTGGGGGTAGATGCTCGGGAACAGGGGGTTTCCTGAGGCTTGATCATGCCTTTGCGTATGCCAAGCCTCCTTCCTCATGACCTTTGCCATGGGCGGAGTTCCTCACGCTGGCCCCCGGCAACTAACATTTTATAACGGTGGGGACTAAGTAGGGGCTGCCATATCTGACTGATACCTTATGTCTGTGGACAGGAGAGACCTTGAGGGGGACCTTATTAAATATTGTTGTCAGCTGGATTCAGAGCTCAGCCTACCCGACAGGGCCCACTGCTTTCTCCTGCAGGCCATTCAACCTAGCGTCTGTCCCCTGCTGCCTTGGCTGAGCTGACTTTCCTCTCCCACACGCTGCTGACCCTTGTCTCGTTGCTCTTGGGCGGCTGTGTTGGCGTGTCTGGTCTTGTCTGTGTGTGCTTATGCCTCTCCTTCGTGTCTGAGTGGCTCAGGGACCCCGACCAGGAGGCAGATCTGTCCACTTTGTTTTGTTTGCTTTAAAATATTTAATCATTCATTCAGTGCCTACTATGTATGTTATACAGAGTTTATTTGTCCAATTTATTTTTTTATTCTTTTTGAAACATTAGCCATTTTATATGTTTTTATTTATTAATTTGGCTGCATGGGGTCTTAGTTGTGGCACGTGGAATCTTCCGTCTGTGTTACAGCAGGCTAACTCATAGCTGCGGCACACGGATCTAGTTCCCCAACCAGGGGTTGAACCTGGGCTCCTTGCGCTGGGAGTGCAGAGTCTTAAGCACCAGAGAAGTCCTATTTGTACAATTTAGGTTTCAAATGTTTATTTTGACCTTGTTAGTGGGCTGCCGTCTCTGGGGTCACACAGAGTTGGACACGACTGAAATGACTTAGCAGGAGCAGCAGTTTTGAAGTTAGACCACATTTTACCCCCAAACAGTGCTACTAATAGTAAGCCATTTCCCACGTGGGTTCCTAAAAAGACAATCACCTTATGCACTTCCAGCTTTATGAGCTAGAACTGATACATGATATCATGTAAGTTTAAGGTGTAAATGTGATGATTTGATACACCTATGCACTGCAAATTCAGTAACACCATAGTGTTCCCTGGTGGCTCAGAGGGTAAAGTGTCTGTCTGCAATGCTGGAGACCCGGGTTCAATCTCTGGGTCGGGAAGATCCCCTGGAGAACGAAATGGCAACCCACTCCAGTATTCTTGCCTGGAAAATCCCATGGACTGAGGAGCCTGGTAGGCTACAGACCATTGGGTCACAAAGAGTCGGACACGACTGAGTGACTTCACTATAGTGTTAGCTAATTCCTCCATCGTGTCACATAATAACTATTTCTTTTTTTGTGGTGAGAACATTTAAGATCTACTGTCTCAGCAACTTTCAAGTATCTGAAATAGTATTATTAACTGTAATGACCACACTGTATATTAGATCCCCCAAACATATTCATCTTATCACTGGAAGTTTGGACTCTGACCTATATCTCGCCATTTCCCCCACCCCTGACTCCTGGCAACCACCATTCTACTTTCTGTTTCTGTGAATTCGACTTTTAGATTCCACCTATAAATGAGATCACAGAGCATTTGTTTTTCTATCTAACTTATTTCACTTAGCATAATGCCCTCAAAAATCCATTCAGGCTGTTGCAAAAGGCAGGATTTCCTTCTTTCTCATAGCCGAACAATATTCTATTGTGTTGTATGTATAAAACATATTACCTCTTCTTTATCCATTCATCCACTAATAGACACTTAGATTGCTTCCATATCTTGGCTATTGTGAATAACGCTGTAATGAACATGGGAGTGCAGCTATCTCCTTGAGATACTGTTCTCATTTTCTTTGGATGTATACCCAGAAGTGGGATTAGTGGATTAAGGTAGTTCTATTTTTACTTTTTGAGAAACATCCATATTGTTTCCCACAGCAGCTGTACCAATTTACATTCCCACCAACAGTGCACAAGAGTTCCCCTTTCTATACATCCTTGTCAGCACTTGTTATGTCTTGTCTTTTCGATGAGAGCCATTCTAACAGGCGTGAGGTGACATCTCATTGTGGTTTTGATTTGCATTTCCCTGATGGTTAGTGGTGTCAAGCACTGTTTCACGTATCTGTTCATCATTTGTATGTCTTCTTCAGAAAAATGTCTATCCCGATCCTCAGCCCATTTAAAAGCCAGATTGATATATATATATATATATTTTGCTATTGAGTTGTATAAATCCTTTATATATTTTGGATATTAGCCTCTTAACAGCTCTGTGATTTTCACATATTTTCTCCCATTCTGTAGGTTGCCTTTTCATTTTGTTGATTGTTTCTTTTGCCGTGCAGAAGCTTTTTAGTTTGATGATGTCTCATTTACTAATTTTTGCTTTTTTGTTGCCTATGGTTCTGATATATCCAAAAAATTGTTGCCAAGACCAATGTCAAGAAGCTTTTATTCTATGATTCTTCTAGATTTTTTAAAATTAGTTAATCTATTAATTTTTGCCTGCATCAGATCTTAGTTGTGGCATGCAGTATCATTTGTTGTAGAACTTCATTGCGGTGCTCCGGCTTCTCTTTATGCGCTTAGCTGCCCCGTGGTTCTTCTAGCAGCTATATAGTTTTAGTTCTTATGTTTAAGTCTTTAATCCATTTTGAGTCAAACTTTGTGAGTGGTGTTAGATAGTGATCAAGTTTCATTCTTCTGCATGTGATTATCCAGTTTTCTCAACACCATTTATTAAATGACTGTCTTTTCCTTGGCTCCCTTGTCAAATATGAGATGACTGTATATGCTAGGGTTTATTTTGGCTCTTGATTCTGTTCCATTGGTCTCTGTGTCAATATATATAATAGTACCATACTATTTTGATTGCTAGAGCTTTACAATATAGTTTGAAATCAGAAAATGTGATGCCTCTAGCTTTGTTCTTACTTCTCAGGATTGTTTTCACTATTTGAGAGCTTCTATGGTTCCAAATGAATTTAAGGATTGTGAAAAAATGCCATTGGAATTTTGATAGGGCTTGCATTGAGTCTATAAATGGTTTAGGATTGTGTGGACAATTTAACAATGTTAATCCTTCTCATCCATCAGTACAGGATGTATGTCAATTTGTTTGTGTCTTTAAATTTATTTCATCAAAATCTTGTACTAGTCACTGTATAGACAGATCTTTTACCTTCTTGGTTAATTTATTCCTAAATGTCTTATTGTCTGTGATGCTGTTGTGAATGAGATTTTTTTCTATATTTCTTTTTCAGATATTTCATTGTCAGTATATTGAAATGCAGCATAATGTTGATTTTGTATCCTGCAGCTGTATTGAATTTGTTGGTTAGTTCTAACAGTTTTGTGTGTACATGGAGTCTTTAGAATTTTCTCTATATATGATCATGCCTGCTAAATTGCTTCAGTTATGGCCAGTTCTTTGTGACCCTGTGGACTGTAGCCTGCCTGTCTCCTCGGTCCATGGGATTCTCCAGGGAAAAACACTGGAGTGGACTTCCATGCCTCCTTCAGGGCATCTCTCCAACCCAGGGATCCAATCTGTGTCTCTCATGTCTCCTGCATTGACAGGCAGGTTATCACTAGTGCCACCTATCAACTGTGAAAAAAGAGATGCTTTTACTTTTTCTTTTGTGATTTGGATGCCTTTTATTTCTATTTCTTGCCTGGTTGCTCTCGTTAGACTTCCAGTACTATGTTGAGTGGGCACTATAAGAGTGGCCACCCTTGTCTTGTTCTTAGTCTTAGAGGAAATGTTTTCAACGTTTCATGGTTGAGTATGGTATTAGCTATGTGTTTGCCTTATATAGCTTTTATAATGTTGAGGTATGTTCCTTCCATACATGATTTGCTGAGTGTTTTTATTGTGGAATGATGATGTGTTTTTTCAAGTGGTTTTTCTGCATCTGTTGAGATGATCATGCAATTTTTGTCTCTCATTCTATTAGCGTAATATATCATGTTTATTGATTTGCGTATGTTGAACCATCCTTGCATCTCAGGGGTAAATCCGTCTAGTCAAGGCTATCGTTTTTCCAGTGGTCATGTATGGATGTGAGAGTTGGACTGTGAAGAAAGCTGAGCGCCGAAAAATTGATGCTTTTGAACTGGTGTTGGAGAAAACTCCTGAGAGTCCCTTGGACTGCAAGGAGATCCAACCAGTCCATTCTAAAGGAGATCAGCCCTGGGTGTTCTTTGGAAGGAATGATGCTAAAGCTGAAACTCCAGTACTTTGGCCACCTCATGCAAAGAGGTGACTCATTGGAAAAGACCCTGATGCTGAGAGGGATTAGGGGCAGGAGGAGAAGGGGACGACAGAGGATGAGATGGCTGGATGGCATCACGGACTCGATGGATGTGAGTCTGAGTGAACTCCGGGAGTTGGTGATGGACAGGGAGGCCTGGCGTGCTGCGATTCATGGGGTCACAGAGAGTCGGACACGACTGAGCGACTAAACTGAACTGAATCCCTTTCCTTGATCCTTTTCATTTGTTGTTGAATTCAGTTTACCATTTTGCTGAGAATTTGGCATTTGTATTCATTCATCAGTGATATTGGTCTATAGTTTTGTTTTTGTTTTGTAGTATTCTTATCTGGCTTTGGTATCAGAATAATGCTAGCCTCATAAAATAAGTTTGGGAGGGTTCCTGCCTCTTAAATTTTTTGGAATATTTTGAGGAGGATTGGCATTATTTCTTCCTTGTTTGGTGAAGTTCAACAGTGAAGCCATCTGGTCCTGGGCTTTCCTTTGTTGGAAAGTTTTTGATTACTGATTCAGTGTCCTTGTTCATTATTTGATCTATTCAGATTTTCTATTTTTTCATGATTCAGTCTTAGTAAGTTTATTGCTAGGAATTTATCCATTTCTTCTATGTTCTAGTTTGTTGATACATGTTGTTCATAGCGATTTCTTATTATTCTTTGCATTTCTGTGCTATTAGTAGTAATGTCTCCTCTTTTATGATCTTGAGTCTTCCCTGTGGTTTTCTTGGTTGGGTTAGCCAGAGGTTTGTCAGTTTTATCTTTTCAACAAACTGACTCCTATTCCTGGTAAAATTTTCTGTTATTTTTCTGGTGTCTATTTCATTTACTTCTGCTCTAATCTTTGTTATTTCCTTTCTTCTTCTAACTTTGGGCTTACCTTGTTTTTCTTTTTGTAGTCACTTAAAACATTTTTAAAAATTATTATTTAAAAATATTTTGGCTGTGCCCTGTGGCTTGTGGATCTTAGTTCCCTGACCAGGGATTGAACCTGGGCCCCTGGCCATGAAGGGCTAATTCCTAACCAATGGACTGCCAGGGAATTCCCCTTTTCTAGTAAGTAAAGTTAGCTTGTATTTCATTTCATTTTATGTCATTTCCACTTTTATGGAGATATAATTGACATATAGCACTGTATAAGTTTAAGGTATAGAGCATAATTTTGATTTACATACATCATGAAGTGATCATCCTAAGTTCAGTGAACATCCATCATCTCATAGATACAAAATTAAAGAGAGAGGAAAAAAATTTTTTTTCTCTTCATGAGAACTCTTGGACTTCCCAGGTGGTTCTGTGGTAAAGAATCTGCCTGCCAGTGCAAGAGATTCAGGAGACACAGGTTCCATCCCTGTGTCAAGAAGGTCGCTGGAGAAGGGAACGGCAACCCACTCCAATATTCTTGCCTGGGAAATTCCGTGGACAGAGGAACCTGGCAGGCTACAGTCCATGGGGTCTCGAAGAGTTGGCCACGACTGAGTGACTGAGCACAATCTGTCTATATGTATGCACACACACTACACCTTCTTTATCCATTTATCTATTAATGGGCACTCAGGTTGTCTCCATGTCTTGACAATGAACATAGGGGTGCATTTATCTTTCCTAATTAGTGCTTTTGTTTTCTTTGGATCAATACCCAAGTGTGGAGTTACTGGATTGTATGGTAGTTCTGTTTTTAATTTTTTTCCCATACTTTTTTCTGTAGTGACTACACGAATTTACTTTCCCATCAACAGTGTATGAGGGTCCTTTTCTCCACATCCTCACCAACACTTGCTATTTGCTGTCTTATTTATTTATTTGGCGGTGTTGGATCTTTGTTGCTGCATGCAGACGTTTCTCTAGTTATGGCAAGCAGGGGCTACTCTCTAGTTGTAAGCAGGGATTTCTCACTGTGGCACAGCACAGGCTCTAGAGCCTTCAGGCTTCAGTAGTTGCCTACGTGGGCTCAGTAGTTGCAGCTCCCAGGCTCTAGAGCACACGCTCAGTAGTTGTGGCACACGGGCTTAGTTGCTTCATGGTATGTGAAATCTTCCCGGACCAGGGATCAAACTCGTGTCTCCTGCATTGGCAGGCAGACTCTTTACCACTGAACCACCAGGGAAGCCCTCGTTCTCTTTTTGACGGTAGCTGTCCTGACAGGTTGAAGTGATGTCTCACTGTGGTTTTGATTTGCATTTCACTGATGCTCAGTGATGTTGAGCATCTTTTCACGTCTGTTGGTCGTCTACGTGTCTTCCTTGGGAAAAAAGTCTATCCGTGTCTGCTCTCAGGACAGGAGGTAAAGGTGTGGAAGTGCAGCCCCAGTGTTACCTTTGCGTCCATCTGAAGGTCTGAGGGTTTCCAGGGTCCCAGGGGTCTTTGGAAGAGATGCGCATGTCCCACTGCCTCCCTCCTGCCAGGGAGGGTGGAAAGGAAGTGTTTTTCCTGAGGTCCCGTCCCTTTGGCTCTGATCATAATTCGGCATGAAAGGAGGTGAAAGTGGCTGGTGATGGAATGCTGTGGAATCTGTGGCAGATACCTCTTTCTTCTGTCACGTATTAACGTCTTTGTTTTCTTTGTGTTTTATGTCTTTCTTCTTCCTGCATATCATTCCACTTGCACAGGGTTCCGATGAGCAGAAAACAAGCAATTAATACGAGCTGATCTGGGGGGGGGTCTTTGTTGTTTTCAAGGTTTGTTGACTGATTGATTTCTGACTGTGCTGGGTCTTCCTTGCTGTGTGGGCTTCTCTCTAGTTGTGGAGGGCGGGGATTACTCTCTGGCTGTGCCGTGCAGGCGTCTCTTCGCAGTGGCTTCTCTAGTTGCGGAGCACAGACTCTAGGGTGCGCGGGCTTCACTGCTTGTGGCACCTAGGCTCAGTAGTTGTGGCTCCTGGGCTCTAGAGCACCGGCTCGGCAGTGTGGCATGGGCTTAGTTGCTCTGCGGCATGTGGGATCTCCCCAGATCAGGGATCGAACCTGTGTCTCCTGCATTAGCAGGTGGATGGCAACCCACTCCAGTATTCTTGCCTGGAAAATCCCATGGATAGACTAGCCTGGTGGGCTACAGTCCATGGGGTCGCAGAGAGTCGGACACTACTGAGCGACTTCACTCTTTCCCACTTGGCCACCAGGGAAGCCCTGGGGGTTCTTATAAGTAAGTGATGATTAGTAGTTTCCAAATACTCGGCCTTTATTGCATGGTCCTCACCCTGGCGCTGTGTGTTAAGTGCTTTTACAAACATCGTTTTATTTACTTTTCACAAACATTCTATGTATTAAATGATCATGTGCCCATCCTTCCAGTGAGGGAACTGAAGCTCAAAGAGGTGGAGTTATTTGCCCAAGATCACATCTTGCTAAACAATAAAATCAGGATTTGCTTCTAGGTCTGTGCCAAAAAGGATCTCACTGTGAGAAGCTTTCTGGGAGAGGCATTAGGTTTCAGTGGCAGAAAATGACGTGTATCTTGTGAAACAGGGAAGAGGTTTGTTCTTATAAAGGGACAGCTTAGGGACAGTCTTGGAGGAGGGGAGAATGGCAGCAGCAGGAGCGAGAAGAAAAATTATGACGTTAAATATAATGAGATCCGAGGCAAAATTTGTAGTTGCATATTTACAGAGAATAATGTTTCCTGAATCAACCATCTAGTGTACTCACAATGATTCAGAAATGCTTTAAATAGACCAAGTTCCCCTTTTTAAGACAAGGCATTGTATTGCATTTGCATTATTTATTCACCATATTTGTAGACGACTTGAGGTACTTACAGAACAAAATATGCTAATCCCAGATAACTGGTATTAACGTGCCTTTCTTTGCTTCACTTGAGATGAAATTCTACTGCAAGTATTTTCCAAAGTTCCATTAGAAGAAACAAGAAGAACAGCTGACAGACCAATCACAAAGAGAGACATGCAAGAAAGCAAGTATATGTCTTTAAAACTCTAAGTACACATGTTTCTGAAGGCTGATGTGCAGGCCAGACCGCATATTATTGCTCTGTGCTTTAGTGCTTTTGGCAGATACTGTGTGTTTACAGACTGAAGGCTTGGGGCAACTCTTCACCGATCATGTCTCTTGGTGCCGTTTTCCCCAACAGCATGAGCCCATTTAGTGTCTCTGCCTCACATTTTGGTAATTGGCACAATCTCTCAAACTTTTTCACTATGATTGTATCCGTTATGGTGATCTCTAATCAGAGGTCTTTGATATTATTACTACAACTCATTGAAGGCTCAGATGATGGTTAGTATTTTTTAGCAATGAAGTTTTTAAAGATTAAGTACCTGATTGTTTTAGACAATGCTACTGCACGCTTACGGATTACAGTGAAGACATAACTTTTATACACACTGGAAAACAAAAAATCCTGGTGACTCGCTTTATTATTACATTAGCTTTATTGAAGTGGTCTGGAATAATTCAACCTGCAATGTCTCAAGATGTTCCTGTATTGTATTATTTTTACTACTCTATCATTTTGGCATTCCTTAAACCAGGTAGGTATGGGGCAAAAACAAATTGAGATATGGAAGAAAGAATCGCTGCCTATGGAATTTATGGGCTAAAGTATGAATCGCCCTGCATTTAGGGGTGATCCCTGAAGATTAAAAGTCAGACAGGTTCTCTCACTCTGGAGGCTGTTCAGGGGACAGGAACTAGACTTCCTAGTGGTGTCCTTTATTTCTGGTAAAATTTGTAATGACTCTTTATTCAGCAGCCCTTCATAGCTTAGGGCACATGTGCTCCACTCACTGGCTTCTGAGAAGGAAGCCCTCCCACTTCCCTTCCCATCACTGGCCCCATTGTAGCCACTGGAAAACATTTGCACTGAGAAGCCAAGCTGATTTCTCTGTTCACACTGATGCTCAAATGCGAAAGCTGAGGGGAAGAAGCTGGTCACAGATGCCCAAAACATGGACATTAGCCCACATCACACAAGGGACTTTGAATCCTTTAAGGCGACACTATGTGTATTAGGATAATATTAAAATTAGGTAATATTTATTGGAATAAGCCAGGCATGCATGCCATGTTGAAACTGCAAAGCTGTTGGCAAACCTGTTTTATAACTAACACCCCTTCCGGTGCATTTTATAAACCACATGATTAAAACAGTGAATTTTGTACTGTGTAATAGTGATGGTGTGTCCCGCACAATATCTTATCACACCATTGACTGACACTGTGTGTTGAACACATTTGAGAAAGTGCTTGCTTCCTAAAGTGCTTAAGTGTGTCTATTCCTAGTAATTCAGCAGTGTCTCATTAACAGAGATACGGGCGTTTGTCATTTTCTGGATCATAGTAGTCACACTTTAATCAGATGGCACGCGTGAGGTAGGCCTTCCTATCAATTGTCTCTATGTAGAGTTGAAGGTTGCCATGTGCACTGATTACTCAATGGCTATGCAGATTATGAGGAAACAGTGAGAAAACTGGTGTTATCGCTGGTTTTGAGTTAAAAGTTCATATTCTTGCAGACACTTCATGAATCCTCTGTGGCATTCAGAATAGATGGCTTCTCTGGCCTGAAACACCTTCATTAGGGCACAAATATAATCTCCCTGATAGGTTTGCCCTCTCCCCAGGGGCCAGAAAAAAGGATTGACCTTGATCTTGAATCAAGAAAATGGGTTCAGAGCCTGAGACATCACAACCTTCATTAAAAAAGCTTGATAATATAGCTCAAACTCTCCACAGGTTGCTACAGTCTTTTGGCACAATTAGCTCATGTCCTTGATGTAGCCGCATGTGGGTCAGTAGAAGTCTTAACACCCATCCGTGCTGTCTTAGGGGAGATGGCTGACCCAGTCCATCTCTGTTTGCAACTTCATTGTTTTCGATCCCGAATGACAACTTCAGGAATTCCTTGTGTTTATCAAACAAGTCAAGTCTGGATGACCGCAGGCCCCCAGGCCCCTCCTAAGTGTAAACCTACAGTGAAGATTAGTACAGAGTGTGCAGCAGGATTGTTCTCGTTCCTCCAAAGCAAGAAAGCATCACATTTCCAGAATGGTCGGACACTGACTGTTGGCCTCATTGCCTGTGGAGGGGAGAGTTTTGGTTGAAGAGCCACTGAGACGTGTGTCCGTCTGTCTCCGTTCCTCCCATGACTGAGTACTGAGCATACCCTTGCTTGGAACCAGCTCTGTTTACTGTTGTCCATCGCAGATAATAGCACTGAGTTTGAGTCTGACGGTCACGTCGGTGTATTTCCTCCTCCTTCCCATAGCCCTCCTGTGGTCCGCGTCTTTCCCTCCAGCCTCAGATGAGAAAGTCAAATGCCACAGAACTTCACTGTGCAAGGTCACACAGTGTTCAAATGTCATACCAGAACCCAAGTCCAGTGCTCTTCCCCTAGAGCAGGCCAAGTGCAGGATGCTCCTCTCAGAATACCACCCAAGAGAGTGTCGATTTCAAAAGAATCACGCACCGATGCAGCAAAAGATTGACTCACAGCTAAGCTTTATTTTCCCATAGGTTATCTTCCACAAAAGAGCTCAAGAGAAACCGACTTTGCATTGAGTTCAAATAAGCGAGATGAACATTTGGCTAAATTGTTTGGTAGGTATCCCTCCCATGTGAAATGGTCAGGGTGTGTTTGTAGAATCTCGTGCTTATCCGTGGTGGTCTCCCAGATAACCTGTCCCTGCTGCTTTGATGAGAAGGAAAGTACTTTGCCTTGAGGCTAAAACAGGTTCCCTCGATGCCAGAATCTCAAGAAATTAAGCAAAACATAGAAAATAAACAGCCGAAAGGATTCTGCTCCCCGAAGAAGGTCCCATGTAGCAGTGCAGGGCCACCATCTTGGAGCTGTTGGAAGTGCAGTGTCAGACTCCAGCTTGGACCAGCTGCATCACACCAGTCTGGATGAGGTCCCCGGGTGATTTCTGCACATGTTAGAGATGGCAAGCCCTTGAGGCTGAGACAGACTTTCTCCCAGGTCGTTAGTCCTAACTGAGCATGAGAATCTCCTGGGAGATTATTAAAAAAGAGACAAGTAATCAGGTTGCTTGGGGTGGGATGAGATGTTTGCATCAGTAGTTATTATAGCTCTCCTGGTGATTCTAGTCTGGTTCTTATTGATCTGTTCCAAGCTCCCTTGTAACATTTGAGAAAAACCAAGGCCTAGATAGAAGATTGGAGAAGGCAATGGCACCCCACTCCAGTACTCTTGCCTGGAAAATCCCATGGACGGAGGAGCCTGGTGGGCTGCAGTCCATGGGGTCATGAAGAGTCGGACACGACTGAGCGACTTCACTTTCACTTTTCACTTTCCTGCATTGGAGAAGGCAATGGCAACCCACTCCAGTGTTCTTGCCTGGAGAATCCCAGGGACGGGGGGGCCTGGTGGGCTGCCGTCTCTGGGGTCGCACAGAGTCAGACACGACTGAAGCAACTTAGCAGCAGCAGCAGCAGATGGAAGATGGTGGGGGTAGGAAGTTCTAGGAATACACCTCTTAACCAAAGCTACACCTGAGCTGGGAAGAACTATCTTAAGCAACTAATCTGGAGCATAAGATATCAGTTGAACACTTGCATTATCCTGAAGAGCCTCATACATTTTCGTGAATTTCAGTGTTCCGTTGAGAGTCTACCATTCTCCACCTTCCAGCCCCATGGCCCGTAGCCAGGTGGTTGGCAGCCCACATTCTCAGTGTGCTTGCTGGTGCCAGAACGGGGAACCTTGTCCTTCAGGAACCTGAGTGTATGTTGATCACTGCCTTTGATCACTGAGGGCTGGCACCGAGGCTCATCGTCATTTCACTTTCACCACCTGAAGATGCTTCCAAGAAACTCTGTCAAGGATGAAAGAGATGGTGTTTTTTGTTTTTTCTCCTGTTGAAACACAGACACTTGAGGCAAGCTTTGTCAGGTCACTGAGTGACAGCAGACAGAGGGGCTGGAAACTCAGAACTCAGACTCAATAAGGAATACACTTTGCCAGAACAGTTCAGAGAGGCCAAACTAAGCTTAGCTCAACTAAGGTTGTAGCCCTTGAAAGCAGAAACTGGCCATCCCTGAGGACTGGGAGAAGTAGATTTCCAAATTTACCAAAATATAATACTCAGCATGTTTAGCTCTCAACAAAAAAAATTTACAGAACATACAAAGAAACGGGACAGAATGGCCCATTCACAGGGTAAAAAAAAAAAAATGGATAGAACTCTTCCCTGAGGAAGCCTAAAAATTGGAATTATTCATCAAAGATATTAAATCAACTGTCTTCCATATGTTTAATGAGTAAAGGAAATGATAGACAAATAACTTGCAGAAATCAGGAAAACAATATTTGAACAAAGTAGGAATATCAATAAGCAAATAAAATTATAAAAAAGAGCCAAATAGAAATCTGAAGTTGAAAAGTACAGTAACTGAAATGAAAAACTCACTGGAGAGACTTGACAGCAGATTTGAGCAGGCAGAATTAAGGATCCTTAACTTTGACCTGGGACACTTGCAATAATCCAGTCTGAGAAGGAGAGAGGAAAAGATGAAATGAATAAACAGAGCACAAGGGACCGTGAGACACCATCGAGAGTGCCAGCATTTATTATCACACCTTAGAAGTCCCAGAAGGAGAAGCGAGCAAGAGACAAAAAGTGTCAGGAAGCAATGCTCTAACAAAACTCCCCAAATCTGATGATTACTCACATCCAAGATGCGAATTCACAAACTCCGGGCTGGGTAGGTGGAAGAGAGCCACACTAAAGCACATAGTGAAATTGTTGCAACCAAAAGACAAAGAGAATCTTGTGAGCATCAGAGAGAGAAGTGACTCATTATGTACAAAGGATCCTCAAGAAGGTTGATGGCTGACTTCAACACAAAAATCTTGGAAACCAGAAGCAATAATATGACATAATTGAAATCCTAGAAGAAAAGTACTGTCACCCAAGAACTGGGTATCTAACAAAACTATTCTTTGCTCATGGAGGAGATAGCAAGACATTTCTGGGTAAACATAAGCTGAGAGATCTGCCCTGATAGAAATACTAAAGAGAGTGCTTCATAGTGAAATGAAGGAATACTAGACAGTAACTCAAAGCCATAAGAAAAAAATAAAGAACATTGGTAAAGGTGACTGTATAGGTAAATATAAAAGCCAATATTATGGTCATTTTGGTTTGGTTTGTGACTTTTCTCTTTTTCTAGTATGAGTTAGAAGACAAGGGCATAAAACAATTATGTAATAGGTTTATAACTAATGTTTGTGACATAGATTTATAACAATCTATGCTAATAGGCATGCAATGTCTATAGATGTAATCTAGGATAATAACAGCATAAAAGGGGAGGGATGGAGATGTATTAATATATGAGCAGTGTGTTTGTATGCTATTGAAACTAAGTTGGTGCTTTAAACTAGGTTGTTATAAGTTTAACATCTTAATTGTGATCCTCAAGGTAAATATGAAGAAAATTTAAAAATACAGGAAAAGGTATGAAGGATGCAATCAAAATGTAACACTGCAGGAAACTGAAAAACTCCCAAAGGAAAGCAGTAGTGGAGGAACTGAGGAATAAAAAATATGTAAGTGGAAACAAATAGCTAAATGGCATTAGTGAATTCCCTGATCAGTAATCACATTAAATGTAAATGAATTAGATGCTTATTAAAAGGCAGAAAGTAGCAAATTGGATAGAAAAAAAAAAGGATCTCTTTGGTGTCTACAAGAGACTCAGGGTAAAA
Source organism: Capricornis sumatraensis (assembly GCF_032405125.1). Lineage (NCBI taxonomy): Eukaryota > Metazoa > Chordata > Mammalia > Artiodactyla > Bovidae > Capricornis > Capricornis sumatraensis. Next base: position 103,216,032 of record NC_091069.1, on the reverse strand, counting down.
GGATACAAAGAGGTTGAAAGTAAAGCAATGGAAGAAGGCATTCCATGCAAATATTAACCAAAATAATATAGCTGAAGTGGCTAAAAAGATAGATTTCAAGTAAAAAAGTTTACAAGAGACAAGGAAGCACATATATTGATAAGAATTTCAGTACAGAAAGAGGACATAACAGTTATAAACACATATGTACACAGCAACAGAGCCCGCAGATATATGAACCAATAATGGACAGAATTGAATAAAGAAACAGTTCTACAATAATACTTGGAAACTTTTAATATCCTGGTTTAAATAATAGATAAGCTAGATAATCAATAAAAAATAAAATACTTTCCTACTATAAGCTAATTAGACCTAACAAACTTATACAGAACATGCCACCCAACAACAGCAGAAAATACATTCTTATCAATTTCACATATAATATTCTCCAGGATAGACCGTATTTTGGCCACAAAACAACTCCTGAATATATTGAAAAAGATTAAAATCATATGAAGTATCTTTCCTGATCACATTGGAATGAAACTAGAAATTTATAACAGAAAACTAGAAAATGCACAAATATATGAAAATGAAACAATGAAAAATTGAAGAGGAGGGAACACTTCCTAACTCATTTTAAAAGGCCAGTATTACCCTGGTACCAAAGCCAGATAGAGACACTGTAAGAAAACTACAGAGCACCATCACTTGTGCATATAAATGCAAAATTCCTCAACAAAATGCTAGGAAACCGAATCCATCATCCCATTAAAAGGATTATACATTAGACCAAGTGGGATTTATTCCTGGAAGTTAAAACAGTTCGGGCTTCCCTGGTGGCTCCCTGGCGCAGAGGTAGAGAATCCGCCTGCAATGCAGGAGACGTGGGTTCGATTCCTGGGTTGGGAAGGTCCCCTGGAGAAGGAAATAGCAACCTACTCCAGTATTCTTGCCTGGGAAATCCTAGGGACAGAGGAGCCTGGCCGGCTACAGTCCACAGGGTCGCAAGTGTCCCACGCAACTTAGTGACTAAACCACCACCAAGACAGTTCAACATAGGAAAATCAATCAATCAATCAATCAGTCAATCAATGTAACATACTATTATACATTAACAGAATGAAATAAAAAAACCACATGATCATCTCAACTGATGCAGATAAAGCATTTCAGGAATTCCGGGTTTGCCCTTATTCCACGTGTGAGATAAGGATCAATAAGTCTGGCTAATTGATCATTGGTAAGTGACCATGGTTGAACGATTCAGTAGATGCAGATCGCTCTTGCAGTCACTCTGTCCAGGCTTTCAGAAATTCCTATCTAGGAATGAGAGCACGCTTCTCTTCTTAGCAGCTCCCCTGTGTCTCTGAATCCAGCCCTGCATGTGTGAAAAGGGGGTGGGTGCATCTGAAGATGGTGTCTGGTGCGGAGTTTCGAGAGCTCCCATCACCCCCTTGGGTCGACTGACATGCCCACTGCCAGGCCAGTGTTGACCTTGGCATTGGTGGGCCACCAATAAACTTGCCAGAGTCTCTCTGAGCAATCGTTCAGGAACTGGTAGGTCATTGCATTCATCAAGGAAGGGGCTGTGAGAACTCATCATCTTGAATGAGCGAATGTGATGGCTAAACTTGGTGTCCTTATTGTAAGCATTCAGTCCATCCGTGAGTAGACCCCTCACCAGTGTACCAACGTACCAACAGCTCTTGAAAAGGGATTCAGAATATACAGAAAATAAACTGAATTTGTGATAACTATTTTCCGTGGCTTTGCAAAGTCAGCTTAGAAGGACAAACAAAACTGCTGTCCCCAGGGAAAAGTAGAAGACTGGAAACTTTTAAAAGGGAAGGAGAGGAGCTTCCCTGGTGGTCTAGTGGTTAAGAATCTGCCTTGCTGTGCATGGGACACGGGTTGGGGAACTAACGTCCCACATGCTGAGGAGCAGCTAAGCCCATGCTCCACAACTAGGGAATCCACCTGCCGCAACTAAGACCCAATGCAGCCAGATAAATAAATAAATATTGTTAAAAAATAAGGGGACTCCCCTGGTGGCGCAGTGGATAAGAATCCGCCTGCCAGTGCAGGGGGCATGGGTTTGATCCCTGCTCCGGGAGGATTCTATATGCCTTGGAGCAACTAAGCCCATTCACCACGACTACTAAACCTGTGTTGCAACTGCTGAAGCCTGCATGCCCTGGAGCCCATGCTCCACAATAAGAGAAGTCCCTGTAATGAGAAGCCTGTGCACCACGCCAAAGACCAGCCCCTGCTCGCTGCAACTGGAGAAAGCTCTTGAGCAGCAATGAAGACCCAGCACAGTCAAAAATAAATAAATAAAATAAAAAATTTGGAAAGCGAAATGTGTTACTCACTCAGTCGTGTCAAACTCTTTGTGACCCCCATGGACTGTAGCTCGCCAGGCTCCTCCGTCCATGGTATTCTCCAGGCAAGAATACTGGAGTAGATTGCCATTCCCTTCTCCAAGGAATCATCCCAACCCAGGGACTGACCCCAGGTCTCCTGCATTGCAGGCAGATTGTGCACCATCTGAGCCCCCAGGGAGGCCCTAAAAATGGAAGAAGAAATGCATCTATTAAAAAACCTGTAACATGAAAAATTAGGAACAGTTTATAAACAGATTTCTTTTATACGCAGAGAGGTTTTTCTGGCTTAAAGATGTATTCTGCTTTATTTTTACCCTCCAGACTTCACCCATTTTTATCGGCTGTCCTAGGGAAAGTGTCAGAGGTGGGTCAAAATGACAAGAATAAGAAGGAAAATTATGACACTCCATATTATGAGATTTGGGAGAAAGTTTCTAGCCACATATCTTTAGTGGACAATTTTTACTGCCCAGGACATCTAGTGGGATCACAATTTTTCAGAAATGATTTATGTCATTAGAAGTTCCCTTCCCAACAGAAAGACTTTGAGAGTGTAATTTCACTTATTTGTTGAGTTTGTTTTATTTATTCACTGTATTTAGAGAGAAAAATTATAAAATTTTTTACAAAAAATTGTAACACCACTGCTGATATTAATACGCCTTTATTTACTTCTCTTGAGATGAAATTCTACTGCAAGTATTTTCCAAAGTTCCATTAGAAGAAACAAGAGCAGCAGCTGGCAGATCAATTACAAAGAGAGACACAAAAGAAAGCAAGTATACGTGCTTAAAACTCTAAGTGTGTGTTTTTCTGTTGGCTTTTATTCTGTGTTGGAAGCGCTGTGCTATCATCTTACCATTCTTTAGAACAGCTATTTGTGCGGAAAAGACAAATTGAGATGTGAAGGAAAGAACTGTCTGAAATTCTCTCTATAAACCTCCAAGATGAAAGTGTGACTATCCCCCTATTTGGGGCAAATCCCTCAAGTTCATGGGTCAGACAAGTCCTTACTTTCTGGAGGCTGTTCAGAGGATAGAGACTGGAATTGCAAATGGGGTTTACTGTTTCTCACACCCAGAGCCCTGAGTGGTGTAGTAACTTTTTGCTGAACACGCTTTATACTTCCACGTGCGTGACATGGCTTGAGGGTAATTCCAGGCCTGGGTGAGAGCTGGTGCAGTCATTAGAGCCTCATTCCATGGATAAGATCAAGGACGAAAATCACTTGCCCTAGGGACATCTGTAGAAGTAACGAAAGTGTAGAGCAGCTTCATAACATTGTTATTTTTGAAGGACACTGAGGATTAAGGCAGATCACAGGTCACAAGGACGGAATTGTGTGTCAGAAATTGCCAGCAGGGCCCGACAGCAGAGGAGTGATTGCTGTGCTGAAATTTTTGCATAAAGATGTGAACTTCGATTTCTGAGGTTCCATTCCCATGGCCTCTACAATCAGCAACTAGCTGGTGCTTCTCTCCACAATAACATACAAACTTCCAAACACATTTCCAAGTACAATTTGCTTTCTACAGTAGCATTTCGGCCCTGGATTGGGAGCTGCTTGGATTAGTAGATGCAAACTAGGATATATATGATGAATAAAAACAAGGTCCTACGGTGTGGCACGGGGAACTGTATTCAATATCTGGTGATAAACCGTAATGGAAAATAATATGAGAAATAATTTTTCAAGAAACACTGAAAATAGGGGCCTAAGGTGCTTTTGAGGGTGTACTGATAAAAATTTTTCTATTTTTTTTCATGTGTTTCATCATCACAGGAGCAACTGTTGATGGGAATTCTCATGAACCAGAATTTTTCTTTGACAGCACAGGCAGAATGTCCAATAACGGTAAATGCAGATGGATAAAATTGGAGTTGGTGGTCACTAAGTAATACCTCTTCTTCCTTTTGCCCAAGTTCAGAACGAAGTGTGACACTAAGCTAAAGCTCCAGCAGATGGAGCTCAGACCGTCTTCTGTAGGAATACCTGGCTGGCTAATGGGGTGCTTCCTGAAACTAGGAATAGTGCTGTGATCACTGGCACGGTTTAGGATACCCTTGCCTTCTTCAGTTCCCCTCCATGAGGGATGTGGCTTTTGTAAAATTCATAGCATAGAGAAGCAGATCAAAATGTTTGCTCTCTGCAGAGAGACAGAGGTAGAGCGCTAGAGAGAGGGGGAAGGAGGAAGGAGCCAGTCACAAGCACCTGAATCCTCCCAAACTTACTAGTGTAGTCCCTCCCCTACCCCGGTCGGGGGCAGGGCTAGTGAGGGGCTGAGCACTTCCTGGAAGGGGTACCCGGAGGGCTGTCTCCATCCCTTCAGAGGATGCGCAGACTCATCTCAGATCCAATTAGGATGAAAGCAAAGGGGATGAAGACAGGATAAGCAACTAGAATCCCATGCAGCATTTCTTCCCTTGACAGATTTGAAGATTTAAAAGGAAAAATCAGGACTTCCCCTGGCAGTCCAGTGGTTAGGCTCAATAGTTACATTGCAGGGGGCACAGATTTAATTCCTGGCCAGGGAACTAAGATCCCAAAAGCCGAGTGGTGCAGCCAAGAAAGAAAAAAAAAAAAGGGCCAAATATGCCACAGTCTGAGCTGGCAACTCTGTAGTCTTTCTTGGGCACAGAAAGAGAAACTAGTTCAGTGGTTCCCAATCCCAACTATGCATCAGCCACAGGGAAGAGGCTGTGGAACGGAAAGAGCTTATTAAATATCCTTCTTCTGGGACTTTCCTGGTGGTCCAGTGGTTAAGACTCCACACTTCCAAGGCAGGGGACGAAGGTTTGATCCCTGGTCAGGGAACTGAGATCCCACATGCCACCTCCCGCCCCTCCCCCCACCAAAAAAAAAAAAAAAATCCTTACTTCCAGAAAGTAGAAAGTGTTAGTGGCTCAATTATGTCTGACTCTTTGTGATCCCCTGACCTGTAGCCTGCCAAGCTCCTCTGTCCATGGGATTTCCCCAGGCAAGAATAATGGAATGGGTTGCCATTTCCTTCTCCAGGGGATCTTATTTCCAGAAGTGACCAGGAGTCCTAGAATTTGAGTCCTGGTTCTGCACATCTTTCATATTCTCTGAGTGACTTGGCTATAGTCTGTCAGACGCCAGCCCCTGGCATTTGGAACCATTGGCTTAGATGGTTTTCGAAGATCAATTTACCACAGAATTCTCTTAAAAAAAATAGTTCTAATATCCCTGAATTTTCCCTACACATTTCCTTCTGAAAATTAGTCAGATTGTCATAAATTAGATATGGTTGGGCATCTCTTTGGTACCTGGGTCTTCACTGAAAGAAGCAAGAGGATGTCTTTGTGCTGAGGACCACACTTGGGCAAGAATGGCTTTATCAACACAGTCCACGTCATCCCGTTTTTCTGTGAAATGACTACCCAGGGTCCCTTTTAAGGACACCCGGAAGAACTTTTAGGCAAAAGAGTTTCACAGACACGACACTGAGCATAATTTGCCGTTGCTCGTGACGAGTCCTTGCATTTTCTCACTAGACCGGCTGCCCTGTATTCCCAGGGCAGGACCTCCTTCTGTCTTCTGCTGAGTGGGCTCCCCCTGCTGGAAACATTAGGAGTGGAGAGCAGTGAGGGCAGGGTTTTCCTTTCAAGTGATCGCCGTATGAAAGAATTGTCAAACACAGGCCTCACAGTGAGCACTTGCTGCCCCCTGTGACACAGGATTCGGCCTGGAGTCCCTGGTGCCCAGTTAAGCTTGGTCCCCTGGGAAAAAAGTGCCACCCGCCTCAGACCTTTGAGGCATGTCCCTACTGGTCTTGTTGGTAGATTTCAACTTCTGCCTATTACCAAAAATGACATCACCTCTAAAACTGCCGATCGATCATCAGCTTTATTGCTTTTTCTCCTTGAGAGGAGCTTGACTGGATGTTTGACCACTTTCTAAGTACAAAATGGACTTATTTTCCTCTCTCTTCCCAGATCCCCAAGGTATGCAGATCGATCTAAACTTGGTGTGAAGCCAATTCTCTATTTTCTTTGTAAACGAAGGATCACATTACAGATTGATCATCACACTTATCTTGGTAATCCTTAATGTTGGGTTTCTAGGAGTCTCAAAATCAGAAGAAATATGTAGACTAGAAAACCTCACTCTAATGTTAGGTTGAGTCATTTGAACTTACTGTTTTTCAGGTCAAAAATTGTCAAAGATCTCCAGTTTCATGCGGTTCAATCTAATATCTTGGGAATCCTTCAGGGGTCTCTGCTTAATGGTCCAGGTTGTATACCTAGATCCTGTCTTCCCGCAGAGTGTAGTCACCTCTGTAAGGTGATTACTTCTCTCCATCCACAATTCTTACACCAAACCAGAGGCAGCTGATTAAAATCCTCATTCATATAGACACAAGTGAATGTTCCTTTTTCGTTCAACGGTTTTCCTTGGAATTTCATTCTTCTTGTGATTTAGGTAGAGCAGTGATAAGAGAACCTGCCTGCCAGTGCAGGAGACACAAGAGATGCAGGTTCAATCCCTGGGCTGGGAAGATCCCCTGAAGGGGATGGCTGCCCACTCCAGTGGTCTTGCCTGAGAAATCCCATGGACAGAGAAGCCTGACGGGCTACAGTTCATGGGGTCACAAAGGGTCACAAAAACTGCAGTTTCAAAATATGTCCATAAATTTTTTGATACCCCTCCCTTCAAAAGATGGAGCTTCATCTCCATTCCCTTGCTTGTGGGCTAAACATAGTGACCTCCCTCTGATGACTGAATATGGCAGAAGTGATGTGCCGCTCCTGAGATTAGGCCATAGAAGACATTGGGGTTTCCGCCTGGCTGTGTCTGGGATTGACTGCTTGCCTGGGGGTAAGTTGGCTGTCATGCTGTAAGGACACTCCAGCAATTCCAAGGGGTCCCCTGTGACGGGGAGCTGAGTCCTCTTGCCTACAGCCGGTATAGAGGTGAGACCTTCTGCCAACAGCTGTGTGAGCCATCTTGGAAGCAGAGCCTCCAGTGCTCTTCAGCCTTCAAACAACTACAGTCTTGGCCGGCAAGACAGGTATAACTGGTGGTTCTGGCTCAGTGTCTTTCATGAGGTTGCTTGCAGTCGCAATCTCAGTTAAGACCTGCCCAGTGCTCTCCTCAGTGGTCAGCATTGTGCCAGGAACTGGAGAACTGGAGGGGGCATTCTTGTCTTCCGAAAGCTCACAGCTAGTAAGAGAATCGGTGTCATTAATAATTGCTGGACAGAAACCTGCTATAATTGAAGGTGTTTAAAAAATGTTTTAGGGACTTCCGTGGTGGTCCAATGGTGAAGAATCCACCTTCCAATGTAGGGGACTCAGGTTCGATCCCTGGTTGGGGCAGGGATCCCTCATGCCCATGGGGCAACTAAGCCTGCTTGCCGCAAGTAGAGAGAGGCCCATACGCCACAGCAGGGACCTAGCACCACACACTCCCTGCCACCAAAACAAGTGTTTTCGGTTGTACTTGCATGGAACTTTGGAAGATCAAATGAGAAGCAGGTCTGCCTCATAAGGTGTTTTGAGTAGGTGGGTGTGAAGAAAGAAGGGGTCTGAGGAGCCCTGCAGGCAATGGAGAAGGTGACACCCCACAGGAAAAGAAGGCTGACTGGACCCCTCTTCAGAGGCCAGGAGCCACTCTGGGCTACTCTGTGGGGACCAGGAAATCCCAGACCACACTGTCTGCATCTCTTCCTTAGCAGACCTTTCAAAAAACCTGAATTACAGGTAAAAAGACGGCTGGCTAGGAAGAGGGGTGAAGAAAATTATCCTTCTGAGAAGTGAAGTGTCTTGGAAAGAGTGAGCCCAGGTTTGTGGAGAGTTCAAGCCCTTAATGATTAGCGGTAGCTCCACTGAAGTGAGCTTAGTCTTCAATAACAGTGTAGCAATAAAATGCTAACACAAGCAAAGCCTCATTTCTATGCAAGAGCCTCCTGAGCGTGACAAACAAAACCCAGAGAAATTCTAAGAATGTAAAACTTCAGCTTTTCCATAAGAACAAAGCCAGAATGTCTTGGTTCTGGGCTCCTTCAAGATGGACAAGCTGGATCGACTCCACCGTGGAAAAGCGGCCGGCGGGAAGAGGGGGAAGGGGGGTTGCTCCTTGTACTTGCTCTTGTCATGGATTGCTGCTTTTCTCACAGTTAATGGCTTTCTAAAGTTGAAATAGAGCTTGAAAATTGACCGTATTTGGCGAACCTTGGTAATTGTGCTTATTTTTTTTCCTCACAGAAAATAATCCAACAGCTGATCAAAATCACAACCCACCACACATGGAAAACATCTCCCAAACTCTCCGAAGATCGTCAGGTAAATGAGAATTTATGACCATATTGGTGATAAGTGTAGATTGTGGCTCCTGATTCTGCTTTTTGTTTTTGTGTTACAGAGACAAGGAATGTCAAAATTTGTGTTTAAGTGGCAAGTCCATCTTTTTTTTTTTTTAAACAACGCTATGAAAGAACAAGGCAAACACAACCGCTTAGTAGATTAAATCTATGTTATCCAGAGTTTTCTGTCTGTGGTGGTTAATTTCTCAACTCTGATTGGACAGGCTGGCATTTCCAAAGTCAAGTAATTATCAGTCATATTAATCTGCGCATCTTCTCTCTTTTTCTAAGCCAAACCGAATAAAAAACAAGTTTCTTTCTTTCTCCAGAAATAATTTAACCACGTGAGGCTGTTATCACATACTTCCTAGACAGATTCATCTGCAGAGTTAGCTGCAGGTTTTCAGCCCTGTCTGTTTCTATTAAACCATTTGGTGGTCCCTCTACCAATAAATGAATATTTGAGTGTATTTAATCTTCTGCATTGACCTTGCAATTCAAGAAGCATTCTTTTTAAAATTGAAGTATAATCGACTTAAAATATCATATTAGTTTCAGATATAAAATATAGTGGTTCAATATTTTTAGACATTACAAAATGATCACCATAAATTTAGTTACTGGGCTTCCCAGGTGACTCAAGTGGTAAAGAATCTGCCTGCAACGCAGGAGACCCAGGTTCGATCCCTAGGTTGAGAAGATAGCCCGGAGAAAGGAATGGCTACTGACTCAGGTATTCTTGCCTGGGGAATTCCATGGACAGAGGAGCCTAGCGGGTTATAGTCCATGACATCAAAGAGTCAGACACGACTGAGCAACTCACACTTCTCAAGTTTAGTTGCTGTCTGGCACCATACAAAGTTACTACAATATTATTGACTATATTCCCTGTGCAGTACATTACATCCTCGTGACATGTTTATTTTATAACTGGAAGTTTGTTCCTCTTAATCTCCCTCATCTGTTTCATTCCTCTGTTTTGTTTTTTTTTTTGGTGTGTGTGTGTGTGTGTGTGTGTGTGTGTATTTGTATTATTTTTTAGATTCCACATATACGTGAGATCGTATAATATTTATCTTTGTCTGTCTGACTTACTTCACTTAGTATTATAATCTCTAGGTCCATCCATTTGCCACAGCTGGCAATATTTCATTCTTTTTTTTTCCCATACACATTTTAGAATTATTTGTCCTAGTTCCTTGAAAAATGCCATTGGTATTTTGATAGGAATTACATTGAATCTGTAGATTCCAGTTGTTTCTTTGAATTTCTCATTTCTTTTTCTTGTCTGGTTTCTCTGGCTAGGACTAATACCGTGCTGAATGAAAGTAGACAGAGTAGGCATACTTGTCTTTTTCTGATCTTAGAGCAAATTCTTTCAGCTTTTCTTCGTTGAGTATGATCTCTTAAGTTCGAATGCATTCCGACGGTCCTGCGTTTCCACTCCTGCACCCTCACCATATTTGATGTTTTTGATGTCAGATTTTACAATTTTTTGTTTTCTGTATCCTTACTTATTGTGGCTGTAGATGATTTTACTACTTTTGTCTTTTAACCTTCCTACTAGCTTTATAAGTGGTTATTCCACTACCTTACTATATGTTTGCTTTTACCAATGAGATTTTTCCTTTCGTAATTTTCATATTTCCAGTTGTGGTCTTTTTTTTTCTTTCCCCGCTTAGAGATGTCCCTCTAAGTTTTCTTGTAAAACTGCTTCAGTGTAGCTTTCACATGTCTGTAAAACTCTTTATCTCTGTCTCAAATCTGAGTGATAGCTTTGAGGGGTAGACTGTTCATGGTTGTAGGTTTTTTCCTTTCACCATTTTGAACATCATGCCACCCCCTTCTGGTCTGCAAAGTTTCTGCTGAAATGTCAGCCGATAGCCCTTATGGGAGTTTCCTTATACATGACAAATTGCTTTTTCCTTGCTGATTTGTGGGTTTCCTCTTTATTTTTTTCTTTTAAAATTATTTTTATTGGAGTATATTCTTTATCTTTAATTTTTACTGCTTTAGATCTTGGTGCAGACCTTTTTGGATTCATCCTGTTTGAGACTGTGCTTTCTGGACCTGGATGTCTGTTTCCTTTCCCAGATTAGGGAAGTTTCAGCTATTATTTCTTCAAGTAAGTTCCCTGCCCCTTTCTTCACTCTTCTCCTTCTTGTTCTCTGCAGTGTGAATGTTAGTTTTCTTGATGTTGTCCCAGAGGTTTCTTAAACTATCCTCATTTTTTTGAAACATTTTTAAATTTAATATACATATTAATATATTCCAGGCTTCCCTGGTGGCTCAGTGCATGTAATGCAGGAGACCTGGGTTTGATCCCTGGGTTGGGAAGATCCCCTGGAGAAGGAAATGGCAACCCACTCCAGTATTCTTGCCTGGGAAATCCCATGGACATGGAGTCTGGCGGGCTACAGTCCATAGATTTGCAAAGAGTCGGACATGACTTATCGTACACACACACATTAGTATATATTAAGGGCTTTCCTTGTGGCTTAGTTGGTAAAGAATCTGCCTGCAATGCAGGAGACATGAGTTTGATCCCTGGGTTGGGAAGATCCCCTGGAGAAGGGTACACACATTAATATATTCAGTTCAGTTCAGTTCAGTTCAGTCACTCAGTTGTGTCCGACTCTTTGCGACCCCATGAATCGCAGCACGCCAGGCCTCCCTGTCCATCACCAACTCCTGGAGTTCACTCAGACTCACATCCATCGAGTCAGTGATGCCATCCAGCCATCTCATCGTTGGTCGTCCCCTTCTCCTCCTGCCCCCAATCCCTCCCAGCATCAGAGTCTTTTAGCATATTATATTTAACACAATATATTAACATGTTATATTTTAAAATTTACTATCCTCATTTTTTGAAATGTTTTTTAACGTATGTATTAACATATTAATATATTAACATATCCTCATTTCTTGAAATATTTTTTATTTAACATACATATTAATATATTAACATACCCTCATTTTTGGAAATATTTTTATTTTATTTTACTTTATTTTAAAAAATTAATTAACTTATTTAAATTGGAGGCTAATTACTTTACAATATTGTGGTGGTTTTTGCCATGCATTGACATGAATCAGCCACGGGTGTACATGTGTCCCCCCGTTTTGGACCCCCCTCCCACCTCCTTCCCCCTCCCATCCCTCTGGGTTGTTCCAGTGCACTGGCTTTGAGAGCCCTGCTTCATTCATTGAACCTGGACTGGTGATCTATTTCACATATGGTAATATACGTTTCAGTGCCATTCTCCCAAATCATCCCACCCTCGCCCTCTCCCATAGAGTCCAAAAGTCTGTTCTTTACATCTGTGTCTCTTTTGCTGTCTCACATATAGGGTCATTGTTACCATTTTTCTAAATTCCATATATATGCATTAATATACTGAATTGGTGTTTTTCTTTCTGACTTACTTCACTCTGGGTAATAGGCTCCAGTTTCATCCAGCTCATTAGAACTGACTCAAATGTGTTCTTTTTAATAGCTGAGTAATATTCCATTGTGTATATGTACCACAGCTTTCTTATCCATTCGTCTGCTGATGGACATCTAGGTTGTTTCCATGTCCCAGCTATTATAAACAGTGCTGTGATGAACATTGGGGTACACGTGTCTCTTTCAATTCTGGTTTCCTCAGTGTGTATGCCCAGTAGTGGGATTGCTAGGTTGTATGGCAGTTCTATTTCCAGTGTTTAAGGAATCTCCACACTGTTCTCCATAGTGGCTGTACTAGTTTGTATTCCCACCAACAGTGTAAGAGGGTTCCCTTTTCTCCACACCCTCTCCAGCATTTATTGCTTGTAGACTTTTGGATCGCAGCCATTCTGACTGGCGTGAGATGGTACCTCATTGTGGTTTTGATTTGCATTTCTCTGATAATGAGTGATGTTGAGCATCTTTTCATGTGTTTGTTAGCCATCTGTATGTCTTCTTTGGAGAAATGTCTGTTTAGTTCTTAGGCCCATTTTTTGATTGGGTCATTTATTTTTCTGGTATTGAGTTGTATGAGCTGCTTGTATATTTTTGAGATGAATTCTTTGTCAGTTGCTTCATTTGCTATTATTTTCTCCCATTCTGAAGGCTGTCTTTTCACCTTGCTTATAGTTTCCTTCGTTGTGCAAAAGCTTTTTAAGTTTAATTAGGTCCCATTTGTTTATATTTGGTTTTATTTCCATTACTCTGGGAGGTGGGTCATAGAGGATCTTGCTGTGATTTATGTCAGAGAGTGTTCTGCCTATATTTTCCTCTAGGAGTTTTATATTTTCTGATCTTACATTTATAGCTTTAATCCATTTTGAGTTTATTTTTGTGTATGGTATTAGAAAGTGTTCCCAGCACCACTTGTTAAAGAGATTGTCTTTTCTCCATTAACATTAATATATTGACATATTATATTCAGTTTAACATAACATATGAACATTATTTAACATAACATATGAATATATTATATTTTTAAATTTACTATCCTCATTTGTTGAAATTCTTTTTCTTTTTTATGCTCAGCTTGGGTGATTTCCACTCCTCAGTCTTCCAGTTTGTGGACCCGTTCCTCTGTATTACCTAATGTACTGTTGGTTCCCTCTAGTGTCTTTTTTATTTCAGTTATTATTCTTCAAGTCTGTTTGTTTCTTCTTTATATTTGCTGACTCTTTGTTAAACTTCTCACTGTGTTCATCATTCTCCTAAGTTCACTGAACATCTTTATGATCCTCCCTTGACCTTTTTTATCTGCTAGGTTGCTTCTCTATACTTTGCTTAGTTCTTTGGGGGTTTTGTTTTATTCCTTCATTTGAAATATCTTCATATCTCCACATTTTATGTAATTGTGTTTATTTCTAAGTGTTAAGTAAGTCAGTCATGTTTCCTTTTCTTAGAGAAGTGGCCTTATGTATGAGATTTCCTAGGGGGCCCACAGCCCACTTCCCTATGGTCACCCAAGCTGTGTGCTCTAGCAGTGCCCACTCTGTGGGCTTGATGGGCTCTTTGGTTGTGACAGGGCTGGCTACTGTGGGTGCTGGTAGGTGAGGTTGGCCCTTGACTTAGTTGGCTGCCAGGCCCTGGCTCGGGCCCTCTGGTGTTGTGGCACTGGGTCCTGGTATGGCTGGCTGCAGAGCCCAGGAGTCCTGGGACTGGTGCCAGTCCAATGGTGAGCAGGCAAGCCCCCAGCACTGATAGACTAGAGGGGGGACTCAAAAACTCCATGATGGCGCTTGCCAGTCCCAGAGTCCTTGTGGAAGAGCAAGTCCCCCAAAATGGCTATGCCAGCGTCTGTGTTCTCAGGGGGGTCTCTGTTGCCTCCTCCCTCTCTGGGAGCCTCTCTGAGATCAACAAGGGGCTCTGACCAGAGTCCTTTCAAATTATTGCCTCTGTGCTGGGACTGAGATTTTGGGTGTATTCTATAAGAGCAGGGTCTCTGTTGGTTTTTGTTCATTTGTTTTGTTTGTTTTTTAGTATTTATTTATTTGGCTGCACCAGGTCTTAGTTGTGGCAGGCGAACTCTTAACTGTGGCATGTGGAATCCAGCCCCTGACCAGGGATCAACCTTGCCTTCCCTGCACTGGAAGCGTGGAGTCTTAGCCACTGGGCCGCCAGGGAAGTCCCTGGTTTTCTACAACCGTTTCTCTCTTCTGTTTGCAAACCCTGCTGGCCTTCAAAGCCAGGAAGCTTATCTTCCTGGGGCAGGAGCCCTGGGCTAGGGAGCCCGAAGTGGGGTTTGAACCCCTGCTCCTTGGGGAGAATATCCACAGTTGTGATTATCCTCCTGTTTGCAGGTCACCTTGCCTGCGGAGTTGGTCCTGATTATACCCTGTCTCACCATGGTTCTTTCTTTACATCTCCAGTAGTGGGAAATCTTTTCCACTGGTCTTCAGGTCATTCTCATAGATGGTCATTCTGCAAATAGTTGTGACTCTGTCCTACTCATGAGAGGAGATGAGCTCAGGGTCTTCCTATTCTGCCATCTTGGTCACACACCTCAAGAAACATTTTTTATTGGTATTTTGTGGTTATGAATTGTTTTCACGAACATCATACTATCAGGGAGATAGGTCTTATTATCTTGTTCATACCAGTCGACCCTGGGGTCAGAGAGGCTCGGCAACTAGTTGAAAGGCTCTTGCTAGGTCCTGTAGGTGTGGCCCCTGACCAGTAGTGCTAGCATCACTTGGGGTGCCACACCCCAAACTTACTGAATCAGAAACTCTAGCGTGGGGCCCAGCAGTCTGTGTTCTCACAGGGCCTCCTGGTGATTCTGATGCACACCCCAGGGTGAGAACCATGGCCTGGGTCTACCCAGGAATGTGTTAGGTTAAAAAAATAAACAACACACGCTCTGGAGCCTGTGTGCCTCAGTTAGAGAAAGCCCACACGCAGCAACTAAAACCAAGTGCAACCAAAAATAAATAAATAAATAAAAAACCCAAACACTGATGTACATTTGGACCTTTCTCCTGACGCCTCACTTTGACTCTGGAAGCATTTACTTTCATCAGGAAAACAGAACGAGTCACAGGCCGCTGGCTGTTTTTAGATGAACACGCTCTGTGTTTGTGTTTTGTAGATCACTTTGCAGAGGAGCAGAGGGATCAAACACCCTCTCTAGTCAACAGGGATGTGAGTGATGCGCCGTCAGCGACCATCAGTAAAGGGACGCTTCAAGAAGCAGCCAGGCCAGGTATTAATAACAATCTGCACAGCATGAGCGAAAAAAGATGCCTCAGTATGGATGTCTTCAGAAGGCGTCTGTTTGCCTTTCATGGTATTTTAATGGAACAGACTAGATGTCAGCACACGTTTAATTTACTCACAAAAGCATACAGACAGCGGTTAAAATCATGAATTGAATTAAGTCCAGGAAATTAAAACAAAAATTCTGTCTTAGCCATGCCGCGAGGTGTTCGAGACCTTAGTTCCCTGATGAAGGATTGAATCAGCCCCCCTGCAGTGGAAGCACAGAGTTTTAATCACTAGACTGCGAGGGAAGTCCCTAACTCCAAGACCGTCCAAAAAGATGGTCTTCCATGGTGGCTGAGATGGCGAAGAATCCTGCAATGCAGGAGACCTGGCTTCCATCCCTGGGTCGGGAAGATCCCCTGGAGAAGGGAATGGCAACCCACTCCAGTATTCTTGCCTTGAGAATCCCATGGACAGAGGAGCTGGTGGCCTGTAGTCCATGGGGTCGAAAGAGTCGGTCATGACTGAGTGAGCAACATTTTCACTTTGACTTTCACAAAGATGCTACTTTGATGTTGTTTCTACACAGCCAGGGTCACTCAAAACATCGGCATCATGTTCGCAGTCCTTGACATTACTGAGCACTGATGCTTTCTAACAAGCAGGAAGGATTACATGCCAAAGGTTAACCTAGTCCTTGATCTTCACCTTGGATAGCCTGAGCTGGGCCCATTCAGAATGGATAGAAACTTACCCATCATGGCAATGTGCTGGTACCAAGCCCAGGACGCTCCCTCCACATAGCCACCCACTATCAAAATCATAGCTGGTTGTCACTTCCTAACTCTCAGGGATTAAATGCTGATTCATCCCAGCAGAGCCCTTAGAGCTGCTCGCTGCTGCTGCCTCTTGACATATAGCTGATGAAGGTGGGGAGTTGGAGGTGCCCCATTGTCTCCCTATATCCCAAGAAGGCCCTTGGCCAGCATCCTCTTGCCTGCATCACTAAGGAGGCATCACTCCCCTCAGCAGCTCTCCACATCTGATTTCTATCATCGTACCTCCGTGCCCCATTTCCCTGGTTCCTGTGTCGGTTTTGGGTCATGTTACAAATGAGGTAACCGAAGCTCTGAGTCCCCAGTGTCAGCTGTGGACACCTTCCTTTGAGCTCTAGCTAAGATTGCCTTGTAGTCCCCAGCCCACATGCAGGGACATTCCAAATCTACCCTCAAGCTTTCTGCAAGTCCTCAAGAGTCAAAAGAGCTTGGCATCATGTTTGCCTTATGTCATGAAATCCCCACAAACCCACACACACACAAGGCAGATAGTGTGCACGGCAGAGTTTCCTGAAGCTGGGAATGGCGGGCAGCAGAGAAGAGCCTGTATCTTTGCCCTGTAAAAGCCTTGGACTGAAGACCTGACTCTGTTTTTCTTTTTTTGTTTATTGAAGTGTAGTTGATTTACAATGTTGTATCAGTTTCTGGTGGACAGCAAAGTGAGTCAGGATGTAAACACACACATATATATATACACACGCGCACACACACGCACACATATTCTTTTTCAGATTCTTTTTCATTACAGTTTACTATAGGACACTGAATATAGTTCCCTGTGCTATACAGTAGGGCCTCGTTGTTTATATAGTTCATATATAATAGTGTATATCTGCTAATCCCAAACTCCTGGTTTACCCCTGCCACCCCCCTTTTGGTAACCATAAGCGTTTGTCTTCTATGTCAGTCTGTTTCTGTTTTGTAAATCAGTCCACTTGTATCATCTTTTTTAGATTCCACATGTAAGTGGTAGTGCATGGTATTTGTCTTTCTCCCTCTGGCTTATTTCACTCAGTATGGTCACCTCTAGGTCCAATCGTGCTGCTGGGAGCAGCACTCTCTCACTCCTTTTTAATGGTTTTACTCTCTTAAAGCCATCGCAGCAGGACTTTCACCTCCTGTGGTGGTCCTACCTCCTCCCTCCATCTTCACTCTCACCTTTTTCTCTCCTCGCCTCCTCCAAACCGGTTGCTTGGCTTCTCGCCAACTCATACCCTCAGCATCTCACCTTCACCACCAAAGAGGTCATGAAGGTCTTTCCCTAAACGTAGCCCATTTCTTCCCCAAGAGGACTCCTGGAGCCAGCAGCTGGGCTCCAAGCAGAACCAACAGGCTGTGCCACGGGTGTGTATGGGATGGCCGCTCTCTGTTGACTCGGCCGTGTGTCTTCTCACTTAGACGTTCCAAGCAGGGGCATGCCGTGCTCACAGCTTCTGCAGTTCCTCCAGAAGAACATCATCGTCGCCGCCGTCTCAGTGGTGGGAATTGTCGCGGCCACGGCGCTGCTGCTGCTGGCACTGGTCACGTACGTCAGGAAGAGACAGTCACTGTGAGTGGCTCTTAGCGCCCACCTTCCTCCCAGGAGCCCGCAGGTGTTTGTGCCAGCGTCGGCCCAGAGCGTCCTCTGACCCCGGATCCCAGGGGAGGGCGGGGCCTCCGAGCCTGGTTGTGTGTCAGCACTGGTTGGCGTGCTTCCTGGACACCCTGCCTTTGGTTCCGATGCACAGCTGGGTTTGGGGTTTCCTGATCTGAAGGCCGCCACAGATCAGGCCACACTGCTTCTTATGCTGAGGACCACTGAAAGAGGAGAAGGGACAGCCTCTGGCGGAAAGGTCAGAAAACAGGATCGTGGGGGTAGAAAGGGATGGAAAGGCCCAGCTCCGGGAGTGTGGGGAGGGAGGCTCCGGAGGAGAGAAGAGGCTCGCTCACGCTCCTGCAGCAGCGCTGGTTGGTAGAATATTGAAAGATGCCTCTACTGGTTGGTAAACAGCCCCTTCCCCAGGACCTCCCCAGACTTCCCAGTCTTCCCCATGACCCAGCAAAGGAAGGATTAATGTCTGGCGCAGCAGGGAACCCTCCAGGACTCTTCCAACTGTGGCTGTCTTGACCAGTGTCCTCCTGTGCTAGCTGATAAATCCCTCAGTTATCCCCCTGATGGGAGAGCTCAAGCACAGTGGCTCTGACCAGGAGCAGGCACAACAAACAGTTTACAACCTTATGCATTTGCAGTAACGGTACCTCGAAGTTATCTGCCTCCGTCTGCATCCCTTGGGACACACACGGGAAAGAGCAGCTTCCTAGGGCCGCTCAGGTCCTGCCCACCACTGTGTTGGATACTCAGCCTGTCCACAGGGAAAGGGGGCCATGGTGCAGTGTTTACATTTCCCTACAACAATGGCATGGCTTTCCCTAAAAGTGTCCTGTAAAATGCCAAGGCTCCCAGGACCAATAACCCTTTCAGGCCAACCACCCCCACCTCACACCCAGCTTTCTCCTCTGAGGCAGCAGTGGGTCCCTTGAAGTGAAAGAGGAGCCCCGAATATGGCAAATGTTAGAGAGAGAAGATTTTAAAAGCTCCTGGGAATAAACTTGACCCGTTTCATGGTTCTGACGGGGGCCTATCCATCAGACTCACCATTTCCTTCCTGGGTCTTTCAGAAGTGTCAAAAGAAGTAGTGAAGGCTGCGGCTCCGCTCCAAAGACAAGAATCAAAGCTGTGAGGAGCCTGGGTTGGTTATGAGAAAGTTGAGGATGGGGGAGGACATTTCCAGAGGCGCCATAATTCCCAGAGGCAAAATGAATTTCACACACGGCACGCCTTTCTGATGGGTAGTACTCAGACTCTGCCCCGCTCAGAAATGTCAGCCTCTATTGCCTCCCAAGGAATAGACGTTACGAACTGCTACACATTTAGCTGTGGAGTACAGCTTCTGTGTGTTTTGTTTTAGACATTCTCCGGCAGACATCACATACAATATTTTTATAATGAATGGAAAGACTTGGTGGCAAAAGTCTCAAGACGAGAAGACCAAAAAACATGCAGGAAAACAGAAACAGTTGAAGTTAAATTCCGGTATCTAAGCCAGGTGGTGAGCCCAGGCACCAGCACCTAAAGCTGCGACGTGAGGCGATTCTCCATCCAGACACGTGGAAAGGCATTTGGATTTCTGGCTGTGAGGTGCACCCTAAAACATGTACCTTTTCCTCTCAGTTTTGAATGGACCAAGAAAACAGTTTTGACCACAGATTGCTCATAATGGTAACAGCATTGATGGCTAATACAGGAGGCTTAGCACGTTTCCCCAGAGACTAACCTGACAAAATAATGGATTTATTTATTTATTAAAACATTGGTTAGTTTTTTTCAGCCATTCATTGAACAGATATGAATTGAACAACTAATATCCAGGTGATACTAAAATACACGAGGCAATCAGAGATATTTGAATCAGGCATGGCTATCACAGATTTCTGAAAACATGCAAACAGCCAGCTGAAGCTCTCTGGTAGTCAATTTATGCCTCAGTGTCTCCATTACTAAAGGGGCCAAGGGTCTGAGGCTTGGGGTCCGGAGGAGACAGGAGGGAAGAGGAAACTTAGGTTGGTGTTGCAAGAGCAAGAGAGTGGCCATTATAGCTCAGGCAGTTCTTGCCCCTATACTGGAAGGCAGGGTCCAGAGAGAAGGATGATACCTTCCTGTCTCCTGGAAGGGGGTTCCTGAGGCTGGAGGAGGTTGCCCTACAGCTGCATGTGTGGCCACAGGGGTCCCTCAGGGCACATGCTCCAGGTGCCGTCCATGCCTTCCCATGTCACCTGAAGGGGACGCACACCTTCTCATGTCTGGGAATGTGAAAGGGGCGATGGGGGAGCCCAGCCCACAGGCACACTCTTGGGGTTGGGTCTTAGTCATTCTGGGAAGGACAAGGACAGGAGCGAAATCTGAGGTCAGAGTTTCAAGAAAGGGCTGTGGCCTAAGCAAAGTTCCCAATCAAGGGATGGGGGGACCTGGCCCAAGACATCTATGAGGAGCATGTTATTTGTAGACATTTTAATGACAGCCATTCTGACCAGTATGAAGTGGTACCTCGTTATAGTTTTGATTTGCAGTTCTCAAATTAGCCATGTTGAGCATCTTTTTGTGTGCCTGTTGAAAGTGAAAGTGTTAGTCACTCAGTCATGTCCCACTCTTTTCAACCCCAGGGACTATAGCCTGCCAGGCTCCTCTGTCTATGGGATTTTCCAGGCAAGAATACTGGAATGGGTTGCCACTGCCTGTTGGCCACATGTATTTCTTTTTTTGCAGAAATGTCTACTTAGACCTTCTGCCCAATTTTCAATTCGGTTGTTTGGTTTTTTGTTGCTGAGTTATAAGAGCTGCTTATATATTTTGGAAATTAAGCCTTTATCAGTCACACTGCTTTCACATATTTTCTCCCATTCTGTAGGTTGTCTTTTCATTTCATTTATGGTTTCCTTTGCTGTGCAGAAGCTTTTAAGTTTAATTAGGTTCCATTTGTTTGTTTTTATATCTATTGTCTTGGGAGACCCAAGAAAACATCGGTACGATTTATGTAAGAGAATGTTCTGCCTATGATCTCTTCTAGGAGTTTTATAATGTCAAATCTTATATTTTGGGATTCCCAGGAGATGCTAGTGGTAAAGAATCCTCCTGCCAATGCAGGAGATGTAAGAGACAAGGGTTCAATCCTTAGCAGGATCCGCTGGAGGAGGGCATAGCAACTCACTCCAGTATTCTTGCCTGGAGAATCCCATGGACAGAGGAGCCTGGTGGATTGCAAAGAGTTGGATACAACTGAAGCAACTCAGTATGCACCTTATATTTAAGTCTTTAAGCCATTTTGAGTTTCTTGTTGTGTATGGTATGTGGGAGTGTTATAACTTCTTTGATTTACATGTGGCTGTCCAACTTTCCCAACACTATTTGCTGAAAAGACTTTTCCCCCATTGTATATTCTCACTGCCTTTTGAAGATTAATTGACCATAGGTGAATGGGTTTATTTCTGGGTTCTCTAGATTGTTGCATTGATTCATGTCTGTTGTGCCAATACCATGCTGTTTTGATTATTGTAACTTTGTGGTGTTGACTGACGGAGAAGGCGATGGCACCCCACTCCAGAACTCTTGTCTGGAAAATCCCATGGATGGAGGAGCCTGGTGGGCTGCAGTCCATGGGGTCGTGAAGAGTCGGACATGACTGAGTGACTTCACTTTCACTTTTCACTTTCATGCATTGGAGAAGGAAATGGCAACCCACTCCAGTGTTCTTGCCTGGAGAATCCCAGGGACGGGGGAGCCTGGTGGGCTGCGGTCTCTGGGGTCGCACAGAGTCAGACACGACTGAAGTGACTTAGCAGCAGCAGCAGCAGCAGCACCAGCAGCAGTGTTGTCTGAAGTCTGAGAGAGTTATGCCTCCTGCTTTGTTGTTTTTCTTCAGGATTGCTTTGGCAATTCTGGCTCTTATATGACTCCATATGAATTTTAAGATAATTTGTTCTAGCTCTCTGAAAAATGTCTTGCATAATTTGATAGGTTTTATTGCATTAAATCTGTAGGCTACTTTGGGTAGTATGACCATTTTAGCAATCATTATTAATTCTCCCAATCCAAGAACATGAGATTTCTTTCCATTTCTCTGTTCAGTTCAGTTCAGTTGGTCAGTCATATCTGACTCTTTGTGACTCCATGGACTGCAGAACATCAGACCTCCCTGTCCATCACCAACTCTCAGAGTTCACTCAAACTCTTGTCCATTGAGTCGGTGATACCATCCAACCATCTCATCCTCTGTCGTCCCCTTCTCCTCCCACCCTCAATCCCTCCCAGCATCAGGGTCTTTTCAAATGAGTCATCTCTTCGCATCAGGTAGCCAAAGTATTGGAGTTTCAGCTTCAGCATCAGTCCTTCCAATGAATACCCAGGACTGATCTCCTTTAGAATGGACTGGTTGGATCTCCTTGCAGTCCAAGGGACTCTCAAGAGTCTTCTCCAACACCACAGTTCAGAAGTATCAATTCTTCAGTGCTCAGCTTTCTTTATAGTCCAACTTTCATATCTATACATGACTACTAGAGAAACCATAGCTTTGACTAGATGGACCTTTGTTGGCAAAGTAATGTCTCTGTTTTTAAATATGTTGTCTAGGTTGGCCATAACTTTTCTTCCAAGGAGCACATGTCTTTTAATATCATGGCTGCAGTCACCATCTGCAGTGATTCTGGAGCCCAAAATAATAAAGTCTGTCACTGTTTCCCAGTCTATTTGCCATGAAGTGATGATGGGACCAGATGCCATGATGTTAGTTTTCTGAATGTTGAGCTTTAAGCCAACTTTTTCACTCTCCTCTTTCACTTTCATCATGAGACTCTTTAGTTCTTCATTTTCTGCCATAAGTGTGGTGTCGTCTGCATATCTGAGATTATTGATATTTCTCTCAGCAATTTTTTTCAGCTTGTGCTTCATCCAACCCAGCATTTCTCATGATGTACTCTGCATAGAAGTTAAATAAGCAGGGTGACATTATACAGTCTTGATGTACTCCTTTTCCTATTTGGAACCAATCTGTTGTTCCATGTCCAGTTCTAACTGTTGCTTCTTGACCTGCATATAGGTTTCTTAGGAGGCAGGTCAGGTGGTCTGGTATTCCCATCTCTTGAAGAATTTTCCACAGTTTATAGTGATCCACACAGTCAAAGGCTTTGGCATAGTCAATAAAGCAGAAATAGATGTTTTTCTGGAACTCTCTTGCTTTTTTGATGATCCAGCGGATGTTGGCAATTTGATCTCTGGTTGCTCTGCCTTTTCTAAATCCAGCTTGAACATCTGGAAGTTGACGGTTCACATACTGTTGAAGCCTGGCTTGGAGAATTTTGAGCATTACTTTACTAGCGTGTGAGATGGGTGCAATTGTGCAGTAGTTTGAACACTCTTTGGCATTGCCCTTCTTTGGGATTGGAATGAAAACTGACCTTTTCCAGTCCTGTGGCCACTGCTGAGTGTTCCAAATTTGCTGAGTCATCTTTAGTTTCCTCTATTAATGTTTTATGGTTCTCAATGTGTAAGTCTTTCACCTCCTTGGTCAGGTTTATTCCTAAATATTTTATTTGTTGGGGTATGATTTTAAAATGTATTTTTAAAAATATTCCCTTTCTGATATTTCATTATTGGTGTAAAGAAATGTGACTGATTTCCGTATGTTAATCTTAAATCCTGCTACCTTGCCCAATTCATTGTTCAGTTTTACTAGTTTTTGTGTGGCTTGTTTAGGATTTTCTGTATATAGTATCACGTCATCTGCATATAATGACAATTTTACCTTTTCCTTTCCAATTTGAATATTTTTTATTTCTTTTTCTTGTCTGATTGCTGTGGCTAGGAAGGACTTCCAATACTGTGTTGAATGGAAGAGGTGAGGGCATCCTTGTCTTATTCTAGGTTTTATTGGGAGGGCTTTCAGCTGTGAGCCATTCAGTATTTTACTGGTAATGATTTTGTCATAAATAGCTTTTATTATATTGATATATGTTCCCTCTGTACTCACTTTGGTAAGAGTTTTTATGAATGGATGTTGAATTTGGTCAAATGCTTTTTCTGCATCTATTGAAATGGTCATGTGGTTTTTGGCTTTTGTTTATGTAGTATGTCACATTTATTCACATATATTGAACCATCCTTTTGAACTTGGGATAGATCACACTTGGTCATGGTGTATGATCTTTTTTATGTGCTGTTGGACTCAGTATTTGCTAATATTTTGTTGAAATTTTTTGCATCTATATCCATCAAATTTAGTGGCCTATAATTTTTTTTTGGTGGTGTCTTTATCTGATTTTGGTATCAATGTGCTGGTGGCTTCATACGATGTTTTTGGGGAATGTTTCCCCCTCTTCATTTTCCTGGGAAGAGTTTGAGAAGGATCAGTGTAAGTTCATCTTTGTATGTTTGGTAGAATTTGCCTATGAAACCATCTGGTCCTGGACTTTTGTCTGTAGGAAGTTTTAAAATTACAGATTTTTTTTTTTTTTAGTCCACAGTGTATGGCTTGCAGGATATAAGTTTCCTGGTCAGAGATTGAACCCAGTCCACAGCAGTGAACGTGCCAAGTCCTAACCACTGCACCACCAGGGATTTCCCTACTTACAGATTCTTTTTCACTTCTAGTGATCAGTCTGTTCACATTACCAGTTTCTTCTTGATTCAGTTTTGGTGGGCTCTGTGTTTCTAGAAACTTGTCCCTGTCCATCTCTTCTAGGTTGTTGAGTTTTTGACATGTAATTGTTCTCAGGACTCCCTTATGGTTGTTTGTGTTTCTGAAACGTCAGTTGTTCAGTTCAGTTCAGTTCAGTCGCTCAGTCGTGTCTGACTCTTTGCGACCCTGTGAATCGCAGCACGCCAGGCCTCCCTGTCCATCACCAACTCCCGGAGTTCACTCAGACTCACGTCCATCAAGCCCGTGATGCCATCCAGCCATCTCATCCTCTGTCGTCCCCTTCTCCTCCTGCCCCCAGTCCCTCCCAGCATCAGAGTCTTTTCCGATGAGTCAGCTCTTCACACGAGGTGGCCAAAGTACTGGAGTTTCAGCTTCAGGTCTCCGTTTTTGTCTCTTATTTTGTTTATTTGAGTTTTCTCTTTTCTTCTTGGTGAGCTGGCCAGAGGTTTGTCAGTCTTGTTTATCTTTTAAGCATGGTCGTCCTCCTCTTATTTAGAGAAAAGGAAAACCCAGACAGATAAATTCACTAGCTAGAGGTCATATAGCTAAGGGGGTATCCTGGCCTCTAATCTGGATCCAGAGTTTGTGCTGTAACCATTGAGTAGCCTAGCCCCTGTCGTCTCCTGAGTCTCCAGAAGGACCCTTGGGACCTGCTGAGAAGGAATGAATAGGAAAGATTCTGATCTCCTTTTTTTGGGGAAGGCAGAGTGGGTGAAGCAGCCCCAAGGGAACAGAGGTGGTTCTGAAAAAGCAGGCCTGGTAGATGGTTTTCCCAGCTCTGGTTTTCCTCGTTTTCCCTCCAAAACTGAGGAGCCCCCAAAACTTTTAGCTATGGGGAATGGGGGATGGTCAAGGCCAGGTTGGGTATGAGTGGGATATTCTTGGCACCTGTGTCTCTCCAGTGAAATATCAGCCCACTTTCTTCTGTCTGAATCCTACTGAGTCTGCCCAGGCCTTGGCTTGGAGGATGGACCAGCTCAAGAAGTCATTATGACCCTTTAGGTCCAAGTTAATATCTCTGGATAAACTCCACTGACTTCAGCTATGGGAGAACCCTTCAGACTCTCTAACCTACATCTCAGTCCAATTCCACAGGACTTCCCTTTGGTAACTGGGATCTTCTGTCCTCTTTAAAAAAAGGTTAAAAGGAAGCACCACACATGTAACCCTCCCTTTGAATCTGATCCACCCACACTTTGAGAACTTGGAGTTAGTGACTGTAAGAAGGGACCCTTCCAAAGACAGTCCCTGAGTGAAACTGGCTCATGGTAGGTTTGCTGGGTTTTCTTCAGATCTGCTCTTTCACCCCTGTTCCAAAAAGTCCCTGGTTTCTGCCCCTCACGCAAGGCATTTCTTGGCTAAAAGCTCAGTCTGGTTTTCTGACTTCACTTGGCTGGTGTCCCCCTGAGCATTTCTAAATATATTAACCTGGCCTCAGATCGCACTTTTGGCACCTCATTCAACGACCTGACTTATCCCAGCTCTGCCTTAGGCCCCCTCTCCACAGAGAGGCACTGTGATGTAACTAGATAAATCTTGGCCACTCTAGGAGACCTCAACTCATCTCCCCTCTGTGGGCCTTTCCTCTTCTACACAATGGACAGCCTAAGGTTTGCCTTGTTTGCACTGGAAAGCTGGGACAGGCAAGTGTCAGAGTCAGCATGAAAGTCCACATTGCCTAAAATGAGTAATAATGACCACATCTCTGTCAATCGGATACTAGGCCTGGCACTTTACATCTGTTAACCAGTTTATAGATAGTAAGTCATTTCCCCCTTTGCTCTTAGGGACAGAAGATGTTTCTTCAGAAGATAAAAGAAAGACTGAATTCAGTAAGGTGCAATACCCACTGTGTGTGCCAAGCTGTCTGTGCTGGGCTTCTTGCCCCCTTGAAAGCCCCTCTCTTTTTTCTGGGTATCTTAGCATTATCATCAGTGTTAGGGTAACCAACGCACAGTAAATGCTCGGGGGTAGCTTCATTATTCTTTAGAAATTCATTAGAAGGCTCAGTGGTTACCAGCCAAGTTAGGGTCAGCAGCAAGCATGGAATGACAATTAAGTATAAATTGTTCCAGAGTTTGTCTCTCACCCAGCCCCAACCCCACTGGCAGCCACTCAACATTTGTGAACAAAGGAAATGAGATTTCAACAGCTGCTCTGTCTCCCTTTCAAGCTAACATAATTCTAGCTTGGATATAGCCTGAATATGTTTGAATGGTCATCCCTAAAAAGATATGTCCACATCCAAATGCCTAGACCCCTGTGAGTATTCCTTTCTTTGAGAAATGGATATTTATGGATATAATTAAGTTAAGGGCCTTACTAATTTATTTTTTATTGAACTATAATTGACTTACAATGTTGTATTAATTTTTGCTGTACAGCAAAGTGACTCAGTTATACATGTACATACGTTCTTTTCTATATTTGTAATTAAGGACCTTGAAATGAGATAATCTGGTTTGCCTGGGTGGGTCCTAAATCCAAGGACAAGTGTCATAAGAGACAAGAGGAAAGGCAGACAGGTGGAGGAGACACAGGCAGAAGCTGGAGTGAGGTGGTCACAGCTGGGGAAGCCGAGGACTGCTGACAGGCACCAGAAGCTGGAAGAGGTAAGGCAGTATGTCTGCCCTAGAACAGGAGTCCCCAGCCTCCAAACGTGGACCAGTACCTCCTGTCAGATCAGTGGCAGCTTTAGATTAAAGTGCACCATTAATATAATGTGCTTGAATCATCCCCAAACCATCCCTGTAAACCGGTCCATGAAAAAATTGTCTTCCACGACATCGGTCCCTGGTACCAAAATGGTCGGGGGACCACTGTGCTGAGGCCTCCAGCCTCGCTGTGGCCCTTCTTTCTTAGGAAAGCTGGCTGCCTGGCTGTGCTGGGTCTTCGCTGCTGCGCAGGCCTTTTTCTAGTGGTGCGTGGGGGCTGCTCTCTCACTGCGGCTGCAGGCTTCTTGCTGCCTGGCTTCTCCTGTTGCAGCGCCCGTGCTCTGAGAGTGGACTTGAGTAGTTGTGCCACAGGAGCTTACTTGCCCCGAGACATGTGGGTTCTTCCCAGACCAGGGATCCAGCCCGTGTCTCCTGCATTGGCAGGCGAATCCTTTACCACTGAGCTGCCAGGGAAGCCCCTGATGACCCCTTGGGTTTAGACTTGTGACCTCCAGAATGTGATGAGAAATTTATGAGGTTTGGTGGTGACTGAGTGTGGCAGTCCTAAAAAGCAGATACATGGCCATACACACTGTCTCTGATGTTTAAGTCTTGAGGGCCCGTAGGACTGGCCTTGGGGGCCCCACGGGATTGAGGCGGTGAGGAGCGTGCAGCGCTGTGTTTAGGGCTTCCAGGAAAGTGCATGGTGTTGGCACAGACCCTGAGGTGGTGGCTAGCAGGTTTGATGTTTCCTGGGTTTAGCTGGAGGGGAGCCCTGGGCCCATCCTCTGCTGGCCTGGGCAGCATCACCCAAGCCCCCCAAAAGTGTCACCACTAGGGAGGGAGGAGGCACTTCCTGAGGGCCTTCCATGAAAACTCCCTGCCAGCAGGCCTGGTGCCCCTGAGGGTTGGGAGGGGTGGGCATGGGCAGAAAAATTGGGTGCAAACAGGACGGGAGAATAAGGTTGGGGAGGGGTACAAGGTAGAATAGGGTGGAGCGCAGGGGCACTGCTGGGGAAAAGGAGGGTGAGGGAAGAATGATGTGGGGGGAGGGGAGGAAAACGGGGGATGGGTGGGGAGGAGGAAGGAAGATTGGGGTGCAGGGGAGAGTAAAGAAATGGGGTGATGGAGGAGTTTTTTGTTTAATTTGTATCTTGTCGGGGGTAGTTTGAATGGAGGAGTGTGGGAGTAAGGAGGGGAAGGAATAAGGAAAGGGAGACAGGAAGAATCGGGGGGTCTGGGTGAACGCAGCAGAGGGGTGGGGAAGGAGCTGTCCCTAGCTGGCATCGGCAGCATCATCAACAACAATATACTTGTCCCCATCAAGCAAGCGTGCAGCGGGCACCTCCCTGTGCCAGACACAGTTCCCTGGCGGCAAATACCCCGACTCCCCCATCCTCCCAGAGCTCATGCTGGAGATGGCGTGGCCCTGGTCTTTGTGTCAGTGAGCTAGCCCTTTCATCACGGGTGGGTGTGATTGTTCCCATTTCACAGACAAGGAAACTGAGGCCAGGGAGGGGAAGAGCTAAAGTTCAGTGAGAGCGGGGCCCTGGTTACCCCACAGGTCTCTGGGTGCCTGGCCAGCCACTTCCACCTGACATCCATCTGCCCCCAGACCTCACCACTCCAGCATTTCCCAAACATGCTCCCCTGGGAAGCGGGGCCCAGCTGGACCCCCATACTGTCCCTGCTTTGACCTTCTCTGAGCCTCGGTTTCCTCATCTTGGCAATGGGGTAGGAATTTATCTCCTTTACGGGGCTGTTGGGTAGTTCATTCAGCAGCACATATTTATTACCTCCTCCATGTGCCGGTTGCTGTGTGAGGCTGGGTGCTGGGGATGTGGGGAGAGCAGGTGGACTGGCTTCCTGATAGCAGGCTGCCAGGGCCCTCCTGAGCCTGGAAGGAGACGTGGCTGTCAGGCGTGGGTATACAGCAGGCACCCCATAAATATCAGATTCTTCCTGAGCTCCCGGCAGATTGCGCCCCTGCTCTCATCCCACCCTCATCCTGACCTCTCGGGACCCCAGCCCAGAGAGGCAGCCCACCCTCCCGCTGGCCTCCTCCCCCTGTCTGCACTTCCGTTTGAGAAATGAGTTGGGGTCACGTGCCTCTAGCCCTCACCAGTGGCCTCCCCATGCCTGCGGGCCCGCTGGAGCCTGCCTTGTGCCATCTCTCTCCCTCTTACTGTGCCAGAGAGCCTGCTCCCTTTGTGTTCTCAGTCTGCTCAGGGCTTCCACCTCCAGCTCAGTGGTTGGTCCAGCCAGCCTGGCCCTGGCTTGATGAGGGGGTGTCAGCAGACAGCACCGGGGTTTCAGAACAGAGCCTTGGAGAGGCCCTGAGAAGACCTCAGGCTCTGCCACTTTACTAGCTGTGAGATCTCAAGCTTCAGTTTCTGCTTGGCCTCAGTTTTTCTATCTGTAAAATGGGGCTAACCTGCTTTGTGGGGATGTCGTGAGCATTAAATGCACTGTAGTTGGGTCAACACACAGCTGTGCTCAATCCAAAGAAAAAAGAAATCTTAGCTGTTACGATTTGTAAAATTTGTGTTTGTTTTTGACTGCATTGGGTCTTCATTGTGCAAGAGTGCTTGTCTCTAGTTGCAGCCAGTGGGGGCTGATCTTTGTGGTGGTGGTGGGCTGCTCTCCGCAGTAGCTTCTCTTGTGGAGTGCGGGCTGAGGGTCATAGGCTTCATTAGTTGTGGCTCACGGGCTTTAGAGCATGAGCTGTTATGATTATTCTGCGAAACCTTGTCTCTTCACCTGTCTAGCATCCTTCCAGTCGTAGCCTCCAAATTCCCTTTGTGTTCTTCCCCCCACTTCAGTGAGGTGTGGATGGGTTTTGTGACCAGTTCTCATTCAATCCACTGGTTTCAGGGGTTGACTAGGGGAGGAACATGTGATCCACTCAGCCACTGAGCTTTTGCTCAAAAGGGGCTTTTGCTGGGAATACTGAGAAACAGATGTTTGCTCATGAGTGGGATTTGAGGCTGAGTTGCTATCCTGGACCACAGAGAGAAAGTTGTCTGAGCCAACAGGTAGAGGAAGTGATAACCCTGAGAACATCATATGAGCCTTGAGCAAGTTGTTCCTGAGGTCCATACCTAGACTTTTCATCCACCAGAAGGCAATGGCACCCCACTCCAGTCCTCTTGCCTGGAAAATCCCATGGGCAGAGGAGCCTGGTGGGCTGCAGTCCATGGGGTCGCGAAGAGTCGGACACGACTGAGCGACTTCACTTTCATTTTTCACTTTCATGCATTGGAGAAGGAAACGGCAACCCACTCCAGTGTTCTTGCCTGGAGAATCCCAGGGATGGGGGAGCCTGGTGGGCTGCCGTCTATAGCGTCGCACAGAGTCGGACACGACTGAAGCGACTTAGCAGCAGCAGCATGCTGTATTTGTTCAACTCTGTTATATGCCAGCTGCCATTCCAGTTGCTGGGGAGGTAACCAGGAACAAGACACTCTTCGCCTCACAGAGGTCCAGTCCCCAGTGCCCCAGCCTTTGTGCTTGCTGTTCCCTCTGCCTGGAATGCTCTTCCCCCAATATCTCCGTGGCTCCCTCCTGCACCTCCTCCTTCAAGTCTCAGCTCAGAGACTATCCCCTTGGTGAGGCCTGCCCTAGCTTCTCTGTTCAAAACCACACACTCGTGCGCCTTTCCTACCCTTTTCTGATTTTATTCTTTTTCTGATTTATTTTATTCTGTAGAATACTTGATTATTTTGTTACTTCTCTATCTCCTCCACTAGGAGGAGGGAAGGGGTTTTCTTTTTTTTAATTTTTAAATTTATTTTATTTTTAAAAGCTTTATTTTGTATTGTTTATAACCAGTTAATTGTTGGGAGCCGCGTTAGGCATTACTGACAAAATGGAGGCACGGTCCCCAGCCCCCTCTCCTCATTCCGCAGGCACGGATCCCAGGATGAAGGAGTTAGGCCTTGTAATTCTGACTTGTCTTTTCCTCTCCTCAGCTGAGTTGACTGAAAAGGAATATTAAGGTGCTTATTGGTCTTGAGAGGAGCATGAGAAGGCACAAAGCCTTCTGCAGCATTGCTCAGAAAATAATTCATAAAGTTAATCATTGACATTTGTTCAAGGACTTTTACAAAAGAGTGTTCCAGGATGAGCACACAGGCCGTAGCTTGAGGCCATGGGAGGGATTGCTATCTGAAGCCTATTTGTGAGGAAAATGTTTATGGCTAAGGAGTTTACGGAATTTAGGGCTTAGAAATAATTAAAACAGTCAGAAGTTAAAGATTTAAGGAATGTTGTAAAGTTAGCATATTTTACTATAGCTTATAGAAGTTGGGAATTTCTAAGACACTATAGCTAGAAGCCTCTTTAAGAGGGAGTGAGCTCAGGATGCTAGGGGCAAACAGGATTTAGGAAGGTAAGTAGTAAACTGAGGAATGTAGCATGAGTTACAGTGTAATCACAAGTCAACTACAGGACACATTAGAAGAGGTAGATAATAGATGATAAGGCTGATTCCCAAAGAATCACTGAAGCAGGAACTCTGTTTGAAGAGCAACAATGATTTATGGAGATAATAAATCTGGGAGAGGGGGAACTGAAAATGTCAAACCTCTGGCTTAATGTTTTTGTAAAAGTATAAAAGAGAATCTTAAACTTGGAATAAACAGGCAGTCCATAGGAAATTGAGAGGCTGCCTCAGTCGCCGACACCGTTCATCTCTTCAGGTTGAATCCCTGGCTGCTGGAGTTGGACTCCGGCAGTTAATGTGATAATTTCAGGTGAACAGAGCAGGGAGTCAATCATACACATACATGTATTCTCCTCCAAATCCCCTCCCATCCAGGCTGCCGCGTAACACTGAGCAGAGTTCCCTGTGCTATACAGCAGGTCCTTGTTGGTTACCCATTTTAAATATAGCAGTGTGTCCATGTCCATCCCAGACTCCCTAACTGTCCTTCCAAGGGAAGGGATTTCTACCTGTGCTGTTCACAGCAGCTCCATGGTGCCTCGAACAGAGTGTGCCAGAGGGTAGGTGCTCAGTGTTGAATAAATAGGGAGGCCCCAAAGACAGATCTACAGAGCTGACACTGTCATCGTGCTTTGGATGTTTAACAAGAAGGAGGCGTCTATTTGCTGACCCTCAGAGGAGGGCAAAGCAGATGGCTGCTGTTCCAAATTGATTCTCTTCTGTTCCTGGGTAGTTCAAACGGTAAAGAATCCGCCTGCAATGCTGGAGACCTGGGTTCGATCCCTGGACCAGGAAGATCCCCTGGAGAAGGTCATGGCAAGGACAGAGGAGCCAGGACAGAGGAACCTGGTGGGCTACCGTCCATGGGCTCTCAAAGAGCTGGACACAACTGAACGACTAACGCTTTCTGACTTAAACCAGACTGGATTGATTTTATGGGGGGGGGGGGTGTCACTTTCACTCTTGGAATCCTAAATTTCTCTTGGAAGGATGCTATACTCAAGAGTCCCTGCAGGGTGCAAGGAAACCCCGTCCTTGCCCTTGGACATGCAGTCACTAGCACACTATAGAGAGATGCAGGTGGCGATGGTGATGAGGATGATGGTGATAATGTGGCATTTGCTCTAGTGCTCAGGGGGTGGGTACCATTATCATCCCTATTCCTGAACGAGGAAACGAAGGCACCAAGAGGTCAAAGAACTTGCTCAAGGTCCCTCAGCTGTAAGTGGAAGAACCAGACATGAGCAAGTAGATAAAAGTCATGTTGTCTGACCACCCAGAGGAAAGGCAGGTGCTGCACGGCTGAAGATACCCAGGAGGGAGGGCGTTCAGGACGGGCCCCGGGAGGACCACTGGGCTGAGCTATGAGGCTTCTCTGGCAGCCTGAAGCCTCCGACCCCCCTGCCGGATGTCCCCTCCACCCCCGCAGTGGCCTGGCATCCTTTTAGCTGTGGAACTAAATTTGGCTGGCTCAGGGGCAAGTGAAACCAGCACAGTCTCATATCACTCAGTCTGAGGAGGAGGGAAGGCTTCCTGGAGGAAGCTGCACTTAATCAGAGACCTGGAGGAGGAGTCAGGCACGGGAGAAGAGGTCAGGAAAAAGAGTTCAGGCGGGGACTCGGCTGGCCAACGGCCCCGGGGAGTGTGAAAGTGAGTGATCAGCTTCTTCCGAGCTCCTCACATGTCTCAAGTGCATGTTTACCCAAACCCACGCAGGGCAAACGCACCACAACTTTCCCAGCCCACATTTCCATCCGTTCACTCTTTCCTCTGTGCATTCAGAAGACACATCCACCGCCCTCCACTTTGGCAAAACACATGGTCTTATCTGCAGGCCCATCTCAGAACTGTCTGAGCACCCAGCTGGCCTGGGCCCCTCAGGACGTGGTCTCTGGGACGGAAGGGGATGAGTGGGTGGCTAAGCCAGTGCCTTTCTGAGGCTGGGAGCCCCTTTCTCAGACCTTAAGACCCTGGAATCTGGAAGTCCCAAATGCTGCCTCCCCTCAGGTGCCCCATGGGGAGGCTGCACACCTTCCAGCTCTTAGGTGGGCCGGCCCCACAGGAGCTGCTTTACAGCCAAGCTTCCCTCCTCCTGTGTCCATCATCGCCTAGGCTGTGGGGCCAGACTGCCCTGCTCTATCACGTCTGGCCATTTGGAGTTGGTGGTTTAACCTCTCTGGATTTCACTTACCTTATCTGGAAAATGGATTCATTCAGTGGTGCGGCACATAGTAAGTGCTCAGTAAGAGTTACTATGTTTATTGTAGATCATGTGGTTCTGATGCTGTGATTTCGCTCCTCTCCAGTTCTCTGGGGTGTTCTTTCCTCACTACCCCGGGAAAAGAGCATGCAGGATGGAAACAAGGATGTCTTTCTGCATCCTGACATCTGCATCTGTCCCCGGGGAAAGGGGAGGCTTCTAACAAAAACAGTTTTAGGGGAAATCTATGGGTGGGGGTGCTTCCCAGGTAGCTCAGGGGGTAAAGAATCAGCCTGGAATGCAGAAGATGCAAGAGACATGGGTTTGATCCCTGGGTTGGGGAGAGCGCTTGGAGGAGGAAATGGCAACCTAGAGCTGTGTTCTTGCCTGGAGAATCCCGTGGACAGAGGATCCTGGCAGGTACAGTCCATGGGGTTACAGAGAGTCTGACACGACTGAGTACTGAGTGCA
Source organism: Capricornis sumatraensis (assembly GCF_032405125.1). Lineage (NCBI taxonomy): Eukaryota > Metazoa > Chordata > Mammalia > Artiodactyla > Bovidae > Capricornis > Capricornis sumatraensis. The sequence continues at coordinate 103,181,819 of NC_091069.1, read as the reverse complement.
TACACATATGTAGGGGAAGCTGGAGCTTAGAGAAAAGATTTCCTGAGTGGGGAGAGCGGGGCTTTAGGGAACTGGGAGGTAGTAGAGATTGCAGAGAGGGCCCCAGGAAAGGAGACCTGGGGTAAAGCGTGGAGGAAGTGCCAGGCCTGTTGGGGAGCTGAGCCCAGCCCTCCTCTGGCAGGGCTTGGGCACAAGAGAAGAAGGGTTCCTGGGGTCAACAGCGGGCCTAGGACAGCCCCACACAGGTCCCTGAGGCCCCGGGGTGAGGGGCCACTGAAGAGGTCCCCATCGTCCAAGAAGGCAGGGAGCTGTGGGTGAGCAAGCCCCTGAGGTCTCCGGGCACCGAAGGCAGATGGGGCAGAGTGGATACCAGGACGGACTCGGCCTTGCCGCCCGACAGCTGTGTGGGCCGAGGGAGCAGATGTGAGGGTGGTCACGTGGTCAGAGGGCGGGCTAACATGGGAAGAAAGGATGTGAAGAGGCTGTGAGCAGCGCAGGAGGTGGTCAGCGGCCAGGCGCGGGGTGCGGGGCTGGGCTGGGATCCGGGGGGCCCTGGGGGGACACACCATCTCCCAGCCTTGACAACACAGCCAATCCCTCTTAGAGTCCGTCCCCAGCACTGGGCTGCCTCGGGCTCCCCTGCGCACACACACTGTCTAGTTTCTGCCCTCCCAGCTCTGGCCTCCCTGGTGACTCAGCTGCCCCCTCCTTGAGCCTGTGAGCCATCTGAGGGCAGGGACAGGGCCGTCGCTGTTGGCCTGATGGACAGCACAAAGGAAGTGCTCTGAACCTTTGCAGTCTGGACCTACTTCTTAGGTTTCTCCTCTCTCCAGCTTTCACCTGCTTGTGGAATAAATAACTCATGTGAGCAGTTCAGCCATGGTCAGGCCCCAGGTCCACACCCCCTCGGGAGGGGAAAGTAAGGGCTTTCTAGTTTCTAGCGAGTCTGGGGGATCCCCTTCCCATTGCCCCTGCCCCTCGGCTTCTCCAGCACACAGCCTCCCCCTCTCCCCCTCCCCAGGTTTGGGGGATGCTGTTGGATGCATCCTGCTAGTGTAGGCCTGCCTGTGGCTCGCCCCATTCCTCCCACTGCTGGGTGGGCCCTGCTTGGCCCAGGAAGCGCCCTCTGCCCTCCCCGGAGCATGTGGCCTCGCGATTTTCCTTGAACACAGCACTTTGTGACTTTGACGTAAACTTCAAACACGGCCCCATTTCCTATTTGCGCATCAAGGAAATAGGCCGAGTTTCACAGAAAGGGGCTTCCAAGAGCACACCAGGCCTTCCGGGCCCGTCCCTGCCCCGCTTGGGCGTGCTGATATTCTGGGGCATCTAGGTGAGTGGCTGTCCTCTGGCCTTCTGCGTCCAGCACGGCCTCCGACTGCAGGGCCTCCCGGGGCAGCTGGGAGAGGGGGACTCAGGTTCCGCAACCCCCCCGACCTGAGTGAGAAACCCTAGTGGGGTATGACCTCTTTACACCTGGCCGGGGTGTATGAGGGGGTGGTTAGCTGGTGGGGGCCCAGGCTGGGGGCTCGGGCTGCAGAGAAGCCCAAAGCGGTTTCTCGGACCCCAGTTCTTCATCTAGAACCAGTTGTCTGGTGCCTTTGGGACCCGACACCTTGCAGGTGGCCCGGGCCTTGGCGTCCATCAGCACATCCCCAGGTAAGTCGTTCTGGATGAAGAAGCAGCTAGCCGCCATCTCTAGGGGTGGCCTGGGTCTGGTGGAGGAAGGAGGAGAGAGTCAGGAGGAACTGGAGTACCAGAAGGGCTGTGGGGCTCTCGTGGGTGGTGTCCCATGGGAGAAGGAAGCAGACGTGGCCTGTGACCATCCTGAGGGAAAGAGGTCTCTCTCCAGAGCGCCAGCTGAGTGGCCGTGGACGTGTGTATCCAGGGGCCCCACAGATGCCGGCTCAGTCCCTAGCCTCCTGCAGGGCCCCATCAGTGAGACAACCTTAGTTCCAGGAAGCAGAGAAATGTCCAGAGAAAGCAAACATGTGCTCTGTCCCCCAGGCTCAGGAATATGAGGGCGCATCAACGGGGCTGTAAACTGGAACATCCAAATGCCGGATGGTTTCTGTGAGGGGGCCCAGGGCAGCCTCCACCCACTGGCAGGCAGCTCAGGTTACAGGGGAGGCAGAGGTGAAGGAGTAAGCAGCTTGAATCCTGCTCAGCTGATGTGTGTCCTTGGCAGATTGCTTGGCCTCTCTGAACCTCAGTTTGCCCATCTTTTAAATGCAGAAGCAAATTTTGGTGCCTAGTATGTGCTTGGCTCTTTGGCTCCTGACTGTTGGGTGAGAGGTTGGGAAAGCTGTCCCAGGCAGGGAAGGGTCTTGGCAGGAAGGAACAGGGGTTCGTGTGGTGAACAGCACAAGATGAGCTTTGTTACTTTCTTTTCTTTAATATTTGTTTATTTACTTGGCTGCCTCCGGTGTTAGTTGCAGCAGGCGCTCGAGACTGCGTTGCTTCAGGTGGGATCGCTCATTGCGGAGCACAGACTAGTTGTGGCTCTCGGGCTCTAGAGCAAGCGGGCTCAGCAGTGGCAGCGTGGGGGCTTGTGTGGGAGTCTTAGTTCCCAGACCAGGGATTGAACCTGTCTGCTGCATTGCAAGGCGAATTCCTAACCACTGGACCACCAGGAAAGTCCCCAAACTTTGTTACCGTTGTCTCAGCCAGGGCAGCCAGGACACCGTAGGTGCTTAATAAAGCTTTGCTGAGAGACTAGGGCCTGCGTCCTCTGACAGTAAGTCCTTGGGTGTCACCCGCGGGGCCTCTTCTCCTGCCAGTTCTTTTTCCTGTTGCCGCCTGGCCTCCAGCCTTGTCAGGGATGGGCAGCCATGCTGGGCAGGCAGGTGGCCCAGACAGAGGGCATTTTGTGTGCACTCTGGAGCCAGGAAGCCGATTCAGGGCCCGACTCTGCCACCCGTGCACGGATAGCATGAGATCTCGCAGCCAGGCTCTGTCGTCCCGACTCCTCCCACCTTTTCCATGCCCTAAGCTTTTTCCCGTCTCCCTTTTACAGTCACAGAGCCTGACACCCAGAGAGGGCTAGCTCCTTGCTCTGGTCACAACAGCCCTGAGAACCCTGGCGGCAGAGGTTGGAGCTGGTGGGATGTGGCGGTGGTGGTGGGGAGCTGACCTTGGGGCATTGTTAGTCAGTCAACAGACAGAGTCTGTTTGAGGTCTGAGGACCTGCGTCCGACCCTGCGGCAGCCCAGCACTCTGCACCCTGACGGTCATAGGCAGCTCAGAGTGCAGGCAGCAACACCTGGGCCAGGCACGCGTGGGAGCCCTGGAGACCCAGCTCAGAGCGGCGGATGCCGCTTTCCTTATGGCCATGCACTGGAGTGGCTAGAGCTGGCTGCTGGGTTCAAATCCTGACTGCCACTCTTAGGCCACATGACTCTGAACATGACATTACCCTCCCCAAGCCTCAGATTTTTTTAGCTGAGGAATGGGGATAAGTGAGGGTTAGATTAAACAGATCATGCTTAGAAGAGGCGTCATAAAGTCTTCAGCACACAGGATACTGTTATCGTTGCTGATTTGACAATGTTCGTTGGGAGGCAGTGGGAACTACAGTGAAAGCCAGACGGGTGTAGGCTCTGCCTTGGGGAGCTCGGGCTGGTCAGAGATTGTGGGGCAGACGGAGACACTGATCATACATGGCCATCAGGGCTATGATGCGGGAGGATGGGGCCCTGGGAGGACAGAGTAGGTGACTCAGCGGGGGAAGGAGGGGGGGATCATGGAACATCTCTGCGTGGAAGGGACAGCTGAGGGGACCTGAGGCCCGTGGCTAGGAGAAACATGTGGGTGGCTTCCCAGGTGATTCAGTGGTAAAGAATTCACTTGCCAGTGCAGGAGACCCAAGAGACGTGGCTTTGATCCCTGGGTTGGAAGATCCCCTGAGGGAGGAAATGGCAGCCCACTCCAGTGCTCTTGCCTGGAGAATCCCATGGACAGAGGAGCCTGGCTGGCTACAATGCATGGAGTCACAAAGACTCAGACACGACTTAGTGGCTGAGTGTGCAAGCTGTTCCAGGCAGAGGGGACAGCCTGTGCAAAGTCTCCTCCAATGGGTCCTCTCCTCTTCCACCCTCTGTTAGTGAAGGAAGCCTCTAGGTCCGCCGTTCCCTCTTCTCTCCTAGGGAAGCCCCCATCGCCTCTCCTCCCTCATCAGACTGCCGAGTTCCAAGAACCTGCAGAGGTGTCCCCGCCCACCACGGCAGGCCACATACCCTCTGAGGTACCTGGTGTCAGAGGGTAGCCTCTGCCCACCACCAAAGTTTATTGGGCACCTACTCTGTGCCTGGTTGGCCCAGGCAGGAGGATAAGACAGTCTCCACTTTCCTCAGGCTTACATGCTGGCAGGGGACACAGGCCTTGTGTCAACAAGCTGATAGAACATCCCAATTTCAGTGGCAAAGAGCAGTGACACTGGGTCAGTGACAGAGAAGGGGAGGTGGTTTTAGAGAGAGGTCAGGGAGGGCCTCTTGGAGGTTGAGACCCAAATGACGTGACAGAGGCTGAGGGAATGGTGTTCAGACAGAGGGAACAGCCGGTGCTAAGGCTCTGAGGTTGGACCAGGCCCAGTTTCTCCAGTTTTCTCAACAAGTAACATAAGGAAGCTGGTGTGGCTGGTGGGGAGTGAGTGAGGATAGGAAGCTGGCGGGGCAGATTGTGCACGGCCTCCAGGGCTGCTGTAGGGACCTGGGCTTTCAGCCTGAGTGAGGCGGGTATCCTGGAGGGCTGCAAGCAGAAAAGGAGGCTATAGGACGAGTGGGCTGGGCCCGTGCTCAGCGCTGGGCAAGCCTTGCCTCATGGGGTCTTCACAGCCCCCCAGCACTGGGCACCGTCGCTGGCCCTGTCTTCCAGGTGGGTCTCGGCGAGTGTACCTCCCCACACAGATCCACAGTGCTGCTACCCAGAGACCTGTGATCCCATGATCAGATCGCATGCCATGGTGTCAGAAAAAGCGAGAAGGAGCCTGTCGCCATCCCCGGCACGGTGCTCACCACTGTCCTGGGGACGCGGGATGTGACAAAGTTGGCGTTTCGCTGGTTGACAGATGTCTGTGCTGCCTCTGTTGTTGGCCTGTGGACTGGGAGGCAGGAAACGTGGCTTCAGGGGGACTTGGCGTCACAGGCAGAGGACTGGGGTCCGTGAGAGGAGGCCTGGGCAGCTGGGGCTGTGCCTCCATTCCAGCAGCACCGTGGGTGGGAACGCTGTTGATGCCGGGCTGCGGGTGGCACTCAGGGCCTCCCGACCTGACTGCTGCCACTGCCCGCTGCCTCCCTGCCAAGTCCAGCTGGATCATCTCATTCTGTCAGCAGCCTGATGCCCTCAGTCTTCCTCCTCGTGTCTCAAGGTAGACATTTAACTGGGGCTTTGGATGCTCAGAGCCTGTTCTGTGCGACAGTAGTGCTTCCAGGCTCTGCTACTTGGGTGTGGGGATGGTTGTCATTGATCAGTCTCTAAGTCATGTCTGACTCTTTGCAACCCCATGGACTACAGCACACCAGGCTTCCCTGTCCTCTACCATCTCCTGGAGTTTGCTCAGATTCATGTCCCTTGAGTCATTGATGCTGTGCAACCATCTCATCCTCTGCCGCCCTCTTCTCCTTTTGCTTTCAATATTTCCTTCCTAGCATCAAGGTCTTTTCCAATGAGTGGGCTTTTCTCATCAGGTGTGGGGATTAAACAAGGCTAAAAAGGGTCCTTCCTGGCAGGTCTTCTCAGGGCCTTTAATATGCAAATATGCTCCCCACAACTTTTCAAAATGCAGTTGGTCCCTTGACCTTTTTTCCTTTGAAATATATTTGGGAATCCTGTGCCCGGAACAGATAGAGTTTAACCCTACCTTTCCCCAGAAAGGAGGCTTGAAGGGTGGAATTTCAGACAGAGCTGTTTAGCCAAGGATCACGGTTTCCTCCCTTCCCCGCAGTGCCTGGGCTGTGAAAATGAGCCTAGTGGTCTCCTGATGGAGCTGCAAACTCTGGGAAGGCCAGACGAGCATTTTTGAGCTCACGAGGAGCTCGCAAGCTCAAGGGGAGGCTGGAGGGTGTTAGCCTGGGCAGGAGCGTAGTGGGAGAGTATGGTGGGCGCGTCTCCTGGGAGAGTCATGCAGTCTGTGGGGACTTGGCTCAGGACAGAAACATCTGGTCCTCCAGGAGGCTGCAGACCAGCCATGCCCTTCTGGAAGCTGCTGCGGTTACTGCTGTCTCTGTTATTGACAAAGAGACAGGGAAGTGGGGATAAAATTGAGGATGCACGGGAAGGCTCCAGCCTCTGGGACAAGGTGGGCCATCACAACTTCTTGCCCTGGACAGGGTCCCCAGGGCCAGCCTCTCCCCACTCCCGCCTCCGCACCAACCTGCCTCTGGCTACCCAGGTTGCACCTGCGGCCACCGCGGGGCGGAGCTTCTCAAACCGTGTTGTCGACAGTTTCCTGCCGCAGCTTCCGGCCCCAGAGGCCAGCTTCACTACCCCCACCCCTTCCCGCTGTCCCTGGAGAAACCTCCACTTTGCTGCCTTGACTCAGGTTCTGATCCCATTGAGGAGCAGGGCTGTGAATCTGCCCGGCTGGGCTGGCTGGACTGGGGGAGCAGAGAGGAGTGGGGAGGAGGTACCCAGTGGAGGGCAGTGCATGGATTCAAGCATGGAAGTGAATTTGAAGAAAGACTGATAGCACAGCCTGGCTGGAGCAAAGGAAAGGCCGAGGAATTCAGTTATTAATAGATTCAATGATGTAGGCAGGAGGGAGCCACAGTAGGTCCTTTTTATTTTTTAAAAGATTTTTTTTTAATGTGGGTTGTTTTTAAAGTCTTTATTGAATTTGTTACAACATTGCTTCTGTTTTATGTTTTGGGTTTTTGGTCCCCGAGGGATGTGGGATCTTAACTCCCCCTACTAGGGACTGAACCCACACCCCCTGCATCAGAAGGTGAAGTCCTAACCACTGGGCCACCAGGGAAGTCCCACACAGTAGCTTCTTGAGCCAGGGAGGCCCCAGGGGAGAACTACCTAAAAGCAACTTGCAGACCCCAGAGCTTCAGCTCATGTGGGAAACAGACTGTGGGGTTCAGCCAACCACAGGCACTATGTGAGTTAGATCTGGATCTCAGGTTTTATTAATAGAAAACAGCTGGTGGAGATCAAAAGAGGTGATAGCAGCAGAAAGAGACCACAGGGGAAGAGATCTGGACTAGACAGGTGGGAGCAGCTGCGTAGGTAGGCAGAGACAGAATGGCCTGAGTTGGGAACAGAGGACGGGGAAGGAGAGAGAACAGGAACCATCAGAGAGGAAGGGGGCAAGCTGGGGGGTCGGTGAAGGACTCAAGAGAGCTGCGATGCTCAGGCAGGAGGCAGGGGGACGGTCACAGTGTCCATCACTCAGGGGACCCAGCCTCAAAGAGGGTGCCTGGTGCCCATCAGGTGGTGATATCTTGGCAGCTGGAGGGCAGCCAGGTGGAGGTGGGGGGAGCAGATAATGACAGGAGTGTAGACAGCCTGCTTTTTTCCCTTTTTAATTAATATTTTTAGCGCCTGGTATGTCTATATGTGGGCTTTCCAGGTGGTGCAGTGGTAAGGAACCTGCCTGCCAATGCAGGAGACGTGTAGATGCAGGTTCAATGCCTGGGTCTGGAGGATCTCCTGGAGGTGGAAAGGGCAACCCACTCCAGTATTCTTGCCTGGAGAACCCCTTGGACAGAGGAGCCTGGTGGGCTACCGTCCATGGGGTCGCAGAGTCGGACGCAACTGAGCACACACGCAATCGTGTCTATAGTTTCCTGCGGCCTGTCCTCTTTACATAAACAATCATTTACATACAGTAAAGTTTATCCCTTTTAGTGAAAAGCTCTCTAAGATTGGACAAAGGCATACAGCTGAGAAACTATCTTAAGATACAGGCTATTCTTCTGAATTCCCTTATACCCCTTTGTAATCAGTCCTTATCCCGACACCCCCACTTCCCAGCAGGTCTGCAGCCTCGGCAGCCTGCACCTGCTCTGCAGTTCTGAATGGAACCAGATGGTTTGTAGCCTTTTGAGCCTGGCCCTTTGCTCTCAGCATGATGCCTTTCAGGTTCATTCATGTGTGTGTATCACCACGTCCTTCCATTTCATGATAGAGTAGGATCTCACGTGGGATGTACTCCCTCTTTCTTCAACTGCTGGAAAACGTTGATCTTCCCAACCCAGGGATCAAACCTGGGTCTCCCTTACTGCAGGCAGAATCTTGACCATCTGAGCCACCAGGGAAGCCTTTGAGTTCTTTCTACGTGTTGGCAATCGTGAACAGAGCTGCTGTAAACACTGCTGTGCAGGTCTTTGTGTGAGCCTATTCCATTTTTCCAGGATGAATACCCAGAAGCCCTCCTGACTCTGTTTTTTTTTTTTTTTCCAAATGTTAAACTTTTTATTCTGTATTGTGGTGTAGCTGATTAACAATGTTGTGGTAGTTTCAGGTGAACAGTGAAGGGACTTAGCCACACATATACATGTATCATTCTCCCCCAAACGCCCCTCCCATCCAGGCTGCCACATGATACTGGGTAGAGTTCCCTGTGCCGTAAAGTTCCATGTCCTTGTTGGTTATTCATTTTGAACCGACGCTTTTAATTTTATTTTAAAATTTTTATTATTTATTTATTTGGCTGTGCCGGGTCTCAGTTGCCGCAGGATCTTTAGTTGAGGCATGTGGGATATAATACCTCGACCAGGGATGGATCTCGCCTCCCTCTCCCCCCAGCCTTGCTTTGGGAGCTCAGAATCTTAGCCACTGGACCACCAGTGAAAAAATCTTCTGATTCTTTAAACACTCTTAAGGGATGATGGGGGCTTTCCTGGTGGCTCAATGGTAAAGAATCTTCCTGCCATTGCAGGAGACACAGGTTTGATCCCTGGGTCGGGAAGATCCCCTGGAGAATGAAATCGTTATCCACTCCAGTATTCTTGCCTGGAGAATTCCAGGGACAGAGGAGCCTGGCAGGCTACAGGCCATGGGGTCAAAAAGAGTCGGACACGACTTAGCAACTCAACAAAAACAATTAATGGGATGGTGACTGTATCTCCTGGTCCCCAGTTAATCACCTGCCTATAACTATTGGGACATCCAGGGCTTGGACCCCCAACTCTGGCCCTCGCAACCCCAGGGTCAGAAGGCTTCTGGTTAGAAAGCTGGTTCTGGCCCCTCCTCCAGCTGCCCTGATTTCAGGCCTCGAATGATTCTCACTCAGTCCCAGTGCCTGTCTTTGCATGTTCCTGAACACCAGGGAAAGGCAGCCTTTCTCAATCCACAAAAGCTTTCTTTCCACCCCCTGCTTATAACTGCTGAACTAAGAAGGGTGTCCAAGGACCCTTCCTTGAATGCAAACTATGCCTGGGTGGCCTTAACGGGACCCATCTTAGTAGAGAAAACCAGAAACTGTTATGGGCATAATTTTTTCAACATTATATAAAAACTTAAAAACATACAGAAAATGAGAACAATTTGTTGTACAAAAATTATCTACCTCTTAGATTCTACAGTGGGATTTTGCTATATTTGCTTCATCGCATACACTTGATCCTCATTATTATTGCATTCTTTATCTGCCAACTCGCCTGCTTGCTAAAATTTATTTGTAACCTCTAAGCTCATGCTCGCTGCACTTTCACGGTTGTTGGAGGGCATGTGCAGAGCAGTGTGAAATTTGCTTCAACCCACATGCTGGTTCCTGCCGAGGCTGAGCAAGGCAGTGCTTTGCCTTCTCGTTTCAGCTCATGTTGTAAACAAGCCTCTTTCTCACAGTCTGTTTGGTACCACATTTTTGTGCTGTTTGTCCGTAATTTCACTGTGTCAGTGGTCCCCCAGGGCAGCACTGAGGCGCTGTTTAGTGTTCCAAAGTGCAGGAAGGCCGAGCTATGCCTCCCAGAAAAAGTACGTGTTGAATAAGCTTATAGTTACAGGGCTGTTGGCCAAGAGTTCAGTGCTAATGAGTCAATATAATTATGTAAGGTGTCTTTAAACAGAAGTAAATAAAAGAAGGTTATATACTGATCTGTTGATGAAAATTTTGTGACCAGAGACTTAAAGGAACTTAACCCTGAATTTCTTCTAGAAGCAACGGCTTAGTACTTCCTCATTCGATACCTTATAGAAATATTGCAGACGGCAAGACTCAACTATGTCAATCTATTTATCCATACATCAACTTTTGTTTTTGGATGCCTTCCTTTCAAAATAAATTACAGTCATCACTACACTATGCATCACACCTAAATATTTCTGCACACAGGTCATTGACTGGGGTTCAATATTTTATGGTGCCTTTAAAAATATATATTTTAAAATGTATTTTAAACTTGGCTGCATCGGCCCTAGTTGTGACAGGCACCCAGCATCTCCGTCGTGTAATGAGGGCTCTTTCACTGCGGTGCATGCTCTCCAGTTGTGGTCCTTGGGTTCCAGAGTGTGTGGGCCCAGTAGCTGTGGCGCAGGGGCTAGGCTGCTGCACAGTGTGTGAAAGTTTAGTTACCCAACCAGGGATTGAACCTATGTCATCTGCACTGCAAGACAGATTCTTAACAGCTCATCCACCAGGGATGTCCCTTATGGTGCTTTGTAAAATTGAGAGGCCCAAATACAATGAAATGAACAAGTTGATACATTGTCTGAATTTTGAGTGACTCAGACACCTGTGTAACCCAGTGCTTCTCAAGATATCAGACATCACCATCACTGTGGAAAGTTGAAGGTGGGCAATTTTAGGTTATCTGCCTCTCCAGATATCTATTTATTTAAATGTCCTTAATTCCTCCTCACCACAAAAGGTCATACTTCCCAGTCACACACTTTATTTTGTTTAATGGCCATATCAAAGTTCACATAGGTATTAAATCCTAATATATTTTTATTTGAACTAGTTTATGTGTTGTTCAATGGCTCAGTTCGACTCTTTGCCACCCCATGGACTGCAGCACACCAGGCTTCCCTGTCCTTCACTGTCTCCTGGAGTTTGCTCAAACTCATGTCCATTGAGTCAGTGATGCCATCCAACCATCTCACCCTCTGTTGCCAGCTTCTCCTCCTGCCCTCAGTCTTTCCCAGTATCAGAGTCTTTTCCAGTGAGTTGGCTCTTTGCATCAGGTGAACAAAGTACCGCAGCTTCAGCTTCAGCATCAGTCCTTCCAGTGAATCTCCAGGGTTGATTTCCTTTAGCATTGACTGGTTTGATCTCCTTGCAGTCCAAGGGGCTCTCAAGAATCTTCTCCAACACCACAGTTCAAAAGCATCAATTCTTTGGCTCTCAGCCTTCTTTATAGTACACCTCTCACATCCGTACATGACTACTGGAAAAGCCATAGCTTCAAACTAGTTTCTGCTTTCTACAAACTCAGTTCATGAAGGCAGAGGGGGCAGGGCAAAGGGACATTTCTCAGGTTGTGGAAGGCTAATGGAGTCAGGCTCCTTTGGTAAGCAAAGGGTGTTCCAGCTGCAGGGCCTTTGTACTTGCTGTTCCCTCTGCCTGATGCTTTTTGAGAAGCGGGATCCTCTTTATCCTTCAGATCTCAGCTCACATGCTACCTCCTCAGAGATTGTGACCATCCCGGCTACAGCAGCTTCTTTCTTGGTCTCACTGTATTTCCTTTAAAACACTGACCTCAATCTGTAATTATTATTTTTGTCTCTTTGTTTATTGCATCCTCCCTCCCTCAGACTGTCATCTCCAGGAGGGCAGAGACCATGTCTGTCTTATTCACCCATATCTCCAGCCTGAAACACAGTAAGAATCCAACATGTGTTTGGGAGATAGATGTGCCCGGTGCGTGTGTGTGCAGGCCAGTGAGGGGTGCCTGGGTGCTCCGTACTAGGTCTGAAAAGTCAAAGGCTGGTTTGGGACTCCCCAGTCTGAGTCCAGCAGGGTAAGTCTCCTTTCCAATTTGACTCGGCACACATGAGGCTCTGCACAACTGGCACACACAGCTGTGCTGCACAGTTCACGGATGCCCTTTAATAAGGGGTCTCTGCCTGGAGAATCCCAGGGACGGAGGAGCCTGGTGGGCTGCGGTCTATGTGGTCACACAGAGTCGGACACGACTGACGTGACTTAGCAGCAGCAGCAGCCTCCTATCTCTGGGTCCAATGGATGGGTTCAGGAAGGGAAACCAAGGCCCTGATGTGCCCTCAATCCCATTTTGAACCCACAGGGTCTGGAGAGGCGCAAGGCCACGCACCCTGCACAGGGCGGCGGCGGCGATGCCGGACCCCGCGGCGCACCTGCCCTTCTTCTACGGCAGCATCTCGCGCGCCGAGGCCGAGGAGCACCTGAAGCTGGCGGGCATGGCCGACGGGCTCTTCCTGCTGCGGCAGTGCCTGCGCTCGCTGGGCGGCTATGTGCTGTCGCTCGTGCACGAAGTGCGCTTCCACCACTTCCCCATCGAGCGCCAGCTCAACGGCACCTACGCCATCGCGGGCGGAAAGGCCCACTGCGGCCCGGCTGAGCTCTGCGAGTTCTACTCACGCGACCCCGACGGGCTGCCCTGCAACTTGCGCAAGCCGTGCAACCGGCCGTCGGGGCTCGAGCCGCAGCCCGGCGTCTTCGACAACCTTCGCGATGCCATGGTGCGCGACTACGTGCGCCAGACTTGGAAGCTGGAGGTGAGAGCGCGAGGTCCGAGAGGCGGGCCCTGGGCGAGCGTGGCCCGAGAGCAGCTGCTTCAGGAGGGGGCGGGTCTTTGGTGGGCGGGGAGGGGGAGGGGCTTGAGGCGGAGCCGGGGGCGGGCCTTGAGAGGGTGGGGCCGAGGAGGGCGGGCCCTGGGTCCGCGGGAGTCAGGGGACTTGGTGGGAGCGGCAGTCTTCGCCGGCCTGGGCTTTGCTGGGCTTCGCTGCGCCCGTTTTAGATGCTAGAGGGGTGGGGAGACCTCGGAGGCAGGGGCCTGAGCGACGCTATGGTGCTTATCCGAGGCAAAGCGTAAGTCGGGGAAAGTTGAGGTCGCTCTGAGTCCGGAACGGACGAGGTTGGGAGCGGGACCTAAGGAGCGGGGGCCTGGGCTGGGAGCGGGGTCCAAGAAAGAATGGTGGGAGCAGTGCCCTGGGGTGAGCTGGCCGGCAGGGGCAGTGGCTTGTGGTCTTCGACAGCCTGCACTGCCCGATTACCAGCGTCAGGCCTTCAAGTGGGAGATGACAGTGGGGCCTACTAGAAGGCGGGGCCTGGGCCGTGGCCTGTGCGCGGGGCCTGGATGGATGGGAGCGGGACCGTGGAGATGAGAGGAGGGGTGGCTGTCCTCATCAGCCTAAAAGACTTAGGTCCGAGGCGTGCCTGAGTTGGGAGTGTCCAGGAGATGGAAGAGGGGTCCTGTGGCGCGCACTTAACGACACTTACACGTCTTCTTCACCCTCCCTTCCCCAGGGCGAGGCCTTGGAGCAAGCCATCATCAGCCAGGCACCCCAGGTGGAGAAGCTCATTGCCACGACAGCTCACGAACGGATGCCCTGGTACCACAGCAGCCTGACGCGCGAGGAGGCCGAGCGCAAACTCTACTCGGGCTCCCAGACCGACGGCAAGTTCCTGTATGTGGGGCTTGGGGATGGGGTTTTGGGGGGTGAGGCTGGGGTGGATCTCAGTGTGCAGGTGGGTAATGAGGGGTTGTGCCTGTGGTCACAAGTGTGAGTGACTCCAGAGTTGGGCGGCCTGGGTTGAAAGCCAGCATCTGCTACTTAGCAGCTGGGCTCGCTGGGCAAGTATCAGAACTGCTTGCTTGCATTATCTCTTTTGCATTCATCAAATATTTACTGAACGCCTACTATGTGCCAGGCACTGTTCCAGGCATTGAGGGCGTGGCAGCACACAGTTCAGTTCAGTCGCTCAGTCGTGGCCGACTCTTTGCGACCCCATGAACCACAACACGCCAGGCCTCCCTGTCCATCACCAACTCCCGGAGTTCACTCAAACTCACGTCCATTGAGTCGGTGATGCCATCCAGCCATCTCATCCTCTGTTGATCCCTTCTCCTCCTGCCCCCAATCCCTCCCAGCATCAGAGTCTTTTCCAATGAGTCAACTCATCGCATGAGGTGGCCAAAGTACTGGAGTTTCAGCTTTAGCATCATTCCTTCCAAAGAATACCCAGGACCGATCTCCTTCAGAATGGACTGGTTGGATCTCCTTGCAGCCCAAGGGACTCTCAAGAGTCTTCTCCAACACCACAGTTCAAAAGCATCAATTCTTCGGTGCTCAGCTTTCTTCACAGTCCAACTCTTACATCCATACATGACCACTGGAAAAACCTAGCCTTGGCTAGACGGACCTTTGTTAGCAAAGTAATGTCTCTGCTTTTGAATATGCTGTCTAGGTTGCTCATAACTTTCCTTCCAAGGAGTAAGCGTCTTTTAATTTCATGGCTGCAATCACCACATGACAGACACAAATCCAGTGTCCTTACGGAGCGGGCAGACAAGAAACGAGGAATCACTAAAACATAGAGTATATCAGGTGGTGGCAAGTGCCGTGTGTGGAGCTGGGCAGGGCGAGATGGACAGGGGGTTGCAAGCTGAGCTTAGGTGGCCAGAGAAGGTGACTTTTGTGTAAAGAACCGAAGGAGGTGATAAGTGGGCTGTCAGCTCTCTGGGAGGTGTTTCTGGCAAGTATTCAGATCAGGAGGAGGTTCTTGGCATGTTCCAGAAGCAGTGAGGCCAGTGTGCTTGGAGCTGAGTAAGTGACATCTGGAGTGGGAGGGCTTCCCCGGTGGGACTAGTGGTGAAGAATCTGCCTGCCAGTGCAGGAGATATAAGACACGTGGGTTCAATCCCTCGGTTGGGAAGATCCCCTGGAGAAGGAAACGGCAATCCACTCTGGTATTCTTGCCTGGAGAATCCCATGGACAGAGGAGCCTGGCAGGCTACAGTCCGTGGGGTCACACAGAGTTGGACACAGCTGAAGCGACTTAGCACCCATGCATGCATGGAGTGGGAGAGGGTGAGGCCAGGGAGGTGACTTTGGCTTTGACCCTGAGTGAGGTCGGAGCCCTGAGGGAGCATTGAAACTGCTCTGTGGATGACGATAGTACTAACCCAAGGATCTGTTAGGGGAATACACCAATTAATATGTGTTAAACAGTCTTAAACAGAAGACGGCGACAGAAGACGAGATGGCAGGATGGCATAACTGATGCAATGGACATGAACTTGGGCAAACTCTGGGAGATGGTGAAACAGGGAAGCCTGGTGTGCTGTAGTCCTTGGGGCTGTGAAGAGTCGGACGTAACTTGGTGACTGAACAACAACAAGCAAAAGTCAAGTATCTGGCATATACTAAAAGCTCTGGATGTTAGTATATGAGCCATGGCTGAACCATGTGGCTGTCTGTGAGTTAGCTATTATGAAAGGGTCGGTCTAAAGCTGCTTACAGCCCTGTGCTGGGGCTGCTGCTTTCCGGTCAGGACCTGGGCTCCTCTCTCAAGCAGGTGTTATCCAGATGTCAGCTGAGGTCACTCTGGTCCCGAGACATAGAGAAAGTTGGTGCCTGTCCCTTTCTTGTGGCCTCAGGAAGTGCAGCATCCTCCCCTAAGATGTGAATTCTTGAGGGCCTCCCTTCTCATGGTCCCTTCTTGGCCTGAGATCCTGCCTGGCTGAATCCTTGCTCTCACCCACCTCCGCCAGGGCTGTTCCTCTCCCAGGGCCACCCCACTTGGAGGAACTGACCTTTCCCCCTTGATTTCCCCTCCCCTGTGAGGCCTGAGCATGTGCACCAGATTATCTGCAGGGATCCCTCTACAAGATTCTTATAATAATAATAAAAAAATATAATTGTCAAATAATACAATATTTTTTTTTCACCCTGCATAACAGTGCTAGGCTGTAAATTGAAGTGGAGTTTGCAAAACTTCTGAGGGAATTCTTGAATGCATGTTATAGATAACACTCAGCTGCAAAATGGCTTCTGAACAGCTTAAGGCTATTTTCTAAGAGTGAGGCTGAGGGAGCTAGGATCTGGATACAGCATAGACTGAGGCTGATGCTGGGGTTCAGAAACAGCTGGGGCAGTGACGTTATGAGGGACGTGACCCAGGGAGGGCAATGTTGAGACCAAGAGCCGCTACAGTGAGCCAGACTCCTGGACAGTTAGGCAAGGCATGCTCTGGACAGAAGCTGTCGTAGGCTCTTCTTGTGGTTCCTGTCATCAGTAACTGCTTTCTCAATATGTGGATAGTTAGGGACTGAAGGTCAAAGCTGTAGGCACAAAATCTCATGAAGGAACACCCCGGTTCATCATGATGCCGGGGATAAGCCCAGGACTGGTCTAGTTCTGCAAGAGGGTGCAGGTGTGATGGAAAGTCACAGGCCCCTGTGGCCAGGAATCAAGACCAGGGCCATACTTATCACTGACCACTGTTCAGAGCTGCTGGCAAATGGATGGAATTATACCGAATGCTCTTTGCTGCCAAAGCTCACTTCCTTTCTGCCTACTTGCAGCATTTGTGGTCCTGATTGATTCAACTGAAAAAGACACCTGAACCCTGGAAAGAGCCTTGAAGACTATATCATTAAGTGTTTCTTAATGGACCACAGGCCCATTTGGGAATTGTACTGAAGCTGAACGCTACTCATAATCCCCAACACATGTTTACCCCCAGAGATTTTGCAGACAGTTATGAGATCATGGGCTTCCTTGGTGGCTCAAACAGTGAAGACTCTGCCTGCAATGAGGAGATGCAGGTTCGATCCCTGGGTTGGGAAGAATCCCTGGCGAAGGGCATGGCAACTCACTCCAGTATTCTTGCCTGAAGAATCCTGTGGACAGAGGGCTACAGTCCATGGGGTCACAAAGAGTCAGACACAACTGAGTGGTTCACACTTATATGAGATCATGGTTAATCCTGAACCTCATTTTTGGAGCCCTTTTCAGGATAAGAACATCTGAGTCAGCTCTGTTCTTTCATTTTACATGTGAGGAAACTGAGATACACAGAGGAGAAGCAACTTGCTGGAGGTGCACAGAGAATCTGTTACAAGGCGAGGGTGTCAGTCCCATGCAGCAATCAATTGTAGGGTCAGAAATGGGTTTACATCCTGGCTCCATCCCAAACCAACTGTGGATTTGAGGCAAGAGCTGTAATCTCCTTGAACCTCAGCTTCCTCGTGTGCAAAATGTGGGTAATTACAGCACAAGGTGGGTATCTTGTGGAGAACGTGGTAAAGATGAAAGGACAAATATTGAAGAACTGAGCAAGTATACTCATAAATGGCAGCTTATTTTTATCACCATTATCAGGCTCCATGTATTATTTTGTAAATATTTATCTGTTTTTGGCCATGCTGGGTCCTCGTGGCTGCACGGGCTTTTCTCTAGCTGCAAAGAGCGGGGGTGCTCTCCTCTGTGGCGCGTGGCCTTCTCGTGGCGGTGGCTCCTCTTGTTGCAGAGTGCAGGCCCTAGGGAGCCTGGGCTTCAGCAGCTGGGGCATGTGGGCTCGGCAGTTGCAGCTCCCAGGCTCTAGAGCACAGGCTCAATAGTTGTGGCTTATTGCTCTGTGCCCTGTGGGGTCTTCCCAACTCAGGGAGCAAACCCGAGTCTCCTGTACTGGCAGGCGGATTCTTTACCACTGCGTCACCAGGGCAGCCCTCTATATTTCATTTTAAAGGTGGAGCTAGAAGTTGATGTGTTAGCCTGTACCTCTAGTTTTTAAGTTCAGGTTTGAACTTCAAGGACAGAGGACTGCCACCAACTGGTGGATTTTTGGTAAACAAAGTAGAATTTGTGGTATTGAAATGTATTTGGTGAACACGCCAGTGTCTTTGCCTATATGGGACTGGCTGCTCTTTTGTGAACGCTCATGTCTTGTCCCAAAGACAGTGTATCAGTCAGCCTTTGCTGTGTAACAAACAAACCTAAAGTGCTGTAGCTTAAAACACTAGTTGTTTATTCATCTTTGATTCAGTGGGTTGGCTCTTTGGGCTTAGTCCGGCTGGGTGGTTCTTCAGCTGGTTTCTTTTGCACTTGTTTGTGTGGTCACACCTGGAGGGTTGACTGGCGCTGGAAGGTGTGGAACGGCCTCACTCACAAGTCTGGCAGTTGGCAGGCTGGGGTGCCTTGGTTCTCCTTTGTGTGGCTCCCCCAGCAGGCTAGCATGGACTCATTCCTGTGGTGGTTGCAGGGTTAACAGGAAAAGCAAGAAAGGGCAGGCAAGCCCCAGTGCTCAACCACTTTTCAAGCCTCTTCCTGTGTCCTGTTTACTAATATTTTATTGGCCACAGCAAGTCATGCGGTCAAGCCCTGATTCGAAACATACAGAACTAGAGTCCATCTGTTGATGGGAAGAAATGCCCAATATTGTGGCTGTATTTTTTTTTCCCAATATTCCACACACGTTTGCAGGTCAGTGGCTGGGCATTGAGTTTGTTGTCAGTTCAAAAATCTTAAGAATTTGGACTTATGACGTATTTTCACTTCTCAAACGGAAAGCAGCAGAAATTAGAGGCCATTACCTCCAAGCCAGCCTGCCAGTCTAATTATGGGAGCTCCTTTTTTTCTGTGGGACACTTGCATTTTTCAGTTTGTTGTAGGGTTCTCTTCCTTGACTTTGGTCCCCCCCGCTGCCCCCCAACATACCTGTTTCCTGTCTCTCCAGGTGTCCCCGAATGTTGTGAGCTGGCCTGGGAACCATGTCAGCCTTCATTGAATTATTCTTTTGGGAACTTACTATCTGGGAATGGATGGGATATTCAGTCACCCCTCCATTCTTCACTCAGGTTTTGCCATGGGGATTTAAGGGATATTTCTCTGTCCCTTTGGCTTAAGAAAGGGTTGCAAGGTGAACTTGCATCTGTCTTGTTCACCACTGGACTCCTGCCCTTAGAACGGTGTCTGGCATGTGCTCAACACTTAGTAAATATTTGTCCCCTGAATGGCTGTCCACAGGCAGGACCCAAGCCCTGGGAGTGTGCAGTCTGAGGGTACCCACATGGGTTATCCCGTGACTGTTTCCTGTTGCGTGCTGCTGGCCGACTCTTGTGTAACTCAGCTCAATCCTCTAGATTATTCGTCAGTTGTCTGCAACTTCCACAGTGCCAGAGACCCCAGGAACGGCTGCCCTCCCTCCTCTGCTGGAAACCTACACTTAACCTTGTGCCAGGATGCTGACTAGTTTTACCACTGGATGGGAGGGTGCAGGGTGCCCTAAACTGGCCTGTGTGTCTGTGTGCGTCCATGCACATCCATGTGTGTGTGGTCGGACAGGTTCTTACTGCATGAAGACCCCATCTTTGACGGGCTCCATTCCCATTCATAGACATGGAAGATTTTAACATTTATTTTGGCAAACTTCCAGAAGAGTACAATCAAGGGTCTCCTTCTGTTAAAGGCCATCTGTTATGATAATTGATGAGTCTGTTGTGATGATGAGGTGACTTGTTCTGATTTGTATGAAGGTGCTCTATGATCTGGAGAAGGCAATGGCACCCCACTCCAGTGCTCTTGCCTGGAAAATCCCATGGACGGAGGAGCCTGGTAGGCTGCAGTCCATGGAGTCACTAAGAGTTCAGGCATGACTGAACGACTTCACTTTCACTTTTCACTTTCATGCACTGGAGAAGGAAATGGCAACCCACTCCAGTGTTCTTGCCTGGAGAATCCCAGGGACATGGGGTTCCGTCTATGGGGTCGCACAGAGTCGGACACGACTGAAGCGACTTAGCAACAGCAGCAGCAGCAGCCCTATGACCTAATCATGGACCTGTGCTTGCTTTTATCGCTCAATGTATAGAAATAGCTTTGCCTCCCCAGGAGAATGGTCTTAAGGCTGTGTGTCCCCCATGAGTGACTCTGTGTCCGCTACAGATGGAAAAATGTCCCACCACGAGTGGCCAGCTGTCTTCCCCCACCCACTTGTGGCCATGGGTGGTGAGATGTTGGGCCACTGAGAACCAGGCGTCCCCAGTGTATACCCAAGTGTTGCCCCCTGAATGGCCAAGTATCCAGCTGGGGTGGCTGGGTATTAGGCTATGTAGGGCTGAAAATCCACCACGGGCGTCCAGTGTTCCCCTGCGGGTGGCCCCCTGCCTGTGCTTGGACGACTGTGAGCACGGTTCTCCTCTTCTCTGGTCACCCCGGTGCCCCTCCCCCAGCCCCACCCAGAGTCTCTTACCAGTAGGTCTGGAGGTCAGGTGGGGCCTGACCTTGGTTCCCACAACCCCTGCCACTTCTCCATGAGGCTCTGGGGTGCAGAGCCCATTGGGTGTATGTGTGGGAACTGAGTTCCATTAGGAGGGAACCACCAGAGGCCTGGCTGGTTGTCGGGGTGACACCCCCTCCTCCTCCTGCCAGGCTGAGACCCCGGAAAGAGCCAGGCACATACGCGCTGTCTCTGATCTATGGGAAAACTGTGTATCACTACCTCATCAGCCAGGACAAGGCGGGCAAATACTGCATTCCCGAGGGGACCAAATTTGACACACTCTGGCAGGTAAGCCACTCACCCGCCCTCTTGTAGGGGAGAGGCTGTTTGGGGGTGCTCAGGCTCCTGGGGAAGAGGGGAGTCCTAGCCCTGACCCCACCCCCCATAGCTGGTGGAGTACCTGAAGCTGAAGGCTGATGGACTCATCTACTGCCTGAAGGAGGCCTGTCCCAACAGCAGCGCCAGCTCAGGTGAGTGGGGCGGCTGTGGTGGGGGGTGGGGGCCGGGAGACCACAGTCCACCTCCTCACTGTCCCTTCGGCTCCCCCAGGGGCCGCTGCTCCTACACTCCCCGCCCACCCGTCCACATTCACCCAGGTGAGTCAGGGGCCTCCCAGGGTTGGGGCCTTGGGGATGGAGCACAGTGGGCGATGGGTCCTGTTCCCAGGGTAGGGCGTGGCGGGGAAGAGTGGGGCTGCCATGGAACAGAAGAGGGCCCCCCAGCACTGTCCCTGGGAGTCCTCAGAGGATATGGGCCCATGAGAGGGGCTGGGTGCCCTCAGCTCAGGCCCTGCTGACCCCATGACCTTTAGCCTCAGAGACGGATCGACACTCTCAACTCAGATGGATACACCCCTGAACCAGGTGAGCCGGCAGAGGTGAGGGTGTGTGGGGGTTCGTGTCAGGCTGAGATCGGGATCCTGGCTAGGCCATGGGGTGTGTCAGGGGAGGGGCCTAGGCCAGGCCTGACCTCGGGCAGTGGGCTGGGTTGCCCTGGGCACAGAGTGTGCCTGCAGGTGTCCACGTGGGCATACACATCACGCCCACCTGTGTGCATGTGCCCGGGGGCATGCTGACTCACAGAGGGGTACACCTGGCCGTGCCCAGGCAGTCTCAGGTATAGAAACACATCCATTCAGCACCTACTCTGTGCCATCCATGCTCTAGCACACTGAGTGCATGAGCTTTGCGGAATCCTCTAACAAACCACGAGAGGTGGTCATAGTCATTATTCTCATTTTACAGAAGAGAGAGGAGGGCAGGGACTGTCAGGTCCCACAGCGGGCCAGGGTGGAGCTGGGCTTTGAACCGAGGAAGACAGACGCCACAGCCCACATACCTAACATGCCTGCCACAGACGCTCGTGTGTTTCACGTATGGGTGCAAGCCTGTGCACAGAGATTCACCTGGAGTCCTTGTATGCATGGCTGTGTGGTTCATACGTAGACAAGGGTGGGCACGACACATGTGCACACATGTCAGTGCACACAGACACAGATGTGCACACTGCAGCTGGCACACTAATGGTCGCTTGTGTAGACACACTTTAGGACCCCTATCACACACCGAGGCATGGGTGAGAGAGTTTGTGGGTGCACATGTGTGAACACACAGGGCCACATATCTGTGTACACGCTAGCCAGTGCACACGTTACATGTGCACATTAGATGTGGCTTCACAGTTGGTGCGACCAGGAGCACACACAAGTGCACGTGCGCACGCACACACACGCCCTGCACGGTGCGACGTGTGCCTGGGGGCCGCCAAGGCTGCCCTGTCCTCCTCCCACCCCGTCCCTTCCCCTGCTCCTGACTTGGGAGTGCACACCTGTGTGTGTGCCCAGCGCGGTTAGTGTCCTCAGAGAAGCCGCGAACGATGCCCATGGACACCAGTGTCTATGAGAGCCCCTACAGCGACCCCGAGGAGCTCAAAAACAAGAAGCTCTTCCTGAAGCGTGAGAACCTCCTCATGGCTGACATCGAACTTGGCTGCGGCAACTTTGGTTCAGTTCGCCAGGGCGTCTACCGTATGCGCAAGTAAGCTCCCACCTAGGCTGGGGAACCACTGTGGGTGGGGCAGAGGGGCGTGGCCTCTCCAGGCCTTGTGGGGTGGAGCCAGGATGAGGCTTCAGATTGACTGTGAGGGGGCCTTACCTGGGAGAGTTCAGGACAGTCCCGAGAGGGAGTGAGAGGAGCTGGCTAGGGGCAGAGAGAGTTTGGGCTAGCTGCAGTTGCAATGGAGTCCTTGGCTGATGGCAGGGGAGCTGCAGAGGGGCCAACCCTCGTGTCCTCCATTGATTAGCCATTGGATACATGCAGGTCATTGGATATAGGCTGCCCCTGGGGAGGGTGAAGCTGAACCGGTTCTTTTCGGTGAGGGGCTAGGCTGTGAGCTCTGAGTGACGGGGAGGTCTAGGCGGCAGAGCACAGCAGCCGCTACACGAGTCTGGGCAGAAGAGAGGCAGGTCCGGTGGGGATTAGGGAGTGAGTGGTCCAGGCCCGTGCGGGCTCAGGCGGTGCCCCTCCCTGTGCCGCGGCAGGAAGCAGATCGACGTGGCCATCAAAGTGCTGAAACAGAGCACGGAGAAGGGGGACAAGGACGAGATGATGCGGGAGGCGCAGATCATGCACCAGCTGGACAACCCCTACATCGTGCGGCTCATCGGGGTCTGCCAGGCCGAGGCCCTCATGCTGGTCATGGAGATGGCCGGCGGCGGGCCCCTGCACAAGTTCCTGGTCGGGAAGAAGTGAGCCCCTGGGCTGGCGGGCGTTTGGGACTGGGGGCTGAGCCTGTCCACCCAGAGGTGTGCTCCACACTCATTTCCCCACGTTCGTAGACACGTTTACGCCTGCCGCCCACACTTACGCCCCTGACAGGTCTCAGGTTTGAGTCTCAGCGCGCCACTCACTCTTGTGACTCCAGGCAGGCCTCTGAATTCTTCTCTCAGTTTCTTCGTTTGAAAACCTGCGATGCCCCCTCCAGGGGCCCTTAAAATCAGATGAGTTTATATTTATAAAGTGCTCAGAACAGGGCCTAGCTCTCCTTGTAGGAGCTTTGTAAGTATTAGCTCTGTTGCTTCAGCCACCCCAGCTCTCTCTGCCAATTCAAGATCCACTGTGATGGCTGATTGTCTTTGACCGAAAAGCAGGGTCAGAAAACTGCAGCCAGGTTTGTTTTGTATAGCCTGGTTTTGCATTTTCAAAGGTCTCCAGAAAAAAGAAAATAAAAAGGACTATGTGACAGAGACTGTATGTGTCCTGCAAAGGCTGAAATACTTGCTCTCTGGTCTTTTAGAGAAAAAAATTTGGCCGACCTCTAATACAAAGGAATTGCAGTTTCATTTGGTTTCCTCATGCCTCAAACTCTTACCCTTATGACAGAATCTTTTACATTCATGGAGGCATGTGACCTTTAAACCGCACTCTCGCTGGAGCACATGCCTTCACGGGTCCCAGCTTCAGGTACTCAGTTATTCCACAGGTGTTTCTGGGCAATTTCTCTGTGTCGGGGACTATTACCAACACTTGGGATTATCACTGAAGAGAGAGACAAAGTTCTTTGCCCTTATTCTGGTTGAGGAAGAGAGGCTTTAATAATAATTATAATAAAGTATATAGTGTCAGGCTGGGAGGTGAGAAGTGAGAATGTGAGGTTTCTGCAAACTGAGGGAGGCAGCCAAGTGCAGCTGTAGGGGAAGAGTGGGCGGCTGGTGCAAAGGCCCTGAGGTGCCTGGGGTGGTGGAGGAACCATGAGTTTGGGCCCTGAGGGTGAAGCCGAGGAGTGCAGGAGAGCGGGGAGGTGATATGGGCGGGGGTGTGACAAGGTGGATGATGCATGACCTTGTTGGCTCTGGGGAGGACTCGGACATTTACCCTGAGTGAGGCGGGAGCTGTGGGGGCTGTGAGCAGAGGAGGAGAGGCAGGGCCTGAGTCCAGTGTGTGAGGGACAGGCCGTGGTAGGTGAGGACAGAGGGGGCTGTTCAGGTCTAGGCTGGTGATGATGGGGCTGGTCCAGGTGGCAGAAGCAGACGTGGAGAGAAGTTGGGGAATACTGGAGGAATTCTGAAGGCAGAGCTGCCAGGGTTTGCTGATAGATTGACTACTGTGTGTGAAGAGGAGCTGAGGGCAAGGCTTGAGTACATGAAAAGATGAAAGGGGTGTGTGTGTGTGTGTGTGCACCTGTGAAAAATTAGGAGCTTGACTTTATTATTTTAGAGATGCCCGGGAGACTCCCTGAGGGCACACAGGGTATGCAGGCAAATGTATTAAGTTTGGGGATCATGGTGGGTAGAATTTAAAGCCTGAATGAGGGCAAAAGTTTGTGCCTGTTTTGTTCACACACTGGGTGTGTCCCCGCCCCATGTTTAGCACAGAGTGGGTGCACAAGAAGCTCCTGTTGAACAGAGGCTCAGACTTGGGCTTTGCCCCCTTGGGGACTGGGCGTCCTCTCCCAGCTGCTCCCTTCTTCCCCTCACCCTAGGGAGGAGATCCCGGTCAGCAATGTGGCAGAGCTGCTGCACCAGGTGTCTATGGGGATGAAGTACCTGGAAGAGAAAAACTTTGTGCATCGTGACCTGGCGGCCCGCAATGTCCTGCTGGTCAACCGGCACTACGCCAAGATCAGTGACTTCGGGCTCTCCAAGGCCCTGGGTGCCGACGACAGCTACTACACCGTGAGCCCCCGGCCCTGGGATGCCCAGGTGGAGGGGGCTTGGGGGTGGAGGGCCCCCGAGCCCTCCCTCAGCATTATCTCCTGGCTCCCAGGCCCGCTCAGCCGGGAAGTGGCCACTCAAGTGGTATGCGCCCGAGTGCATCAACTTCCGCAAGTTCTCCAGCCGCAGCGACGTCTGGAGCTATGGAGTCACCATGTGGGAGGCCTTCTCCTACGGGCAGAAGCCCTACAAGGCAGGCGTGGGCAGAGGCGGGTGGTTGGCTGGGTGGGAAGGGGGCCTGGGGGAGGGAGCCCTGATTACTCACACGTGCACTTGACTTTGGCTTGAGCAGAAGATGAAGGGCCCGGAGGTCATGGCCTTCATCGAACAGGGCAAGCGGATGGAGTGCCCACCAGAGTGTCCCCCTGAGATGTACAAGCTCATGAGCGATTGCTGGACCTACAAGTGAGTGCCAGCGGGTGGGAGGGTACCTGGCTGAATTGACACCTGGGCCTGGGGCAGGAGGTTGTGGTGTCCAACAGTCAAGCATCACTCTTCCCACCAAAGACCCACACAGTTCTTGGCCTTCCCAACCCACGGTACCTTTACTCCCCTGCGTTTGTGTTCAGCTCTTCAACACATCGACCCTACAATGCTCTAGCACCCCAACACCCTACCTGTGGACACCCAGGGCTCCAGCATCTAAAACCTCAGTCCCCCTCAGCCAGCACTCAAGCAAGCCTGCAAGATTCAAACAAGTCAGTACTATTACCCAAAATATGACACCAATACTCAGGGCATGGGGTAATGTTCCATTGTATAATATAATTCCTCTTCCCCATCAGCCAACAAATAGTTGCCCATTCAGGTCAACACTGAAGCCCTCAAATATTCAGTATCCCCCACCTCCATCTGGTTGGAGTCCAGTGCTTGAACACCCTAACCCCTAACATCATCAGTATCTCCACTTCCAAGCACAAGTAACATGCACCCAAACAAGCTGTCACCCTTCACTAATCATGCAGTGCTTAGGCATTCCAATATTTGATCCCTTTACTGTCCCAGCATCAGTTATTCCACAGGACAACACCTGTCACACTGAAACACCCAGACATCCAAGCAATCCAATAAATCAGTTCAGTCGCTCAGTCGTGTCCGACTCTTTGCGACCCCATGAATCGCAGCACGCCAGGCCTCCCTGTCCAACACCAACTCCTGGAGCCTACCCAAACTCATGTCCACTGAGTCAGTGATGCCATCCAGCCATCTCATCCTCTGTTGTCCCCTTCTCCTTCTGCCCCCAATCCTTCCCAGCATCAAGGTCTTTTCTAATGAGTCATCTCTTCACATGAAGTTGCCAAAGTATTGGAGTTTCATCTTCCACATCAGTCCTTCCAATGAAATGAACATCCAGGACTGATCTCCTTTAGGATGGACTGGTTGGATCTCCTTGCAGTCCAAGGGACTCTCAAGAGTCTTCTCCAACACCACAGTTCTTCTGCACTGAGCTTTCTTCACAGTCTGACTCTCACATCCATACATGACCACAGGAAAAACCATAGCCTTAACTTAGATGGACCTTAGTCGGCAAAGTAATGTCTCTGCTTTTGAATATGCTATCTAGGTTGGTCATAACTTTTTTTCCAAGGAGTAGGCGTCTTTTAATTTTCTGGCTGCAATCACCATCTTCAGTGATTTTGGAGCCCCCCAAAGTAAAGTCTGACACTGTTTCCACTGTTTCCCCATCTATTTCCCATGAAGTGATGGGACCAGATGCCATGATCATCGTTTTCTGAATGTTGAGGTTTAAGCCAACTTTTTCACTCTCCTCTTTCATGTTCATCAAGAGGCTTTTTAGTTCCTCTTCACTTTCTGCCATAAGGGTGGTGTCATCTGCATATCTGAGGTTATTCATATTTCTCCCAGCAATCTTGATTCCAGCTTGTGCTTCCTCCAGCCAAGTATTTCTCATGATGTACTCTGCATATAAGTTAAATAAGCAGGGCGACAATATACAGCCTTGACGTACTCCTTTTCCTATTTGGAACCAGTCTGTTGTTCCATGTCCAGTTCTAACTGTTGCTTCTTGACCTGCATACAGGTTTCTCAAGAGGCAGGTCAGGTGGTCTGGTATTCCCATCTCTTTCAGAATTTTCCACAGTTTATAGTGATCCACACAGTCAAAGGCTTTGGCATAGTCCATAAAATAGATGTTTTTCTGGAACTCTCTTGCTTTTTGATGATCCAGCAGATGTTGGCAATTTGATCTCTGGTTCCTCTGCCTTTTCTAAAACCAGCTTGAACATCAGGAAGTTCATGGTTCATGTATTGCTGAATTCTGGCTTGGATAATTTTGAGCATTACTTTACTAGCATGTGAGATGAGTGCAATTGTGCAGTAGTTTGAGCATTCTTTGGCATTGCTTTTCTTTGGGATTGGAATGAAAACTGACCTTTTCCAGTCCTGTGGCCACTGCTGAGGTTTCCAAATTTACTGGCATATTGAGTGCAGCACTTTCACAGCATCGTCTTTCAGGATTTGAAATAGCTCAACTGGAATTCCATCAACTCCACTAGCTTTGTTCATAGTGATGCTTTCTAAGGCCCACCTGACTTCACATTCCAGGATGTCTGGCTCTAGCTGAGTGATCATACCATCGTGATTATGTGGGTCATGAAGATCTTTTTTGTACGGTTCTTCTGTGTATTCTTGCCACCTCTTCTTAATATCTTCTGCTTCTGTTAGGTCCAGACCATTTCTGTCCTTTATTGATCCCATCTTTGCATGAAATGTTCCCTTGGTATCTCTAATTTTCTTGAAGAAATCTCTAGTCTTTCCCATTCTGTTGTTTTCTTCTATTTCTTTACTCTATCAGATCTAGGTCCTTAAATCTATTTCTCACTTCCACTGTATAATTACAAGGGATTTGATTTAGGTCATACCTGAATGGTCTAGTGGTTTTCCCTACTTTCTTCAATCAAGTCTGCATTTGGCAATAAGGAGTTCATGATCTGAGCCACAGTCAGCTCCCAGTCTTGTTTTTGCTGACTGTATAGAGCTTCTCCATCTTTTGCTGCAAAGAATATAATCAATCTGATTTCGGTGTTGACCATCTGGTGATGTCCATGTGCTTCTCTTTTGTTATTGGAAGAGGGTGTTTGCTATGACCAGTGCGTTCTCTTGGCAAAACTCTTAGCCTTTGCCCTGCTTCTTTACTTCAAGGCCAAATTTGCCTGTTACTTCAGGTGTTTCCTGACTTCCTACTTTTGCATTCCAGTCCCCTATAATGAAAAGAACATCTTTTTTGACTGTTAGTTCTAAAAGGTCTTGTAGGTCTTCCTAGAACCATTCAACTTCAGCTTCTTCAGCGTTACTGGTTGGGGCATAGGCTTGATTACTGTGATACTGAATGGTTTGCCTTGGAAACGAACAGAGATCATTCTGTCATTTTTGAGATTGTATTCAAGGACTGCATTTCGAACCCTTTTGTTGACCATGATGGCTACTCCATTTCTCCTAAGGGATTCCTGCCCACAGTAGTAGATATAATGGTCATCTGAGTTAAATTCACCCATTCCAGTCCATTTTAGTTCGCTGATTACTAGAATGTTGACGTTCACTCTTGCCATCCCCTGTTTGACCACTTACGATTTGCCTTGATTCATGGACCTAACATTCCAGGTTCCTATGCAGTATTGCTCTTTACAGCATCAGACCTTGCTTCCATCACCAGTCACATCCACAGCTGGGTACTGTTTTTGCTTTGGCTCCATCCCTTCATTCTTTCTGGAGTTATTTCTCCACTGATCTCCAGTAGCATACTGGGCACCTACTGACCTGGGGAATTCCTCTTTCAGCATCCTATCATTTTGCCTTTTCATACTGTTCATGGGGTTCTCTGGAGAAGGCGATGGCACCCCACTCCAGTACTCTTGCCTGGAAAACCCCACGGACGGAGGAGGCTGGTAGACTGCAGTCCATGGGGTTGTGAAGAGTCGGACACAACTGAGTGACTTCACTTTCACTTTTCATTTTCATGCATTGGAGAAGGAAATGGCAACCCACTCCAGTGTTCTTGCCTGGAGAATCCCAGGGACGGGGGAGCCTGTTGGGCTGCCGTCTATGGGGTCGCACAGAGTTGGACATGACTAAAGTGACTTAGCAGCAGCAGCAGCAGCAGCAGCATGGGGTTCTCAAGGCAAGAATACTGAAGTGGTTTGCCATTCCCTTCTCCAGTGGACCACATTCTGTCAGACCTCTCCACCATGACCCATCTGGTGGCCCCACACAGCATGGCTTAGTTCCATTGAGTTAGACAAGGCTGTGGTCCGTGTGATCAGATTGGCTAGTTTTCTGTGATTATGGTTTCAGTGTGTCTGCCCTCTGATGCCCTCTCCCAACACCTACCGTCTTACTTGGGTTTCTCTTACCTTGGACGTGGGATATCTCTTCACGGCTGCTCCAGCAAAGCGCAGCCGCTGCTCCTTACCTTGGACGAGGGGTATCTCCTCATGGCCGC